>NC_080171.1:117308996-118020246 GCF_950295315.1 Erinaceus europaeus | reverse complement strand
TTGTATGTCTGTTTCTTTCTGTATCCCTCTCCCAGGAACTCTTTCTGTCCCCCCTTCCCCTGTCACATCCCCTCTCTCTGATACAGAGAAAACTGTCTTGCTTTGGGTAACAAGGCAATAGTCTGGTGACGGAGACAGAAGCCCCCAGGCTACGTGCATGAAGGAGAGAGAGTAGAGCCTGATGGATGGGTCAGAAAGGAAGTGATAGGGACACTGAATGCATTTTCATGTACCAGCAGATAGAAATCCCCTCTGCCCTCTTTCCCCTGTTTTATTTTTTTTTAATGTTTATTAGTGATTTAATAATGATTAACAAGACTGTAAGATCACAGGGACACAGTTCCCACCACCAGAGTTCTGTGTCCCATCCCCTCCACTGGAAGCTTCCCTGTTCTTTATTGTTCTGGGAGGATGGTCTAAAATCCTTTTTGGATCCCTGTAGAAGAGAATGTGAGCTCAGATCCACAGGGATGCAGAGGTCACATAGGCTTCTAAGCTGAATATGGGCCCCAGATCACATCAAATCAATGGGGTCTACAGTCAACAGTATTTATACCCCTTTCCCATATTAGGAAAATACTCTCTTCCCTGATCCAGCTTTCTGGTCCTTTTTACAGTCATGACATTATCTCCCCAGACAATAACTTGGATCCACCTGCATATCAGATTTCAGGCTCAGGGGAAAAAAGAAAAAGAAAAAACAAACAAACTAGTATAGCCACAGGCCCTTTGGAATATAACTAAAATATGCCTACTAGCTATCTACATAATGGAGGACCCCTAACTCTTCATCTGCACTATTCCACCCTTTAGGTTCATGATTAGTCAACAATTTGTTTGGCTTTGTATGTTAACTCTCTATTCAACCACCAGGTTCCAGATGCTACCATGATGCTGACCAGACTTCCCTGGACAGACAACCCCACCAATGTGTCCTGAAGCTCCACTTCCCCAGAGTCCTGCCCCACTAGGGAAAGAGAGAGACAGGCTGGGAATATGGATCGAACTGTCAACACCCATGTTCAGTGGGGAAGCAATTACAGAAGCAATTACAGACCTTCCACCTTCTGCATCGCACGATGATCTTGAGTCCATACTCCCAGAGAGATAAAGAATAGGAAAGCTATCAGGGGAGGGGATGGGATATGGAGATCTGGTGGTAGGAATTGTGTGGAGTTGTGAAGCAGTGTTGCAGGTCTTTCTTTTTTCTCCCCCTCTCTACCTCCCTTGTCCTCTCAATTTCTGGCTATCTCTATCCAATAAGCAAATAAAGATAATAAAAAAACCAATAAAATAAAATAAATACCATTAACTGTTAATCCCATCGATCTTTTATAAAGAGGATCAATAGTGAATGGGAACCAAAACCTTGCTCTGGATAATACAAGCATCAGAGGTTTGATCCTGTGTTGTTTGTTTACTTATTTATTTAGGTCTTTGGGCAGCTTTTATGACTGTCTTGGAATTTAATCTACATTTGCAACGCGGGACACAGAAGAAAAGCTGCAGGGGCTAGGGCAGGATGGGGCACGCCATTTGCTCACTCTTGGCTTTGTCTGTTGAAGGGCGAGGGTACTATGGGCCTCTTGTGCAGCAGGAGTGCAAAGATCAGAGGGAATTCTGGTGCCTGTCACCCAGCTCCATGGCGATCTTGACCAAATCATTTCCCTCTCCAAGGTCTGAATCCTGTCTCGGTAGGTGGGACTGGGCCGGAAGGAAGCCCTGTCAATTTTCTGTCTGGTCTGGGATTCTGTGCACCACACTCTGATCCAGGTCCCTGACTGAAAGGATGCTTCCTTGCATTCTTCCAAAATGTGATTTGCAAGCACAGGCCTGGACTTGGCTTCTAGCTGCCTAGTTAGAAGCACAAGGGGCAACCTTGATTCTGGATGCATGTAGGCTGGGACAAGCGTGCTAGGTTGCTTAGTGTCCCCAGTGAACCCATCCAGGTGGCGCAGGGGCAAGCTTTGAGTCAATGCCAGCCATCAGCACGACTTCCCTCCCCAGTGATCTTTCATTCTGACTCAACTGAGTTGGACACCTTTGTTCTTCGGATGGGGAGTTTCCATTTGTTGAATCCACTTAAGTCATTGTTTTTAAGATGTTGGTTGCCTTTTTTAATATCTTAGTTCTTGGCTTTTGAGAGTTTTCCTGCTTTTGAGAAGGTGGTTTCCTTTTTATTTGCTTAACTTTTGCTGGGAAAGATCAGAGTGACTACCTATGCTGTTAGAAATCAAGTCCATTACTGATGTGGAAGACACACTAGTAGCTGGGGGAAGTATCCCTCTGACTTCTTTCTCTGTCCTATTTATTTTATTTTATTTATTTATTCTTTGCCTCCAGAGTTCTCGCTGGCTTTTGGTGCTGGCACTACAAATCCACTGCTCCTTGAAGCCATTTTTTTTCCTTTCTATTGGATAGGACAGAGCCTACATGGGTCACAGAGGATGGGGGGAAGTGGGTGGAAAGGTTGGAGGGTGCGAACCGGGTGGTGGTGCACCTGGTTAAGCACACACATTACAGTGCATAAGGACCCAGGTTCAAGTCCCTGGTTCCCACCTGCAGGAGGAAAGCTTCATAAGTGGTGAAGCAGGGCTACAGGGTCTCTCTGTCTCTTCCCTTCTCTATCTCCCTCTCAATTTCTCACTGTCTCTGTCCAATAATAAATAAAACAAAATGATAAATGGAAGAGTTGGGGGTGCCCAGTGGAATTTAAGGGAAGGATATTGATACCTTGGTGGTGAGTGTAGTGTAATAACAGGTAATTTAAAGAGAGGTGAAATTGTACCCCTAAAACAAATATAGTCTTGAAACCAATGCTACCTCAATAAAAATAATTCTGGTTGAACCACTGGCTTCCTTTGTCTCTCCCCTAGTATGTCCCACAGCATGGTGCATTGGGAAGGGTGTCTCCCCGAGGGCTGGTGGAGGTGAGATACCTTTTTTACATTTTGATTTATTATTGGATAGAGACAGAGACAAACTGAGAGTGGAGTAGGAGGGGGAAATAGAGAGGGAGAGAGACAGAGAGACACCCGCAGCCCTGCTTCACCACTCGTGAAGCTTTCCCCCTGCAGGTGAGGACCAGGGCCTTGAACCTGGGGCCTTGCGCACTGTCATATGTGTGCCTAACCAGGTACACCACTGCCTGGCTCTGACATGAGACCTTTTACTGAGGCTCTGCGCCCCTTAGCTTCAGCTGCTCTCTTCTTCTGAACAAATTAAATCTCTCTCTCTCTCTCTCTCTCTCTCTCTCCCTCTATTTTAGCTCCAACCTTTCCAGATGTCTTATGTATATTGCATCTAGCTAATCTAGCAAAGATTTCTTAGTCATGGATGGTGAAAATGGGAAAGAAAGTCTTGAAAGCTCAGTCAGCTCAGTCCTAAGAGGGACATGTGTCACTTGTAGGCCTGATACTAGACCCTGGCTCTCTGACTCAGGGCCAGTCGTCCCCACCTCTCCAGGATAATGTAGAAAGTGCGGTCCCTGCTGAATACAGCCAGGCAGATCATATTGTGTGCACATACTCATCAGCATGTCAATCTCTGGAAGCATGACTGTGGGGGTCGAGTAGGGGTGGAGGGGAGAGAGACTCAAAGGTTCTGATTTCTAGTCTGGCCCAAGTCAACCAGCTGCATCCTGAGGCAAGTCATTCTGCCTCTTTGGGCACCTTTTTTCTCTAAATATTTATTTATTCTCTTTTTGTTGCTCTTGTTGTTTTATTGTTGTAGTTATTGTTGATGTTATTGATGTCATCGTTATTGGATAGGACAGAGAGAAATGGAGAGAGGAGGGGCAGACAAAGACGGGGAGAGAAAGACAGACACCTGCAGACCTGCTTCACTGCCTGTGAAGCGACTCCCCTGCAGGTGGGGAGTCGGGGTCTCGAACTGGGATCCTTGGTCCTTGCGCTTTGCCCCATGTGCGCTTAACCCGCTGCACTACCGCCTGACTCCCCCCCCCTTTTTTAATAGAAAGCTTAGAGCCCAAGGCTCCTCCAATTTCACCAGTTTGAATATGTTGCTAAACGAAGCCACCCTTAAAGAAAATTTGCTGTCTGAAGATGTTTCCTAGTGAATGCTGAATCCTGCTGAAAAGTGAACCGTTTCTCTGTCAGCTATTGTGGGGACCATTTCAGATTTTTTGTCAGTCAGTCCTCTAGGAGATGAACAGATGCTCTGCAAGTCACATCCTTCAACCACAGAAGCACAGGGTGCTGGTAGAATGTGAATTGGAGAATTCCTGCATTTGTTACCAAAAGTGTATCTTGGATGGATCTGCCTAAGGAAGTTGGCATGTGTCCTATTGGACAACTGTTTCCCACTCACGCCAGGTGCTGGAACAAGCAGAAACAGCACCACGATTCCTCCCCTTGCCTGTACACCCAGCTTATTGCTTGTCCCTGCCTCTATCCTGCTGTGGATCAGGGATAGTCATTTACCACCAGATTTTCCTGGCCGGGGGAGCTGGAGGAGGGCATTTCAGCATGAATACTGACCTGTGCAAAGCCCCAAATGTGGTCCATTCAGCTATTCATATTCATTAAGGGAACTACCTCATAAATAATTCAGAGTTGCTATAAATCTCTTTCACATTGCCTGCTTGCAGTAAGCTCTCCATAAATGTTTATCAGACAACTGAATAAATTATCATACAAATGAGTATTTGTTCTTCATGTTTGCACATCTGTCTGCTGAACGTGAGGAGTCACTGCAGTCCTTACAAAATGATGAAGGCGGAGCTAGGTAGGCAGTGTTGTACCTTGTTGAGCACACGTGTCGCCGTGTGCAAGGACCCAGGTTCAGCCCCTGGTTCCCACCTGTGGGGGGGTTGGGATCTTCACCAACGATGATGCAGTGCTGCAGATGTCTCTCTCTTTCTCTCTCTCTCCCTCCCTCTCTCCATCTCCTGATTCCACTCAATTTCTCTCTGTCCTAGTAAACTGAAAAATGATAAATAAGTATTTAAAATGATGAAGATATATTATTGAAACAGGTCTCCAGACCAAGAAACCTCTTGGGTGCCTGATGCCCCTACTCAATATGGTCGACAACAACCTCCAGTGTGAAGCCTACTTGGCACAGAGCTGTGGACTCCTGACACACCTGATGGTGTCTGATCTGGGAAGCTTAAATGTAGATTTGGAATTTCTAACTCTCATTTGATCAGAATCATCCTGTGGTAGGCTGCTTGGTTCACAAAGACGTTCATGCTCTAATTCCTAGAACTTGTGGCCAAGTCATGGTACATAGCAGAGGAACTCTGCAAAAATCATCAAAGCGACAGCTCTGATGGCAGGGAGGTTAGACTGAGCCATCTGGTAGACCTATGCAGTCACAGTCAGATTTTTTTTCTCACTGGAGTCAGAAAGGGAGGGTGAAGGAGAGTTTGGAGTGATCTAAAGATTAACTTCTCCTTTAGGAAGAAGGAAATGATGCCAGATTTATGATGAGTAGAACCTGACCAGCCTATACAACTTTCAGAAGCAAACACACTGTCTTTTCTCGTTGTGGTCTAGAAGTATGTGCTATTGCTGGTTTGGAGAGAGAGAGAGAAAGAGAGAGAGAGAGAGAGAGAGAGAGAGAGAGAGAGAGAGAGAGAGAGAGAATGTAGTGAGGTGGGAATGCAGATGCGCCTAAGAAGCTGAGAATGGGCCCTGGCATCAACCAGACCTGTAATCAGAAGGACCTGAATTCTGCCAACACACTCAACGAGCATGCAAGTAGACTCCTCTCTGAGAGTCTAGGAAGGACCACAGGCCTACTGACACCTTGGTTTTTGGCCTTGTGAGGAGGCCTTCAGCAGAGACTCCAGATAAACCACACCTTGTACCCTGACTTCTGACCTAGGGAAGCTGAGAATGGTGGAGGGGAGTGACAGGGTTGTCGTCATTTGCTAGGGCAGCTCCCTAATCCAGAAGCAAGTGCATGGCACAGTGACTAAGGAGACTTTCTTTTAGCTCTTGAGCCCTTGTTTTCTTGGCTACACATGGCAGGACTTGGCCCAGAGGGTCCCTGACATCTCTCCTCACTTTCAAGTCTTAGGATTCATTATGAAAAATTAATGTGATTACTTAAAATACCACTATATTTTGAAATGAGGGTGTTGGACTCAAGTGGACTGGATTTAAAGAGTTGCTTTACAACTTGACATTGTGCCACCTTGCTGTGCTTCCTTGTCTGTAAGCAGGGGTGATGACACTCACAACCTTACAAGATTTTTAGGATTTGATGGTGAAAAGCACAAAAAAACACGTGGCCCAAACCTGGTTCATACTATGTCCTTGTGAATGGTATCCCTATGTCATGTTAGTACACCTGTCCTTATCAGTCAAAGTACCTGAAGCAAAGCGAATAGATATCTTTTGAGACAGAACTGTTGACGTTTCTGTCCTCTGTCAGGGTGAGACTTGGGCAAAACGTCAGGGGACAAGAAAATGACTGAGGGTTTGTTATAATTGGAAGCTGACCAGCTCACACAACTACCAGAAGTTGACATACTTGCTTTTCTCTCTCTCTCTCTCTCTTGATTTTATTTATTTATCTATTTATGAGAAATATAGGAGGAGAAAGAGAAAGAACCTGACATCACTTTGGCACATGTGCTGCCGGGGATTGAACTCAGGACCTCAGGCTTCAGGATATTGCTTTATCCACTTCACCACCTCCCAAGCTGCAACACACTTGCTCTTCTCTTTCAGGTCCAGATTAGGGCCTCAAGCCCCTGCCACATGCCCACATGCTCTCATGCCCACCTGCTGACCCTGAGGGAAGCCCACAGCACAAGATGCTGCCCTCTGTGTTCTTCCCAGCTGGCTACTAGGAACTCAGTTCAGTTCTGTGGTTGCTGTTGATTTTGACTGAAAGGTTAGGGTCAGTTCTCTGGAGAGCTGATATAATTCTAGACCTTACCAGCCTCTCTGGACTATGTGTTTCCTCAGATCAGTCATCTCAGAATCAGTTTTCTGGCTGCTTCAGGGAGAGGCATTGTTTTTTTAGTTGCTCTGTGATGTTGGAGAGCTGAAATTCGGCTAATTTTCTCTCTCATGGTGACTCTACCTCCTTCTCCTGGGAGCTGGATCTAGGCTGTTTCTTCAAGGGTGATGGAGGACTGAACATGGGTATGAGAAACACAAGAAGTCTCTACAGATGACTCCTTCTCTTTTTCCCTCTCCTCTTCTCCCTCCTCCTTTCCCACTGCTAAATGTTCTCTGCTCTGTGCTGCATTAAAAAAAAAAACACACAAAAAGCCCCTGTATTTATTATTTGTTTGCCATCAGGACTATTGCTTGTGCTCAGTACCTGCGTGATGAATCCACTACTTGCCCCTGGTGGCTATTCCTTCCTTTCCTTTATTTTTCTTCCCTTTCCCTCCCTCCCTCCTCCCTTCTTTCCTTCCTTCCTTCCTCCCTTCCTTCCTTCCTTCCTTCCTTCCTTCCTTCCTTCCTTCCTTCCTTCCTTTCCTAAGAGAGAAATTACGAAGAAGGTGAAGAGAGAGAGAGAGAGAGAGAGAGGAAGAGAGACATACCTACAACACTGTTCTACTACTTGTGACAACTGGCCCCTGCAGATGGGTACTGGGGGCTTGAACCCAGGACTGTAGGCATGGTAATGTGTGTTGTACCACCACCCAGTCCTCTCCAGACTACGTTCTTCTACTGTTCTAAGCTTTTTGCTGAGCTCACTGGCATTTGTGATGTTGTCATAGGTGTCTGCTTCCCTGTTTCCTTCTTAAAGGACCCAGAGACTTCATCAGAAAATAAGTAATTTATATCCTCATATTTTAGCATAATTGTGACTTGTGACTTATACCAAAAACCACAGACTGTCCATTTGTGTAGGCTCATCTTTGAAAATGAACATTTAAAAAAAATTTCATAGGGACAGAGTAATAGCTCACTGGGTGGGGCGCCTGCACCTCTGTGAACATTAGCCATATTTGAGCATTGCAACGCACTTTGGTGTGGTGCTGTAGTGTCTCTCCCTTCCTTCCTCCCTCTCTTCATATCTGCCTGAATAAAAAAACTGGTTCAGAGCAGTGAAATCTCTGATAGACGAGGCTCTGGCTTCACAAAATGTTACAATGAAGAAATACCTAACTATACTCTAGTAAAGTTTTAGCCCTTAAAATGGCACCTACATATTAATCAGTGTACTTAGGCTGACATTTTAGCTTGGGAAACCTGAGAGACTTTTCCTAATTATGTCAGTTCCATTTTCCTTCAGCACACTGGGGTTTAAACCAAAGAATGTTTTGTAGAATAATTAGGCTGATGAGAAACAGATGGAATGAGAGGGTTTGATGACTTGGACTCAGAGCTTGGCAGCTTGGGTTCCTTTGGGCCTTGCACCCAACTAGGTAAGTGGCTTTGGGTCTGTCACTTAACCTTTCTGTGTTTCAGCTTGTTGGAACATAGGAATTGATGGAGATGAAAGACTTTAAAATACTGGTCTGTTGGAAAACTAATGAAGTATCTTCCTGCCTTCCTCCTTCCCTCCCTTTCTCTCTCTCTCTCTTTCCTTTTTAAACATTTATTTATTTATTCCCTTTTGTTGCCCTTGTTGCTTATTGTTGTAGTTATTATTATTTTCCATCTTGATTATTCAGCTATCTTGTGGGGTCCGCCATCTTGATTATTCAGTCATCTTGTGGTTACGCCATCTTGATTACTGAGCCATCTGTGGGTCCCACCATCTTGAAAATTCAGCCATCTTGTGTATCCCGCTATTTTTTTATTCAGCCATCTTGTGTATCCCATCATCTTGATTACTCAGCCATCTTGTAGGTCCCGCCATCTCGATTATCCTGCCATGTTATAGGTCTTACCATCTTGATTATTCAGCCATATTGTGGGTCCTGACATCTTGACTATTGTGGTTATTCACCCATCTTGATAATTCAGCCATTTTGTGGGTACTGATATATTGATTATTCTGCCATCTTGTGTGTCCCACCTATTTATTATTCTGCTATCTTGTAGGTACCACCATCTTGATTATTCAGCCATCTTCTGGGTTCTGCCATCTTGATTATTCAGCCATCCTGTGTCTGTAGTTGTTACTGTTGTTGTTATTGATGTCGTCATTGCTGGCTAGGACAGAGAGAAATGGAAAGAGGAAGGAAGACAGAGGGGGAGAGAAAGGTAGACACCTGCAGACCTGCTTCTCTGCTTGTGGGGAGCCAGGAGCTCTAACCGGGATCCTTACTGAGGTCCTTGCACTTTGCACCACTTGCGTTTAACCCCCTGCGCTACTGCCTGACTCCCTCTCTCTCTTTCTTCCCCTCCAGGATTATCGGTGATGTTCAGTACTGCTACCATGAATTCACTGCTCCTGGTGGCCATTTCACTGGACAGAACAGAGAGAAATCGAGAGAGAAGGCGGAGATAAAGAGGGAGAAAGATAGACACTGACAGACCTGCTTCACCACTTGTGAAGTGTCCCTCCTGCAGGTGGCAAGCGGGGACTTGAACCCTGATTTTTCTCTGCAAAAATGTATCATGACTTTTCTGATAACCCAATATATAAATATGTAAGACTTTCAGAACTTTTATTGTCATGAGGGCAATGTGTATGGTACAAGTTAGCTGTGGGGTGTGGGAGGTGGCTCACCTGGTAAGGTGTACACTTGGCCATGTACGAGGTCCTGGGTTTGAGCCCCCACCTACAACACTGGATCATCTGCTTGGCAGAGTAGTACTGTATTAACTATCTCTGTCCTTCTTTCTGTCTCTTACCCCATAAATAAATAAATGAGTAAATGAGCCACTGGGAGTGAAGGAATCATGCATGTTCAGAGCCCTAGTGAGAATTCTGCTGGCAAAGCAACAGACCTACATCTCAGTCACACACACACACACACACACACACACACGCCCTTTTGATTTTGAGTCCTGACTTAATCTTCATTCTTTTTTTTTTTTTTTTTTTTGCCTCCAGGGTTATTGTTGGGCCTCTGTGCCTACACTGTGAATCCACTGCTCCTGGAGGCCATATCTTCCATTTTGTTGCCATTGTTGTTGTCATTATTATTCATGTCATTACTGTTATTGTTGCTGGATAGGATAGAGAAAAATTGAGAAAGGAGGGGAAAACAAAGAGGAGGAGAGAAAGACAGACAACTGTAGACCTGTTTCACCAGGGATCCGGGGGCTCCAACTGGGATCCTTATGCTGGTCCTTGCATTACATGCCATGTGTGCTTAATTAACCTGCTGTGCTATCACCCGCCCCCCCCCATAGTCTTCATTCTAATTAGACATTTCTTTCTTTTCTTTCTTTCTCCCTTTCTTTCTCTCCTTTTTTCCCTTTTGTCATTTTTTATTTGAAAGTATTTTTATTTTATTTTTCTCCAACTCATTCATTTATTTTGTTATTATTTTTTAACCAGAGCACTGCTCAGGTATATGAAGGTGCTAACAGTTGAACTTGGGAACTCAGTGTCTCAGCACGAGTTTTTTCAAAAATTAATTATAAAATAAAAAAATAGAAAATATCAACAATACCATAGAGTAAGAGGGGTAAAATTCCACGCTGTTCCCACCACCAGAGTTTCATGTCCAATCACCTTCACTGAAAGCTCTCGTATTCTTTATCCCTCTGGGAGCATGGACCCAGGGTCATTGTGGGATGCAGAAGGTGAAAGGTCTGGCTTCTGTAATTGCTTCTCTGCTGGACATGGATGTTTGCTGGTTGATCCATACTCCCAGCCAATCAGCCATTTCTGATTCCCAAGTTGAACCTCTTCATTTGAAAAGGCCAGCATGACTGTATGAGAAGGTGATCTGGGGATCAACCTCTCCATGTGCACTGCTGCCTCTGTCCCCTGTCACTGGGCCCAACCCTTTTCTAGTCCTTCTTTTTCAACAGAACTTTAGAAACTTTCTAGCAGCGAAATTCTCTTAACCAAGTGAACGTACAGCCTTCTTCTCATGCATTGGGCTTGGTATTCTAGATGAGTAAAAAAAAAAAAGTATTCTAGATGAAAAAAAAAAAAAGTACATTTCTTTCTACTATCTAGTTTGAAAAGTTATGTCCATAACTTTAGTGGCTCAAGATCAGGAAAACAAAAAAAAAAAGGGAAGAAGGCTCTGCCTTTCAACAGAGCAATCAAAAATGCTGAACATGCCCCACCCCCTAGGCTTATTTATGGTTTTCTTTTCAGAATTCTTTCCTTTGGTGGTTAAGACATGCACAGTATCTTTGAAGTGGGCTAGACATGTTTTCTGCATGTGTGAGCAGCTGTTTGCTGCTCTGTGGGACTGGTTCAGATAAACTATTTTTCCTCATGATTTCCATTCATGAATCAAGGAGTCTTTGCACATGATTTGGTCATAGAGGACTCGAGGGGGTTGCACAGAAAGAGCCTCGGCCTTCAGTAGGGATGCTCAGAGGCTGTTTGAGGCTGCAGTACATGGAATAAAGCTCAGGGGCCCCGTGGGATGCCATTACCCTGGGACAACGACTCCTGGTCCACCTTCTTCCTGTTTGTTCCTTTGTTGCTTCTGAGTCAGAAGCTGCTTTGTACCAGTTGTATAGATCAGAGGACTGTGTTCTAATGGTGACTCAGTCCTTTCCAGTTCTCTCTTCAAAGCAAAATCTGTGATTCCAAAATTGCATGTCAATTAAATGTGATAATGCATTAAGTATAGCCAACACATGACAAACACTCAATAAACTTGGTTGTTAAGGCTAACATCAACACATGTTGCTCTCACCAGAAATCTGAGATAAATAAAATCATAGCAATTGTATTAACTATTGTACTCTAGTACACATCTCCCTCACTATGTGTTCTGTATTAACTGTTGTACTCTAGTACACATCTCCCTCACTATGTGTTCTTCTTAGAGCCTGTCAATATTATTACACTCAATGCCTGCATCTACTGTGGCTGTGACAGAGAAGAGAGATTTCTTCCTCACAAAGTCAGTAGTGGCAGAGGGTGGAGTGGGGCTGGGGAGACAGCATAATGGTTCTGCAAAAAAGACTGTCATGCCCGAAGCTCTGAGGTCCCAGATTCAATCCTCCGAAGCCAGAGATAAACAGTGCTCTGGTAAAAATAAATAAATAAAAACAAAGTCAATAGCCAAGAGATTTACTTTGTTGACTTTTCCTCCAACCTTTGAACAACTGTCCTCAAGCTTTGCCACCAACAACCATGGAAACCATGATTTTCTGAGTCATGGCTGTACCTAGTATGGAAACTGAAGAGGGAGTCTAGAGGACCGAGAAACACAAACTACAGTGAAAATGCTCATCGTAATTCTTTGGGACAGCAAAAAATTTCTCAACTCACCTCTCCATCCACATTTGCCAGGCTCCTGCTAAGATACAGCTTCCCACCAGTGCAACAAGTTGTTCCCTGCCTTGTCCAACAAGCTTCCTTGGTTCAGAGTCCTTCTCCTACCTGCTCACCTAATGACAAAAACCATCTTTTTGTTTTTTTTAAACCTCACTCATGCACAATCTCATATTCTGTGCTACTTTGTCATTCAGATATATAGATGCAAACACACACACACACACACACACACACACACACACACACAACATACACACACACCAGAGTTTCTTCTGTGTGGTGTCAGGGATTAAACTTGGCCATTCATGTCTTAGCTACAGTACCAGTTCTTCTACAGATCTTGCCTTGTGTCACTCACCATACCAAGGAGCTTTCTTTCTTCAGACACAGATGAACTATGTGGAAATGTGTGCCATGTTGTTAGGGGCAGAATGTGGCCCTGGGGGAAAGGAACTGGATATGCCCTTACGTATATGAAGCATCCTAAAATGATCAAGCCTTGCTGGCCTAAGGCCTATTGTGGGGCCCCGTAGCAGATGGACCAAGCTTCTTTGGTCTGCCAACAGCTGATAAAAGGACTTGGCTTCAGGAAGCTGGTGTCACTGTCAGTGGTATCCTGCACGTGACCATCTAGCTTGCTTCCCTCCCTATGAAATTCATCTTGCTTGATTCCCACGGTCCCTGTGAGTCTCCCTGGTGACTACCATGATGAACTCAGTGCTCAGAGATCCATGGGGGCTTCCCCAAGAGATGTATAACTCTAGGGAGAACTTCTGGGCTCCCCTAAAAAAGTTGTAACACTTTGCAGGACCTGGGAACCCACTGCCACTGCAATACTTTCCACCTGTGTAACCAGGACTTCCCAGCCTGACCACGAATGACATCGCATTAATACTCACACGGTGACCAGATTACAATGGCTCTGTTACAGCAGCTCAACTGACCCTGGAGTTCTCTTCATTAGCTTTATTAAGGGTGGTCTCTAATGAGAAGCTTTTCCTACCTTCTTTTCCTCCACTCCCTTCCCACTGCTGGGGCTGCAAGCTCCCATTAAGAAGCAGGGCAACCTAGGAGTGATGCAGGGAGTAAAGGACACATGGACTGCAGTGAATTTAAAGCAATGGTAAAACTAACCAATAGTCAGTTTGCTCTTTGTTGCCTTAGCAAGTCCAAACAATGACAGAACTTGAAATTTTCTCCCTTCCAGAAGGAATTTTCCCACTGTATATCTACCCTTTCTGATAATATTTGTCATAGCAATTTAGCTCACTGTCTTATGATCTCTGGTTTACTTCTCTACATCATCTCTGAGGGCATACATTTCTCTTAGCAGCAGAGGCTGAATTTCATATTTATTCTTTCCCTACGGCTAGCACAGAATATGCAATAAAAAGGTCTTAGAGTTTTACTGAATTAGTAAATCAGAAGATTTCTTCAACTTAGCAGAATATCTATGGGCAGGAAATCCATTTGTCAAAGAAGCAGTGGTAAGAAGGCAGATTCCTAATAGGGATTTATTAAAGTTTCTAAAGACACAGCAATTTACACCTAACTTTTGTTTGCATAGTACTGAACAGGGCTTATTGCATTTAGAAGCTAAATGAACCCCTTCAAGGTCTTGAATCAATAATGAAAACTCAGGTAATTAATTCAATTCCACTCATTACTTGCTATGATCTAGGCTTCATGCTACAGATTAAAGAAAGAAAATAAGACCATATATTTTATTGAAAAATTTTCAACACCAGTAAAACAGTTCTGGTGATTGTTAAAGTTATAAGAAATTGCGCTAAACCAGACATGGAATTTTGCAGGCAGTTCCTGGGCTAACAAAACAAACTCATATTGAAGATTTAGCTCTATTAATCATGAGTGCTTGGACACTTCAATCAGCTCATGGAAATAATAGCCACCACACTTTGTGGCGATCTGTTGATTTCTGTGTTCCTTTGTTATTCATTAGCGAGATCAGAACATTTTCACCCATCTGCACAGCTTTTATTTGTGTGTGTGTGTGTGTGTGTGTGTGTGTGTGTGTGTGTGTGTGTGTAAGAGTCACATGGTAGGCACAGAAGAAAGACTTTCCAGGTTTCATCAACCAGTGTTTACAGAGAGCAAATGAGATGTCTTTTCTTTCTTTTTTCTTTCGTTACTTTTTTTTCAGAAGCCCCTGGTGCTTTCTGCCTTTGATCAGGGCATCAGGACAGCTCTGCATTAGCACAGAGTGGGGTGGACCACATTCAAACTCCACGATGAACTTGCTGAGACTGTGGAAGGGCTAGGAGTTATTTGGGTTTAATGACTTAAAGATTAAAAGATAATTTGCTTTGAAAGCCCATCTGCAGTTTGCTAGAAGGATGACAAGATGTGAATCACAGTTCCTCATTATTAAAAGTCTGTTCAGGGGACAAGATTTATAGGCTGGGCAAGAAACATGAACTCTTTTATTCATGTGTGCATGTCTCTAAAAAGTTTCCTAAAAGTTGGTATGAAATAGAAGCTGGTAGAAAATGCTCAAGACATATATGTATAATTTATTTATAAAAAGGAAACACTGACTAAACCATAGGATAAGAGGGGTACAACTCTACACAATTCCCACCACCAGAACTCTGTATCTCATCCCCTCCCCTGATAGCTTTCCTATTCTTTAACCGTCTGGCAGTATAGACCCAAGGTCATTATGGGATGCAGAATGTGGGAGGTCTGGCTTCTGTAATTGATTCCCTGCTGAACATGGGTGTTGATGGGTCAATCCATACTCCTAGCCTGCATCTCTTTCCCTAGTGGGTCAGGGTTCTGGGGAAGCTGAGCTCCAGGACACATTGGTGGGGCTGTCTGTCCAGGGAAGTCTGGTTGGCATCATGCTAGCATCTGGAACCTGGTGGCTGAAAAGAGAGTTAACATATAAAGCCAAACAAATTGTTGACTAATCATGAACCTAAAGGCTGGAATAGTTCAGATGAAGAGTTGAAGGAGTCTCCGTTCTATAGATAGCTAGTAGACATATTTTAGTTATATTCCAAAGGGCCTGTGGCTATGCTAGTTTCTTTCTTCCCCCCCCCCCCCGCCCCCGAGCCTGAAATCTTATATGCAGGTGGATTCTAGTTATTGTCTGGGAAGATGACGTCATGGCTGGAAAAAGAACCAGAAAGCTTGATCTGGGAAGAGAGTAGCTCCAAAATACGGGACAGGTGTATAGATACTGTTGACTGTAAACCCCATCGATTTGATCTGATCTGGAGCCCATTTTCAGCTTGGGAGCCTATGTAACCTCTGCATCCCTGTAGATCCGACCTCACATTCTATGGTCATCAGTAGGACCATTTCAAGCTGCCCCAATATCAGGACCCATCTTCCTCAGGTGTAGCATAAAGTATGTTGTCCATCCTCACTTTGGAGGATGGAACATTCTCTACCATTGTTGATCCAAGTTGAGGGCAAGGTCCTATGGGGGCCCACAAAGGGGTCTGTTTTGTTGTTCCTGATAGAGAAGACCGGTAACAATGGAGAGAGGGATTTATTCGAGGTCTAGACCCATCATGGCTGTTTGGGAATCTCAGGACTCCCTGACTAGGGCCCCAGTTGATGGGGTGGCGTGATAGCGATAAAGAGTCATTGTTAAAATATGCCAGTCTCTTGCCTTATTCAACTTTTGCAGTCCTTGCTTTCATAAGGATAACTTGGGAGTGAGTGTAGGAAGTATAATAGGAAATAGGTGAAAAGGAAGAAAAGATGGGACCATTGGGGGAAAAATGGGCAACGAGTACCACCTCAGCATGCTTCACTTCAGACTGTGTCCAGAGACCTCAGGCGTGGAATGTCAACCCTTCAGCCTCATTACTCGGGTGAGACCTTTCCTTTCATGAGGCTCTCTAATTCCACTCCAGGTGGTTCACTTCCCAACAAAGACCCAAAACCTAGATATAGATCAGGTCCCATGAGATAGGGCATATGTTCACATGTATCCATAAATTAAGGCAAAATATATACCTGAGAACAAAAGTGCACTATAGTATACAGTGAGTCAGTATCAAGTTCATAATGAAATAGTGTCTACTAAGGCATATTTTCTAAAGGGGCTTTGGCACTCAGATCTGAACCTTAGCCCCAGTGTGACACTAGTCTTACTGTAACCAGGTTTCCCTTTTAGAAGCTATTCACAAGACGTAAGCTGCAGGGGGGTCCAGCATACTTCCAGTATCAATTCATGTGTAAAGGTAGAGGGCTGAATATATAGATATTTCTCTGTAAGAGAAATTTATTTTTTAAATTTTATTATTAATTAACTGATTTACAAATATACACGATAATAGGGGCACAACTCACCATTCCCACCATCAGAGTTCTGAATCCCCTATCCCTCAATTGTAAGCTACAGCAGTTCTCCTAAGGTTGCTGGTGTGGGCTAGCTATTATTTCTATAACTCTCTGTTTATATTTGTATATAGTTGCCCATTTTTCCCACGTATGGACCCATCTTTTCTTCCTTTTCAAGTCCTACCTACACCTATTACCACATCCAAATGTCCTTCCCTTTTACTTCTTTCCTGGATACTGACGGAGTTGGATCTCCGAACCCTTCTGGTCATCTTCCACTAATATTTCTCCCCCACTGGGAGAATGGACCAAAATTCTTTATGGGGCACAGAAAGTAGAGACTTTGGCTTCTGTAATTGCTTCTCTACTGGACATGGATGTTGGCAGGTGGGTCCATACCCCCAGTCTATCTGTATCTTTCTCTAGTGGGGCAGGGCTCTGGAGTGATGAGGTTTATGAGGTTGTGTACCCAGGGAGGTCAGGATGGAGTCATGATAGCAGCTACAACTTGGTGGCTGAAAGGCAGAAAGATATAAAGCAGGACAAAATATTTAATAAACAGGAATAAAAAAAAAACAGGAATAGAGCAGATGAGACTAGGAATCTTTGGGTGGATAAAAGCTACAAGTCTATTTGAGGTATGTTCCAAGTGGTCCATGACTTTAGTAATTTTTTTTCATATAAAATTTTTTAAAATATGTTTTTATTTATTTCCTTTTGTTGCTCTTGTTGTTTTATTGTTGTAGTTATTATTGATTTATCCCTGCAGGTGGGGGACAGGGACTTGAATATATAAATACAATTAACTTTACCCCATCAATTTCACCCAGGATATATATATATATATATATATATATATATATATATATATATACTCACCTTTAGTACAGGAGCCTTTGTAACCTATATGAGAAATGTGTGTGCAGCTTGGAAGATGGAGTGAAGTAGTGATCACTTCATACTCAGCCAGACTAGAGCAAGAGAAGTTATTACTCAAGTTCAAGGTCACTGGTTTGATGGCTGGCATTGATGGGAGAAGCAGCGGTAGTCAGAGAGGCTTTTCCAAGTGTCTTCTTGTCTCCTCTGTTGTCTTCAGTTGAGGCTGCAGCTCATCTCTGGCACTGTGGGTGGGAGATGAAGTGAGGGGTAGATGCTTCCTGCCTGTCTCATGTTTCTCTGTCCCCAGCCTTGAATCCAACTTCCCCTCCTAGGGAATGGTCCTGCTGACTTCCACTAAGTGCCAGCCCTGGCACGGGGAAAGAGGAGATTCTCTCTCTCTCTCTTTCTCTTGCCTCCGGGGTTATCCCTGGGGCTACGATATGAATTCACTGCTCTTGGAGACTTTTATTTTTTCATTTTACTGGATAGAACAGAGAGAAATTGAGAGTGAGAGGGGGAGATAGATAGGGAGAGAGACCTGCAGGCCTGTTTGACCGCTTGTGAAGACCCCTCCCCCAGGTGTGCCACCTGGGCCCCCAAGGACATTCTCTGTAATAAAGCTTGCGTTCCACACCTCTCAGGGTGGTCTGCTGCTCTGACTGTGCCCAACTGAAATGCAGCTTAGAGGTGGGAGAGAGAGAGAGAGAGAGAGAGAGAGAGGGAATCAGATCCTATCTGCCCTGGGGAAGACAGCAGAGGGCAGAAGTGTCGCCCAGGGGCAGGGCAAAATCAGAAATCCTTGGGCGGGGCTTGTACCTGGGATTGCAATAGTGACAGATTTGAGGTCTCTGCTCTTTGGAGCATATTAGAAAGAGGCATCCTCTCCTCTGTCTGCAAGTGTGACATCAGAATAAGAAGAGGAATGAAAGCAATTTCTTAGCAGATTCTCATGGGAAATAGCTGTGATCAGAGAGCAAAGCGGGGAACGGAAGACTGCAGCTTACACCCCACGCTACTAGCTGGTGAGGAAGAAAAATAGTGAGGAAAGAAGTCTGGGGAATATCAGAAGTCTGGAAATTAATCTACCACATGACCTGGAAATTTCTCTCCTGGGGATATATCCTAAGGAAACAAACATACTCATCAAAGAGGTCTATGTATACCCATATCCATAGTGCCACAATTTGTGATAACTCCAAATAAATTGGAAGCAACCCAGGTGTCCAAGGACAGATGAATGGTCTATATACACAATGGAATACTACTCAGCTGTTAATAATTATGAAGTCATTTCCTTTCTCTCTTTTTAAAATTTATTTTTTTATTTAAGAAAGGAGACATTAACAAAACCATAGGATAGGAGGGGTACAACTCCACACAATTCCTGCCACCCCATCTCCATATCCCACCCCCTCCCCTGATAGCTTTCCCATTCTCTATCCCTCTGGGAGCATGGACCCAGGGTCATTGTGGGATGCAGAAGGTAGGAGGTCTGGCTTCTGTAATTGCTTCCCCGCTGAACATGGGCGTTGACTGATCGGTCCATACTCCCAGGCTGCCTCTCTCTTTCCCTAGTAGGATGGGTCTCTGGGGAAGCGGAGCTCCAGGACACATTGGTGGGGTCTTCAATCCAGGGAAGCCTGGCCAGCATCCTGATGACATCTGGAACCTGGTGGCTGAAAAGAGAGTTAACATACAAAGCCAAACAAATTGTTGAGCAATTATGGACCCAAAACTTGGAATAGTGGAGAGGAAGTATTAGGGAGGGTACTCACTGCAAACTCTAGTGTACTTCTGCTTTCAGGTATATATTTTGCACTACTTTATGGATACGTGTGAACATACGCTCTCTCTCACAGAACCTGGTCTATATCTAGCTTTTGGGACTTTGTTAGAAAGTGATCCACCTGGGATGGAATTAGAGAATACTATGAAAGGAAAGGTTTCATCCGAGTAATGAAGCTGAAGGGTTGTCATTCCACACCTGAAGCCTCTGGACACAGTCTGAGCTGAAGCATGTTGAGGTGGCAATTGTTGCGTTGATTAGGTTGCGATCGGCAGATGCAATATTATTTGATATGAATTGGGAGAGGCATGTGGGAAAGTGGGCCCTATCCTAAGGTTCCAGGACTGGGAGATATATAGGCTCTATAGTGGAAATGTGAGGTTCCTGCTGTCTTAGGGTTCAAAAAGACAATCGATAGTTATTGTTATCATCACATTATTTGGTAATTTGGGTTAATTTTGAAAACTCCCTTTGTTAGGGTTTGCTGTATAGTACCCAGTATCTTGTGTATAGCTGTGCCACTGGTTGCTTCTGATCTACTTGGTCATTTCCTTTCTCTTATCTTGGATGGAGCTTGAAAGAATCATGTTAAGTGAGATAAAAAAAAAAAAACAACAACAACAAGAAGAAGGAAGGATACTGGATGATCTCACTCACAGGTGGGACTTGAAAAACAAGGACAGAAAAACAAGAAAATACAAAGTAAAACTTGGATTGGGTTTGGTGTATTGCACCACAGCAAAGGACTTTGAGGGGCAGGGGCTTTTGGGGATGATGGTGGAAAGGCCCTAAGTTGGGGTGAATGTGATTTGCAGACAGATATCATGAGGAGATGAGAAACTGTGCCCATATGCCAACAGCTGCACTGTAAACCACACCTCTGTGTCTCAGCTTTTATTAAGAAAGAGGAGAAGGAGGAGAATAATGATCATAACAATGATAATGTGAAAATATGACTCATGGAAACAGTAGAGTCTTGCAGGCACTTAGCCCCAATGATAACCCTGATGGCAAGAAATAAAATAAAATAAAACTGGAAAAAAACCAAGCCCAGTAAGAAAATATCTGGATAGATAGACAGATAGCTATACAAATAATAGTCAACCCATATCTGTCACCTTGGAAGAACCACTGCAGTTTTCAATAGAGGGAATGGGGACACAGAACTCTGGTGGTGGGAATGGTGTGGAATTGCACCCATGTTATTTTGTTATTTTGTAAATCACTAATTAAAAAAAAAAGAAGAAGAAAGAAATGAGCCCAGCATTTGCCTGGTTTGGATATTCTAGGCTGTCGAGCAGACATTGTGATTGCAGATGTGCTGGGTAGAGAGCTTTGTGATGGCTCAAGGGAGTAGATTTTGATGATGAAGTGAAGGGGGAAGGGTGCACAAGCAATGCAAAGTGTTACCACAGGCCGACACATACCGTCAAGCTGCATGTTCGGAGGGAGCCCCGAGGGTGATCTTCCCACCGCCCTAGTGCTCACTTTGAACTGGATGAAATGTCTCCAGAAGATGAGTCAGCATTCTCTGCCTGTTCTGACTGAAATAGGAATCACCTGTTACTTGATCTCTTTAACACCCCCTCCCTTTCCCCCAGCTGGATGGGTGGGGGCCATACCAGGGAGGTGGGTGCTTTCTGTAGTCCCACGATGTGGCAAGACACAGCACCCATTGTGAGAGAAGCAGTTGAGAATGGTCATGTCATGTCAAGCTTTCTCAGAGGTGTGACAAAGGCCATAGTCTGTGTTCATTCACTCAGTCACTCTCTTGGAAACAGTGAACAAGGAACTGAATAGCCAGACTCAGGGGTCTCCAAAGGCACTCCCTTGACTCTGTGGTTGTGAGTTCAGTAGCTAGATGGAGGCCTCTGACAAAGTTAAGAAACTTTGCTGCTTATTGGCTCTCTCTCTTTAAATTATATATATCTTCTTTACTTATTGGTTGGATAGAGCCAGCCAGAAATCGAGGAGGGGTCGATAGAGAGGGAAAGAGGGGGACCTGTGCAGCCCTGCTTTACCACCTGTGAAGTTTTACCCCTGCAGGTGGGGGACAGGGACTTGAATCCAGGTTCTTGTGCATTGTAACGTGTGCACTCAACTAGGTGCACCACCACTCAGCCCCAAGATAGACACCTGCAGACCCGCTTCACCACTCATGAAGCATCCTCCCTGAAGGTGGGGAGTGGGGGCTCGAACCTAGATCCTTGTGCATGATGATTTGTGCACTTAATCCTTGTGCATGATGATTTGTGTACCACTGCCTGACTCCCTTGCTACTGACTCTTCCTTTGGTGTGTGGGTGGGATGGGACAGCGGACGGTAGGGGGATGTCGGGTTCCTCGGGGGAACAGGCCAGCCCGGCGGCTCCCACTTCACCGTCTAGCCTGTTGGCTACCAGGAGACAGACGGAGAGTGAGGAATCTCAGGCCAGCAGCAGCAGGGTGAGTTCACTGAGCCGTCTTCCACCGTACCGTGCCTGCGGATGTACGACAAACCTCAGGGTACGGTGGCGGTGGACAGAACTATTTATTGTCTCAGTTACACGTTTATAAAGGGGCAGCCGTGCAGGGGAAGTGGCCAAGCTGGCCAGTGAGACCAATATCTCCTTATAAGGGAAAAGAGAGCAAGGCAATGAGAAGGTGTGGAAGGTGGTACAGGAACGGGGGAAACAGAAATTTAAAGAAGGCGAAGCCCACCAGAGGGAGGAGGGGTGAAGTGATGCGGTCAAGAATGACAGGAAGGTTGGATTCCCCCGTGTATTCTGGCCACATCTCGCTCGACCACAAGGCTGGCATGCCAAGGGGAGTCTGATAGACCAGCTTCTGGGGGGGGGGGTCAAGCATCCTGCTCAAACACGCGTCAGACCCACAGGGGGAGGGTGGTGAGTAAGGGTGGGGGCTTAGTATTTTATGGATTCAAATCTTCTCCCCCTAACAAGACTGTTTTACTGAGTGGTCCTAGGAGAGGGTCTCTGAGGGTTAAGAAATTAGAGAAAAGCACATCCAAATGACACCTCTCAGAAGCTGTCACTGTTGGGCCTTTTGCTGGTCTGCTTTCTCCCCCTCTTCTTGGCTCACCTGTCTCTTCTTCTTCCTCTTTTCTGAGAACACACACGCATATACGTCGCAGATCTGTGCACTTTGCAACATGTGCGCTTAACTAGGTGTGCCATCAGCCAGCCTCAGATTCTGAACTTTCTCCAACCCCCCTGGTACGTGATTCCTCTGTGTCCTTCTATCTTGTGATGTGCCACCCTTGGGTGTTAGGGCCTGTCACAGTGGCTCTCTTCCTCAAGGGGCTCCTCAGTCAGCCACAGCCAAGCACCCTTTTACAGCTGAGACACTCAGGAGCTGAGAGAGCCTTCCAAGGACCCATCCCATTTCTAAAAGTAACTCATGATGAGGCAGGTCCTGAGAGGATTAGCTGGGGACCCAGCTGGTGTGCAATGCCAACTAATCCCTTGTTTTCACAACAAGGTTTGAAGAATCTGTTTCTTGTTTCTCCAGACTGTTGACTCTGAAGGGCTGCAGTGCCTGTGGCAGTGATGGCTGGGTGTCATCCTTGACTCCTCAGTACCCTGGTGTCTGTCTTGCAGGTGTCACAGCTGCGTGTGGAGCCGGCTGTCCTCCCACACCCAGCCACCCTCACCCTAGTGGCATGTGGGAATCACCTGGAGCTTAAAGTGTTCCCGTTGATGAGTCCCACCCCTGGGACTTCTGATTTAAATGACTTAGATGGTGGCCTTGGTATTGGGATTTAGAAAGTCTCTCCGGGCACTTCTCATATGCAGTTGGGAAGAAAACCATTGCTTTCACTCCGAAATAAGCTTGGGTTGGAGGATCAGAAAGGGCAGGGACCTGACCGAGTGCTCACACAGACCCCTTTGATCTGCAGCACTCTCGGTTTCTTAAATACTGACTTCCCAGAAGATGGAAATTTCACTTCTTAAAAAATTTTATTAATTATTTAGTAGTGATTAATAATACTGTAAGATAACAGGGTACAGTTCCTACCATCAGAGTTCCATGTCCTCTCCCCTCTATTGGAAGCTACCCTGTTCTTTATCCCTCTGGGAGTATGGACCAAAGTTTGTTTTTTTTTTTAATAATTTTTTAAATTAATTTAAAAAATTTAAATTATTTTATTTTTTAAAAAAGATTTTATTTATTTATTAATGAGAAAGATAGGAAGAGTGAGAGAAAGAACTAGATATCACTCTGGTACATGTGCTGCCGGGGATTGAACTCAGGACCTCATGCTTGAGAGTCTGATGTTTTCTCCACTGAATCTCCTCCTGGACCATGACCAAAGTTCTTTATGGAGTGCAGAAGTTGGGAGGTCTGGCTTCTATACTGGATATGTGTGTTGGCAGTTGGATTCATATCTTATCCTGTTTCTATCTTTCCCTAGTGGGGCAGGGCTCTGGAGAAGTGAGGTTGTCTGCTCAGGCAAGTAAGGCTGGCGTCATGGTAGCATCTGCAACTTGGTGGCTGAAAAGCATTAAGATATAAAGCAGAACAAATTGCTTAATAAACAGGAACCCAAGGATAGGTATAGAGCAGATGAAAGTAGGGGTCTAAGAGTGGGAAGAAGCTAGGAAGTCTAATTTAAGTAAGTACGAAGGCTTCCTATCCTTATTTTTAAAAAGAGACATTAATTAATGAATGTGAAGGAGGGAGGGAGAGAGGGAGAGAGAGAGAGAGAGAGAAGAGAGAGAGAGAGAGAGATAGACAGAGAACCAGAGCAACAATCTGGTACACACAATGCCAGGAATTAAACTAGAAACCTTCTGCTTGAAAGTCCAAGGCTTTACCCCACTGGGCCATGCCTCTAACTCTCATTCACTCAGTAAACATGAGCTGAGACCTTAGTGTCAGGTAGTAAGGAAACTATGGAGAGGACACTGGGACATTCCTCACCAAGTTTATTGGGGGTGGTAGGGTGGTGGGGGTGGTGGGAAAGCAGAGTTATAAGTGAATATTTTGAACACTGCCAACATACAGATATTCCTTGACTAAATGATGGGGTTAGATCATAGGGAACACCATAAGCTGTAATGCATCTAATACCCTTAACCTACCCAGCCTCATAGTTCAACTTCGCTTATCTTAAATGTGCGCAGAATGCTGCCATTAGCCTACTGTTTGTAAAATCATCTAACGCGAAGCCTAGTTTTCACCACTTACAATGACTGCAAGTTTGGCGCAGGGAGAATGTTGTAGGACTTCAGAGCCTCTGGTGTAAAAGTCTGGCACAACCATTGTGCTGTCTCTCCAGCCCTTAGAGAAGTTCTTTACAAGATACAATCCTTACTCGTTAGGGAGAAAAGCTGAGAGGTTTGGATCACTCAAGGAGTGAAGATATTGCTTCCCCCAAGCTAGTCCTCAGATATTTCCAGATAGGTTTGTCCCTCCATGGGTTAAGCTCAGAGACATATATTTATATATTTTCTTTTAAAGAAATTTTTATTTATAAAAAGGAAACACTGACAAAAACCAGAGGATAAGAGGGGTACAACTCCACACAATTCCCACCACCAGAACTCCGTATCTCATCCCCTCCTTTGATAGCTTTCCTGTTCTTTAACTGTCTGGGAGTATGGACCCAGGGTCGTTATGGGGTGCAGAAGGTGGAAGGTCTGCCTTCTGTAATTGTTTCCTCGCTGAACATGGATGTTGACAGGTGGATCCATACTCCCAGCCTGCCTCTCTCTTTCCCTAGTGGGGCAGGGCTCTGAGGAAACAGAGCTCCAGGACACATTAGTGGGGTTGTCTGTCCAGGGAAGTCCTGTTGGCATCATGCTAGTATCTGGAACCTGGTGACTGAAAAAAAGAGATATTTATATTATCTAAAGAATTAAATTATTTCTGTCCAACTCTGGTGGTGGGAACTGTGTGGAATTATACCCCTATTATCTTACAATTTTGTAAATCACTAATAAAACATTATTATTATTTTTTAAAAATTTTATTTATTTATTTATTTTCCCTTTTGTTGCCCTTGTTGTCTTTTTTTATTGTTGTAGTTATTAAAGTTGTTGTTATTGATGTGGTTGTTATTGGATAGAACAAAGAGAAATGGAGAGAGGAGGGGAAGAAAAACAGACACCTGCAGACCTGCTTCACCGCCTGTGAAGCGACTCCCCTGCAGGTGGGGAGCCGGGGGCTTGAACCGGGATCCTTACGCCGGTCCTTGCGCTTTGCACCACCTGGGCTTAACCCACTGCGCTACCCGCCCAACTCCCAAAACATTATTTCTATCCACTTTCTCATGGATCTGATATTTCCTAGGCGTGGGATACTACTACTTAGAGTATGGTTCATATCACCTTTCTTCCTTTTTTATTTTTTATTTTTAATTGAGGGGGGTTAATGCTTTACAGTGCAGTAGTTGCCGTGTGTATCCATCCGCTGTGATTTTGTGATTTACCTGTTGAAATGTCAAGATAGACCAGATGCTGTTGGCATAACAAGCCCTGATAGTTTAGTGGATTAAGAAAAACAAGCTGATGTCTTGCTCACATCCTAGTGTGAGATGTTCAAGCATCTTTTTGTGGCCGTTTATATTTTTTAAAATATAAATTACTAGTGATTTAATAATGATTAATAAGATTTTAAGACAACAAGGGTACAATCCTACACAGTTCCCACAACCAGAGTTTTATGTCCCCCATCCCCTCCATTGGAAGCTTCCCTATTCTATATCCCTCTGGGAGAATGGACCAAAATTTATTTTTAGGGTGCGGAAGGTGGGAGGTCTGGCTTCCGTGATTGCTTCTCCAGGGGACATGGGCATTGGCTGGTGGAGAGGTGAGACTTCGGGATGCAATGGTGAGGTTGTCTGTCCAGGGAAGTCTGGATGGTGGAGCCCTTTTTCAGTTGATATTCAGACCATGATGCTTCCAACCCAGTTGTGTACAATTTCTGTCCTCATACCTGCATGGATGGACTGAGCCTGGAGAATGTGCTTTCACTCCTGAGTGCTCCAGACATGTTCTTGCCTCTGGTCCCACGACCTCTCTCTCATGGGGAGGATTTAGGTGTGTGGATCGAACCCACCGTCGAAGGAGGCTGAGGCATGGTCTTCCTGGTTTCTTGGTGTAGGGAACACATAGTACTCTTGCTCCTTGGGTATTTAAGGTGGTCTATCTGGGCTATGGATCTGTTTAGTGTTGTGGTGATATCACAGTTTAGCTCCTAGAGGGAAACCTTATTTCTAATAAGGCAAGCATTAGCCAGAAACTCGATCTAGAGATAAGTAAAAGTTAAAGTAAGTTGAAGAGTAAGAAGCTGAATTAGGCAGTTTCTTAGGTTGGTGAGTCCTGGGGTGGGGTGGGGTGGGGTAGGATGTAGAGTAAAATCTGTGAACAGGCACCAACTCCCTAGCTGTGCAAAAACACTTAGCTTTCTTTTTAAGAATAAATTTATTTATTTATTTACCACCAGGGTTACCACTGGAACCTGGTGCCCAAATGACAAATCTGGCCCTTTAGATGGAGAGAAATTGAGAGAGGGGTGGGGATAGAGGAGAAAGAGACACCTGCAGGTGGGGACTTGGAACTTGAACCCTAGTGCTTGCACATGAGGACACGTGAACACTTTGTGCTCTGTACAAAACACTAATCTCCCCCCCTTTTTTTGGTAAATGTATGCCACGGATTTGACCTAAGTGGCAAGAATGGAAGCCCAGTATTGTTAATATTACTAGCAGTCTACATTACCTAAGCATTTCAGATCATTGAAGGGTCCAGAGAAATCACCAAGTCTAATTCTTTCCCTATTAGATATAGGGTACCTGAGGCCCAGGGCAAGGAGATGATGTCCTCCTAACATAGCTGGGCAGCACCTGGTTTAATGGCTCCCAGTCAAACGCCCCCCGCCACACACACACACACACACACACACACACACACACACTCAGGTTTCCTCTGGGACTTGAGTTTTCCTTTTGGTGCAAGGCGTTTCCTGCCAGTGGTGCCAGTGATGCCCAGGGGATTGGCAAGTGTGAGGGTACGTGTTTGCTTCTGATTTGTTACCATCGTCCGGAAGCAAATGAAAAAATAACAGGGCAATGCTGTCCTCGTGCTCTGCTTCCATGAGAGGGGGAGACAACTTGCTTCAAGATGCCAAGCCTCCCTTGTGTGTGGCACCTGCAGAAGCAGCAGGAAAGCTTTCAATAACAACCTTGAGGTTTCTTTGTCTCCTTTTAGGGACATTTGATTAACTTCCTTTGTTTTATATATAGTCTTCCAGGAATAGGTAGGTCTGCTTCTCACCCAAAAGATATTAATACCTAAAGCAAATCATTTGAGGGGGAAATAACCAAGAAAGAAACCATCTAGTGGAGAAAAAGCAGAAAAGAGAGAGAGAGAGACAGAGAGAGCGAGAAACAGAAGGGGGAGAGAGAGAGAGAACTTTCCTGGCAGGAAGGAGAGAGAAGGTACATGGGGACAAACCCAGGCCCTTTGCTGAGGAGTCCTGGTGATCCGTGTCCCAAGCACAGCACACTATCATCCACAGGAAGGTTCTATGGCCCTGGGGGTTGTGAAGTACAGTTTATTAGAATCATACTGTACAATATATAATATTCTCTATTAATATCTTATTTTAAACATGTCAAAATTAGTCAGAAGTTGCAGCAAGTGTGTTGAGACTATATAGCAATCATCTGTCAATCACCAGGGCAACTTGGGCCTACTGTCCTGGGTGTGTTCACAATAGGGGCAATGAAAGACATGATAATAAGCTTCAGTAATAATTGAGGCCACACTGAAAAGTCCCATGGAGAACAAGGTATTATTTTAGGAGGAAACCTTGTATAGGCATCCTCACAGTGGGAATTCTTGGCTCTGTGAGCATTCAAGGTTGAAATACATGTACATATATTTCATCTAGAAAGCTTAGTTAAAAAGTGCAAAAGAGCCATTTTTTCCCCTCCAGAACTGGAAAATTTAACCAATTATGGAGCAAAGGAGATTACAATTTTTTAATTTTGTTTCCATAACTTCCTCCAAGCTAACTTTTTCAGACAGAGAAAAACAGAAAGAAGGAAAGACACCATAGTGGTGTAGTACAGATGGAGAGAGGGGGCCTCCAACCTGGGTTGCTTGCTTGGCGAAGCAACTTTCAGGAGATCAATCTGGCCTCCTCTTCCTCTTCCTCCTCCTCCCCTAGTTAAGGAAAGCTTTGCACTATGTGCTCTTATCCCGTTGCCCTACTGCCTGGCCCCCGACACTTTGATTTCTAACTTGTAACCCCCCACGACAAGAAGAGAACCATTTCCATTAAGCCACCTAATTTGTGGTCATTTGTTTCCATTGCCCTAAGAAATGAATACAGAGGTATTTATAATAATACTTGAGTCATGTGACTCCCTCCACCTCCTGCAGGGGAAACAAATTAAAATGTGAGAATCTCAGGTGCTCACAGTCTCACAAGAGGGGAACGGAGTCTGTGTAGCCTTTTTCTCTCTAGATAGCTGGAGAGACCCAACTGTTGCAAATAAGAGACTCTTCGGGGTTTGGAAAGCTTCAAAACACCTTGTGAAAGATGCCTGTGGTGGGTAGGAAGAGGTTCTTGGAGAAGATTCCAGAAATGTCAGGATTCTGACTACTGTTTACTCTCCAAGGCAAAAAGCACACAAAGCTGTGTGACTCCACATCTACAGTGAGGTTGACTCTGGAGCCAAGTCACAGGATGTCCTGTAAATCTCCCTTTTGGCCTTCTCTGAAGAGACTTGTGACCCATCTCTTAAGGTGATTGTCCATTTGGGAAATAGAAGTAGTGAGGCTTGGGGAGGCTTATTAGATACTAACTGTGAAATGACATATTTCCTCAGGGATCCAAAATGCTACTGTTGTCTCTCAGCCAGAGTGTAAGGGGTTATTAGGGTCAGATGATTCGTGGGGCTTTGAATCAGGTTCGTTTCCCAGTGGACCACGCATGCCTATGAACGTATCCACGGCTGTATCAACAACTCTGGAATCTATAACTGGAATAGACATGATCAGCAGCTGGCAGAATTCCTGCAGTGTTTCTCTGAGCCATGGAATGACTCAAAGTCTAAAGAAAAGGCCCAGTGGGAAATTCTAGGATGGCCTTCAAATCATATACAGTGCCTGAAGGGACCGCAGAAATCAGTGCCACTATCAAGGGCTTGAAAGTGAGAATTAGTGAACTGTACCATTATTTCACTTAGTTTGCCTTCTTGGCCTTTGCAGAAAAATGAGGAGGCTAGAGGAACATGCAACAGACTGTCGTGAACTTAGAGGGCACGCCTACTTGCAGTTGCTGTTGTAGATGTGGACTCTTCACACAACCTGTAGAGGCTGGTATGTCACTATCAAGATGACAAGACACTTTCTCTCCTCTATACTCTTTAGTCAAGTTCACCAGAAGCAGTTTGATTTTAGCTGTCAGGGCTAGAGATATACCCTCATTGAACTAACTCAGGGTTCCGTCAATTCTCTGCTCACAATTCGAATTCACAGGTGCATTGCTTGTAGCTGTTCCACAGAAACTGACCTAGGCTGACTCCAATTTTTATATAATAGGAAGATACATACCACAAAGATTTTAAGAACTTTTTTATTTCAGTGAAAATTTCTAGGAATCCAGTCTTGTATAACACGTTGAAAGAGAAGTCTGCATCTAGTTATTCTGCTAAGAAGATAACACACATTCTAATTGGCATTTCTTGAGTTTGAAAGTGAAATATACTTAATTTGGTTGTTACTCTGACTCATTTATTGAGTATCTATTTTTGAGTAGCTATAGAAAGAAGGGAGTAGGGGTCAGGTGGTGGTACACCTGGTTGAGCACACACATCACAGTGTGCAAGGACCTGGGTCTAAACCCTGGTCCCCACCTGCAGGGGAATCTTCACAAATAGTGAAACAGCACTGAAGATCTCTCTCTTTCTTTCTCTCTCTCTTCCCCTCCCTCCCCCTTACCTCTAAACTTCTGTTTCTACCCAAAGTAAATAAATAAAATGTAAAAAACATAAAGAAGGGAGCCATACAGGCTGAGCTGCCAATTGTCTTTAAGATAAAATGTATTTATTCAGATAAAATATACTTATTCAGATAAAATATACTTATTTAGATAAAATATACTTATTCAGATAAAATATACTTATTCCATGAAGCCTGATGTATCTTTGACACATAGGATACTATATTGAGACTTTAGCAGCCCTCTGTAAATACGTCAGAGAGCAGATTTAGGATTTTGAAGCACAACTATGCCATTACATTGACAAATATTTGGCAAAAACAACTCTAGTTTGCTACAGGGCCATAGAGACTGAGTCTCTGTGTCTATGTAGAGTCTGAACACTTGAACCTGTGCCACTTGCATTCTGTAGTGCCAAGTATCATCTGGGTATGTTCTGACCAACCAAGTCACAAAAGTGGGCATGCACAACACTCCATTATCTAGTGGATGTAAGATATAAAATATTGGACTTGGGAGAGGTATGGCCATGGAGTAAAGGAGGAAAGAACGAACTCTTCCCCCAAACTGCAAATATCAATCTTAACAAACCTCAACAACTATAGCTGAGACATCTGCAGAAGAACTGCAGACTCAGGTGGGTGGTTACATGTGTGGCTGGGGCAAGAAGGGGTGTGATGTGGGACTGAAATGAAAAATACAGGGGTTAAGAGCTCTGTCAGAGTATAGAACCATTTTCCCCTTTACATATATCCTAGCAGTGCTGGCTGTGAAAGAGAAGAACCTATGAGCTTTAAATCCGTGACAATGGGGGTGTCAGCCTACTGAACAAAGACACAGCACAATTCTGATGAAAAGTCAAACTAAGGCAGACATACATACATAAAGGGAATTTATGGCGGTTGGCAGCTAAATGGTAAATTGTGCCCTGCTTTTCCAAACACAGCAGCCAATGAGTAGTAAAACCCTGAGGCTTAGTTTCAAGAGTGAAATCATACAGAGAAACTATATACACACCACATAGATCAAGGAAATAATAAGAAAAATAACCCCAGCCCCCATTCATCACCTCCCACCCCCCCAGCATATAAACAAAGTGAAGTCCAGTGATCTTAACAACAGCACCACCTGCTGGACAGCAATGACCAACACAATAGATGCGTAAACAGAATCATTGCTAAAACAGACTTCCAGATAGGAAAAACCAGATAGATGGAAATGGAACAGAAGGACTCCAAGAAATTATAGACACAAAGGGACTAACATAGAAAGACTAAAGAAATCTCATCATGAAGACTCTCCAAGAATCTAAGCAAAATATGGAGAAGCATATTTAAAAGTTGAAAGAATATTTCACTGGTGAGTTAGGAAACACAAAAGAAGAGCTCCAACCAAAGTTCTCCAAGAAATCAGAAAACACAAGAGGACAGCTTCAGAGTTCACTAAGCAGTTAGGAAGCATGAAGGAAAAACTTCACATGAAAAGGCAAAGAGGGAAAGACAGCACAATACAAGCTCAGGTAGAAAGCTTAGGAAGTAGAGTCACACGAAGAAGAAAGAATGTCTAATCTAGAAGATGCAATTTACCCATCTTTCAATTTAAAGACGAGAGAGAGAGGTTTAGAAAGAATTAAGTGACTTTCTGTAGACTCTATCAAAAGGTTCAATGGAAGAGTAATAGGAAACCCTGAGGAGCAGAGACCATATTCCAGGAAATCATAGCTGATAATTTTCCCAACTTAGGTACTCCTTAGCACATGTCCATGCAAGAGGCGGAGTATACACCCAGGTACATGACTGTAAAATGACCAACACCAAGGCACATCACTGTAAAATTGTTTAAAAACAATGACAAGGAAAAAAGTTTTGTAGGCTGCAAGGGAAAGGCAAGAAGTTACACACAAAGGTAGAGTTTCAAAACTTTCATCAAATTTCTTTTCACAAGCCCTAGAGGCAAGGAGAAAGTGGAATGACATATTCACAGTACTAAAAGAGAGGGAATTCCAGCCACAGGTCATGGATCTTGCAGAATGATTCTTCAAATATAAGGGAGAAGTAAAGGTCTTCTAAAATATCCAAAAGCTAAGGGAATTTGCCATCATCAACTCCAGCTTAAAAGAATTGCTGAAAAGAGCCCCACAAGAAAAGAAAAAGCAAATAAATACGTGTTCTAAATGAGGTGAACAGCAGTAAGCTAGAACTAAAAACACAATAAAAAAAGTAAAGAACAATAAAGCAGGAAAAGGGAAGGAACTAATGAACAAAGCACTTCTATCAAATGTCAGTTAATCAAGACCAACTTAAAAAAAAAGACTTTTTAAGATACACTATGTTAGTTATTACCCTGATGGTAACCACAATACTAGACAAGGAACAGAGATTTACAGAAAGTACAAGAAAAATCAGTGATGAACTCATCACAGAAACCCATCCACACAAAATGACAGATAGGAAAAAACGGACAAAGAATCAGCAATTTAAAACAAATTCAGAACAAAAATTGGAATGGAAGTAAATAAGCCATATTTATCAACAATCACCCTAAATGTGAATGGCCTGAATTCACCTGTCAAAAGACAGAGTAGCTTAATAAATTGAAGAACAAGACCCATCTATCCTGTGTCTTCAGGAAACATATATCCAAAAAAAAAAAAAAAAAAGGACAAATGGAAATTTAATGTAAGAGGCTGGAGCAAGATATTCCAAACTAGTAATTCAGAAAAAAGGGCAGGGACAGCTATTCTGTTCACAGATAAACTTTCAGGTAAAGAAAATAAGCAGAGACAGAGAGGGACAGTACTTAACGGTCAATAGATTAATCTGACAAGACATAACTATTATGAATATATGAATATATATATATATATATATATATATATATATATATATATATATATATATATGCCCCAAGCTCACATGCACCCAAATACATAAAACAGACACTTACTGAACTTAAGGGAGACATTGACAGCAAGACAATAATTGTAGAAAATATTAATATGCTACTCTCAGCAAGAGACAGATCATCTGGACAAAAACTTAACAGAGGAATAGCAGTCTAAGAGATTAGTCATAGTGTTGTGGGTGCAGCTGAGTCTGCCTCACACCACCTCCCAGTCATCCACAGTAGTTGGCCCAATGACCAACAAGTCCGACTTCTATAGATTTTTTTTTTTTTTTAATCAGAGAACTCATCAGCTCTGGTTTTTCGTGGTGAGAGGGGATTGTACTTAGGGATTTGGATACTCAGGCATGAGAATCTCTTTGCACAACCATTATGCTATCTACCCCTGCCCTCTTCTAGAGACATTTTCATAGACGATTCTCAGTGATCATACCTTGACAGATGGACGGACATGCCTGGTTTCCCAGCAAATCGGGCAAGTGCTAACTCATTCATCTGTGTAACACCTCAAACATCAAGTTAGTTAGTAATTCCTTTTAGACTCTTATATCCTTTGCTCCTCCTGTAATTGCATGAGACTTTATTTCAATAATGAGAAACTTTGACAAGCTGAATTTCTAAGGGAAAAGAAAGTCATCAAATTTTTGAACCAAAGGCAAAAAGATCTGGTCTATTGAAATGGGAGTCTAGGAAGAAGGATATGATCACTCTAACCCATTACCCATCTCTGTCACTCTGTAGTCACCTACTGGAATACATCACTGTAAAAGGTTTAATTGGAAAGTTTTCTTCTCAGTTACTTCAGTGTTTGCTGTTAAGCTAAGAGGCAAGTCCAAATTAATCCAGGGCTACACTGCACCAGACAGTAGGAACCCCAGGCAGCAGTCTTGGCAATCAAAGTTTGAAGAAAATTATGTAATAATGTCAACAATAAAATCTTGTGTGTGTGGGATGGGGAGAAGAAGCTTCCAGAACATGCCAGTGGGTAGATTGTGAAGTTTAAATCTTAAGCAGTTCATATTAACTGAAAATTTAGTGATAACCACATATAGTTTGAGGAGCCTTAGGGAAAATTATTGACACATAGGTCTGCTGTCTTCAAATACTACAAGGTAAAAAGCCTCCTTGGCTCCCCCGCCCTTATTATTGGAGTTAGAATAATAAAAATAGATGATGATGAATTTGGAAATATCTTTTAAAAGATTTATTTGATATGAGATAGAAAGTATTTCAGATAAGACACACACATACTTTTCATCTTATTGGATAGGACAAAGAGAATTTGAGAGAGGAGGGGGAGACAGAGAAGGAGAGAGAAAGACACCTGCAGACATGTGTCATGGCTTTTGAAGTGTCCCCCCTGCAGGTGGGGAGTGGAGACTTAAACCTGGGTCCTTGCACTTAGATCAAATGGGGAACCTGAGACTTGCGAGCCGTATGGTTTACCAGATGAAATATTTCCCATCTACCAGAAATATTACCCAACTGAATTTCTAAACAGGTAAGGAGAAAAATAAACAAACAAATGTGGGATACTACACTAGTGCCTTATGAGTTTCTAGGAGTTCTTAGTTTAAAAAAATCCCTGACTTTTAGAAAACAAATTCAGCACTATTAAATCTGACATCTTTTCAAGGCCAGGGGACTTTTTATTATTTTTTATGTTTAAGTCATGGAGAGAGTTTACTCACCAAAGCAGAAGCATAGTGCTTCTAAGAGAATGTGACAAAGTCAGGGAATCTAGATTCCAATCTTGTGATGTTCTCTTTATGTTCTATTTTTTTCATCTGTAAAACCAATAAATTGGATTAGAACAGTGGACAGATTAATCCCCTAATTCATCCCTAGTCACTGGAGCTTTAGGACTGCTGTTGGCTGGAAGGAGCAATGCTGGGCTTGATGTCTAGGAAGGAGATTGTGACTTCACAAGAAACAGTTCTTTTTGGATTTTAGAAAATGGTCATCTTCTACCTACTGGCTATGTGACGGCTTCAATCCCCCAACAGCACTATAAAACAGAACCGAGTGGTTCTCTGGTGAAAAAAAAAAAAGCGGGAGTCAGGCAGCAGCGCAGCAGGTTAAGCGCATGTGGTGCAAAACCCAAGGACCTTTGTAAGGATCCCGGTTCAAGCCTAGACTCCCCACCTGCAGGGGAGTCACTTCACAGGCGGTGAAGCAGGTCTACAGGTGTCTATTTCTCCCTCCTCCTCTCTGTCTTCCCCACCTCTCTCCATTTCTCTCTGTCCTATCCAAAAACATAGACAGACAACAATAATAATTATAACAATAAAGCAACAAGGGCAACAGAAGGGAATAAATAAATTTAAAAAAACTTTTAAAAATGTTAAGGTGAGTTTATTTATTTATACCACTTTCTCTTTGAAAGGACTGAAGTGGCATAAACAGGGCACCACACTGAAGAAGCTCCCATAAGCAGATCGTCTGCATTTCAGAAAGAAATACTCTGGGAGAGACTCTCTTGGAGGAGAGCGGTGGGTACATCCGGTGTCTGGGCACTCCTTTCCCGTGATGGTGCAGATCTGGTTCTCTGGGACAAGTGGAACATTTCCTGTCTGGTTTCCCTCCAGATGTTTGAGGATGTGAAGATCCAACCCACGGGTGAGCAATTTATCAAGCTTTACTGACCATTTAAAAAACAAGACTCAACAGAGCCTAGCTGGGTTTATTACACTTTCTGCGTGCACATCAGAGGCTTCTCCTCCCAAATACATCATGCCCGACAGGCCTGCAGTCACAGTGGTCTGTTTTGTCCCCTCAGCTTTACACACACACATACACACACACACACACATACACACACACGCACACACACACACACGCACACACACACGCGCACACACACACACATGCACACACACACAGAGTTTCAGAGACGCAAAACTAAGTGAGGAATTGGAGCTCATACGCAAATGGACGTTCCATTCTGGAAGGCAGATGGGTGGACAGTGATCTGGCTTCTACAGAATCCGAATTAAGCTAATATCACTCAAATTCTTGCTCAACTACACTGTGCCTTTTCAAGACTGCTGAAATTGAATTCAAAAGTCAAAAACATATGCTGACCGGGCTTGAAAAGCAACTGCCGATTGCAAACACATGGCTTAGCAATGCATAAGACGCTCTAGGGTGACATTGGGGTGGGGGGTTGATTAAGTGCGATAATCACAAGAAACATCCTTCAAATCACTTTCCCAGTACACAATAACACAGCACATGTTCAATTTGTTTTAAATCTTTAAGAAAAAGTAAGGCTCAAATGTATGATAAAAAAATGCTTAATTATCTCAAAGATGGGAATTTTGGATTTGATTTTTACAGATGTCAGTAGCAAATGCCACAGAAAGCAGGATGTCATGTGTGCTGTTAACATTTCTTGCAAAAAAAAGTTATAAAAAAAGATAAAAATTAATATTGTAGTTGTTGAACAGTAAGGCATTTCCTGTTCTGCTTTAGGCTGTAAGATTATCACTATATTAACTACTATACAATTTAATTTGTATTTCCTTTCTTTTTCCTTTTTTTTGTACTTATGCCTGCCTCAGGAGAATACTGAGAAAGGCATTACTTGAAATATTGAATGAAGAAATAGCCCAACAGACATGATTCATTCTACTCTGGGTTGCAATATGTGTTATAAAATATAAGAGGTGGGCTGTTCATATTTTAAATATTTATACTATTTTATTTTTCCCTTTTCTCTGTACTTAGTATGTTATGTTAGGCAGATTCCTATCCTCTGAAGTTTATTGTCAAGTTAGAGTGAAACATCAGATTGCATTAGTGTCAGGGCTCCAACACTATGAGATGTATGTGCATATTATGAAGCGATCAATACAACATGAACTACTGAGATTTCAAAAAATAAAACCAAAAAAAAGGGAAGATTTCTTGCAGCCTGGAGTACAAATTTTGAAACAAGGAGATTAAGATCTGTGGTTATAGAGGCCTATACAGGGATCTGTGGGTCATAAAGCCAAAACAAGAAGAAGAAAAATAAATCTAGCAGAGAACCATGTCTGTTCTATGGTTGAGAACTCCTGCTGCAGAAGGCCAGGTCCAAACCACTCAGAAAAAACGCAACCAGGCTTAGAAGCGGGAGGTCAAAGAGAAGCTGCGTGCCTGCTTTAAAATCCCAGGTTGGAAACACTTTGTGCTGGCAAGCCTCCCAGTTTTTTCACTTTGCCAAGGGGCTCTTTGAAGGCCAGGCTTGTCTGTGCAGTGCTAGTAAGCATGGAGTGGACGAAGTCTGAACAAAGATGGTGGTCCTGCTCTGTGGAGGAAATGAAATGGGCTGTGCAAAAATTCTTTAAAAGGCTGTTGCTGATTCGGTGATGCCACTGTTTCTGGAGAATTTGCTTTTATTGTTCACTGTTAAAATGACTTCCAGGAGCACTAGGGACGGGGCTGGGGGAGCTCCACGGGTGGTAGAGCTGTGCTGGGGCGTCTCTCTTCACTCTGTGTCTCTTACTACCCTGTTCCTCTCAAAGTGATTAAAAACCGAGTAAGAAAATTGGGGCCAGGCGGTGGCACACCTGGTTAAGCACACATCCTATGGCGTGTAAGGACCTGGGTTCAAGCCCTTGGTCCCCACCTGTGAGGGGGGAAGGCTTCATGAGTGCTAAAGCACATCTGCAAGTGTCCCTCTGTCTCTCTCCCTCTCTATTTCCTCCTTCCATCACAATGTCTCTCTGTCTCTATCCAATAATGAATACATAAAAATATATTTTTAAAAAAGAATAATGTTTAAAGAAAAAGAAAATTGGACCAGGGAATCCACTTGGTGATGGTGATGTGCGTGTATGAGACCCTAAGTCCATTCCCAAATGCTACATAAAAGTAAATAACAACACAACAGAAGCCCTGGGTGAGGGAGGTATTGCAGGGCAGCTGGAAGTACCCTGGCTTGGCTTTCAAGACTGTGCTTTTGACCTTGCTGCTAGTTTGCCCTGTAGACTCCACACTTCTCCTCTTTCTTCTGTAGATTCCTTTCAGATGAATTCTTAGCATTACTCTGCAGTTCTCCACTCTTCTTCATTCTTGTCTGTCACCTCTGCATATGCTACATAAATCAGATAGCACATTCCTGCTAGCTCTTCCCTAGACTCTGTCTCTGGGGAATAATAACAGATAGGAGAGTACTTCACCCAGGGATGTCCTAAATCAATGGCCATAGGGACAGCAACTAAAACCAGGAGATAGATAATTCTATCTTCTCTTCCTGTATAATTTTGTCTTGAGTTCAGCCTGGTTGGAGTAGAAGTGAGTATCGGAAGAAACGTCTGCATTTAAAAGAGAAACAAAGTCTATGCAATCAGCAAGAACTGTTGGGCCAGATGACAGCTCTGTTCTAGAGGCTACTTTCAGATGACCAAGCTCAAGACAGTACTTGGGGTAACTGTGTCCTCCAGTGGACTCATGAGTAGGAGAGAGTGTTGCAACAAAGGGAAAGTCTGACAACATTCTGTGAAGAATTTTCTAAACCTGGAGAGTCTCCCCCAATTTTTGGAATATAGCTATGGATTTATGTATCTATGTGACGAACTCATCAGCAAACTGCTAAGTGAGGCAGAGCCTTGGGCAAAACCACACAGCTGAAGGTTAGTGGGTAATGGTGCCCAGACTCAGGGCAGAGATGCTTGTGGAGGTAGGGAGATGCATGTGGAGGTGGGAACCTGCCTCGTTCTCCATTGCTTCCCATTCTGTTGAATTCTCACTTGCAACATTTTATCAATCTTGTTTTCATTATTACCTCTCTACAGAGAAAGACACAGAGATTAGATTTAAATTCTCCCTAGTGAGAAAAATAAAATACTGAAAAATGATTTTGTTGGGTAACATTGAACTTTGGAGGGCCACACACCCTCAGGTTAAGTTTTTTTTTCTTCAAGAATACTTTTTTTTTTTTTTGCCTCTGTACATGCTATACCCCTCCACAGAATTCTCATACTTTGGAAGTGCAAGTAAATTCTCCAGTGGATTTCCCTCCTATAGATAGGCTGTAACGGACTTCTCCATCCTTTGCTGGGGACCTTGGGGGCAGAGAGAAGAGAGGATTTCATCCTCTTGTTTTCCTGGATTTTACAGAAAGCTAGAAATGACATTCCTGGCTTCTGTAAAGAAAACATAGATGAGCCCTTCATATATAGTGGTGCCAGAGGTTAGAGTTGAAAAACCAGTGTTCAAATCTGAGTTTTGCTAAGTCTTGCTAAGAGTTAACCTCAGGAAAATTACTTAGGACACTTCTCTGGGTGTCCCTTCCTCAATCTGTAATTAGGAAATAATACTCCCACTTTGGGTTTTGTCAATATTTAATCGTATGTACAGACATAAGCAGTGTCTGGGATGTTTTGGCTTTCATTGGGATCTCCATTTATTAGCTTTTTAAAACAAAGAGTTGCTAATCTGATTATCTAATTTCAGAAAAATATGTGGTGTTTCCTAAGTAGCACTTTATTATTATTATTCATTTGTGGATGGGGTAGGTTGCATACCGACTTTCCCTTAAGGAATGCTTAACAGCAAGATGTCTTGGCTTTTGTGGTGTGGTGGGTGGGAAAGAGAACTGTATTAGAGCTATACTGCCTTCTGGTTATGTCACTTTTTAGCCATACAGTCATTAAAGGAACCCATGTTTTGAATATTGGCTCTCTCGCCTAAAATTTGTTTGAGTCAGAGCAAGTGTCTAGACTTTGCTGTGTCTCAGTCTCGTACAGTAAAATGAGAAGACTTGTCTTCCTCACAGCTTTGTGAACCAGGGAGATGCCGCAGGCAACCATTGTGTCATTTAGTGTCTAGAAGATGTTGTTGATTGGCTATGGAGCCTCAGTTTCCACCATCTTTCCCCTTGCCAGCACAGCCAAGTTCAGGGAGCCTCTATGCCCAGTGCGGCATTCTACTAAGTGGTGCTGATTCTACTGCTAACTTCAACCCAAGCCAGTGAGCGTATGTCACTCCCCTGAGCGTATGTCACTTCCCCAGGCATCGAAGTTCGACATCCTTGAGGAAACACTCACGAAAGACATGTCTCTGATATCTGATTACTGTAAAAAATGGCGACTAATCCCTAGCACTGCAAAAACGGTATCATCTGTTTTCCATCTACACCATGCCTCGGCCTCGCGTGAGCTTAATGTGCAGCTTGGCGATATGAGAATCCGGCATGAAGCCCAGCCAGTCTATCTTGGCGTTACTCTCGATCACACTCTGTCATTTCATGAACATCTCATAAAAACTGCAGCAAAGGTGGGCGCGAGGAATCACATCATTGCAAGACTGGCCAGCTCCTCATGGGGCGCGAGCGCTTCCACACTACGATCATCCTCTCTGGCGTTATGCTATTCCACTGCAGAATACTGTGCCCCAGGATGGTTCCGTAGCCCCCATGTCCACTTGGTCGATTCCAAATTATATTCCTCCATGAGGATCATTTCTGGAACCATCCGTTCCACCCCGGTTCCATGGCTGCCAGTTCTTAGCAACATGCCCCGCCAGATATTTATCGAGATGCGGCACCATCTAAGTTCATTTCCCACGTCTACGCTCAACCGGACCTGCCAATATATGTGGATATCTTCGCCCACCCTGTTCAACGCTTGACGTCTTGTCACCCAATCTGGTTCCCTATGCCTACACTGAACTTCTCTGTTCCAGACTCTTGGAAACAGAGTTGGCAGTCAGCTGAGGTCAAGAACAAACACCTCATCACAGACCCCTGCAAGTGTCAACCCGGCTTTGACCTAGCACGTTATGATTGGGCCCTCCTCAATCGCTATGGAACAGGCCATGGCTGGTGCGCCGCTATGTTCCATCGCTGGGGAGCCAGAGACGACCCGAACTGCCCCTGCGGCTCCAGACAGACTATGACCCACATAGTCAACGACTGCCACCTCTCCAGATTCAAAGGAGGTCTCGAAACTTGACATCAGGCTCAACCTGACGCTGTTGACTGGCTACGGAAGAAGGGCAAACGCTAGAAGAAGAAGACTCCCCTGGGCAGGGGTCACAGTGGCTGGATTATATGCAGATGTGGACAAGAGCACGTATGACCCAGTTGTTTCTGGAAGCCACAGGGAAACCTGCTTGGAAGAAATGAGTGTGGGTGGAAGTGAAGTGGGGCAGACAACATGGAGAATGCTTGGCTTTTGAATGAATGCAAGACCAAGTCACTTATCAACCTGCCAAATAAAATCTTGGGGGGCCAGGTGGTGGTGCACCTGGTTAAGTGCTCACATCACAGGGCACAAGGATCCTGATTCAAACCCCCGGTCCCCACCTACAGAGGAAAAGCTTCATAAGTGGTGAAGCAGGGCTGCAAGTGTCTGTCTGTCTCCCTCCCTTTCTATCTCCCCTTCTCCTCTCAATTTCTCTCTCTCTCTGTTCAAAAATAAATAAAAATATTTTAAAAAGAAACAAATTTTTGGAATGCTGGGTGGTGACACCCGAGTTGAGTGCACATTTTATACGGAACAAGGACCTGGGTTCAAGTACCCATTCCTCACTGGAAGAGGGGGAAGCTTCACAAGCAGTAAAGCAGTGTTGTAGGTGTCTCTGCCTCTCTCCCTTTCTATATCCCCTTTTCTCTCTGTCTCTATCCAAATAAATAAATAAACAAAATATAAAAAACAAACTATTTTGTTGTGTAAAGCAGTTTGAATGCAGGTGCAGGTAGAAAACAGTTCAAAAAATGTATCTTTTTTTTTTTTTTTTTGCCTCCAACGTTATTGCTGGGGCTCAGTGCCTGTACTGTGAATCCACTGCACTGCTCCTGGAGGCCATTTTCCCCATTTTGTTGCCCTTGTTGTAGTTCAAAATGTATCTTTATCTTTCCAAAGATCATTGAAGTTTTGGGTTTTTATTTTATCCATTTATTTTTATTTTAACATAGTTTATTTATTTAGTGGATGGTGACAGAAATCTATAAGGGAGGGGGGATAGAGAGAGACAACTGTAACACTCCTTCACTGCTCATGAAGCTTCCCCCTGGGTCCTTGTCACTATAGCATGTGTGTTCTACTGGGTGTGTCACAACACAGCCTCATTCATTCATGCATTCATTCATTCATTCACTCATTCATTCATCCCCCCCCCAAGCTTCTATATAAATAGCACAACACACCACACATTCTAGGAAACAACCAGTTCATATTCTCAAGAAACTTACATCAGATATGGATCTATTTGGTAGCCAGAAGGTCGGGTGTGAAGCCATAGGTAGAAAGAAGACCCTTGGGAGTCGGGTGGTAGAGCAGCGGGTTAAGTGCAGGTGGCGCAAAGCGCAAGGACCGGCGGAAGGATCCGGGTTCGAGCCTCCGGCTCCCCACCTGCAGGGGAGTTGCTTCACAAGTGGTGAAGCAGGTCTGCAGGTGTCTCTCTTTCTCTCCCCCCTCTGCCTTCCCTTCCTCTCTCCATTTCTCTCTGTCCTATCCAACAATGGCGACATCAATAACTACAACAATGAGAAACAACAAGGGCAACAAAAGGAAATAAATAAATAAATAAATATGTAAAAAAAAATAAGAAGAAAGAAAGAAGACCCTTATAGGGAGGGATGCACGTGAGACAAGGCAACTGGGGCAAAGTAGAGTTTTGTCGTGTAGGGGAGGGTCAAAAGGTAGTTCAGATTGGTTGGAGAATTCATGTAAGAAAGACAAGGCCAAAATCTAGGGAAATTTGAATGCTAATCTAGGGAGATTACATATAAAAAAAAGAAAAGAAAGAAAGCAAATATTTACTGAAGAATTGACAACTACAGAGCAACAGGTCGAAGTGGGATTTGAGGAAGAGCAGGTTGACAGAGCTGTGGAACTGAGCCGCTGAGGGTGTAGACAGGCTGTGGCTTGCAGTGCCTGTTTGCTGAGGCCTCCATTCCTGTTAAAGTGACAAAGGACACTGGCTCTGCCCCAACTCTAGAGTTTTCAGTGACACTCCCAGGTTATCAGTGAGAATCACTTTTTGAACTAAAGTAGGGCATCCAGGTTTATTTTTATCTTGTTATCAGAGAGATGTCTTATTATCTCTATCTCATTTCTCCCAACCTCACATAAACACAAATCAATACATTTGCTCAGGCCACGACAAAATCGAGGGTTGAAGGGGATGCCGGAATTAACAGCTCATAGTGAACCAGCACTCCATTTAGATGGTTAGCCTAGTGGATATCTTGATGACCACTGTATTTTGTTTGTGATTATTATCATTCTTAAACTTTTAAAATATAACCCCCAAATTATATAGACTACTGGCTCTGCCACCAGTTAGCTGAGAAAAATAAGCCTCTGCCTGAGTTACAACAAAAGCTACTTTTCCAGATCATCCGATTTTCTGATCATTAGATACACTGAGTATTAAATAGAACCAACCTTGTGTGCTTAATATTCTGATTTATTGCATTTATTACAACTTTGGGCAACTTTACAGTTGTTAAATCATGTTCATCCAATTCCTCATAGGCTTTTCTGTAACTGATTAGCAATTGTAAATATCCCTATCTCTCAGTTACAGTTCTTCTAGCGTTTGCCCTTCTTCCGTAGCCAGTCAACAGCGTCAGGTTGAGCCTGATGTCAAGTTTCGAGACCTCCTTTGAATCTGGAGAGGTGGCAGTCGTTGACTATGTGGGTCATAGTCTGTCTGGAGCCGCAGGGACAGTTCGGGTCGTCTCTGGCTCCCCAGCGATGGAACATAGCGGCGCACCAGCCATGGCCTGTTCCATAGCGATTGAGGAGGGCCCAATCATAACGTGCTAGGTCAAAGCCGGGTTGACACTTGCAGGGGTCTGTGATGAGGTGTTTGTTCTTGACCTCAGCTGACTGCCAACTCTGTTTCCAAGAGTCTGGAACAGAGAAGTTCAGTGTAGGCGTAGGGGACCAGATTGGGTGACGAGACGTCAAGCGTTGGACAGGGTGGGCGAAGATATCCGCGTATATTGGCAGGTCTGGTCGAGTGTAGACGTGGGAAATGAACTTAGATGATGCCGCATCCCGACGAATATCTGGCGGGGCGATGTTGCTAAGAACTGGCAGCCATGGAACCGGGGTGGAACGGATGGTTCCAGAAATGATCCTCATGGAGGAATATAATTTGGAATCGACCAAGTGGACATGGGGGCTACGGAACCATCCTGGGGCACAGTATTCTGCAGTGGAATAGCATAATGCCAGAGATGAAGCCAGTTACAGTGTAGCTAGTCATACATTAAGCAGCAAGAAAGAGTCTAACTACTGCTTCCCAAATGCTTAGTTACTGCTTTGTGAATGCAATCTCAGTTTGAGGGTCTGCCGTGGTCGCATCTGGTACAAAATCAGAACACTATTACCTCATTTCATTGCTTTCCTTCACTGTTAGCTGTTCAGACCTGGGTAACTTGCCCACTGCATCCCTGAGCCTGTGCTAAACACTCTTGTTCTTCTCACATTCAGACCCAGTGGAATCCTTAACTTGAAGAAAGACTTGGAGGTATTGGATGTCACTGGTTTCCCTGGCCTTAGACTACTCCCCTTGACCACTAGGACAGTTTGCTATGGGTTAAGCACAGGTGGCACCAATCACAAGGACTGGCGTAAGGATCCCAGTTTGAATCCCCGGCTCCCCACCTGCAGGGGAGTTGCTTCACAGGAGGTGAAGCTGGTCTGCAGGTGTCTATCTTTCTCTCCCCCCCCCGTCTTCCCTTCCTCTCTCCATTTCTCTCTGTCCTATCCAACAATAATGACAACAGTAATAACCACAACAACGATAAAAAAACAAGGGGGAGTCGGGTGGTAGTGCAGTGGGTTAAGTGCACATGGCGCGAAGTGCAAAGACCAGCATAAGGATCCTGGTTCGAGCCTGTGGCTCTTTCTCTCCCCCTCTCTGTCTTCCCCTCCTGTCTCCATTTCTCTCTGTCCTATCCAAAAACAACAACATCAATAACAACAATAATAACTACAACAATAAAAAATTGTACGTTTCTGCTTTAATGAAATATCTAGAGTGAAAGTAGACATTATAGAGGCCTTGGGGGTGAGGGGAGTGGGCAGCTGTTCCTACTTTACATGATGACATTTTTTGGAAACAGATAATGGTGATTAACAGTGCACAAGCTTGTGTCTTGAATTAAAGCTAGTGAACTGTACACTTCAAAAGCTCATAATAACTCTTCTGTGTTACAGGTATTTCACCACAGTAAGATGTAAACAGTGGGATAGCATTTACCTTGATATACTTAACATATTTGTGGGACTTTTTATTATTATCATTTTTATTTATAAAATGGAAACACCGACAAGACCATAGGATAAGAGGAGTACAGCTCCACACGATTCCCACCACCAGAACTCCATATCCCATCCCCTGATATCTTTCCTATTCTTTATCCTTCTGGGAGTATGGACCCAGGGTCACTATGGGGTGCAGAATGTGAATTTGTGATTTGTGGGTCTTTTAGGAGAGGCGCCATCTCTAATGAAAATTTGAAGTCTAGCTTATTGGAAGGCCAGGATGAGTTGGAACAAGTTCTCAAAAAGCTGAGAGATGGGGGGGCGGGTATCGGGCGGTAGCAAGTGGGTTAAGCGCACATGGCACAAAACACAAGGACCAGAGTAAGGATCCCAGTTCGAGCCCCTGGCTTCCCACCTGCAGGGGAGTCGCTTCACAGGTGGTGAAGCAGGTCTGCAGGTGTCTATCTTTCTCTCCCCCTCTCTGTCTTCCCCATCTCTCTCCATTTCTCTCTGTCCTAACAACTACGACATCAATAATAACTACAACAATAATAAACAAACAAATAACCCCCCCCAAAAAAACCAAGGGCAACAAAAGGGAAAAAAAAAAAAAAAAAGCTGAGAGATGGACCAGAGAGAGCACATTGGTTATGCAAACCTGATTAGGCTCCATTTCATTTCACCCTACAAAAAAAAAAAAAAAGTGGGATATTGTCACCTTCTGGGATAGGTCTGGCTAGAGGCTGGGTAAGTTGTTGTCTGGGGACAAGCTTTGGGCAAGTATGGATGCAGGGCTAGGTTTGTTTCAGGTGGAAAAACAAGTGAAGATAATTTGGGATAGCCTGGGTTCTCGGTTAAATGCTCGGAAGTAGAGAGGCTAAAGTTTATCATGTGGCTGAATTCCCTGGGGTGTGAGCTAGGGAACATGCCTCCAGGCACCCACAGAGCCCTGCTGCAGAGTCTGGCCTCCTCCAGTCAGACTCTAGCAAACACATGTGGTTCGGAGCTTCAGCGTGTAACTGTTGCCCATTCAAACAGATTGGAATTATGTTGGTCAGAACTATCATTTCCTCCAGGGACAGGATGACAGGGTGATTCATTCTCTCTCTCTCTCTCTCTCTCTCTCTCTCTCTCTCTCTCTAAGCAATACATCCGCACCCACCGAACAGAAAATACTCTTCCCCATTTCCTTCAAAGCCTCGTGGCATCTTCAGATCTGGGCACTTGAAAGCTAAAGCTGATCATGATTTCCGATGGACATTATGTGCATTTGAAATTCTTTTCCACATCAAATTAAGTCTGTCTCGGACTGATTTCCTGGAAGTGTTTTTCATTAGAATAATAGACCTCAGCTGAGAGATCAGAGCATTCGCTACCACAGAGGGGTGGGGGTGGGGGGTGGAGGGCAGAAACAGGACATCATCAAGTGAATCCTCTCGGGAGAGAGATACCTAGTGATTGCTTCTGAGGACTTTCTGGGGGAGAGAACTCTCCTTCTCTAGATTTGTCCTGGAAAGAAACTCTGAGCATGGTGGGGCCACCAGTCATTATAGGGATTTTTTTTTCTTTTTTAAAATATCTATTTACTTATTCCCTTTTGTTGCCATTGTTGTTTTATTGTTGTAGTTGTTGTTGTTGGATAGGACAGAGAAATGGAGAGAAAGAGTGAGAGGGAGAGAAAGACAGACACCTCCAGACCCACTTCAACGCCTGTGAAACGATTCCCCTGCAGGTGGGGAGGTGGAGGCTCGAACCAGGATCTTTCCGCCGGTCCTTGTGCTTTGCGCCACCTGCGCTTAGCCCGCTGCGCTACTGCCTGACTCCCTGCTGTTGCTGTTTTTATTGGAAGTCAAACGAGAAAGAGGTTGGGCTTTGTTCAAGTCAGCAAGTAGCTTGTCAGTCAACTAGCCCACCGAGTGCATGTATCACTAAGGCTACTTCTGTGGCGCTACAGTGGTTAATAAGATAAAATCCGGACCTGGTGGTGGCACACCTGGTTGAACTTACATGTCACAATGTGCAAGGACCCCGTTCCTCCGCATTTCTGGCTGTCTCTATAGAATAAACAAATAAGGATAATAAAAAAATTAAAAAGAAAGATAAAGCCCCTGAAAAAGAATAAAGTGCGTTGAAGGAAACCCCAGCAACCGAGAAACCTCCACTAGCATTTTATAACCCTCCTCCCAAACACGTCCCCTGTGATGCACACATGCACACTTTGCCCTACCTCCAAAGGGTTCTAGAATGATGGAATAAACCCTTCTGAAGTTCTTTTCTTCTCCTCCTCACTGAAATATGATTTGTTTACTGCAGGCTGTTAACAGCCCTGAGAGTGTCTTTAATCCTTCGCCAGGGCCTTTAAATATAATACATCAAAAACAGGTAATTATTCACTTTGAACTCTTTGCTCCTCCCCCTCCTACCCTGCAGGGTGAGACTGGGAACATTTAAGCGCTGTAACAGATTCTTCCTATCAAAGTGTCAAAACTCATAAAGCATATGTCAAGGAATTCGTTTGCTTTCTTTAATCAGTCTCTGGCAGGCCTCCTTTTACTTCGAACTCTCACTGCAAGCTCTGTGGATCACAGTGCTGAGCTTTCGTTTTTATCCGTGTGTCTTTTCTTTGAGTCAGTACCATCTGGGACCCTGGAAAGTTTGCTCCCTGGCACCCAATCTTGTTGCCCTCCAGAGTTGCTTGCAATTGAGTTTTTTGCTCATGGCCTGTCCATTATTCCTGTTTGTCGCATTGTTTCTGTTTTGAATGTGACCAGGAATTTCCTGTCAGATTCAAAACATTTTTTGTTTTTTTGCCCTGAACCCATCTTTGATCTAAAAAGTTTGGACACAACTGGCCCTGAGCAACTCTCTCTTTTTTCTTTCTTTCCTTCTTTCCTCCTTTCTTTCTTTCTTTCTTTCTTTCTTTCTTTCTATTTATTTATTGCCTCCAAGGTTATCGCTGGGGCTCATTGCCTGCACTACAATCCACTGCTCCTGGTGACCTTTTCTTTTTAAATATTTATCTATTTATTTATCCCCTTTTGTTTATCCCCTTGTTGTTTATTGTTGTAATTATTATTATTGTTGTTATTGATGTCCTCATTGTTGGATAGGACAGAGAGAAATGGAGAGAGGAGGGGAAGACAGAGGGGGGAGAGAAAGATACACACCTGCAGACCTGCTTCACCGCCTGTGAAGTGATCCCCCTGCAGGTGGGGAGCCGGGGGTTTGAACCGGGATCCTTACACGGGTCCTTGCGCTTCATGCCATCTGTGCTTAACTCACTGCACTACCACCTGACTCCCTTCTTCTTCTTTTTTTTTTTCTTTTTCCATTGTTGTTGAAGCTGTCATTGCTATTGCTGGACAGAAAAGAGAGAAATTGAGAGGGGAGGGAAGACAGAGAGGGTGAGATATAGACACCTGCAGACCTGCTTTACTGCTTGAGAAATGACCTTCCCCCCCTCCACCCCCACCACAGGTGGAGAGCCAGGGGCTCAAACAAGGATCCTTACGCAGGTCCTTGTGCTTCATATTCTGTGCGTCACCGCCCAGCCCTCAGTGGGTTTCTCTTTGTTCACTGAGACTCTGGGGCTCTAGGAATTCTGTTCACATCACTGGGCAACTTGGTTTATTTGTTTTGTTGGCCAACTATGATAATGGATTTTGTAGTTTCTAGGTCTTATTTATTTACCTCTAGGATTATTGCTGAGACTCAGTGCTTGCATTATGAATCCACTGCTCCTGGTGGTCATTTTCCCCCCTATATTATTGGCTAGGACAGAGAGAAATGGAGAGAGGAGGGGTAGAGAGAGAATGATAGACACCTACAGATCTACTTCAGCACTTATAAAATGTCCTCCCTCTGTGGGTGGGAAGCCAGGGGCTCAAACCCAGATCCTTGTGGAGGTCCTTGTGCTTTGTGCTATGTGTGCTTAACCTGCTGTGCCCAGCCCCCTAGTATTTAAAAAAAACATTGTCTTTATTTATTTGATAAAGACATCTAGAAATTGAGACATAGGGAGAGGGAGAGAGACAGACAGACACCTGCAGCCCCTGCTTCACTACTTGTGAAACTTCCCCCCTGCAGGTGGGGACTGGGGGCTTAAACCTGGGTCCTTGTGCATTTTAACGTGTGCTCAACCAGGTGCGCTACTCCTCAGCCCCTCTGGTTTCTAGCTCCTGTGAACTCTTAGACCAGCTGTTTATGAGGACAGTACGATTGCCAGAGTTCTTACTGTGACCTGAGTGCTGTTGACAGGCATGGAGTTAGCTCCCACTGCCAACTCCTGTGTGTTGTTCCCTCACAAAGAGCAACTCAACAATGGCTGTATCCTGTTGTGACATCGCTGCATTAAGTGACGCTAGTTCGTTTCTCTGGTTAAACTGAATCTTTGTGGCCTTTCCCCAAAGTTTCTTTGTAAGCCTGAAAGTATTTTGTGGACATCGGCTGAATGGCAAAGTAATTAAATGCCATTCGCTAAGAAATCAAATTTAGGTGTGCAGAACAGATGCCCAAGGACTCCTGTCAATATTGCCTACCTCAGCTTCTCTTCAAGGAAGAAAATCAACTGTGAATGAGAAACTCATGTTTAGGTTTGGGGAGTTAGCCAGACTTCACTACGGGGGAAATCCTGAAGATATTTCTTGACATGAAAAAAAGTTGCCTACATTTTTATACCCAAAGACTCAAACTGGATACATGAATTCTGTGATGCCACTCAGCTGAACTCCTTACTTGCTAATGACAGCACTTCTCTCTGAACGTAGACATAACAAGACCTAACAGGCCGTCCCGGTGTCTTCCTAGGGAATGATGGCGAATGAGCTGGAAACTGTCCCTTTTAAATCCACTTTCATCTTTGACCTTGCTAGACACCTTTGGCCTTTTGCTTACATCATTTAATATCAGTTTCCCCTTGATTATGACAGCAACACAGCATCAAAGAGAGAGGCCTTTGCTTGTCACTGAAGTGAACCTGTTTATACTGAAGAGAATTACAGAATTAAAACTGACTTTACGGGACATCAAAATGTCCTTTATTTTAGTCAGTGTGGTTAAGAAATGAGTCGTGGACTTCATAAAGATCTATATGCTAGTGGGGTGACCGTGTTTTCCCTTTGCCTAACAGTTACCTTGGCAACAAATGGCCTGGCTGAGAGTCACATGTCCTTGATTAAGAATGCACGCGAGGCTGGGATAACATTATGCTGATCACCTATAGGGAGGCTCTTGACAGTCGGCCTGTGATTAGCTCATCAGGAAGGGTGTGCTGATCTCTGGAGGGAAAGAAGTCAGATTTAAAGTCTCCATGTTTTTTGAAGCTTCAGTGTGTGGAGGGGATAGCGGCTAGAGAAGATATGCAGCTTCCTGTTCTCTTCTCTGTTATTTCCTCTACATTCTGATTATGGGTGAGGTTTGTTGAGGCTAACCTGACCAGCCTGGGACTGGAAGATAGTTATAAGAAGGAGTAATTGATCACTTTCATTACTGGCTTTTGTGGGGAGAGGTGTCTTTGCGGGGTGGTGGTATTTCTTTCCTTGGTATAATCTCCTGCAGCTTTGTTTGTATTGTAGAGAATTATGGCTTCTTGGAACCATTCCAGGTTCTCACAGCCTGCTAGCTTTCTTTCTTATTTTTCTTTTTTTACAGTTTATTTATGAGAGAGAGAGAGAGAGAGAGAGAAAACTAGAGCATCACTGTGGTACATGCATCGCCAGAGATCAAATTCAGGACTTCATGCTTTTAAGTTCAATGCTCTGACCACTGTGCCATCTCCCGGGCCACAGTTTGCTTGTTTTCTACTTACTGAATTATCAGGGAAGTGGAATTTATTAGCAAGAATTCCTAAATAAGAATGAAGAATAGTCATAATATTGATTGTTAGTTTATAGTATAAATGACATGTGCATTCAAAGCTTTATTAAATAAGAGCTATAGCAAAGCCAAAAAAATGAATTTTTAAATTTTTTATTTGGGATAGAGGCAGAAAAACTGAAAGGGAAGTAGGAGATCAAGGAGAGAGAGAGAGAGAGAGAGAGAGAGAGAGAGAAAGGGAGACAGACAAGAGGGGTTGCAGGTGGGGACCAGGGGCTGGAACCCAGGTCCTTGTGCACTATAATGTGTGTGCTCTTTTCTCTCTCTCTCTCTCTCTCTCTCTTTCTTTCTTTCTTTCTTTCTCTCTCTCTCTCTCTCTTTCTTTCTTTCTCTACCCCCTTTTTTTTCTACCAGGATTATCACTGGGACTCAGTGCTCATAGTATGAATACACAGCTCCTGGTGGCCATTTTTTCTATTTTATTTGGTAGGACAAACAGAATTTGAGAGAGGACGGGAGATAGATAGATAGATAGGTATAGAGAGACAGGGACCTGCAGACCTTCTTCACTGCTCGTGAAACAGCCCTGCTGCAGGTGGGCAGCGGAGGCTCGAACCCTGGTCCTTATACATAGTACTATGTGCACTTAACTGGGTGTGCCACCACCCAGCCTTCTGAATTCTTTATCAATAATTAAATAAAATGTATTTTATTAAATAAAATACGGAATAGATTTTAATCATTAAAGTTAGCAAATGTAAAATGAATTTCTTTACATAAATAGAAGACAACATGTTTTTTTTCAAGAAAAATTGAATGAGAGGGATTATTCACAGCCTTAGAAATGAGGATTTTAGAAATAGTTGTTTGGTTTTATTTGCTAGGACAGACAGACTTTGAAAGACATGGCAAGATAAAGTGGGAGAGTTAAAGAAAGACACCTGTGGCCCTGCTTCCTTGCTTGAAGCTTCCTCCTTCTGGGTGGAGACTGCTTTCACGTGGTTCTGGAGAGTGAAACCACGACCTCACAAACGGAAGACATGCCTCCTCCCTGTGAAGCCTCCTGTTGGGACATGAACGCAATTAGCGGAATTGTTGGGACAGGAATATAATTAGCATTCAGCTGACGTCAGCCTGAGGAGCATATTACAGACTTACCCAAACCCACAAGGGATGTGGGTGTGTGGGGAGTGATTGAAGCCAGTGTGAGTGTCCGCGGAAGCGGGTCTCTGCTGCCCTTGCTGCGCTCCTTCTCCCCAGACCGGCTGCCATGCAGCTTCCTCCGGAACTGAGCACGTGTAGCCCAGCGCCTGAATTAGCTTATGGACTCACGGCTCCCGCCATCATTTGCCCATCTTTGCCCCTTTGCCTGTTTAATAAACTCCAGACAAAGCCAAGTAAGGTCTTTTATTTTTTAATTACAATAATCTCCCTCTCCCTTAGAGGCTAAATTTTATTTTATCTTATTTTTAAAATTAATTACTTAATTCTTGTTGCCAGGAGTTCACTGCTGTGGGCCAACTTTTTGAGACAGACAGACAGACAGACAGAGAGAGAGAGAGAGAGAGAAAGCCATACTTCCTAGCTTTTATTCATTCTCAGATCCCTATTATCTGCTTTACTCCTACTTTTTGACTCCTGGTCACTAATCATTTTGTCCTGCTTTCTATCTCACTGTCTTTCAGCCACCAAGTCATAGACGCTACTATTTTTCTATCCTGATGACCTCACCAATGTGTCCTGGAACCTCATCTCTCTGAACCACTAGGGAAAGATAGAAACAGGCTGGGGGTGTGGATCCACCTGCCATCATCCATGTTCAGTGGAGAAACAATTACAGAAGCCAGACCTCCCACCTTCTGCACCCCATCATGAATGGTACTTTAGGACTAGCTGCATTGAGGAAGAGTGAGCTAGCTTCTGGTTGAGTCTAGGGACTGGGCTCTGTACTTATTCTGGAAAGAAAGATTGCTAGACACGCAACTATTGAAGTGAAAGCAGGACCACTGGAAAAATGGGGGAAATATATACACACAGATATAGATAGATAATTATAGAATCAGCCCTTATCTGTGACCTTGGAAAAGTTACTGCAGTTTCTGATGGAGGGGGTGGGGACAACAAACTCTGGTTGTGGAAATCATATGGAATTATATACCTGTTATCTTTCAATTTTGTAAACCTATATTAAATAACTAATAAAAGTAAATTAAAAAATGAATTATGGTCCATACTCCCAGAGGGAGAGTAATGATAGAAGAAGATGACCAGAGGGCTCTGAACTCCAATTCTATCAGGACACAGAGAGAGAGAAGAGGGAAACTATGAAGGACATTTGGAAGTAGTAATAGGTGTAGGTGTGATTTAGAAAGGAAGCGAGGGCAAGACTATAGAAAATAATGAACAAATATATGTAAATACAGACAGATAGAGAAATAATAGTCAGTCAGTATCTGTGACCTCAGGAGAACATCTGTAGTTTCCAAAGGAGGGAGTGGGGTTACAGACTCTGGTGGTAGGAATGGTATAGGATTATACCAGATATCTCCTAAGTTTGTGGATCAGAGGAGTCGGGTGGTAGCGCAGCGGGTTAAGCGCAGGTGGTGCAAAGCGCAAGGACCGGCATAAGGATCTTGGTTCCAGCCCCCGGCTCCCCACCTGCGGAGGAGTCACTTCACAAGCGGTGAAGCAGGTCTGCAGGTATCTGTCTTTCTCTCCCCATCTCTGTCTTCCCCTCCTCTCTCCATTTCTCTCTGTCCTATCCAACAATGATGATAACAACAATAATAACTATAACAATAAAACAAGGGCAACAAAAGGGAATAAGTAAATATTTTTAAAAAATTTGTGGATCAATATTGTCACTAATAAAATAAAAATAAAAACAACAAAATATATACAAAAAATACAGAGCTAAAGAGCTCAGAAGTGTTTGTCATTCTGTGGAAAACAATTCAGGAATTTCTTCTACTCATCTTCAAAGTCTTCTGCTGTAGTTCATCCCTACAGAGTTAATACAGAAAAGCTATCCCTGAAGTGCTTGGCCAAAAGTAAGAGCTCCAAACTCCTTATGTAGCATCAACCATGGTGTCGATTTTGCCCAAGTTCTGGGCAGATAAGCCACCTGGTGCTTGATGTGAATTCTTTGAGTTTTTTAAAAGTGTTTTATTATGGGAATAATAATTTGTAAGACAGCTATTTCACATGGGTATACTCTCTCAGCTATTTTCCATAGAGACTTTGACTATTTTTTTCCTTTTAGAAATTACTTTTGGGAGTTGGGCGGTAGCGCAGCGGGTTAAGCGCATGTGGTGCCTAAGTGCAAGGACCCGGAGTAAGGATCCGGGTTCAAGCCCCCAGCTCCCCACCTGCAGGGGAGTCGCTTCACAGGCGGTGAAGCAGGTCTGCAGGTGTCTGTCTTTCTCTCCCCCTCTCGGTCTTCCCCTCCTCTCTCCATTTCTCTCTGTCCTATCCAGTAACGAAGACAGACAATAAAACAAGGGCAACAAAAAGGGAATAAATAAATAAATATTAAAAAAAGAAATTACTTTTACATTATATCATAACTTTAAAATATATTATATTATAATCTTTATATTAGGAAAGAATTTTTAAAGGTTTATTCTATTTATTTGATAAAAAGATAGAGAGAGAGAGGCAAGGAGAAGGAGGAGGAGGAGGAGGAGGAGGAGGGAGAGGGAGGAGAAGGAAAAGGAGAAGAAAGAGAAGGATAAGCAGCCAGAAAGCTGTTTGTGCTCTGGCACATGGCGGTGCTGGGGATTGAAACTGGGGTTGTTGTTCCCTCAAGCCTGCAAGTCTGGTGGACCACCGTTTTTCTCTCTCCTCCCTCAAGGAAATTGGTTTACTAAGAAGCACATAAAAACCCTCCTTTTACTAATTCCGCACCCCCCCCCCAATCTTTCTCACTTACTTATTTGGGAAAAATTTCTCTTTAACTCAAATCTATAGTTAAGCATAAGAAAAAAATTTGAGAGAGTCGGGCGGTAGTACAGCAGGTTAAGCGCAGGTGGCGCAAAGCGCAAGGACCTGCAGAAGGATCCTGGTTCGAGCCTCTGGCTCCCCACCTGTAGGGGAGTCGCTTCACAGGCGATGAAGCAGGTCTGCAGGTGTCTATCTTTCTATCTTTCTCTCCCTCTCTCTGTTTTCCCCTCCTCTCTCCATTTCCCTCTGTCCTATCCAACAATGATGACATTAATAATAATAACTACAACAACAATTAGAAGATAATAATGGCAACAAAAAGGAAAATAAATAAATAGAAGTTAAAGAAAAAAGAAAAAAAATTGAATGAAAAATTCCCTGTTAAGGGAATAATTAGACTATAGGTTTTTGTTCTTTTCTTTATTGGGGGGATTAATGGTTTATAGTAGACAGTAAAATACAGAAGTTTGTCCATGTGTAACATTCCCCAGTTTTCCATATAACACTCTAACCCCTCACTATGTTTTCCTTTGCCATCATGTTCCCGGACCTGAACACATCCTTCTTCCCCAGAGTCCTTAAATTTGGGGCAATACACTAAATGCTAGATTGTGTTTTTTAACTAGTTACAAGTGATAAAAATTAATTGATTATATTAGCAAACAGAAGCCACTTGCCCATTGTGTTAAGCTCCTGACTATTCAAGAAACAGAGGAATAATGTAAGTTAGAAATTTCTGTTATCAATCTATCTCATATCTATCTATCTATCTATCTATCTATCTATCTATCAATCATCTATCTTTCTATCTATGTATCATCTATGTATCTTCTCTCTTATGTTGCATTTAACTTGTCTTTACATATCTGCATTTATCACAAATAGCAACTCTCAAACAGATCTGACTTTCTACCCCATGAGAGTCCTGTCTGCAGAAGCACGTTTGCATTTTGAAGTACTGTTGATTCTCATAACTATGACTCAGAGGTGACTGACTGTCCACAGTCTTTTTCTCAGGAGTCCCACTCTGGTTGGGGGTAAGAGCGGTGGAGAGGAAAAAGGGAAACTGAGCTGGAGGAGGGAGAGGGCAGGAAAGCCAGGGGTTGTTGACTAGAAACCATTACTGAAGAAACATTACTTAGAAATATGGACAGTGTTTAGCACAATATCATCTTTTTTTTTTCTCCCAGAGAGAAACTATTGTTGATTGTTTTGGAAATACCCCACTATTAAAAGGAATAAGATATTTGCTCTGGGAATGAAATAAAGCCATGCAAGTATTAATCTGTGTTGTCTCCTCCTAAATGAGCTTTTGTTTGTTTGATTTTTTTCCCCCCTTCTGAGATAGCCAGTGTTAGTCTTATTCAATACCTGCCATCATGGTTTGTAGAACTAAGATCAACCACGGTCCACAGGGCCTTGGGAAAATGTTTCGCTGAGTCTAAAGAACTCAGATTGTCTGGAAGTATGTTCATTTGCAGAATAAATCTTTTTTTAAAATATTTATTTTATTTATTCCCTTTTGCTGCCCTTGTTGTTTTATTGTTGTAGTTATTATTGTTGTTGTCGTTGTTGGATAGGACAGAGAGAAATGGAGAGAGGAGGGGAAGACAGAGAGGAGGAGAGAAAGATAGACACCTGCAGACCTGCTTCACCACCTGTGAAGCGACTCCCCTGCAGGTGGGGAGCCGGGGTTCGAACCGGGATCCTTATGCCGGTCCTTGTGCTTTGCGCCACCTGTGCTTAACCCACTGCGCTACAGCCCGACTCCCAGAATAAATCTTAAAAAAAAATCCTTCCTTCCTTCCTTCCTTTCTTCCTTCCTTCCTTCCTTCCTTCCTTCCTTCCTTCCTTCCTTCCTTCCTTCCTTCCTTTCATAAAGACAGAGAAATTGAGAAGCACAGGGAAGATAGAGAAGGAGAGAGAGAAATACCTGCAGCACTACTTCAGTGCTTGTAAAGCTTTCACCCTGCAGGTGGGGATCGAGGGCTTGAACTCAGGCCCTTCCTTGCACTTGGTAATGCATGGATTCAACCTGGTGCACCATCACCTGGCCCTCATTTTAAAACTTTTTTATAGGAGAAACCTATTTTTTAAATATGAAACTATATTATACTTTATTTTTATATATATTAAATTTTATTTATTTATTATTGGATAGACACGGAGAGAAATTGAGAGGGGGAGGATGAGATAGAGAGGGAGAGAGACTGAGAGACACTCACAGCCCTGTTTCACACTCATGAAGTTTTCTCCCTGCAGGTGGGGACCAGGGGTTTGAACCTGGGTCCTTGCACACTGTAGTGTGTGCCCTTAACCACGTGCATCATTTCCTGGCCCTCTATTTTGTACTTAAAATATAAAAATGATTGATTTATTTATTATGGAATGTTCAGGCAAAAACAAAACACAGAGATGACAGAGCAGAACTAAGTACCAAGACTTAACAGGAACAAATTCACACACTTTTGTCATTAGCTTACTATAGAGTATATTTTAAACAATAAATAATAGAGGACTATGTAAAGTTTCCCACCTCATGGATTTGCACATCATAGACTCTTTTTATTATTTTTAATCAGATTTATCACTGGAGCTCGATACCTGCATAAATAATCCACTGCCACTGGCAGCCTTTCCCCCCCTCCCTTCCTTCTTTCCTTCCTTCCTTCCTTCCTTCCTTCCTCCCTTCCTTTCCTTCTCTTTTTCTCTCCTCTCTCCCTCTTTCTTCTCTTGTGTTGAATTTGATAGGCCAGAGAGAAATTGAGAGGGAAGGGAGATATAGAGAGGGGGAAAAATGATCCTGAAAGAGACACCTGCAGATCTGCTTTACTGCTCATGAAACTTCCCCTCTCTCTGTAAGTGGGGTGTGTGTGTGTGTGTGTGTGTGTGTGTGTGTGTGTCTAGGACTTGAACCCAGATCCTTGTGCATGGTTATGTGTGATCTCAAGTGGGTGCCCCACGGCCTGGTACCTCACTCTAGATAGTTTCTCTTCTCTGTGGAAACCACTATACTAGCTTTCAGTATATCGTTCTTCTGTAATAATTTTTATTTAACAGAACAGAGAGGAATTGAGAGGGGAGAGGGAAGATAGTGAGGGAGAGAGAAAGAGAGACACTGGCAGCATTTGCTTCACTGCTTATGAAGCTTCCCTCTGCAGGTGAGGACTGGGGGCTTAAACCTGGGTCCTTGAGCATGGTAATGTGTGTGCTCTACCAGGTGCACCACTGCCCACTCCCTCCTGCAGTTTTCCCTCTAATTAACGTTATTGTTCCATCCACATTTGGGCAAACCTATCTTCAGGCCTGCCTGATAAAACCAGAGCAGCTGGCCGGCTATGTCCTGTGAGTCACTTTCTCTGAGTCATATGAGATGGTCTTTTCTCTTCCAGTGCTCAAGGCCATTCTTGTACTCCTTAGCTCAGCCTAGACACTGCTGGTTTGTATCATTTGGGGTTTATAACTGTATAAATTCTCCATAAGCGTGTAATAAAGTTTGGCCTTTTTTTTCCCCTTACTAATCTCTCTGATGTTAGCTCGTTTGCTTATCCACCCCTAGAAGAGCCCAGAAGGGATGCAGGAGTTATCCCCTGTGCCCAGGACACCTGCTTATGTCATCGGGGTGGCTGCACTGGCCCTTCAGTGGCCCGGGTTGGCCTGGTGCAGTATTGATAGTGGTCTTGCCCCAGGGTGCTGGAAGCTTCTATTTGCCATACTGATGAGAGACTCAGCTTTTTGCTATTGCAGAGCAACAGGACTGAGACTCAAATTTTACAAATTTGGCAACTTATATAGTCTCTCCCGACAAGCACCAGTGCTTTTCCTTGTCCTGCAACATGGAAGAAGCACTGACCTGCTCAACATTTGTACTACCTTCTTGGTGCTTATTCAGCAGAGCCAGCATTGTCCTGGACAGTCTTAGGGATGCATCAGGAAGATACTAGAAACACCTGCAGGAATGACAGGTAATTGTGTTTTATAACATTTAGAATGCAAGCTGCCAGCACTCATAACTCAATAGCCAACTTTCTGTTTAGGACTCAGCTGTGTTTTGGAAGATATATTAATAATGTTTTAGAGGCTCAATGTTTTCAACAGATAGTTTTTCAACGAAAAACTTGCACATAAAACTTTCTGGGTCCATGTAGAAACATAAACGCGTTTGTGATGTGTGTCAAGTAAAAAATCTTACGGGAGAGTCTGTTAGCATATTTTCAGTGACTATGTATGTGTGTGTTTGTCTTGGTGTCTATTTTCTATCCTTCCCTGACTCCATTCAAATGTGTATGAGAAAAATCCCAGGATTAATTTTTGGGTGTGGATGGAGGCCAATTCAAAGGCCACTCCACCTATAAATCAGGGGACTGGAGGGGTTTACTAGGTCTCCCCCAGTTTCTCCTCGAGGGATGATGTATTCATGCAGATGGAGTGACACTGAGTGCCCAAAATACTGCCAGAAATGCTTTGGGACGTTGCCATCTCCCAAAGAATTCGAGACATCTCTGTGTTCTTTAGTGAACTGCGTTTATTTACTGTTTCATGGCAGTGAAATCTCTCCTTTCAATACTTTTTAATGACTTCAACCAACCCTCTGTCACATAAACTTCATCTGCGAAGCTGAGCCCACAGTATCTGGGTCACATAATTGTTTCTGATGCCAATACATTTTCTTTCCCATTGTTATTGACTCTACCGTTAGAATGGGGGGAGACTGGCTGGTGAAAGTGTCCTGGGTCCTTTACGTTTTACTCAGATTTCACAGTCCCTGTAACCTGAACTCTCCAAACTAAGTGTCTTAGCAATTACGATTACATTTAGATGATTGCTTTATCCCAACCTGTCAGCTGGACAATCATGTTGGGGTGTGTGTGTGTATGTGTGTGTGTGTTTACACACCCTTATAATTGGTGCTGGTGGGGTGAGTGCTCAGAGAGGTCTAGGAGGATATGTTTCCTTGGACAGGCATGAACAGTCTGAGATTCTGCTTGACACCCAGTCTGCTGGCCTATTGATTGCCCTTGACCCCCAGTCTAAGACCCATAGCAGGAAACTGACAGCTACCCATGTGAAACCTTGCCTTGTCAGAAACAGTCACAGCTCCCCTGAGGCCAGGTGGTGGTGCACCTGGTTAAGTGCTCACATTACAGTGTGCAAGGATCCAAGTTCAAGCCCCTGGTCCTCACTTGCAGGGGGAAAGTTTCACTAGTGATGAAATAGTTCTGCAGATCTCTCTCTGTTTCTTTCCCTTTCTACCTCCCCTCTCAATTTCTCTGTCTCTATCTAATAAGAAATAAAAATATGCTAAAGAATATGGTCATGGCTTCCCTGAAGATGTTGGGAGTGGGTGTTCTTGGTAACTCAGGGAGTTAGGGGCTCCCCTGGCAAGCCTGGGGCTGTGGTCAAGGTTATGAAGTCCCCGGGCAGCAATGTCTTACCCTCAGGGCAGTGGTGATGGAGGCTGCAGAACTGGACTTGTAAGGCCTGACATTCCTTTGATTTAAGTAGTGTGTATTCACATTTTTTGGTGGAGCTATTTATAAGTGTCCTTACGTCTCAGTCACCAGGCTTATTAAAGACATAAATATTTTACCTCTTAGCAAAGATGAAAATAGTTTTCACAGATTTCCTGGCAGGCAACCACAGAGCCTGGCCAATCCCTTTCATCTGCAGATTGCAACCTAATAAAGTATTGATGTAGGGAGCAGGACTTGTCTCAATGTCACATTCCCCCAAATCACAAAACCAGGCTGGCCAGGGTGAAGGGGTGGTGGTAGGGGAGGGGTTGGGGTGCCTCTACCTTAAATTGTTTTGGATGTTAGAGTGGCTCAGGGGAGTTGGACTGCAGTAGTGAAGAAATTAAAGAGATGAAACTCTGCAAAGTGTGAAGATGTGCTCTCAAATGGAAAACACCTCTCTCTCTCTCCCTCTCTCTCTCCCTCTCTCTCTCTCTCTCTGTCCTCTCTCTCGGTGGGCTGCCTGATTACTTGTCTTAAATTTTAGACCATGTGACAGTGTCCTAGACCCAACTCTTTGTAATGACTGCAGTTCCACACCCAAGTCTCATACTCAAATTCTCCTTGTGTCATAGAGCCTTAGACCAGGGGTGGGAGTTGTCTGGGTCTAAAGGCAAGCTACAGGGGTTACAGGGTGGTCAAGGAACCTGAATAGGACAGCGCCCAGAGAAGGGGAGCACTGCCATGGTGGCATCAGAAAGTTCACCCCTAAACCACTTGGGACTTAACAGGGGTTGTGAGAAGACATTTCAGGGAGCAAGGGAACAAAACTTTCCCGTTCCTGACTGAGTTTAGTTACCTTTTTAGTACATTTTCTGTGTTTTCTCTCATTTTCCTGTGGTGGCCCATGCAATGAATCACTTTTGCTCTGAGTGTGACCCAGCAGGCAGAGAGCCTTAGTGACTGACCTCCAGACCTGTCTGTCTGTCTCTGCCCTGTCTCTGTATTTGTCACTCTGGCCTGCTCCAAACTAAAACTGGAACTTCCTCTTCCCATGCAGCAGGAACTACAGGAGCTGTGTGTAACAGGCATGTTCTTTTTCTCTTCTTTTCTTTCTTTTTCTTTTTCCCCCTTTAAGATAATGTTTATTTCTTTAGGTTTTCAGTGATTTACAAAATTACAAAACAATAGGGGTATAATTACACACTGTTCCCACCACCAGAGTTTTGTGTTCCCAATTCCCTCCATTGGAAACTGCAGTGGTTCCTTTAAAGTCACAGATATGGGTTGACTATTATTTCTATAACTATAACTATATATGCCTATTTTTCTATGGCCTGCCTTCTCTTACTTAATTACTTTTTCTCCCTTTACTGGAGGGACTGATGATTTATAATCAACAGTAAAATACAGTAGTTGGTACATAAGTAACATTTCTCAGTTTTCCATGTAACAGTCTAACCCCCAAACGAGGTCCTCCTCTGCCATCATGTTACAAGACCTGAACACTTAACCGTCCCCACCCCAATACCAGAGTATTTTTTTTTGTTTTTAAATTTCTTTATTGGGGGATTGAAGCTCAGGTCCTGGAACATGATGGCAGAGGAAGACCTAGTGGGGGTTGAATTGTTACGTGAAAAACTGAGAAATGTTACATATGTACAAACTACTTCCCCTCCCTCACACCCTACCAGAGTCCTTTACTTTGGTGCAATACACCAACTCCAGTCCAAGTGCTGCTTTGTGCTTTCCTTTCTGTTCTTATTTCTCAACTTCTATCTATGAGTGGGATCATCCCATAGTCTTTTTTTTTTTTTACATCTATTTGAAGATAGTGACACTAAGGTCTTTCCTAGGTCATGACCTAATTTGACAGGTGACATCTCAGCTCTTGAAGCCACCTGTTGGTTCTGCCTTCCGTGCTGGCTAAGTGTTCTCTCTCTCATTTTACATTCCCCTCCCACCCTTATCAACTTCTCCCATCTGGCTTCCACTAGTTCAGCCTCCTGTAACCAGGACCTAGATCTCTACAAATGTAGACCCTCCATTGCATTCTCTTGACTCTACCACATACTTGAATTCAGTGGGACTTCCTCCTCTCCTTGCTCTTTCTCTCTTTTTAAAAATATTTTTATTTATTAATTTTATTTCTTGGCTAGAGACAGAGTAAAATCAAGAGGGAAGGGGAAGATTCAAAGGGGGAAAGAGAGACAGACGCCTGCAGCCCTGCTATACTACTTGTGAAGCTTCCCTTCTGCAGGTGGGGACAAGGGGCTTGAACCTGGGTCCTTGCACATAGTAACATGTGCACTCAACCAGGTGCACTACTGCCCTGTCCCTCTTCTCCCCCTTCTCTGTCAAGTCACTTTCATTTGTGCATTAGCTTCTGAGAGCATGAGCTCCCCATTTTGAAAGTTCCTCCATCTTGGAGACTTGCTTTACAAGTAAAAGAAAATAAAAGTTGAGAAGCAAGCTGACCTCTCCCCCAGGAACACCTGAGTCATCTGGGCAACCACAGGTGATTCATTTGAACTTGCAAGAAAGATGTTGCAAACTAAGTGTTTATGCGACAGTTTGAATTTTTGAAATACCCACTCAACTTTATCTGCTCATTTTGCTTCTGTAATACCTGCTCTGCTGAGATAAAGATTTGACGCCATAGAGATTAGAGTGCACTGTTTAGATAAAAATGTGATGTGTAATAACTTGTGCCCTTTGCTTTGCTCAAAATGTAATGTGTAAATTGTGCCCTTTGTTTGGTTCAAGATGTAATGTGTAACTGTTTTCCTTAGATAAAATGTACATCCTGCTTGTGTAACCACCATCTCTTGAGAGTATAAAACAGAGGGCCTCAGAGTTGCCCAGTGTTCCTAGTCCAGGGAGCGGTCCCAGCTAGTGAACCCTCAGTGCTGAGTTCCTCTGTATGTGTGTCTTGTGTGTCTGTGTGAATAAATCTTTGATCATCATTACTCTGTGTCTGTCTTGGTCTGTGGTCAAGCTTGGTCATTGGCCTCCTAACACTGTCAAGTGCCCCAGGGGATAGGGGTCTGAGCAAGCTGCTAAGGAGGTGTGCAAGACACACAGGGCTCCTGATCTTTCATTCCCATCTTGGATAACAACTAATATGCTCAGTGGAATTATTTAATAATGTCTCCTTTCATTGTCTGCTTTGCACCAAGTACTATCAGCCTAAGACCCCAAACAAATTCACAGCAAATTTTACACCCTAGTGATTTGAGGTCACTAACTAGGTGTTCACTTAGGAAGCAAATGCCAGGGAGTGATATTAAGGAAATCAGTCCCACCATGTATAATGCCAGCAGGAAGAATCAATGTTAAGTTTATCTAATCCATCCTGGTTGCAGTTCAATCAAATGAATACTCCATTCACTAGATCTAGTGATGTAGTAATAGGTAAAGTACTTCCAAATAGGGTAAGCCCCTCACCACCACCAGTCCCCTCAATTCTTGAGGGTTTTTCTGTAACTTGGATTTTTCTCAGCTAGGGTTTGATCTGCTGCCCTTGGACCTTGCCTTGGCCTAGGTAATGGGACAGAGAAACTGGCTCACCATGAACCCAAATGGAAAAGGTGGGCTTGGGAAGAGACTGAGAATGCGTGATTTTTAAACACTTCTGACTAAACCCAGTTAAACTGTTTACCATGCAGATTCTGAGAAATGGACTCTTTCAGGATTGTGTTAGATCTTAGTGAAAAATAACTATTTTGCTTCAACTAAAGAGTGGTATCCACACAGGGATTGCATGAGTAATAGTAAAGTTCATTATATATAAAACAAACTGAACTTACCTATGTAAGCAACTACCAGATCAAGAAAAAGAGAATCCCAGAACTTCACCAGGTCCCCTTTCAGCTACTCACATGTTCCTTGATTTTGATAATTCTGTGTTTTGCCTCACTTATCCTGTTCTCTCTTCCCTTTGTTGTTTTCTGTAGCTCAACTGTTTTGTTACCCTGTTCTGATATTGTATTAGCTTGTTCAGCTATTTGTGCTCTAAGCTCAGCTATTTCAGTTTTCAGCTCTCTGATAACCTTGAGATAATTAGTGTTTTCTTTCAGAGTTTCATTTGTTGTTTCCCCATTTCTGATGATATTACTTTCAAAAGCTTTTCTCACTCCTGTAACTATGCCACCAATTATTTTTTGGATGTTGTCTTCATTATTTTTTTTACTTATTCATTTTTAAATTTTTTATTTATAAAAAGGAAACATTGACAAAATTATAGAATAAAAAGAGTACAACTCCACACAATTTCCATCACCAGAACTCTGTATCCTATCCCCTCCCCTGATAGCTTTCTTATTCTTTATCCCTCTAGGAGTGTGGACCCAGGGTCATTATGGGGTGCAGAAGGTGGAAGATCTGGCTTATGTAATTGCTTCCCCACTGAACATAGGCATTAGCAGATCAATCCATACTCCCAGCCTGTCTCTCTCTTTCCCTAGTGGGGCAGAGCTCCGGGGAGATGGGGCTCCAGGACACATTAGTGGGTCATCTGCCCAGGGAAGTCCGGTTGGCATCATGGTAGTATCTGGAGCCTGGTGGCTGAAAAAAGAGTTATCATATAAAGCCAAACAAATTGTTGACTAATCATGAACCTAAAGGCTGGAATAGAGCAGATGCAGATTTGGGGTCTCTGTTTTGAAGATAGATAGGAGGTTCTTTATCTTCCCTGCAGGCTATGGGAGACTGAGGCCTTTTTAACTATAAGTAGACTGTTTATCTTAATAACTCACTGGTGACCAAGAGACAAAACAGGGTAGGGGATAGATGATAGCACGATGATTATGCCCCGAGGATCCAAAGTCCTGATCCTAATAATCTTGGCCTCACCCCCACCTACAGCTGAGATGATCTGTACTCTGTGGCTCTGTGTTTCTGAATAAATTCTGATTTCTGAGGGAATTATTCACCCTTTTCCCTAATTTATCAGGAGAATAATTTGAAAAGGCTCCTACTATATAGCCATACCTCCTGACCACTGGGAGTGTGGATTTTCTTTTCTTTTTTTTTTTTTTTTACCTAATTCTTCTCTTTTTAAATTTTTTTATTTATAAAAAGGAAATACTGACAAAACCATAGGCTAAGAGGGGTACAGCTTCACACAATTCCCACCACCAGAACTCCGTATCCCCTCCCCTCCCCTGATAGCTTTCCTATTCTTTATCCCTCTGGGAGTATGGACCCAAGGTCATTGTGGGATGCAGAAGGTGGAAGGTCTGGCTTCTGTAATTGCTTCCCCACTGAACATGGGCGTTGACAGGTCAATCCATACTCCCAACCTGTCTCTCTTGAGTGTGGATTTTCTCCTGAGTCACCTGGCCAGCAATCTGCCCTTCCCCCGCCCCATGTCAGTGTAGGGCTTCCTCGCTGCGGTTCCAGCCCCTGAGGGGCAACAGCAATGGAGACCCACAGCTGTAACTTGGTGAGGCTTAAGTTCTCCTCCCTTTAGCAGTCTTTGTTGATAAAACTCAGACTGGCGGTGGTGTTTCAACTGGCAGCTGCCAGACTGGTCCTAATCGCTCCCAAGCAGGTATGGATTGTCAGCCCCAGGAATCTTACCATAATGCCCTCTGTCCTTGATCCACATGTGTTTGCAGGCACCTGTGGCCTGGTGGGTTCCTCGAGTGATGCTCGTCTCATCTCACTGCTTCTCAGGTGATCCTCTTTGCTATTCCTGGTTGAGTCAGAAGAGCAAACCCCAGCTGCTGCTGCTCTTTAGCGTTCAGAAGTCTCCTGTCTTTGTCAACACTTAGCATTCCAGTGTTTTAAAAATTCTAGCCATTAAGTGGGGAGTGTGTATTTGGTATGACATTGTAGTTGATTTTACATTTCCCTGATGACTAAGAAGCCTGAGCATCTTTTTATAAGTTTACTGACCAACTAGATAGTCTCATTTTGTGAAATAACTATTGAAAATTCTAAAATTCTCTCCATTAAATTTTTTTTGTGATTTCCTTTTTTTTTTCTTACTTCTAGGACTTCACTTTTTTTTCTTTTTTTTATTGGGGAATTAATGTTTTACATTCAACAGTAAGTACAATGGTTTGTATATGCATAACATTCCCCAGTTTCCCATATAACAACATAACCCCCACTAGGTCCTCTGAATCCTTCTTGAACCTGTATTTTCCCCACCCACCCACCCCAGAGTCTTTTACTTTGGTGCAATACGCCAATTCTATTTCAGGTTCTACTTGTGTTTTCTTTTCTGATCTTGTTTTTCAACTTCAGACTGAGAGTGAGATCATCCCATATTCATCCTTCTGTTTCTGACTTATTTCACTCAACATGAATTTTTCAAGGTTGTTTTTTTTTTTTTTTTTTTAAACCAGAGCTCAGCTGCTCAGCTCTGGTTTATGGTGGTGTGGAGGATTGAACCTGACACTTTGGAGCCTCAGTCATGAGAGTCTCTTTGCATAACCATTATGCTATCTACCCACACCCAGGACTTCAATTTTTTTTTCTTTTACCCTGAATTCAAAAGTGCTGTGCTGTTAGACATAGGGCTTCTCCCACTCTGTGGTTTAAATCCATCCATATTGAAACATTGGAATAAATGATGTTTTCTATTCGAGAAATCATTATGGAACCCTTAACTATCGTTAGGAATGCTTGTAGGTATCTGGCATCATTACAGCAATACCATCTTTGCTTTGGTTCCTGCTTCTTTGCTGCAGACCTTGCAACTTTTCCTTAAAGTTGAGGTATGACTCTTATAAGCATAACTTATTTTTTTCTCATTTCAATACGATGGTTTTTTTCAATTGAAATGTGCATGTACAGTTATTATAATTACCAATGTACCCAGAGTAACTACTTATGACCCTATTTTATGTTGAGTATCTGTTTTCTAGTGACCCCCTGCCTATATTCCTTTTCTATGTTGTATTGTCTTTTGAAAGGTTTTTTTTTAAAATCAGTTGCTCCCTGTCTTCAATCTGTCACCTGCAGCTTATTGCACTGCTTGTGAAGCTTACCCCCCCAGGTGGGGACTGCAGGCTTGGATATGATGATGTGTGTACTCTACCTGGTTTGCCCCTACTCAGTCCCCTCCCATCACTTTCTGAATGAAGGGAACTCAGCACACATTAACACCACATTTATATGGGACCCAGCGATGCTAATATCTAGAATGCCCAAGGTACTCACCTGGGCCTATCCTGCTGGTGGAAACCCCTGCTGTAACTTCCTTGGCCAGAGTCAGTGTCTGCAGGGTGTACCTCAACAACTAACATCTGGTAACTTTGGAAAAAAAGACATTTCTTACCTGGAGGGTACCATGGCATAGTGGTATACCTGGAGAACCACACAGAGCACTGTAAGTGGAGAGAGAGAGAGGGAGAGGGAGCAGGAGAGAGAGAGAGATATATTGTGGATCTGGGATTTTGTTTTTGTAAGGATCTAGCACTGATTGGCCAGGGTTTCACAGGTTAACACTTCAATGGTGAGTTTAAACTGTAAGAGCAAGAATTAAGGAATGGGAAAGGAGAGAAGCAGACATTCATGTGATCTGTTGTCCAGGTTACTCAAAGCTTTCTAGAAGGGGAGTTCAAGGTCTCAAGTTGCTTTTCTTAGCTAGTGGCTGACTTTATTTGTTTATTTATCTTTATTTATTTATACTAGAGCACTGTTTAGTTCTGGTTTTTGGTAGTCCTGGAACTGAACAGGGAACATTTGAACCTCAGGTGCTAAAGTATTTTTGCATACTCATTATGCTGTCTCTGCTATTGCTAATATATATGTATATATATATATATATATAAATTTCTCTCTATCTTATCCAATAAAATGGGGGGAAAAGGCTGTCAGGAGCAGTGGATTTGTAGTGCAGACATGACCCCCCCCCAGCAATAACCCTGGGGAAAAAAAGAGAGAGAATAGCTTCAACTTCTCAGGGGTGACATAAGGATTAAATTCTCATTCACTGTGCCAGACACCTTCAAGTATCCACTGAGTAGTATAGTGACCTCCTTAATAAGCATTGATTAATTGGTTGAAACAACAAAATTATGAGACACTAGAGATTTTGTACACCACTCTTCAGTGTTTGTAACCTGAATGTGTGCCTTTTAGCATGTAAAGAAATAGTTTCTGGGGTACAACGTTTGTATCTTCCCCATATCAGCTATGACCAGATCACAGCCATCAAACACTCACATGAGCATGTGCTCAGGTTGTTCAGCCGCCCAGACCTGACCTTGCTCTGCAGCTCTCATAGTCATTAAGCAAGTGCAAATGAATCAGTGTGGCACCCTGATTGGAAACAGACTGACCAAGAGGAGCCTCTCAAGTTTAATACATTGCAGACCCAGGGAACTATAAAAATAAATTAAGACCTAGCTCTGCTATTGTTTTCTGAAGTCCTCAGATAGTTCTTTCTCTTCTAACTGTGGAGTGAGGACTTATGTCCTAAAACGTGGTCATGCTTTGAACACGATGGCATCTTGTTATAGACTTGCAGATGCCTTCCACCCATTCTGAGAACATCACAGGCATTTGTCTTGGCTTTCCCAACAAAAGGGTCACTGAAAAAGAGAAATCACCACAGCAATAAATAGCTTTAATTGCCAAATGCTTCTTAGAGAATACGTATGCTTAGAAGTGGAACATGTTAGTGGCTGGAAATGGAATCTCCTGGGGAGGCTGCTGTATAGGGCTCAGAGTTGCAGCATGGAGTCAGGAGGAGAATTTTCGGCCCTTTCCAAGGAATGCAGCTTTGGTGGCCTTGGGCCTGGTGGTCTTAGTGTAGCTGGACACTTTACTTGAAGGAACTAGCTTCTTCTTCTACTTCTTCTCCTTCTCCTTCTCCTTCTTCCTCTTCCTCTTCTTCTCCTCCTCCTCCTCCTCCTCCTCCTACTCCTCCTCCTCCTCTCCTCCTCTTCCTCCTCCTCCTCCTCCTTCTTTTTGCCTCCAGGGTTATTGTTGGGGCTCGGTGCCTGAACTACAAATCCACTGCTCCTGGAGGCCATTTTTTCCCCTGCTTTATTGCCCTTGTTGTTGTCATTATTATTGTTGTTGTTATTGCTGTTGTTGTTATTGTTAGATAGGACAGAGAGAAATCGAGACAGGAGGGGAGACAGAGAGGAGGAGAAATAGACAGACACCTGCAGACCTGCTTCACCGCCCGTGAAGCGACCCCCCTGTAGGTGAGGAGCCGGGGGCTCGAACCGGGATCCTTCCACCGGTCTTTGCGCTTTGCACCATGTGCGCTTAACTCACTGTGCTACCGGCCAACCCCCAGGAACTAGCTTCTTAAGATTGCTCAACGGTGTTGAAGTGTTCTGGACTTGGACACAGGAGGAAGGAGAGCCGTCTGCTTCTACGCAATAAGTGATGACAAAAGCTTGCTGCTTCTGTGTTGGCCATTGTAACTCTGACTAGTCCTACTTTTTTTTTTGAATTATTAGTGATTTAATAATGATTAACAAGATTGTAAGATAACAGGGTACAATTCCACACAGTTCCCACCACTAGAGCTCCATGTCCCATCCCCTCCACTGAAAACTTTCCTATGGAGGATGGACCCACATTCTTTATGGAGTGCAGAAGGTCGGAGTTCTGGCTTCTGTAATTGCTTCTCCAGTGGACATGGATGTTGACAGGTCTATTCATACCCTCAGCCTGTTTCTCTTTGCCTAGTGGGGCAGGGCTCTGGAGAGGGGAGGTTCCAGGACACATTGGTGAAGTCGTCTGCCCAGGGAAGTCAGGATGGCGCCAGACTTGGTGGCTGAAAGGCAGTAAGATACAAAACATAACAAAATGTTTAATAAACAGGAGCCCAAAGGTAGGACTAGATCAGTTGAAATTAGGGGTTTCCAGGTGCTAGGCAGTAATGCACATGGCGCAAGTCCGGTTTAAGATTCCTGGTTCGGGCCCCCAGCTCCCTGCCTGCAGGGGTGGTCACTTCACAGGATTCATAGTGCAGGCACCAAGCCCCAGAGATAACTCTGGAGGGAAAATTGAAAGAAAAGAAAAAAGAAATTAGGGGTCTTCATATGGGAAGAAGCTAGGAAGTCTATTTTAGGTATGTTCCAAGGTGCCCATGACCTTAGTAAGTTTTGCCCAAGCCTGACAGCTAAGATATGGGTCTAGTCCCATTTCTTACTTCATAGTCTGTACATCTCCCCACACCCCCAAACTTGGTACTACAAAACTGAACGAGCTGTTCCAGTCTTAGCTTAATTTAGAATGAGAGGTAGAGTGATTGTAACAGGTGTGTTTCACCAGGTGCACCACCACTGCCTGGCCCCCGGATTCTGATAGTCTTTCTGGCTGGAACTGTCTGTGACGCTTGAGCATTTTGCCTGTCTGGATAACCTCACCTCTCACAGTTTGGCTGATGGGAAGAATCACTCTGTGCTCTGACAACAAAGAGTTAACCAGGGAAAAGTGAATATCAAAAAGGCTTTCAAAATTGCAGCTTCTTTACAGAGGGCCTGGAAGCCTCTTACTGACCCAGCATTTAGTTAATGGAGTTCTTATCTCTGAGAGCAATCATCAAGAAAAAGTTGTATGTTTGATGCACTACAAAGGCGCTGTTTTCTTCTCTTCGACTCTGACTGGAGCTCTTGAGATCGAGGAAAACTGTTGGCTACAGTTCTAAAAACTCCAGATAAAGGCTTTGATTCGTTAATTAAATTTTTACTATCTGCATTTGATATCTCAGCCAAATTGTATCCGCTGCAGGAACAAGAAAGTCTCTCACTTCAAAGGGGCGCCCACTCGGTGACCTGTAATTATGGAATTTACTGCAGGGTGAAGTGCTGTCTGGGGTGCACCTGCCACCCTTGCATCCCCTCCACCCTGCCACCCCCACCTCAGGATCCACCCCCCCACCCCAGGGACAGCTGCTTGTCCAAGACCTTTTCAGAAGGCTCTGTTTCTGCGTAGGCCAAGACGGTGCACCTATGCACGCGGAGTCCCGTGCACCCCCAGGTGTAAGCACTGTCGAACCCATAACCCCACACACTGCCACCCTGTGCTGGTTCCACAGAAACCTGAAAGAACTCATCTCCTGGATATCTTGGTTTAAAAAAAAAGAAAGAAAGAAGGAAAGAAAGAAAGAAAGAAAGAAAGGAGAGAAAGAAAGAAAGAAAGAGAGAAAGAAAGAGAGGAAGAAAGAAAAGAAAAAGCGAGGTCTCTCTAATGAAAACTTGCAAGACTGGTGTCATACTGGGCGAGGTCGCTTGTGGGCCTGGCAGCCGTCTGTCCCCAGCTGCTTGACAGGACAACATCACTCTCTGACCCTTTTGTTCCCTGGGGACATGGACACCACTGAAGAATATTCAGCTGTCCCAGCTGCTTCCTCCAGAGGAAGATGCCCCCCCCCATGATTTCTAAGGGAATGTGATGAAAATCAGTGAAGTGTCTGTTAGAATCAGTTTCTATTTTTTATTATTTAGCTTAAGCTTCACCTTGGCCAGAAAAGCAGAGTCAAATAAATGAGAATCTGTAGTACTCATTGCCATTTAGGCTTTGCTTTGACTATTCTTTCCCCTCTCTCTGTCTCTCTCCTATATATTTAAAATCAATATAGGTACTTTAAAAATGCATAATCTAGCTTGAACTGTTTAGGAAAGATACAGAAGTATATACAAGTTGGTTAGAAAGTATTTGATGGGAGTCGGGTGGTAGCGCAGTGGGTTAAGCGCACTTGGCGCAAAGTGCAAGGACCAGAGTAAGGGTCCCGGTTCGAGCCCCCGGCTCCCCACCGCAGGGGAGTCGCTTCACAGGTGGTGAAGCAGGTCTGCAGGTGTCTGTCTTTCTCTCCCCCTCTCTGTCTTCCCCTCCTCTCTCCATTTCTCTCTGTCCTATCCAGCAATGGTGGCAACAATAGTAACTACAACAATAGAAAGAAACAACAAGGGCAACATTTTAAATAAAATAAACAATTTTAATAAACAATAAACAATAAAATAAACAATAAAAATAATAAAAATAATAAACAATAAAATAAACAATAAACAATAAACAATAAACAATAAAATAAACAATAAACAATAAAATAAAATAAATAAAATAAATAAAAATAAAAAACAAATAATAATAATAATAATAATAAACAATAAAAATAATAATATAAATATAATAAATAATAAAAAACAATAAAATAAACAATAAACAATAAAATAATAAACAATAAAATAAACAATTTTAAATAAAAATTTAAAAAAGAAAGTTATTTGCTATCAACTAAAAGTGAAACTTGGGATTTGTGCAAATTTTTATATATTGGAATTATTGGTAGAGTTCAAATTGGAGACTGTGTGCATACAAATCAATGTCTACCCCTAGTCATGACTCCTGAGTTGCTCTGTGTAAAGGAGGAATTCATGCCTAGGAGAGGAAGTGTGTGTGTGTGTGTGTGTGTGTGTTTGTGGACACACCTCCTAGTGACCATATATCATCTAGAATTGGAAGATGCTGACTTGATGATCATCAGACTCCCAGTGACCATCATGTCTCTCTGTTACCAACTGATAGGACTCACTGTCACTCCAATTCCTGCTCAGTTTGTGTGTCAATTGGCCAATTACATTGCTGTTAAAAACTTCCAGCAAATAGCAGGCTTGCTAGCAATTAACTTTTGGGGAGTCAAAATACTCTGTCATTTTTTGACTGTATGGGAATGGATGCCCCTAACCTTGTTCAGGGCTGATCTGTATTCTCTCAGATACCACAATCCAGGGGGAAGGGGAAAGCTTGGCACGAAGACAAGGTCAAGGTTGAGGATCCTGGTGTGACACTCTCCCTTGAAGTCCCTGAGAAGAGACACTTCCCTGAGAAGGGGGCTTGAGGATGGGGAACAGACTCCAGGATGCAGCCAAACCATCTGTGGTATCAGAGTAAAAGCATGTGGCAAAACTTGTGAGTTTCACTTTTCCAAACAGGACTGCCAACTTTGGGGGGCAATCTGATAAATGTGTAATTTCTTATCTGTAAAATTGATCAGAGATAAGGACTATCCTCCATAGATCCTCGAAAAGTCTTCAAACTCATCTGAAATCTCGTCACCAGCACTGTGCAGGGCCATGATGACAAATTAAGATGGATATAGATGACTTGGGAACAGTGCCAACGAGTCTGATGACTATCATCCTTCTTTATGTCCCTCCAGGGTCTCTCAGGAGGTGATTTGAATGTTCTAATAAAATGCAGTAGTGGACTGCTTCCAGACGGCACTTTTCTAGCTAAAGGAGAAGGGGTTCTTGTAATCTGAAGGGTATGTAGCTAGTAAGAATTTCTCATTGCCTTACTCTTCAATTCTAGGGAACAAGTAAATGAAATCCCACATGTGGATTTTGACAGATCCTTTCAAATCACATCAGTCTGGCATGAATGGAGTAGAGGTGACAGAAAGCTCCTTGAACACAAGGCTGAGGCCTTTCCTCATCTTCAGAATTTCATTCAACTGGAGAACATAATCAGCTGCTTTAACAGGAAATATCTGGAAAGGCCATCTTAAAGGGCCGTGCAAATCAGAGGAGGATGCCAACTTGCCTTCTCCATAGCAAAGAGAGCAGATGGTATGTGGAGGTGTGCACGCAGTGAAGGCGGTGGGCACAATTGCAGAAGGTACAATGCTGTACAGTGCAGAACCTCAGGGAGGTTGTGAAAGGGTTAAGGCACAGAAGGTGAGCCATGCTAGCACTGCCACTGCAGCTCAGAAGTGGCTGGCAGGTACCTTCAGTGACCCAGCCCAATGTCTGGTGGGTGTCATGTGAGGTTGGTCAGAGGACGAAGTGGTATTTGATAAATTGGGAAGAGAAGTCGTATCCACTTCCTACTGGTCACCATGCAAGTGAAACGAATTCACACGTGTGTGTCCTCAGTCAACTTTTTGCTGCGTAACTATCATTTTGTGTGGCAGTCGTTGCTACTAGGAGGACACCTGTTCCCATGAACTTTATTTTATTTTTTCTGTATTTTTTTGTTATTAGTGATTTAATATTGATTTACACAATTACATGCCAATAGGCATGTAATTCCATACCGTTCCTACCACCAGAGTTCTGAATCCCCAACTCCTCCATTGCAAACCTCTATAGTTCTCCCAAAGTTGCAAACATAGGTTGACTGTCATCTCTACAACTATCTGTCTACATCTGTACATAATTGCCCCCCCTTTTCTTCCAGGTCCAGTCCTCTCTTCCCCTCTAAACCACTCATGACCCTATAACTACATCCAAATTTTTCTCCCTTTTCCTTCCTCTCTCTCTGGGTCCTGATGGAGCTGGAGTTCAGAGCCCTCTTACCCTCTTCCTCCTATCACTTCTCTCCCACTGGGCGTATGGATCAAACTTTTCTTTGGGGGATGCAGAAGGTAGGATTTCTGGCTTCTGTAAATGCTTCTCCACTGAACATGGGAACTGCTATAGTAGAGGTTCCTGGAAACATGCCTAAAGTGGACTTCTCAGGGCCAGGGGGCCAGGTGGTGGTGCACCTTGCTGAGTGCATATGTTACAATGTGCAAGGTGCAGAGTTTGAGCCCCCAGTCCCCACCTGCAGGCAGAAATCTTCATAAGTTGTAAAGCAGGGCTGCGTGTATCTATCTCTCTTCCTATCTTCCTCTTCCTTCTCAATTTCTCTGTCTGTCTCTATCCAATAAACAAAGATTAAAGAAAAAAAAAAACCAAAAAACAGGGGACACAGCTTCTCATTGCCAAGCAGAAGAGTTAGTGTCTATTTGTTCATTAGCCCGTAGCACTGAAAATACACTACCAGGCATTGTATTACACCCCGCAGGTACAAAGGTGAAGGGAGCTCTGAATAGCACAGTAGACGGCAAAGATGGCTCCATGAAGGGCCCAGGAAGTCAGTGGTTACAGAATAGGAGGCTAACTAGGAGGCTAACTAGGCAGGTTGAGTAGAAAGCAGAGAAGCAAAACCCATGGAGGTTGCTTCCCAGTGCCTGGGGATTTGTGAAACATTATGGCCTCCTCTGTGATCCAAACATCAATTTAATCAGGTAGGTGATGGTGAAGATGGGGAAAGGAAAGAGTCAGCTCATGGAGGACCTCTACGCCACACGGAAGTGAAGTTTGTGGAGAGGAAGAGAGAAGCCATGACTAGGGCATTACAATGGTACATAGCTTGCTAAGGTTTTAGACTGGAGTCCTGAGAGCAGGGAAAACCATGAGCCAGCAGAGAAGGGAACCTGATATGGTCAAGCCCTGTCTCCAGAGAGGAAGAAATGTTGAAGGGAATTTTATGATATGCTTTAATGTATCAAGTGCTCATGAGAGAAAGAGTGGACAAGCATAAGCTTCAGACTTGTAAATATGAGTGGATTTTAAAAGTATTTTATTTTGTGTTTTATCCATTTTTATTTGGGCTATTGGGAATAATAATTCAGAGGTCAGTAGCCCTCTGAAAGGTGAATACCAGAATGAACCAAGTAGACATTAGCCTTCATCATCTTGGACAGGGGCTCTGGAGGCACAGAATTTGGTGGTGTGGAGCTATACCCTTTAATCTTACAATCTTGTCAACCACTAATAAAAAGTGAGTAAAACTCTCTCATAAGATGCTTCATGTACTGTATGCTATGGACACAGTGACTAACTAATTCTAAGTACTTATTCTGGTGTTGCTTTAGAAATGCTAACATAGTCAAACATACTTTTTTCTGACATTTTACTTTATTCATTGTTTTTGGCCATTCCTGAGTTTTCACCACTCTCAGCGGAACTATTTTTTTTTATCCACATATAGAAAGAGAAAGGGATGCAGAGTGGGAGAGGAAAATACACGGTGTGAAAAGCTTCTGGTGTGATGGGAGCCATGCTTGAAATGGATTGTTTACATGACTAAGTACTGAACTATCTAAGTGAATATATATTTAATTCAGAGCACTGCTCAGCTCTGGATTATGAGGGTAGAAGCCCTGGCAAGGAATTGAACCTGGGACCTCCAGCGCTTAACGTATATAAGTCTGTTGTGTTACCAGTAGTGCTATTTCCTCTGCTCCCCCAGCACCTTCTTTTTTTGCCTCCAGTGTTATTGCTGGGGCTCAGTGGCTGTATACGAACCCACTGCTCCTGTGGTAATTTCCCCCCCTGATTTTTTTAGATAGGACAGAGAGAAATGGAGAGGGGAGGGGAAGATAGGGGGGAGAGAAAGATGGACACCTGCAGACCTGCTTCACTGCTTGTGAGGCGACCACTCTGCAAGTGGGGATCCAGGGGCTCAAACCCAGATCCTTGCACAGGTCCTTATGCTGATTGCTTTGTGTGTTTGACCTGGTGTGCCACTGCCTGACCCCCACCCCTACCCCGCTTTTAAAAATTTATTTAAATCTTTTATAGGGAAATAATAGTTAAAACAGGCCAGAGACAACTCATAATGTAGAACTTATGAACCCGAATTGAGACTGGTATACCATCTCTCTTTGATGGATCCTGTCAGCCAAATAAAGATTCTGACTAAAGCTGGCAGAGGGGTTGACAGAGGAGGTCGGAGAAGTCTGGTTGGGTTAACCTGGCAAACACCACTCCCCACCCCCTTGCTGAGAGAAGTGTCCACTCGGGCCCCTTCATTTTGCAAAGAGTTTCTGTTTGTTTTCAGCTCTCAAGAAGGAAGCACACGGAAAGATCAGTCTTTGGGCAGACTTGGCAGGGTGAACATTAACTCAATGTTGATCCGGATCCTTTTGCACCCGATGAGTAATGTCTTGCGTGCTCAAGCTGAGTTGCTGCCAGCCTGGAAAGTCTATATTGACTTTTTGGATGATTGTAAAAGGAAAATGGAGGTTTCCTAAGTAGGTTTTGTGTGTGTGTGAGTTTGCTGACTTGTCTGAGTCCCATAGGCTGAAAGTGACTAGACAGCAGAAGACATTTTGAGACTTATCCTCATCTCTTTCCATCAAATTGAAGGGTGCACAAGGGTTCAATTTTGAGCCGATGAAGTTATCTTTCTGATTCGATTTAGCTGATGCCTCCATTCACATTCAGAATGCTCATTCTGCAGTAATATGCAAGGCATTTGGCTCCTATCTGAATCAAGGGGGAGGGTGTCACCTATTTCAGGGTGATCACAGGAGGAGTTCTTACTGGGGGACACATCAATCTGGCCACGGTTAGTTTAGCTGTACTCCAGGGAAATGAGTGGGGCACTGCTTCCACAAAGAGTTGGGTTCATCAAAGAAAGCCAAAGCGAAGTCTCTGTTCAGAACACCCACACTGCCGAGCTCTCTCACCCTGTGATATTACACAAGGTGTGAATGATGTAGATCTGTGTATTGAAACATGAAAACGTCCACTTATTTCTCAAGCTCTCTGGAGAACACAAACTGATTTTACGACAAGATGGTCTCCCTTCTCTGTTTACTTTCTTTAGTTCTTGATTCTTCACTTTCGTTACTGTGGTGTGGAAAATAAATTCCATTTAGTGGCAGTCATGTTACTTAGAAAGCCTAAGGAATTCCACTCTCAAACTGTTCACACATATTGCTTCCTTGTGGTGAAGTCAAAATCCTTAGTGCCCTAAATGACTTTTGGGTTGACACTTTTCAGACCATGGGATAGATGGAGATAACCAGTTCTTCCCATTTCTTTGAGCCTCTTCCAACCACCAGATAATGAAGTCACAACAACCATTATGAGTTTGATGCCCCAAACTGAAACCCTGTGTTCAAAAACAAATCCACTTTGTTCTTGAGAGCGTCAAAAATAAATTGTGACAATTTTTTTTTTTGTATTTATTCATTAAAGAGTTCTAGGTCATTCGATTTAAATGAAGAAACTAAATCTGAGCTCTGTTCTTAAATGATAGAGTCCTAGCCATTTTCACACCTGGTCTTAGTTTCTGTGAAGTATCAAGCTAGTGAAAACTGAGCTATGTGACTTTTTTTTATTGGTGAGTTAATATTTACAGCACAGATGTTGGCACATGGGTAAAATTTCTTATCTCCTCATGATAGGTGTCTGCAAAACACTCCTACCCCCAGCCGAGATCTTATCATCAATCTAGGTAGGTTCCACCGTTACGCACAAGGACTCTTTCTCTCCCTGTTTCTCCTTTCCCTCCCCAGAATCCTTTGCTTTGGTATAATATACCAAACCTACTCCAAGTTTTACTTTATATTTTCCTTTTATGTTCTTATTCCTTAAGTTATGCTCATGAATGAAGTCATCTCATATTCATTCTTCTCTTTCTGCCTCATCTCACTTAACATAATTTCTTTTTTTTTAATATTTATTTTATTTATTTATTCCCTTTTGTTGCCCTTGTTGTTTTATTGTTGTAGTTATTATTGTTGTTGTCATTGTTGGATAGGACAGAGAGAAATGGAGAGAGGAGGGGAAGACAGAGAGGAGGAGAGAAAGACAGACACCTGCAGACCTGCTTCACCTCCTGTGAAGCGACTCCCCTGCAGGTGGGGAGCCGGGGTTCGAACCGGGATCCTTATGCCGGTCCTTGTGCTTTGCGCCACCAGCGCTTAACCCGCTGCACTACAGCCCGACTCCCCCTTAACATAATTTCTTTATACTTCATCTAAGTTGAGGTGAAGAAGGTGAGTTCATCATTTTTAATAGCTGAGTAGTATTCCATTTTGTATCTAGACCACAACTTCCTCAGCCAATCATCTGTTGCTGGACACCAAGGTTGTTTCCAAGTTTGAACTATCATGAATTGTGCTGCTATGAACATAGATACACAAAGATCTCTTTGGATGGCTGTTCTTGTTTCCTTAGGATTTATTCCCAGGAGAGAAATTGCTAGGTCATAGGGTGGGTCAGTTTCTAGCCTTCTGAGAGTTCTTCAGACTGTTTTCCACCAGGGTTGGGCCAATTTACATTCCCACCAGCATTTCTCTGATAATCAGTAACTTTGAACATTTCTTTTTTTGTAAATCCCCAATTCTGAGACTCTTAAAACATTTCCTGACTCATGATCCATGCTCCCTGAGCCCCTGACTTTTACCTCAGTATTGTCCCAGTCCGCAGGGTGATGCTTCACTTGACACCTTCTACTTGGTTTCTGTCCTGTCAGAAAGAATAAAGATGGCGCCTTCCTCTCTACCACACAATGTTACCAATTCCTGCATACAAGTTGCTGAGTCCTTGGGGCCCTATTTGGGGAGTCCTGAGATTCCCAAACAGACATGATGGGCCTAGACCTCGAATAAATCCCTCTCTCCATCGTTACCGGTCATCTCTATTAGGAACAACACAATAGACCCCTTTGTGGGCCCCCTATAGGACCTTGACTGCAGTGTGAATCAACAACGGTAGAGAATGTTCCATCCTCCAAAGGGAGGCTGGACAACATACTCTATGCTACACCTGAGGAAGATGGGTCAATACTGGGGCAGCTTGGAATGTTCCTACTCATGACCACAGAATGTGAGCTCAAATCTAGAGGGATGCAGAGGTCACACAGGCTCCTAAGCTTAGGGTCCCAGATCACATAAAATTGATGGGGTTTACAGTCAACGATATTTATACCCCTTCCCCATATTAAGGAGCTACTCTCTTCCCTGATCCAGCTTTCTGGTCCTTTTTCCAGCCATGACATCATTTCCCCAGACAATAACTTGGATCCACCTGCATATCAGATGTCAGGCTCAGGGGAAAAAAGAAAAAGGAAAAAAAAAAAAAAAACCTAATACAGCCACAGGCCCTTTGGAATATAACTAAAATATGCCTACTAGCTATCGACAAAATGGAGGACCCCCCCCCCAACTCTTCATCTGCACTGTTCCAGCCTTTAGGTCCATGATTGGTCAACAGTTTGTTCGGCTTTGTATATTAACTCTCTTTTCAGCTACCAGGTTCCAGATGCTAGCATGATGCCAACCAGACTTCCCTGGGCAAACAACCTCACCAATGTGTCCTGGAGCTCTGCTTCCCCAGAGCCCTTCCCTACTAGGGAAAGAGAGAGACAGGCTGGGAGTATGGATCGACCCATCAACACCCATGTTCAGCAGGGAATCAGTTACAGAAGCCAGACCTTCCACCTTCTGCATCGCATAATGACCTTGGGTCCATACTCCCAGAGGGTTAAAGAATAGGAAAGCTATCAGGGGAGGGGATCGGATATGGAGTTCTGGTGGTGGGTATTGTGTGGAGTTGTACCCCCTTTATCCTATGGCTTTGTCAATGCTTCCTTTTTACAAATAATAATAAAAAACAAACAAATTGCTTAGTCAAGTATACTGCATACTTCCTCTGCCTTACACTCAGTCAACACAAGGCAGACTACTTGGGTCAAGTGTATCTCCCACATTCCTTCATTTGCTCTTATGGTCCTTTTGCCTTTCCTGCACCCCTTAGACTCTCTTCCAAGATCTTAACCTGTGTTTTCTTTCCATACAGACCCTCTTATGAAATATGGAATTCATGTAGTGAACAAGTTCATATTGAAATATTATGGAAACTTTTTTTTTTCTTGGGAGGATCTCACATCGGTTGTGGATCTAATGTGTACCAGGTTCATAAATACTCCTCTCCAAACAAGGTCATGCGGTCACCCCCATACCCAGCAGATGTAAAGGGGACCCTGAGCAGGACTACAATGAGCCTAAGTAGCCAGTGATTCGACAGCGCTTTGAGAGGAGAAATGATGGACCATGAGATAACTGAAATCAGCAAGCTTTTTTTTTTTTCCCCCTCTTTACTGAGAATTTTGCCATGACACAGAAGTGGTATTCTTGGCCACCTGAATCACCTTTTACCTGAGTCTTTTGTTTTTATTGTGACACTAATTAGAGAGGGAAACCAGAAATGTTTGCAGGTGTACTACTACTGAGGTGCCTATCTCACTGATCCTGTTTTCACTAGTTCTTCCCCCCCCCTCTCTCTCACTCTCTCTCTCTCTCTCTCTCTCTCTCTATATATATATATATATATATATATATAATTTTTTATCATTTTGTTGAGGGGGTTAATGTTTTTTTTTTTATACTTATTTATTTTCCCTTTTGTTGCCCTTTTTTTTTTTTTACTGTTGTGTTTTTTTATTGTTGTCATTTTTAGATAGGACAGAGAGAAATGGAGAGAGGAGAGAAGACAGAGAGGGGGAGAGAAAGATAGACACCTGCAGACCTGCTTCACTACCTGTGAAGCGACTCCCCTGCAGGTGGGGAGTCAGGGGCTCAAACTGGGATCCTTTCTTTGTGCCATGTAAGCTTAACCCGCTGTGCCACTGCCTGACTCCCTAGTTCTTCTTTTTATTTTATTTTATTTTGGGGGGGGGAGTAAGAAGAGACAGACACAGAGAGAGGAGAGATACCGCTGCACCTCATCACTATCTATGGAGTTCCATCTACTGCAGTCCACAGTGCTCCTATGAGGTGCTGGGGGCTCAAATTCAGAGCTCAGACACAAGTCCTCAGACATGGCAAGGTATGCATGCTGAGCCATCTCCAGGCCCTTCTGCTTATATAATTCATCTCAGTCCTGAGAGAGAAAAAGCATCATGCAGTATCTTCCATGTACCCTAGACAGGCCTCACCAATCAAGGCCCTGCTCCCTGTCCTTGGCAAAGGTCTTTTGGCTCTGGTCTGGTGAGTTCCTCATTTTAATTTTAATGGGATAAGAAGGAAACACAATTGGCATTGCTAAGGCTCATAATGTCAGTATCATAACGTGCTTCTGGAAAACAAGGAGGAAAAACATTCAGATGCCAAAAATTTATTGGCTTCCAAGAATGGGACTTAGCCATCCGCTGCAGAATTCAAAACTGTACACATGCAAGACAACAACCTACCAAAACCAAGAAAACTTGTCGGACGCTTGATCACTGATGTCCGGGTGGGAGGAGAAGAATCCAAGCCATTACTTTTGAGTTCTGACTCTTATATTCTGGAGCCAAGCACAGAGACTCTTAGATTCTGGAGCCAAGCACAGAGACTCTCATATTATGGAGCCAAGCACAGAGACTCTTGCATTCTGGAGCCAAGCACAGAGACTCTCATATTTTGGAGCCAAGCACAGAGACTCTTGCATTCTGGAGCCAAGCACAGAGACTCTCATATTACGGAGCCAAGCACAGAGACTCTCGCATTCTGGAGCCAAGCACAGAGACTCTCGTATTCTGGGGCCAAGCACAGAGACTCTCGTATTCTGGGGCCAAGCACAGAGACTCTCGTATTCTGGGGCCAAGCACAGAGACTCTCGTATTCTGGGGCCAAGCACAGAGACTCTCGTATTCTGGGGCCAAGCACAGAGACTCTCGTATTCTGGGGCCAAGCACAGAGACTCTCGTATTCTGGGGCCAAGCACAGAGACTCTCGTATTCTGGGGCCAAGCACAGAGACTCTCGTATTCTGGGGCCAAGCACAGAGACTCTCGTATTCTGGGGCCAAGCACAGAGACTCTCGTATTCTGGGGCCAAGCACAGAGACTCTCGTATTCTGGGGCCAAGCACAGAGACTCTCGTATTCTGGGGCCAAGCACAGAGACTCTCGTATTCTGGGGCCAAGCACAGAGACTCTCGTATTCTGGGGCCAAGCACAGAGACTCTCGTATTCTGGGGCCAAGCACAGAGACTCTCGTATTCTGGGGCCAAGCACAGAGACTCTCGTATTCTGGGGCCAAGCACAGAGACTCTCGTATTCTGGGGCCAAGCACAGAGACTCTCGTATTCTGGGGCCAAGCACAGAGACTCTCGTATTCTGGGGCCAAGCACAGAGACTCTCGTATTCTGGGGCCAAGCACAGAGACTCTCGTATTCTGGGGCCAAGCACAGAGACTCTCGTATTCTGGGGCCAAGCACAGAGACTCTCGTATTCTGGAGCCAAGCACAGAGACTCTCGTATTCTGGAGCCAAGCACAGAGACTCTCGTATTCTGGAGCCAAGCACAGAGACTCTTACATTCTGGAGCCAAGGCCCAGATCCCCTTGGACAGATTTCTTTGGAGAAATCACTGCCATCTGGAGGGGACTGCTGTTCTGAAGACTGATAGTTCTATGAAGGCAAAACAAAGCAAAAGAAAAGAAAAGAAAAGAAAACAAAACAAAACACCAATCCATCCCTGAGAGCCTGAGGTAGGTTTTTTTAAGCCTTTATTTATGTATTTATTTATTTTCCCTTTTGTTGCCCTTGTTGTTTAACATTATTGTGGTTATTGATGTCGTTGTTATTGGATAGGACAGAGAGAAATGGAGAGAGGAGGGGAAGACAGAGAGGGGGAGAGAAAGATAGATACCTGCAGACCTGCTTCACCGCCTGTGAAGTGACTCCCTTGTAGGTGGGGAGCCCGGGGCTCAAACTGGGATCCTTCCGCAGGTACTTGTGCTTTGTGCCATGTGCGCTTAACTTGCTGTGCCACCTCCCGACTCCCGGTAGATTGTTTTTGTCTGACTCTAGAAAGAGACGATGAAGAAATTAGGGCTGTCCATCTGAAAATCACTCCTGCATGAGAAATGATTATTGATTTTGTGCCAATTTTCAATGCAAAGTTGGTATTTGGATTAAAAGTAGTGAGCTTGAGTGAAACAAAGTGATCTGGGAAATACTGGAAACTTTAGTAGTGTTCATCTTGCAGCAAAACCTATTTTAAATGGTGAGATCCAGGCAGCCCTTCCTTGACTCTCACTTCTAGAAATGAGAAATGAGGTGAGATGTCTGTTTATGGTGCTCTGAAATCAGATCTCATCAGACTAAAGGAGGTGAACAGGAAGGAAAGGAAGAGAGAATCTGTGATGCTCTGTGTCTTTGTAGACAATGGAATTTGGATTTACACCAGGCGACTGTTCTATATCCAGTTCTGTGATGTCAAACTCCTCTTCTGGGAGGCCATTTGAAAGCTACATTTAATTAGGAAGACACACACACACAAACAAAAAACACCTCTGTGTATGTAGGTGGAGGTCTGAAATTCTTCTAGTTCACATACATTTTCATGCCTCACTTCTGATATCCTGATGGCCACTTTGTCCAACAACATCCACAGAAGAGTGAGTCCTTAATTGTAGGCACTGCCTAGAAACTCAATGGAGGGCACAGACATCGTTGTAGAAGCAGAGAGATTCCAGAAGGGAGAACAACTGGTCTGAAGTGATGCTCAGAAATGCACAGGGGCTCTAGGGACTGACTCAGCTGATGAGCTGGGCATCAGTCCAGCACCATAAAAAAAAAAAAAAGATAATTTGCCCCCAAGTTAGCACAACCAGTGCTTTGCAGAAGCATTTAATTTTAAAGTTTTTTTAATTATCTTTATTTATTTATTGGATAGAGACCATCATAAATTGAGAGGAAAGGAGAGACAGAAAGGGAAAGAAATAGACAGACACCTGCAACCCTGCTTCACCACAACGCAAAGGTTTTCCCCTGCAGGTGGGGACCGAGGGCTCGAACCTGGGTCCTTGCGCATTGCAACATGTGCGCTCAACCAGGTGCGCCACCACCCTGCCCCCAGAAGCATTTTCTAAATTTGTATACACTGGTGATTTTTAATCACTTGTCATTTACTTGGACACTCATGTGGTCTCAGCAAGGAAAGGGATGGGGAAAGGACAAGTTTCTGAGTCAAACAGAGACGTTTCCATCTGGAATGTGATTTAAAGGGTTCTCCGCAGCCTGGGGACCGGACCTCTAGGACCACACAACCAACACATGTTGACACTTGAAAGTAACAGACAGCTTGAATTAATTAAGTAGGAATGGAATTACAGCAGGTCTCACAGTGGATACCTGAGCTCTCGACTGGCAACTCAGCTATAAAAAGTACATTGAAGCAGGGCCAGAGTGAGTGTTAAAAAAATCTAAAAGGAATAGAAAAAAAAATTTGAAGTGGTGACTTGACTAAGATTACGGGGTTATAGCTAACCCAGTGGGCCATGTGTATTGCTTAAATTCAGGTTGTAAGTAAATCTGCTTACAGTTATTCTTCTGCCTGGAGAGAAGAATTTGGGAGAGACAGTGGTTAGTGGTTCTCAAAAATTTCTGGCTATAGCCGACCCTAAGGAATACTTCTACATCTGATTGTGATACTTTTTTTTCTTTTTTTAAAACACACTCTTTTCTTAATATTTTATTTCTTTTTAATTTTTTAAAATCTTTATTTGTTTGATAGAGACAGCTGGAAATCAAGAGGGAAGGAGGTGATAAAGAGGGAGAAAAACAGAGATACACCTACAGCCCTGCTTCACCACTAGCAAAGATTTTCCCCTGCAGGTGGGGACCGGGGGCTTGAACTGGGTCCTTGCGCACTGTGACATGCGTACCCAACCAGGTGCGCCACCGCTGGGTCCCTAAACACACACTCTCTAAGAGTTTCGCTTATCAGTAGTTGCTGTTTCTCTAGGTTAGTGCATACTGATATCTTCTATTCTATTTAATAATATGGCTTTTTTGTTTGTTTATTAAAGTGCTATTATTCACCATTGTGCAAACTTGATTTCTTTCTTTTTAAAATTTTTTTTTAAAAGTTCTCTTTATTTATTGGATACAGACAGCCAGAAATTGGGTGGGAAGGGGGTGATAGAGAGGGAGAGAGACAGGGACACTTACTTGCAGCCCTGCTCCACCACTCAAAATGCTTTCCCCCTGCAGGTGGAGGTTGGTGGCTCAAACCTTGGTCCTTGTGCTCTGTAATGTGTGTGCTCAACCAGGTGCACCACCACCAAATTGATTTCTAACATATTTCATTGTCTGAAAAATGATAGTCTTGAGCAATGCATTGTGTGCTGGATTACAAAGTAATAATGTGTTTTGTACTGAAGGTTGTGTTCAAAAAACAGTTGTAAACCATTTTTCTCTTTCCTTCATCTCTAGGGGGAAAGAGTTACATGGAAGAGGAATGGAGTGGAGGGGCAGGAAGAAGTCATGCCAGAAAACACTGTAAAAGGGGAGAACCAGGGCTGGGTGGTAGTGTGCCTGGTTGAGCACACATGGGACAAAGTTCAAGGGCTCAGGTTCGAGGCCCCAGTCCCCACCTGCAGGGGGAAAGCTTCATGAATGCTGAAGCAGGGACACAGGTCTCTCTCCCTCTCCCTCTCCCTCTCCCTCTCCCTCTCCCTCTCCCTCTCCCTCTCCCTCTCCCTCTCCCTCTCCCTCTCCCTCTCCCTCTCCCTCTCTCTCCCTCTCCCTCTCCTCCTTCTCTCTCACCCTTCCCACTCAATTTCTGGCTGTATATATCCTAAACAAACAAAGATTAATTTTTTTTTTAAAAAAAGGAGAGCTCATAGCCATGTGATGGGTCTATACCTTCTCCATCCAAACAATAGTTAAAAGAACTTAAAGTGTTAGCAAGCTAGGAATCATGGGAAAAATTTGACTTGTTGCCCATTTTGGTGTGTAAAGTTTCACTGGAACACAGTCAAGCTATCATTTTGCCTATTACCTGTGGCTGCGTTTTGCTCTACGACTGGACAGCTGAATGTTTGCAACTCATTATTCTCAAAAGAAAAGATGACCCCTCAGCTCCATACCTTATCAATGCTACAGGTTGTCTGCCTAGAAACCACTCTGTTTAGTCCTTCTACAAACTAGGCAAACTGACCACTGGAATCTCTCACATTTTGTCCTTAATGACCAGTAGTGCTTGAACAGTAATTTTGTGCCCTGTGGGGCTGTGACAGATGGAATCTCTCTTCCAGTCTCTCACACTTTTGGTAGGAGGTTGTTGAGAAGAAGTTTAGCCCGGGCAAAATCCATTGACTTGGGCTGTGATGGAGTTGCCTGGGGGAAGATATTGAGATGGTGGTTTGGGAGTGCAAGGAAAACTCGTGTAGAAAGAAAGATGAAGCTGCCAGAGGGGGCAGAAGAGAAAGTCAAGGTACATTGGTGGTCCTACAGAAAGAAGGCCCAGCTACCTGACAGGGCATGCTGGAACCAGAGCTGAATGCTGGCACCATTTCCAGCATTTTATTCCTGTTTCTGCCTTCTAAGTGCCTGGATACATGTCTCCAGACTGGTGTGTCCTCAGTCAAGGTCACTGAGCAACACGTTCTTCCAGATGGGCCATGTAGGCAGCATATCTAGCTGACCTCTGCACCACTGGGTGGACTTGTCTCCAGAATTTCTCCTCATGGTCTGGTGTCCTCTCTTTCTTTCGCAGAAGCTTAGAGCAAGGAAGCTAGCCCTGGACCTGCAGGTATGAAAACCAATCAGTGTCTTCAGATGACGGTGGAGAGTGACAGGGCACGGATCAGAGTAGACTAACTGCTGCTATAACAAGTATTCACCAAATCATGGGACTTGACTCAAAAAAAGTTTCTACTTTGGGGCCAGGCAGTGGCACACCTGGTTAAGCACACACACTACAGTGCTCAAGGGCCCAGGTTCAAGCCCCTGGTCCCCACCTGCAGGGGAAAAGCTTCACAAGTGGTGAAGCAGGTCTGCAGTTGTCTCTGCCTCTCTCCCTCTCTATCTTCCCCTTTACTCTCTACTTATCTCTGCCTATATCCAATGATAAATAAAAGTGAAAAAAAAAGCTTCTATTTTGCCCATGTTGGTCAGCAGAAAAGAGGGGGCTAGGTTAGGGCTGTTTAACTAGGAATTATTCAGGGATCTGGGATACTCCTACTTTTGTACACATTTTTTAATATAAGCATTCTCCACTGGACCCTCTGTATTTGACCAGGTAACGAGGGGAAAAAGATATCATAGTAGATAACATTTGGGAAGATCGAATTGCTTCTCTGCCAGACATGGGCATTGACATGTCAATTCACACTCCCAGCCTGTTTCTATCTTTCCCATATCTACAACCGTGGAAGACCTGTAGTGACAGGTCACAGTGGAGGGACTGGGGATTCAGAACTCTGTGGTGGGAATGGTGTGGAGTTGTACAGCTATTACCTTGTAATTTTGTAAATCAATATTAAATCACGAATAATGAAAAGAGAGAGACCACAGCAAAAACAAAACAAAACAAACAAAAATCCCTACAAGGATAAGGTCTTGAGATTCAGCTACCCATCACAAATCTGGGGGTTCCATGCAATAACCAACACATCATGTGACTCTATCTTAAGTTCTGAATGTGACTCAGAATTGCTCATGGTTCCTGAAATGCCTGGAAAGGAGCAGGGCCCACACTTAAAACCAGTAACTTGAGGGAAGTTATACGATATTGCAGCAGTTATATCCTCTTTAGAGGAAAGTCCAGTTGGAAATAGACACATCATCCTTTTATTAGAAATTCAGTTGGTCCAAACCACCTCAGATGGAAATAATTTCTCAGAATGTGTCTATGGAATATGTTCTGTCTTTAACATCTCAAAAGTACTAGGTAACTTAAGGACAATTAACCAGAGAATTCGCTTTGATTTAGTCCAAATCTTAAGGTTTGCTTCATCCAAAATGTCCAAAAAGCCTTTCTCCAAAATCCATTTGCCAGAAGTTTCTATGTGAGTAGCAATGGCCAAATCAGGACAACATCTTTAAAACTTTGGGAAGAAACCAAGTCATTAAGGATATTAAGCTTTATTCCTTTGCCATCCAGGCTGGTAAGACACTTAGAGAAGGTAGGAATCAAGGACTAGCCTGGAACATGTGGGAGTATAGACAGATTAGTCATAGAGTGAAGCTGAGTCTATATACTGTGTTGGATTTATGTGGCTATCATATCTAGTGTGAATGGGATGAGTGAGGGCTCACATTCTGTGTAAATCTTAGGGACGTGATAGGAACTTAGGAAGTGAAGAACAGAGGAGGGGCTCTCATATGACAAGGACAAAATGACTTCACATGACAAAACCCTGCCTCTAAATATTTGTTCTGCATCAGACGGTTTTCTCTGACAGATTTTATTTCTGGAAATGACTGTAAATCTGAGCAATTGTCACTCTTTTTAAAAATCTTTATTTGTTTACTGGACAGAGACAGCCAAAAATGAGAGGGAAGGGGGTGATAGAGAGAGAGAGAGAGAGAGAGAGAGAGAGAGACAGAGAGACAATTGCAGCCCAGCTTCAGCACTCATGAAGCTTTACCCCTGCAGGTGGGGACCTGGGGCTCAAACCTGGGTCCTTGAGCTTGGTAACATGTATGCACAACCAGGTGCACCACCACCTGGCCCCCTTCACTCTTTAAGAAAATGATCAGCGTTTCTCCTGAGACCTTCAGAGTCTTAGTTCTATATGAAAGAAATGTGTTCTGGGCATTTTGGGTTAGATAGATTAGAGTTTATCACATGCAGACTGGCTTCCACATGCAGTTGAGCTACTTCATCAGTGCTTCTTCATACAGAGCTACTGCTTCTATATTAACAAAACAAAACAAAAAGCCCCAAATAAACCTTTCGTGCTGTCAGCCTCAAAATTCAAGCAGGATTTTAAAAGGTCAAGTTTATGATTTAATGGTTTAGGATCAAAGCACTGAATTTTGGGGAGTATAAATTTAGGTTAAAAAAAAACAACAACATAGGTTGTGTCCCAAAGCATGATCAAATCAAGGAATTTCATAAGTGAAAAAAAAAAAAAGGACAATGAGGTGAATGGTTAATAAGGAGAATTGAGGGGCTGAGGTGATGACTCAGCAGTAGGCTAAATGCCCTCTGTGAATGAGCTGTGGGTTCAATCCCTGGGACCACATAGAAAACAAGAAAGGAAAACAGAACATTGTAAATTCTGGATTGGCACTCTGGCCGCTGTCATTCTTCCTCAGTCATAAAAACATGAGAGTTCATTACTGTTAATGAGCTTAAACTACACTTGGTTATACATATTTGGCTACTGAATCTCTGGAAAGGATGAAAAGTGAATCAGTTCTCTCTCTCTTTCTCCCTCTCTCCCTCCCTCCCTCCCTTCCTTCCTTCCCTCCTTCCCTCCTTTCCTTCCTTCCTTCCTTCCTTCCTCCCTCCCTCCCCTCCTCCATTCCTTCTTTCTTTTTTGCCTCCAAGGTTATCACTGGGGCTCGGTGCCTGAACTATGAATCCACTGTTCCTGGAGGCCATTTTTTCCATTTTATTGGATAGGACAGAGAGAAATTGAATAGTGGGAGATAGAGAGAAAGAAATAGACAGACACTTGCAGACCTGCTTCCCTGATGGTGAAGTTTCCTCCCTACAGGTGGGGATCAGGGTCTTGAAGCTGGGTCATTGCCACTCTAATATGTGTGCTTAATCCTGGGAAGCTCTCAGCTCTGGGTGTTCTACTCTTGAGGATGAAAAGCCTGGCTGTCTGTCTTTGATCCACTCACCTGTTCATCACACTCCTTGGCAAGGTCACCGCCTGTGCTGTCTGTGCCTGAGGTGCTCAGATCAGTGTGGACATCTGTCTCCCAGGCAAAACGCATTACTGGCTGCAGTATTAGATGTGGGATTGGTTGGACAGAAACACAGAAAAATGGAGAAATCATGTCAGCAGAAAGCATCATGGTAATTAATAGTCAGGATAATAATAATCTAGCGGCTGTGGCAATGCCCTTGAAAGATGATTCTCTGCGTGTATTTTTTTAATGTCCTGGATGGGACAGGAGGATGAAGCCTTTGAAGATTTAAAGGAAAACCAGCAGGGACCAGAAGCAGTGACGTCTTAGTGCGGGCAACAAGCCACAATAATAACGCTGGTAGAAAAAATAATTCTTTAAAATATGCAGACCTAAAAAAATTTATAACTGCTCCTTCTGTACCGTTTTGCACCATAGAGAGGACTCTCTAAAATTTCTCCTCTTTCCTTGTGAAAGATTGCTGTTGCTTGTTACTTAGTGCTGTGTTTATGTTAGGGTTACTGAGCTGTCTTCTGCTGTTTCCGCCTGGCCTTAGTCTTAGCAAGTGCTATTCTTGGGAGTTTGGTGTTTGCTCCTATTGACAGAGTCTGACTTCTACCTCTGGCCGGTCTTCAGTGGGAATTTCCTGATCTTCATGGTCTGTACAGCTGCCCCAATGAGAGGAGCTGTATCCAGTCTTTCCCCTGCCCTCAAACTTTCTTATGAGCATCCTGCTGGAGGCCTGAGAAAAAAATCTTATGGAGAATTGCACATTTCCCTGTGTATCTGGACCTTCTACTTATACCACATTGCCATGTTTCATCACAGTTGGTCTTGTTCTTTCTTTCTTTCTCTCAATTTTATTAGTGATTTAATAATGGTTTAGAAGATTCTATGGTTATAGCCTTACAGTTCACACCATACTCAACTCAGACTCGCCCTCTCAGGTTCTTCTTAACAGAGAACTCACCTAACTTGAGTTGTGTTGTCTTTATCAGCCAGCCAGCCATCTACCAGATCAGGCTGTGCTAACAAACACCCTGCAGATCTCTCTGGTCTCCAACAACAGAACTTCACGTTGACTCATTTTACCTCTGGGTGACCTGTGGTTTCTTCGCAGGCAGACCAGACAGAATGAATACGCGTCAAGGCAGCAAACAATGCTGTCGGACTCCTTCAAGCTGTCATACTTCCTTGCTCCTGATATGCATCTCAGTCCTGGGATGAAGATGATGGAAGACATTGTTAGATCCTTCTGTTACACAGGACATCTGTACTTAATGTTCTTCTCCAAGAAGAAGAAAGGACAGGGTGTTCTCCCCCCTCCCTCCCTCCCTTTTTTTTTTTTTTTCCTTTTTCCTGTCCACACCTAGGTGATCTGCCTCAGGGTCTCTGGGACCTGGGCATGTTCTTTGGAGCCTGCCTTGGAATCCTGCCCCAAAGGAGGATACTGGTATGAATGAGTTCTACTTGTATCAATGGAATAATATCAGTAACCAGGAACCCACTTTAGTGTTTATTAATTTTTCCATTTCCTCACTATTTATAATATAAATAAGAATACAATGATGGGAAAATTCTCAGCCAGGGCCTCCACAGGCCACAGGCCAGAAAGGTGACTGACTGGTGGGCAGGTACTATTTAGCGGGTAGCGGAGGGCAGAGAAGGAACGTGGACATACAGGTGAATGTGTCTACAGGTGTGTGCATACTATCTTGAGAGAGACAGGAAGGACACAGGTCTTCATGGTGCTCTGCCCCGGGCCCTGCTCACGGACAGCATGGGCCAGTTTCAGGGCTCTGCACCCCAAGGCCCAGCCCTGCTGGATTCTCCCGGACATGTCAGTCCTCCCATGCACCTGTTTCATTGCTGGGTGATGGGGTAAAACTAATCACTCTGAGGAAGAGCAAGACATTTCCACAACCACTTCTCCAGTTTTCCCATGAAGGAAAGGCGGTTTAGAAAGGTTCAGCAAGAGTGGAAAATGCCATCAAAACATCCTCTCCACCCCCGCATTTCTCTGGCCCCTGTCGGATCCTTATCAACAAAGTGAGGCTTGTTCCCTTCACAGTTCTGAAATGTTCCATGAATGTTTGATCTCCTCATTGCCATCTCTCTCTCTCTCTAATTTCTTTTCCCTTGGATTCCTGTTGGCTTTCATAATTTGTCTTATGTCTTGATTCTCTCTCTTTTATTTTATTTTATTTATGTTGACTTCAAGTTGGAAACATAGCTTCTTCCTTTCCTTCTTTTTTTCTATTTTTCTTTCTTTCTCGCTTGCTTGCTTTTTTTCCTTCTTTCTTTTTTCCTCTTCTAGTCCCTTGACTACCACCACAACTCAGGCAGGACTGTGCTGAAAGTTGGAGTGTTAGGTGCAGAGGGTGGGTATGGAGCATCAGGTCGTCATTCAGCCATGATGTGGGGGGTTGGGCGGAGGTTCCGCAGGAGCTCAGCCCAGAAAGAATTATGCACTTGCTGAGTTATCAGAGATTCAGCTGCTACCATGGTACTTGGGCTTCTGATTCTGCCCCAAATTGCCTGCCACATGTCTCTCCCTTTTACTTGCTGAAACATGCCTAGCTTCTTCTCCTTTCTTTCTTCCTTTCTTCCTTCCTTCCTTCCTTCCTTCCTTCCTTCCTTCCTTCCTTCCTTCCTTCCTAGGGTTATTTCTGGTGCTTAGTGTCTGTATAATCAACCTATCATTCCTAGTAGTCATGTTTTTTTTTTTTTCTTTTTGGTAGAGACAGAGAGAAACTGAGAGGGAGATATAGAGGGGGAGAGAAAGAGAGATAGCTGCAACATTGCTTCACCTCTTGTGAGGCCTCTTTCTTACAGGTGGAAACCAGTGGCTTGAGCCCAGGTCCTTGTGCCTGGTGATATGTGCACTCTACTGGGTGCAACAACACCGGCACCACCTTTTTTTGATAGATAGATAGACTGACAGATAGACAGATAGTAGACCAGTTCCTGAAGCTAGACTTTACCTCTTGTGAAGCTTCCCCCAAGCAGACAGGGCCTGGGGACATGAATCTGGGTTTTTGAGCATGACCACCTGCATACTTTACTGGGTGTGTCACTGCCCTGACTGCTCTGTTTTATTTTTAAAAAAACTAGCTGTATTTCACATTAAACACAAGGCAGTTTAACTTGTCCCTGGAACACAGCACTTTTTGAAAAAATATTTTTTTTATTGGATACAGAGAGAGAAGTTGAGAGGGGAGGGTAAGATAGAGAGGGAGAGAGACAGAGAGACTCATGCAGCCCTGCTTCACCACTTGTGAAGCTTTCCCCCTGCAGCTGGGGACCAGGGGCTTGAACCTGGTGCACTGCAATGAGTGAACTTACCCACGGGCACCATCGCCTGTCCTCCCTACTCTCCCTGCTCCAGCACCTCGGACCTTGGCTTTAATTCCCCGGACAATGTTATCTCTGTGGAGTTTGCCTCTTTGCCCTGTTATTGCCTGAAAACACCCATTTTCTGATGTACTCCAGGGACCTGTGCTTTTTTTATATTTTTAAATTTTTAAAAAATATTTATTTATTTTCCCTTTTGTTGCCCTTGTTGTTTAACATTGTTATGGTTATTGATGTCATTGTTATTGGATAGGACAGAGAGAAATGGAGAGAGGAGGGGAAGACAGAGAGGGGGAGAGAAAGACAGACACCTGCAGACCTGCTTCACCGCCTAAGCGACTCCCCTGCAGGTGGGGAGCCGGGGGCTCGAACCGGGATCCTTCCGCCAGTCCTTGTGCTTTGCACCACATGTGCTTAACCCGCTGCGCTACCGCCTGACTCCCCACTCTGTGCTTTCACACTGACTTTAGGAACACATGTCCACGAACTAACATCCTTCTTTGTTCTCTGTCACTTTTACTCGCCCCTTTCTCAAGACTAGTGAGATGCTGCTAGACCTGGTCAGTCTACACCGCAGTTTTCACCTCCCCAATCCTCTCACTGGCTCATCATTCTTCCTAAAACACACAGTGGATGATTCTACTTATTTATTTATAAAATGGAAATATTGACAAGACCATAGGATAAGAGGGTTACAATTTCACAGTTCCTACCCCCCTGAACTCCCTATCCCATCCCCTCACTTGAAAGCTTTCCTATTCTTTATCCCTCTGGGAGTTTGGGCCCAGGGTTATGATGGGGTCTGGCTTCTGTAACTGCTTCCCCGCTGAACATGGGCGCTGACAGGTGGATCATTCTATTTCATCACAACGATGCAGAATGGAACACACCTACACATGATCTGGCCTCTTTAGTGTTTCCCCAAATAAAACCTAGATCCTGATAAATAAATCAAATCTTCAGCTAGGTGATTTCAATCTGACTTCTTGTCTTTGCAAAGTTTTGTCTTTTGATTGGTTGGCACAATATTTTGCTGTGGGAAAACAGATGTTGAAGCATCTGGAACAGCTTGCAATAAATGTAGCATGATCACCGCACATTCATCAGCACAGGGCCACCATCCTTTTATTTGAAACCCTTGAGCCCTAGTATGTTTCTGGATTCAGATTTTTCAAATTTTAGAAGGGGAATATGGTGCATACAGTATATAAAACCTACATCAAGGACTGGCACTGCTCCTCCTAGTCAGATTTGCTAATATTTTTTCAGCCTGTAAATAAATATGACATCATGGTGATTCAGATCAAGTTGGAATGAAACAGGAGAAATTTTATGTTTCGGGGCTCTGCGAATCTCAAACTAGTGGCAAAAGTCTTGCTATCTTTACTGTTGATTAGGATGGGTGAGGCAGGGTGACCTCAAGAGGTGAAGGGACATTAGCTAAGGACTGTGGGGATGACAGCCTCCAGTCATGGGGTGGGGTCAGAGGGTGTTGTGGGCAGGAGCCCTGGGGGGAGCAGAAGGCAGATGCAGAGCAGTTGCTCATTGGACAAGGGCCCATATGCCGGGGAGCAAGAAGGGAACAAAAAGACACATTGTGTTGGGTAACCAGGGTTACTCTGGGAAGTATAAACATTTGGCACTGCAGGGCCCTGCTGGAAGGCGCCTGCTGTGTGTGAGACAGGTTGCTTCTGAGGGCCAGTATCTCAGGGCACTTTGCCATTCAGTGTCTGATTCATGCACAGAGCGCTTGGAAGCTTCCCCTTTACATTAAAGGTTCTTGGACAGAAGAGAAAGCCACTCTTCCACAAGATGCAACGAGACTACAACCGTGCTGCTAGTGACAGCCCTGAGAAAGCCTGGCCCTGGCAACACCCAGACCCTGCCTCCCTGTGAGTCTGAGGCCGCCCACATCTGTTGAGTTTTCTGAATGCTGGGAGCTGCCCCTAGGCCCACACTCCGCATACAGGTGGTAGTGATCAGAGGCCATTCTCATTTTAGACTATGACAATGGCCATGCAAGCCAGCCTTTTGATGCTTTTAGCATTTTACGGGGGTGGGGGGGGAGGAGGGCTATAGCCACCAGCAAATGGGTATATTTTCTCCTCTCCCCACAACTAGTGTCTGCAAAAGACTCTCACCGCAACTTAAGTCCTATGACGCCATCATGCAACAGGAGCCAAAGCCCCCCTGTCACCCCCCCTCTGCTCTCCTTGCTCAGAGTCCTTTGCTTTGGGGAAATACGGTAATCCCAGTACACGTGTTGCCTGTGTTTTCTTTTTTGTCCTTGTTTCTGAAGTTCCAGGAAAGCAGTCTGGAGACTACTCAGAATGCCTGGACTAGATCTACCTGTAGCCCAGTAATCCCTCTCTCGGAGGAGCATGCAAAGGGAGCAAACACACACACCCAAGAGACTTATGTGCCCCTACGTTCATGGCAGCACAATCTGTAATCGCCCAAACTTGGAAGCAGCACAGGTGCCCAATCAAAGTCAGGTTATTATTTTTTTTCTACTTTATTTGATAGGATAGAGAGAAATGGAGAGGAGAGAAAGGGGATAGGAGAGAAAGGGGAGAGGAGAGAAAGAGGGAGGGAGATAGACACGTGCGCACCTGCGTCATCCTGCAGGTGGAAAGTGGGTCTTGAGGGTGGGCTCTTGCACGTCACGATGCACTCAGCCGGGTGTGCCATGCTGCAGCCACTAAAAGCCAGGTGTTTTTTTTTTCTCTTGCCTCCAGGGTTATCGTTGGGGCTCCAGTTCCAGCACCACGAATCCACTACTCCTGGAGGCTATTTTTTTTTCTTTTTGTTGCCCTTGTTGTTTTACTGTTGTTGTGGTTATTATTATTGCTGTTATTCATGTCGTCATTGTTGGACAGGACAGAGAGAAATGGAGAGAGGAGGGGAAGACAGGGGGAGAGAAAGACAGACACCTGCAGACATGCTTCACTGCTTGTGAAGGGACTCTCCCCCTGCAGGTGGGGAGCTGGGGGCTCGAACCAGGATTCTTAGTCTGGTCCTTGCACTTTGTGCCATGTGCGCTTAACCCGCTGCACTAACACCTGGCCCAAAAGTCAGTCTTTTAAATAGAACTAAAGTTATGCCTTATTCGCCAGTTGTCTTTGTGTGATGTTTTGCTTCTCACTCTAGCAGAAAACTCTAAAGAACAGTCCTCCCTCCTTTCTTCTCAAAGAGGCCAATCAAGTCTTTTTGTCTCTACATATATGACCAGGCCATAGTGGTTCCAATGCAGAGAAGGACTGTAAGAGATTCAGAATCAGCCTGAAGGCATGTCCACCTGAAAGGCAGACCACAGTCTCCAAGAGGAAAAAGGGCATCAAGTCCAAGAGTTGATGCGTTTTGGTGATAGTATAAGCTGGCCTCCAGCTCTTTCATCTTCTCCTGGTATTACTTGGCACAGTCAAAAACACATAGGCTGCTTCTCATTCAGAACAGACCTTATAATGTAAATACAAGGTTGCTGGTGAAAGTCATTAGCATTCATTCTTCTCATACTCATCACCGATACTTTACGTGACAGCACGAAGACTCTCAGCCAACAGTTAGAGCAAATGTTTGAGAGGGGAGACCAGGCAGATGGCTTGTATCCCTCCGAATATTCAAAAATTGGGTCCCCTATCTCTAACCCAGGCTCCCCCCACCCCAGCTGACACTGAAATCATTTAGGAGAATAATGACGGCTACAGTAACAAATCATCAGACAGGACACTGAGAGTTGGGTGTCACCCTTCAAAGATTGTTAAAGACAAAACAAAACTGTGACTATTAAGTGACTTGTTGAAACTGTGGTTTCATAATCAGAAGGCTGGCACAGCAGCTTACCTCGAGGGTGTCTGCTTTGTAGCTGCAACCCAAGTGTGAGCCCTGGGAAGGTGGTGATGGTTACACAACAATGTGAATGTATTCAGTGTGAATGGATTATACACTTAAAAAAGTATTACAGGGAGTCCGGCGGTGGCGCAGTGGGTTAAGTGCACGTGGCGCAAAGCGCAGGGACCGGCATAAGGATCCCGGTTCGAGCCCCCGGCTCCCCACCTGCAGGGAGTCGCTTCACGGGCGGTGAAGCAGGTCTGCAGGTGTCTATCTTTCTCTCCCCTCTCTCTCTGTCTTCCCCTCCTCTCTCCATTTCTCTCTGTCCTATCCAGCAACAAAGCAACGTCAACAATGGCAATAATAACCGCAACAAGGCTGCAACAACTAGGGCAACAAAAAAGGGGGGAAATGGCCTCCAGAAGCCGTGGATTCATGGTGCAGGCACCGAGCCCAGCAATAACCCTGGAGGGAAAAAAAAAAAGAATAAAAAAAAAGAACAACAACAACAACAAAAAAGTATTACAGTGGGAAATTCAAAGTTACATAGGTCTCACCACAATAAAAATATTTGTGTTAAAATTTGAAAAAAAAAGAAAAAGACCCTGGGATGGACAGATAGCTCACCCTGACAGAGCACACCTGTTAGCACATGGGAGGCTGATGGAAGCCATTAGCATTCATTTTTGGTTCCCACATTCCTGGGGAAATTTTGGTGCTGTGGTCTTTCTCCTCCTTCTTCTGTCTCACTGTCTATCTCTGTCTCTCTAAACAGATGGGTCTGGAATGGTGAAGCCCAGTAATGATAATGATGATGACAAAAATCTGGTGTGGGAAAAAAGAACCCTTACAGAATGAGAGAAAATCTTCACATGCCATACATCAGACAAGAGGCTAATTACCAAAATATAGAGAGAGTTCACCAAACAAAAGCAGAAAACAAAAGTAAGCAAACACCCCCCCCCAAATCTGACCCCACCCCCAAAATTAGGGAGAGGATGTGAACAAAATAATCACCAAAGAAGAGATCCATTCAGAAGGCCAACTGTTTGGTGAAAAAAAATGTCCCAAGTTACTGATTGCCAGAGAAATGCAAAGAAAGACAACAGTGAAATACCACTTCACTGCTGTGAGGTAGGGTTCAAGTGGATGTGGGGAAATTCCAGTTGCTTAGTCTAGACCTGACTTAGAAGATTCCTTAGAAACTCCCTGCCATTCTGAGATGAGTTTCTCCATGATGTAATGACAAGGCTGTATCTAGACTAAGGTCAGACTTATTTGGTCTGCAAAGGAGATATATATATATATATATATATATATATATATATATATAGATATAGATATATATATATATATATGTTTTCTTTTTCTCCACAAGGTCATCACCAGGGCATGGTGTCTGCATGACTGCCTTGTGCCTGATAGTCAGTATTTCTTTCCTTCTAGATAGATGGAAAGAGAAAACACATACAGAGAGAGATGGAGAAGGGTCACACAGAGAGAACATAAATCCCTGCAGCACTGCTACACTCTTTGTGAAGTGCTCTAAGACCTCACGTGTGCTAACAGGTGTGCTCTGTCAGGGCGAGCTATCTGTCCATCCCAGACTTCTTTTTTTTTTTTTTTTTTTTTCAAAATTTAACACAAATGTTTTATTGTGGTGAGACAGTCGTAACTTTGAATTTCCCACTGTAATAGTTTTTTAGTGTCTAATTTATTTACTTTGAATACATTCACATTGTTGTGTAACCACCATCACCTTCCATTTCTAGAACTTTCTCATCATCCCAAGAAAATCTGTGTGCCCTTCATTTAAAAAAAAATTTTTTTTTATTATTGCTGTAGTTATTGATGTCATCGTTGTTGGATAGGACAGAGAGAAATGGAGAGAGGAGGGGAAGACAGAGAGGGGAGAGAAAGACAGACACCTGCAGTCCTGCTTCACTGCCTGTGAAGTGACTCCCCTGCAGGTGGGGAGCCGGGGGCTCGAACCGGGATCCTTATGCTGGTTTTTGAGCTTTGTGCCAAGTGCGCTTAACCCACTGCGCTACTGCCTGACTCCCGTCCCCTTCCTTTTTATATATTAATTAATAGATTGAATTTTGTTACCACTGGGACCGCAACACTTTGAGATGGCTTTTTTTTTTTTCAAATAGGAGGAGGAGGGGAAGGCTTAAGGAGGAGGAAAAGAAAGAGGGAGGGGGGAGGGGAAAGGAAGAGAAGAGGAAGCGAAAAGAGGAGGTGGGGAAGAAGGAGAAGGAGAAAGATACTAAGTCACTGGAATCTTCTTCACTGTGATGGGGCAAAGCTGAAACCTGTGTTTGGTGCGTGAAAAAGCAGGCACACCGTCTTGCTGGTCCCCTGTCTCCATAACTTCGTCTTTTCTCTCATGTTGGAGAGTGGATGCAGGGCCTCGGGGTATGGAAGGAATGTACTCTACTAATGAGACACCTGCTCATCCAGTTAAACAACCCCCACACCTGCTTTCACTGTGGTCTCTCAGCTCACCCCCCACACACACACACACCACACACCCTCTCACCGACCTTGTTGAAGGATCCCTATTACATATTAGGCTCTCCTTGGTAAGGCAGTTAGACCAGGCAGCCCCCTTTTAAATTTAGCTTCTCAACCATTCTTTCTTGTTGCTCTGTATGCCAAGCAAGGCCAATGTGGGTTTCCTAATTCATCTCGGGAAACGTATTTCACAGGAATTTAGAAAAGTGACGTACAATTCTGGACTTCCAAGCCTCAGGTACCAAACTGAATCCTTACCATCCTACGTGCTAGCGTGTTTGTTCTCTCTCTCTCTCTCCTCCTTTTGCGAGTCAAATAAACTTAATAAACTTAAAAAGAAAAGTGATAATAAGACAGAGAAGGAAGCTGGTAATGTTTTGGCTTCTCTCTATGACATATGAGAAAATATAATAAATTTTAAAAATGATTAAAAAGTGATCATTTTGGTCTGAGGGGATAATTCAGCAAATTAAATCAGGAACTTACATGCCCGGAGGTTAAGGGACCAAGGGCTCGATTCTCAGCATCGCTGTATGTTGGAGCTGAGTTCTTCTGGTCTTCCTTCCTCTACTTCAGTCTCTCTCATCAACCAATCAATTAATCAATCAATCTTGAAAAAAGAAAAGGGGGAAAAGGACACTAACGTAAGTATGATCAAATGTCAACACGTGGTGTTAGGGGAATCTGGTAAAAGGTATACCAGAACCTTTTTTGTTTTCTTTTAACCAGAGCACTGCTCAGCTCTGGCTTATGGTGGTGCGGGGGATTGAACCTGGGACTTACTCTGAGCCTCAGGCATGACAGTTTGTTTGCATAACCATTATGCTACCAATCCTTGCCCTACAGAAGTCTTTTTGAACCACTTTTGCAACTTTTCTGTAAGACTAAATTATTTCAAAATAAAAAATATCTACATGGATGCTGTACATAGAAGAGGCTTCAAAAAAGATTTTTACGATAAATAAAAGAATCTATTTGTTGGCCTGTAAATGATTTCTTTTCAAGGAGTGTTAGCAATGATTATCTTGGAGAAGAGTTTTACTTTTAATCTTTTTCTAACTTTTCTGGTCATGAGCCTATACTGCTTGAATAAAAATGCGTGTCAAGGTAGTGGAATTTTGATTCATGGGTTTAATTAATTAATTAATTAATTAATGTCTGGATTTCCAGAAAGTCTCAGACAAAAAAGAAGAAAGAGTTGAGGGAGCCAGGCGGTAGCGCAGTGGGTTAAGCTCACGTGGCACGAAGCACAAGGACCAGCACAAGGATCCCGGTTCAAACCCCGGCTCCCCACCTGCAGGGAAGTCGCTTCACAGGCGGTGAAGCAGGTCTGTAGGTGTCTGTCTTTCTCTCCCCCTCTCTGTCTTCCCCTCCTCTCTCCATTTCTCTCTGTCCTATCCAACAAGAACGACATCAATAACAACAACAATAATAACTACAATAACAATAAAAAGACAATCAGGGCAACAAAAGGGAAAATAAATAAATAAAATTTTAAAAAAAGAAGAAGAAAGAGTTGGAATTCAGTAAAAGTAACACTGACAGTGAAGAGGGAAGGTAAGTAGGTGAGAGGGAATTAATCAGTAGTGTCTGTGCAATGGGAAAGCGTTGCTGTCATCAGGGCCATAAACAACAGACCAGCAAGCCCTTGACCAAGGCCAATGCAGAAGGAACTAAAGACCCAGACACTGCACAGTGTTTGTGTTTGCACAAGCAGCAAATTGTAGGGAATGACACCCAGGCTCAGTGCCTCTCTCTTTTCTTCTATTCAAAGTCCCTGGGGGTAAATTCTGCTGGGCTAAGTCTGCAGCAGCACATGGAAACTAAACAACAACAACAAAATGCCATGTGCTCTGAAAACAGGTTGAGTGTCACGGTGTAGAGCAGGCTACATATCCAAGTCCTGTGTGTCTGAGAACTCATTTCAGAGAAGGAGGACAACATGGGGTCTCCAAAGGCCTGAGTGCCCGGGAGTAGTGAAGGGGTGATGTTTCCAGCCCATGGTCACCTTTGCCCCTGAACTTCAGAAGATGTTTAGGTTGGCTGGAACAAATGCTGTTATAACAGATTGTAGTCCAGATTCAGCATTCTTCAGGAGAACGATTGGAAATATTCTTGTCACCGGGAAGAAGGAAGAGTGCTCTGGAGAGAGCTAAGTTGGCCATGTGTAAGGACTCAGGTTTGAGCCCCCAGCTACCACATGGGAACACCTGCTTGAAGGAAGCTTCAGGAGGAGCAGAGAAATGTTGTGGTGTATTTCCTGCTCTCTCTTTCTTTCTAATAAAGAGCCCACTGGGAACAGAGGAATTATGTAGGCATGGAGGTCCAGCAATAACCTTGGTGACAAGGAGAGAGAGAGAGAGAGAGAGAGAGAGAGAGAAGAGTAAAGAGGGAGAAAGAAAGAGATGATAGGGGAAGTAGGAAGAGGTGAGGAGACAAAGTAAAGAAAGGAAAAAACTAGAAAAAGTCTAACAGTGAGAAAGCAAGTTGGGTTCCTATAACACACTCACACCCTTGTTGATATGTAGAACCAGCAATGTGGCCTAGGGTGGTCTGTAGTTAGGAGTCAACACAGACAGGTGTCTCAAGTCATAAGTAGTGTGTGTGTGTGTGTGTGTGTGTGTGTGTGTGTGTGTGTGTGTGCGCGTAGGTCACTAGTTCAGGCTTCCAGATCTGAAGAATCAGAATAACTGGAAATGAAGGCAAAGTATATATTTAAAATAATAGAATTTTGGTTTACAATGCTTCCATTATGAGCATCAGTTTTTATTCCATGATGCTGAATGGATACCTTCAATTAACAATTATTCTTCTGTTTTCTGTGTGTCATTAAGGATTTTTATGAGATGATTTTTACATGTACTTGAATTTTTAATATTTATTTATTTACTGGGTAGAGACAGTCAGAAATTGAGAGGGAAGGGGGTGATATATATATATATATATATAGAGAGAGAGAGAGAGAGAGAGAGACAGAGACAGAGAGATACCTGCAACACTGCTTCACCACTTGCAAAGCTTTCCCCCTGCAGGTGGGGACCAGGAGCTTGAACCTGGGCCCTTACCCATTGTAACGTACACTCAACCAGGTATGCCACCCGGACCCCTGAACCTTTTTAAAGTTGCTTTGCAAGAAAATTGAAAATATTTTGGATTTTTAATATGACAGTTGTTTGAATTTTCTAACGCCTCATAATGTTCTAACTTAATATTCTCTATAAACTCCAAAGAGAGGAAATGACAGTGAAATCACTGCAGAGCACTGTGTGGGAAAATGAAGAGATTCTTCGCAGTGGGAGATGAAACAATCAATTAGGTAATTTTGTCCAGTGGAAAAGGGGTGGTCCCTGCTCATGTGTGGACATCTTGTCAGGTTCTAGTCTACATGACTCAGCTAATGAGCTATCCACAATTTGCCTTTGGAAAAGTGTTTGCAGACGTACAGGGTTTCCTGCTTAGAAAGATCTCTTCTTATTCTCATCAGTTTTCTTTGTGGTTCTGATTTATTAGCTGACAATCCACTTTCACTCTGTGGTGAAGGTTTTTCCTTTCAAAATGCCATTAAAGTTTTTTAAATTGTGTCTCTCTGATGTCGTCCTATAGTAAATTTTTGTTTTCACATAAACTTGAATAATTTTTGGTTATTAATTGCTTCTCGAGTTCTAGAAAGATTTGAACTAGATTCAGAATGTTAGGTTGTCTTGGTTGGAGTAAGAATCATTTAATTCTTGGTGTGTTCTAGTGATGGAGAATGCAGTGAATGAATATGGTGTAGTTAAAGCCAGTCTGGCTCTCATAAACTGCATGGCCTTGAGCAGGATACATGAACTTCATAAGCTTTAGTGTCTGTCAGAGACAATCAGAGCTGAACCTATGGTTTAGGGTCAGCATATATAAAACCTTTATTACTAAATCAGACCATAATGAAATATTGGTTTCACATTGGAAATAAAATTCCAATACCCTAGGGGACCAGGTGGTGGCTCACCTGGTTGAGCGCACATGTTACAGTGTGCAAGGACCCAGGTTCTAGTCCCCAGTCCCCACCTGCAGGAGGAAAGCTTCACGAGTGGTGAAGCTGGGCTGCAGGTGACTCACTCTCTCTCTCTCTCTCTCTCTCTTTCTCTCTCTCTCTCTCCCTATCACCCCTTTCCCTCTCGATTTTGGGCTGTGTCTATCCAATAAATAAATAAAGATTAAGGGGCCAGGCAGTGGTGCACCTGGTTAAGTGCTCACATTACAGTGCACAAGGACCCCGGTTCAAGCCCCTGGCCCCAACCTGCAGGGGAAAAGCTTCACGAATGGTGAAGCAGGGCTGCAGGTATCTCTCTGTCTCTGTCTCTTTCTATCTCCCTTGCCACTCTCAATTTCTGTTTCTATCCAATAGTAAATAAATAAAATATTAAAAAAATTCTGATACCCCTGTGGTCTTTAGAAGTCCTCTTTAGGCGTCTTTGGATGTCATGTATACATATTGAAATATAGATCGTTTTGCAAGTTGGCCTCTTGCTTAACTTTCTCTCCTTGCATTTTTCACTCCCTTCTTTTGTGTAGAGGGACCTTTTACTTTTGCAGTCATTGCTCCAGACTGACCAGAAGATCTTGATTAAGTCCACCTTATGTAGGCTATCAGCTCAGGCAAAACTTACTAAAGTTGTGAGCCCCTTGGAACATACCTAAATATAGACTTCCTAGCTTGTTCCCATGTAAAGACCACTCTTTTCATTTGTTCTCTTCCTACCTTTGGGTTCTTGTTTATTAAACAATTTTTCCTGCTTTATATCAGCCACCAAATTGCAGATGTTACTGTGACTCCATCCTGACTTCCCTGGGCAGATGACCTCACCAATGTGTCCTGGAACCTCACCTCCCCAGACCCGTGTCCCACTAAAGGAAAGATAGAAACAGTCTGAGAGTATGGATCGACCTGCTAATACTCATGTCCAGAGGAGAAGCAATTATGGAAGTCAGACCTTCCACCTTCTGCATCCCATAAAGAATTTTGGTTTGGTCCTTACTCCCAGAGGGATAAAGAATAAAGAAGATTCCAATGGAGAGGACGGGTCAAGGGACTCTGGTGGTGGGAACTGTATGGAATGGTACCCCTGTTATCCTACAATATTGTTAATCTTTATTAAATCACTAATACAAAATGTAAAATGACCATAACAGAGTGTGCAACTTTTACCACAAAATCTCATCAGTTCCTCTTTTCTTACTGCTTCTAAATTGATCGTGAGCTAGGGATATTACCGAGATTGCACGGGACACTGTCAACTCAAGACACTGACTAGTTTTCATAAGGACTGTGACCTGTCTCTCCATCATTGTCTCATGGTAGCTATCATGTTTACTCCCTCTACTCTAACCATGCAATGAATAGAAAGTTGTCTTCTCTCCTCTTTTTTCTCTCTCACTTTCTGCTTTTAGGCCATTATGTAGGGTTCCCAGTCCTAACTCTATTTGGGGTGGTATCTGTTCTTTTTATTTGCTGAGTGGAAATTCCCACAAGCTGCACCTCAGATGCCAGGTGAGAACTCAGAGTCCAGGTAGTTAACATGAACTTTTGACCAATTGGCTATAAATCAGAGTTTCCATGACCACCTCAAGTCTAATTTGCTAAGACAGCTCACAGAACTCAAGAAACCCACTTTATCACTAGCTCACTCTTAAGTCCAAAGGGTACTAAACCTCACAAATCAAGAGACAGAGAAAGTGAAACAGGAAGAAAAAGGGAGAGTTTGTCCTGGAAACTGGGGTCTGACAGATGACAGGTGGAAGCTGTTCTTCAAGCTGGAATCTCAGTGAAGCCCTCCTTTTTTCTGTGGAGACTTCAACACACAGAAATGATAGATGATCTCACTGGTCACTGGCAAGTCTATTCAAACATTAACATTTCTCCCCCTTCTTGGAGGTTGGGGGGGTGAGATTTTAAGTTCCTAACTTCTAATCTCATAGTTGGTTCTCCAGGTACTTAACCCATTCCTTAAGTGAATCCCCCACAGTCACCCCAATAACATATATCCTTTAATATTTTCTAATAAACTTATAAAAAACTTTATTTTTATGAGATAGAGACTTTGAGAAATCGAGAGAGAAAGGAGTGATAGAGAAGGAGAGAGACAGAGAGACACCGGTAACACTTCCCTTGCAGGTGGGGACTAGGGACTTGAACACAGGTCCTTGTGCATTGGCACATATGCACTCAGCCAGAGGCAGCACCGTCTGGTCCCTATATATGTCCTTTAACACTCTCAATGTGTAAGAACTTTTAAAAAAATTCTTATATTTATTTATTCCCTTTTGTTGTCCTTGTTGTTTTATTGTTGTAGTTATTATTGATGTTGTTGTTGATTATTATTATTGATATTGTTATTATTGATAGGACAGAGAGAAATGGAGAGAGGAGGGGAAGACAGAGAGGGGGAGAGAAAGACAGACACCTGAAGACGTGCTTCACCGCCTGTGAAGCGACTCCCCTGCAGGTGGGGAGCCAGGGGCTCTAACCAGGATCCTTACGCTGATCCTTGTGCTTTGCGCCACGTGCACTTAACCCACTGCGCTACAGCCCGACTCCTGCATAAGAAGTTTTAATGAGTTGAAAAACTGTAAGCCACAATTGTGGCTAAGAACAAACATGTTTGATAAATATGTCTGGTCACCTTACAATCAAAAAAATTTTTTTTTTAAATAAATCGCAAGCATGCTATGTCTGACTTGAGTGCTATGTGAACCTAGATGCCAATTTTTTTTTCTTCCAGTCAGACGCCTGTGTGTGCTGGGCAAGCCCTCAGGGTGCTCTGTGAGCTAGCTCTCTCCTTAACTTCACCTGGTTGAGTGGGCATGTTACAATGTGCAAAGACCCAGGTTCAAGCCCCTGGTCCCCACCTGCAGGGGGGAAAGCTTCACAAGTGGTGAAGCAGTGCTGCAATTATCTCTCTCTCTCTCTTTCTCTCTCTCTCTCTCTTACATCTCCTCCTTGCTCTTAATTTCTGGCTGTCTCTATGCAGTAAGAAAAGATGATAAAAATAGAAAAATCATTGCTAACATAAATGATATTGTGTTGGAGTTGTTCCTGATTCAGTCATTACTGACCAAGCACAGACTCACTGCCCAAGGAACTGTGGCTGAATGTGCCACCGCTTCCTGTGTTACATGCCAGCTTGGGTTGGGTTCCATTATGGTCTTTAGTTCATTTAGTAATGTTCATTCTTGTAAGAGGAATCATACTGATATTTTGGTCATTTGACCTGGCCAGTATCCAGTTCCTAATAGAAATAGACCAGGAGTGTCCTTTGTTTTTGAAAAAGCAAACACATGTCAGTAAGTTGTTTTTTTTTTTTTTAATTCAAAAGGGATAATTCTTCACAGAAGCAGCAGAATGCTCAAGTAGTCTCCAAAGTATGGTAATCTCCTCAAGTGTTTCTACCTAAAAGAATTATCTAGGGCCAGGTGGTGGTGCACCTGGTTGAGCGCACATGTTACAGTGCACAAGGACCCAGGTTCGAGTCCCTGGTCCCCACCTACAGGGGGAAAGCTTCACGAGTGGTGAAGCAGTGCTGCAGGTATCTCTCTCTGTCTCTCTCCCTCTCTATCCAACACTTCCCTCTTGACTTCTGGCTGTCTCTATCCAATAAATAAATAAAGATAATTTTAAAAATTTAAAAACTATCCATCTAATGGAGGGAAGCTCTCTTGATACAAGCACCCCAAGTGTGACAGGGTAGGAGAAGGCTATCTTCTTTTTCTTTCTTTTTTCGCCATTTTTATTAGATATGACAGAAAAAAAATTGAGAGGGGAGGAGAGATTTGTTGGGCTGAGCTTCACTGACGGGAGACAGACGACCCGGGACTCATGGTTGAGCTGTACACAGTGTCTCTTTATTCATGCAGGACACAGCACAATCTAAACCAAGCTAAGCTAAACTAAAACTCAACTAAAACAAACAATTCTGTCCTTATATATACTTTCCAAGTAGGGTGTGAACAGACGTAGAGAGGGTGGAGAGAAAAGTGACTGGTGAAAATCAGGGTATGACAAGGAGAGGGGGTGGAGCAGGCAAGAATTCTACCACTGAACCAATGCCCTGGAGGGAGGGTGGTGCTTTATGTAAATGTAAAAGTGATTTATGTAAATAGACCGCAGCTTTGAGTGGGATCAAACCAATCCCATACAGGCATACCGGTGCTTGGTTAAGCAGAAGCCAGGGGGAGCTGGCATACTACCCAACAGAGATTGAAAGAGAGAAAGAGAGAGAGAGAGAGAGAGAGAGAGAGAGAGAGAGAAACAGAGAGACACCTGCAGACCTTCTTAACTGCTCTTGAAGCTTTCCCCTATAGGTGGGGGACTGAGGGCTCAAACCCAGATCATTGTGAAGGTCCCTGCACTTTGTACTGTGTGCACTTAACTGGGTGTGCTGCTGCCCACCCTCATTCCTCTTCAAAATATTAATTAATTAATTCATTCATTTTGGATGGAGACAGAGAGAAGCTGAGAAGGAGAAGGGAGAAACAGCCAGCGAGACAGAGACACTTGCAGCCCTGCTTCACCACTCGTGAAGCGTCCCTCCTGCAGTTAGGGGCTAGAGGACTGAAAAGGGGTCCTTGTGCCCCGCAATGTGTGCACTCAAGCAGATGCGCCATCAATCCACCCCTTGGATCATGCCAGCAGTAGAGCTGGTCACTCAGGAAGAGCTGGTCACTTCAGCAGTAGCAGGTTTGGAAGTGGTGAGAAGTAGATAAATGGGTGCTGAAGAGGCAGGAGACAAGTAGCTCTGGTCTTTCCCCTTTCTCTACACCCCTCCCAATTGCAGTAGGTCACTTTTGTGGCCCATACACATATATGATTACCTGTGCTTATATATGTAAATGATGTCAGGTATATATCCTCAGAGTTCTTTTAAAATTGAATTTCCAACACCACATTCCATTCTGTGAGATAACCAGAACTGTGCGGAGTCTTAAACAAGCCTGGAATGCTTCTCCATATATGAGCAGTGGGCTCTGAGGGATAAATTCTTGTATACCTTCCCTTCATTTGAAGACTTAAGATTTTAGATCTCTCCCATTAGAGCTCAAATATACACTAGCACTGTTGTAGCTAACAAACACAAAATGCATTTGAAAATTACTGAATTCATGACTGTTTTTTGTCGTGATTGTCACTATGTTTTTCTTTTTCTTTTTAAAAAAATTTTTAATATTATTTTTATTTTCTCTTTTGTTGCCCTTACTGTGTTTTATTGTTGTTGTAGTTATTATTATTGTTGTTGATGTCATTGTTGTTGGATAAGATAGAGAGAAATGGAGAGAGGAGGGGAAGACAGAGAGGAGGAGAGAAAGATAGACACCTGCAGACCTGCTTCACTGCCTGTGAAGTGACTCCCCTGCAGGTGGGGAGTCGGGGGCTCAAACAGGGATCTTTACGCCGGTCTTTGTGCTTTGTGCCAACTGCACTTAACCTCCTGCGCTACCACCCTACCCCCTATATTTTTCCAGTCAGTACATGCTAGAGATACGACTTACTAATACATAGAGTTAAACACCACACACACACACACACACACACACACACACACACACACACACACACACACACACTATTCAAGTGTGATCACTAATCTTGGAAAACCAAGAACTCTTATGTTACGCTCTCATCACCCAAGAAAGCAAGTTAATTGTTGACCCACTGGGATAACAATTTGACTAGTTTTATTATTTTGCTGAGACAATTCTGGAGTAGTGTTCTATTATCTGTTCCTGTACAAGAAAATGCTCTTCTGCTACCCTATAAGGTTACTATACTTGGTGAGTTAACATTCCCTGGGCCCTGCCCCTTGGGCTTTTGACCAAGCCTTCCTTACATCTGACAGGCACTTGAAAAGAGACCCAAAATAAGACAGCCACGGCCCACCTTCCCCTCCTGTCCAGCCATTACCCTGGGCATCCTGGAAGTGGCGGGCGTTTCCCGCAGCCATGCCGGGGTGCAGAATTAGATCACTTTCCTTCCCTCCCATAGACTCTGAGTCAGCTGGAATGTGGGTGGGAGGTGTGGACAGAGCTAAGACACACCCCGCCAAGGCCTTTTGAGTATCATACCTCACGTGAGTATGCAGCTGGCTATTTTAGACACGAACCTGCTTCCCCGGGTTGCTCTCAAGCATTCTTAGAGACCGCACATGCTTCCTTACACATCAATTTCAGAGTCACTTTTAGGTCCTGAGACCTTTTAAAATTCCTTTTATGTTCCTAAACACCATTACCTAATTTGTTCCTGTGGACCTTATTCTCTGCTAGGTAGCTGCTTGATGGACTTTTTTGGTTGCATATCCAGGATTCTCGAGCAAGACAACAGACCCATGAAACACATTTCATCAAATATTTTTTCATAATAATTTTATTAGTAAAAAAGTTGAGTGGTCCCGGAGGTGGTGCAGTGGATAAAGCATTGGACTCTCAAGCATGAGGTCCTGAGTTCAATCCCTGGCAGCACATGTACCAGAGTGATATCTGGCTCTTTATCTTTCCTCTTACCTTCCTCATGAATGAATACATAAAATCTTTAAAAAAATAATGCTTTTTGTTATAAAAAAAAAAAAGGTTTATTTCCAGTGGGCAAACTGTATGTGTGTGTGTGTGTGTGTGTGTGTGTGTGTAATTCACACATTCTCATCATGTCTTCAGTTTCCTCCCAGATCCCGAAGATCTGCACATCAGGTTTGAATTGTATCAGTGTGTGTGTGTGTGTGTGTGTGTGTGTGTGTGTGTCCTGCAATGGAAAGACATCTTGAACAAAATGGGTCTTACCTCTGTTTTATTTATTTATTTATTTTTTAATTTCTTTGTTGGGGAGTCTGGCGGCAGCGCAGTGGGTTAAGCGCACGTGGTGCAAAGTGCAAGGACTGGTGTAAGGATCCCAGTTCCAGTCCCTGGCTCCCCACGTGCAGGGGAGTCACTTCACAGGCGGTGAAGCAGGTCTGCAGGTGTCTATCTTTCTCTCCCCCTCTCTGTTTTCCCCTCCTCTCTCCATTTCTCTCTGTCCTATTCAACAACAACAACATCAATAACAACAACAATAACTACAGCAACAATAAAAAACAAGAGCAACAAAAGGGAAAAAATATATATATTAAAAAAATAAATTTCTTTGTTGGGGAATCAATGTTTTACTCACCTCTGTTTTAAACTCCTGAAATAGCCTCCAACTACTTTCAACCATGAACTGTAGCAAGTGGGCTAGAATATGATGGCATACATGAAGAAAGGACTATTGTTTAGCATTAATAGTTTTTTGGATGTCTACCGGGGAGCTTGCCAATGTTTTGGTGACCAGGAATATGCTATAGGAACTGAACTCGTTCTCTCTCTCTCATCAATTGGCCTGTGGTCATGCTGGCTTTGTCTTTCATCACTGTGCTTAAAGGGACAGTTTTCAAGAACCTATCCATGTTAGGAGAGATCATACAGCACATAGGTGAGAAAAACAAACAAACAAAGAAAAATCTTGGGTGTTGGACCGTGGTGCAGTGGGTTAAACATACGTGGCGCAAAGCACAACGACCGTGTAAGGATCCCGGTTCAAGCCCCCGGCTCCCCACCTGCAGGGGAGTCGTTTCACAGGCGGTGAAGCAGGTCTGCAGGTGTCTGTCTCTTCCCCTCTCTGTTTTCCCCTCCTCTCTCCATTTCTCTCTGTCCTATCCAACAGCAATGACAACAATAACAATCACAATAATGATAAAACAACAAGGGCAACAAAAAGGGGGAAAAATGGTCCCCAGAAACAGTGGATTCTCCCCACCTGCAGGGGAGTCGCTTCACAGGCGGTGAAGCAGGTCTGCAGGTGTCTATCTTTCTCTCCTCCTCTCTGTCTTCCCCTCCTCTCTCCATTTCTCTCTGTCCTATCCAACAGCGACGACAACAACAATAATAACTACAACAATAAAAAACAACAACAAGGGCAACAAAAGGGAATAAATAAATAAAATAAAATATGAAAAAAAAAAAAGAAACAGTGGATTCATGGTGCTGGCACTGAGCCCCAGAAATAACCTTGGAGGCAAAGAGAAAGAGAGAGAGAGAGAGGAACCACAAGAAACCACATCAGTAGTCATATATTTTCTCAAAAGGGGCTGAGTGGGAAAATAATCAGAGTAAGAAAAAATACCTTAAATGGGAGTCGGGTGGTGGCGCAGTGGGTTAAGCGCACGTGGCGCAAAGCGCAGGGACCGGCGTAAGGATCCCGGTTCGAGACCCCGGCTCCCCACCTGCAGGGGAGTCGCTTCACAGGCGGTGAAGCAGGTCTGCAGGTATCTGTCTTTCTCTCCCCCTCTCTCTGTCTTCCCCTCCTCTCTCCATTTCTCTCTGTCCTATCCAACAACAAAGCAACGTCAACAATGGCAATAATAACCGCAACAAGGCTGCAACAACCAGGGCAACAAAAAGGGGGAAAAATGGCCTCCAGGAGCGGTGGATTCATGGTGCAGGCACCGAGCCCAGCAAAAACCCTGGAGGAAAAAAAAAAAGGAAAAAAAAATACCTTAAACATCTAATATATTAAGGGAATAATGGCTGAAATATTTGACTTCAGTGAGTCAAGCAAGGGGAATACTACCATCCTAACGTACCTTCAGGAAGAGCTATTTTCTGTTTTTCTATAACACAAAACATGCATGGATCAGTCAGATAGATTTTTATTCTAATAATTTCAAATGAAATTAGCTTATGCTAGGAACCCCAATCATGCCACTTTTTTTCCAGGAAGGATTTTCTATTTTGACTTTTGGAAATCAAAACATGCTCCATGTGTGTTTCAGGTCACACTAGCTCAATTCATATTACACACACAACAGTCTCTCCATGTCTTCAGAAAGATGTTTTATCTGTGAATGATTATTATAATATTGAAATAATTTGTAGTTTATTTTATTCTGCACAATGATGAAAGTGAGGCCCTAAAGAAAGAATCTGAGTGCATAAATATATTTCAACAATTTGTTAGAGAGAGAGAGAGTATCAGTGCATCACTCTGGCACATGAGGTACCAAGGATCAGTCTCTGGACCTCTTGCTTCTCAATTTAATGCTCTGACCATTGTACAGCCTCCTGGGCTGTCATGTTCATAAATATTTAGAGTTTTTTAAAAATTTAATTATCTCGATTTTATTTATTGGATAGGAAACAGCCAGAAATCAAGAGGAAAGGGGGGTGAGAGAGAGGGAGAGAAACAGAGAGACACCTGCAACACAGCTTCACCACTCGCAAAGCTTTCCCCCTGTAGGTGGGGACTGGGGGCTCGAACCTGGATCCTTGCACATTGCGATATGCGTACTCAGCCAGGTGCGCCACCACTCAGCCCCAAATATTTAGAGCTTTATGAGGCATCAAAAAACACAACTTGAAACCATGGAAAACCAAGGGAGGCAGAGTGTTTAAGTATGTTGAGAGATGTTTACTCTTCCTGAATACTGAAAGAAGTGTAACCAGCTTCCATACTTATGGGTAAATTCACAACTGCACAGGGGACTGATGGGTAAGGTGTTTCAATCAGTTGTTTTTTAAATAACAAACGAAACTCCATTTCCTTTATTCTTGTATCCTATTTATGCAGCTAGCTCTAGTTTCCCATGGGAAAACATTCCTTCTTGACAACACAGATGAGGACTGTCTCCATGGCTAGTCTGAGAGTTAAACAAGCCCAGTTATACTTCCCTGGACCATGGTCATGAGCAGGGCAAGTAAGCTAAAACTAAACTAAAGCTTCTGGGTATTGAGAATTTGTTGTGTACTTTTGTAAAATCAGTTGGGTCCTTGTGTTTCTAATAAACCATGGGAATTAGCAATACTACATCAAGGGACCACTGGCAGTGGGCACTGCTTCCTGAGACCTCCTTTGGTAGGGGAGGGGGGAGAGAAAAGCAGCAAATCTGAGTAAACGGTTCTGTTTCAGTTCGGTCAGGATAGCACACAAGGAGCTGGTTTGCTCCATTCGAGCATCATGTACTGAACAAAGCTCTGCTCTGGTGTCGGGCCTCCAGGAATACACTCCATCGGCCTACACACTGAGAGAGGAAGCTACGGTGTGGTGTTGGGAGGTGGCAGAGGGAGGCCGGCCTGTGTCTTCTTACTTTCAGGGAAAGTTATGAGGTTACTGGTGTGTGATTTTCCCCTGACCATCAGTCCAGGACTCTAGTGAATTGAATGAACCTGATGTCAAAAGTCTTAGGCTACAGGGTGTCTCTTGGATGGATGACAGTTGTGGGAGGAATGAAGCTGGATAGTTGGTGACATCTGTGACGGTTGTTGCGTTCAGTCTGCAGCACTCCAAGACTGTCCCCTTCACTTTGGAATTTAACACCCTCACCTCTTCTGCGGTTCTTCTTATTAAGATGATTCATAAAACAGCCATTACTTCTACCTTGAGGCAAATATAAATCAGTAGGCCTCAGTGTTGGATAATTAGACCTTCAGGGCATCCTCTATACCCTCAAAGGATGTTTTTGTGTAGGGAAAGTAGTGGGATGTCTCAAGAGTCCCAGAGATCAAGGGAAGGCTGATTTGCTTGGGTCAATTGTAGTATGAGTCTGGCCTTTCTGAAAAGCTCAAGTTCATGTCCATGGCATCCTCCTCACCAGGATGCTCATACAGCCTACACAGAAGGGGGTTGCAGTGCGGATTCAGGGTGAGGGTGATATCCTACATTGCTGGGTTGTGTTGCGGAGGAGAGAACTCGACCAGAGCCAACCTGGGCGGCTGCTTACTCAGCGACATGGGAGAGGAACCAGGGACTTGTGGCTGAGCGGGAAACACAGTGCAATTTCATTTATTGATCAGAGAAAATGCATTTTTATCTTTTGAAACGGAAGTGGCAGGTTGGAAAAGGAAATAGCTAGGAGAGGGGGTGGAGAGAAAAAAAAAAAGCACGAAGGTATCAAGCTTCCATAGCAGCTGTTGTGAAGGTTCTAACCAGTGGGGTTAAACCAATACCCTGCAGGCAGGGCGGGTCTCAGGCAAAACAGTGATTATGTAAATAGACCACAGCATCAAGCAATGCAGGGGACCAGGTGTAATGACCAACACTACATGCCCCTCTTTTTTTTTTTTCCTACAGGTTGCTGGGGCTCCGTGATGGCACTAGGAATCCACTGCTCCTGGTGGTCTTTCTTTCCATGTTATTGGATAGGATAGAGAGCAGTTGAGAGAGAAGGGGAAAACACAGAGGGAAAGAGAAAGATAGACACCTGCAGACCTGCTTTGCTGCTTGTGAAACATCTCCCCTACAGGTGGGGAGCCAAACCGGCATCCTTGCGAGAGTCCCTGTGCTTTGTGCTATGTGCATTTAACCTAGTGCACCACTGCCTAGATCTCGTTGAGCAGATTTCCAACGCAGCTTTGAACCTAAAGAATGAGCAGAAAGGGAGTCTGTGGTCTTGCCAGGTGAGAACAGCCAGTGACAAACCCACCCAAAGAGAGTGTCTGACCCTAGAACACTGAAAGCTGACAGGCCTTCCAGAGAGGCAGGCAAGGATGGGAATGGTTTGCTTTCTCTGGCTTTTGCTCACACATCCCAACACCCTCAGCTCTGTTGGTCCTTTCCAGGGAAACTAAGAATACATGGAGTTGCTACCTACTCACTTCAAAAGAAAAGTGTTTCTTTTATCTTCTGTGGTAAGCTTTGGGGCCCAGGCACAGTTAGTTGTGTCTGAGTACTTTAAACACACTCTTGGGAAAACATAAACAGGATTTATAAGAAATGCTTTAATCCCTCTAAAGAGCAATGAACTCTTAGGAAAGGGCACCTGGCCTTCTAGAATTTGGGGAACTAATGTTTGCTTCTCACCTTTGACTTGGTAGTGGCCCAAACTGAATCTATACATCTCCTAACTATGCCTTGGGTATAAAGGCAGCTTTCAAGAGGAAAAAAGGTCAGCAGATTGGTCCAAGGCAGTAAAGAGCTCGGTATATCATATATATATATATATATATATATATATATATATATATATATATATATATATACCCACTTTCAACTTTTAGACAATCTGACTAACTTCTCCTGAGGAGTCTAAATAGTCTGTAGCAAATTCTTTAAAGAAACCTGAATTTATATGTTCTTGAAAGTGTAACTACATGGGGCTAGGGAGATCTCAAAATAGCTATGCAAAAAGACTCTCATGCCTGAGGCTTTGAGGTTCCAGGTTTAATCCCTAGCACCACTATAAATCAGGGCTGAGCAGTGTTCTCAGGATTCTCTCTTTGTCTCTCTAATAAAATAAATACATAAATTTTTTAAAAGTATAATGATGGGGCTGGACAGTGGTGACCTGGTTGAGTGCCTAGTTACCATGTTCAAGGACTGGGTTTAAGCCCTCCAGTTCCTACTTGGGCAGGGAGAGTTCCTCTCTCTCTCTCTCTCTCTTTTGTCTCCAGGGTTATCACTGGGCCTTGGTGCCAACACTACCAATCCACTGTTCCTGGCAGCCATTTTTTCCCCATTTTATTGGCTAGGTCAATGAGAAATTGAGAGGGGGAAGGGGTGATAGAGAGAGGGAGAGAGAAAGGTAGACACCGCAGACCTGCTTCACTGCTTGTGAAGTGTGTCCCCTGCAGGTGGGGAGCCGGGGCTCTAACCCGGAACTTTGTGCTGGTCCTTTGCATTTGGTGCCTTGTGCGCTTAACCATGTGCTCCACTGCATGTCCCTTTGTTGTTTTCGCCGGGCTGTGTTGTTTTCACCGGGCTGGCTTCACGGGCGGGTAACAGACGACCAGGGACTCATGGTTGAGCTGTACGCAGTATCTCTTTATTCATGCAGGAGACAGCACAATCTAAACCGAGCTAAGCTAAACTAACGGTACCGTAAAACTCACAATGCTGTCTTTATATATACTTGCCAAGTAGGGTGGAAACAGGATGTGACATAGAGAGGGTGGAGAGAAAAGTGACTGGTGAAAATCAGAGTGTGACAAGGAGAGGATCAGGGTGTGACAAGGAGAGGGGGTGGAGCAGGCAAGAATTCTATCACTGAACCACTAATGCCCTGGAGGGAGGGTGGTGCTTGTTAACAGCAGTTATGTAAATAGAATGAAGTGGTTATGTAAATAGAATAGTGTTAAGCAGGGGGGATTTAAACCAAATGAAACAGAAGGGGTCTCATGCATACCAACATCCCTCAGCCCCCTTCTTTCTCTCCCTCCTGTTCCCTCTCAGTTTCTCCCTGTTCTATTAAGTAAAAGAAAGAGGGGAAAATGATTGCTTAGGAGCAGTAGATTTGCCACAGACTCTGAACCCCAGTGATAATTCTGGTGACCATAAAAAAGTGTAACTATTGAGGACCAGGCCGTAGTACAGCGGTTTAAGTGCACATGACGTGAAGCGCAAGGACCCACTCAAAACTCCCAGTTCCAGCCCCTGGCTCCCCACCTGCTAGGGGTTGGGTTCGCTTCACAAGCAGTGTGAAAAGCAGGTCTGCAGGTGTCTGTCTTTCTCTCCCTTCTCTGTCTTCCCCTCCTCTCTCGATTTCTATCTGTCCTATCCAACAATAAAAATAGCAACAACAAAGGCAACAAAAAATGGGAAAAACAGCCTTCAGGAGCAGTGGATTCTTAGTATAAGCATGAGCCCCAGCAATAATCCTGGAGGCAAAAAAAAAAAAAAGTATAACTATCAGTGAAGCTTCGGCAGGTTGAATAACCTGTCACTGTGAGCACAGGCACGTGAAACAGTCCTCTCAGCATTAAAGGTGGTCCTGTGTGAAGCACTCTGAGATTATCTGGGAGTAGAAATGTCCTCTTCATGTAGCAGTTTGGAGCATCCCAGAGTCATGGAACTAACTAGGAGAGGGTTTCCAAGGTGGTCTCCTCCACTGCGGTTGTTTTCTGAATGTGGGAATCCATAGATATTAATGGTTGCTCACTAACACACAGGAGCTGTAGTCATGCCCAGGCTGAGCTGAAAGCAAGGTATGTTTTCACGAAGATCCAACACGGTGCAGTGTGATTATACACTGAACTTTCTGAACCATTTCAAGAGCCAAAGTAAGGTCAGCGGCAGCCATACTGCATGGTGGGGAAAAAAGCCTCTCTTTTTCTCTCTCTCTCTGACACACACACACACACACACACACTTGAGCTTTTTTTTTTTTTTTTTTTTTTTTTACAAAGGAAAGGAAAATAGTGTTAACATCAACTCTCACATAAGGTATACATGGAATGCACTGACTTAGAGTGTCTGAAATACTAATTTTCTAATTTTGTTTTCCTAACATCCCTAAAATTCTCAAAACAGAGGTCCATTTAAAAGTCAGGTGGGACAGGAGAGGAAATGACTTAAATATCGATTTCTTTTCCCTGTGAGTTAATGTCTCTGTTGTCTGTGTTCTATTATGTCTTTGGAAATCATAACTCTGGAGGTTTATTTTCCTTTTATTTATTTATCAATTTACTTTTTGGCTGCCCTGTCTGGCCGCCTGTGGCCTGCCTTGGAAGTAGGACCTCCCTCTGGCCTGGGCCTGTCCGGAAGGGCTGTGGGGGAGAGTGTTGCTTGCTTTCTGCATCTGAATGAACACCTGCCAGAACTCACAGGGCTGAGCCTTCTGTTTGTTTTTAGAGTGGGATCATTATTTTTCTGACAAGTGGTCTCAGTCCCGCCTGCCTGAAAGGCTGTTATTATTCCTGTCTGACCCCCCTCCTTATCTATAGCAAATGACCCAAGGTACCCCAATAACATTTTCTTCTGTTGCCTCTGGGGTTCCTGAGTAGTTCGGGTGAGGGAAATGGTGATGGGTGTTCATTTAAGCGCCTCTCTGGTTCCCCTTGATGGGAAGAAAGCCTAAGGACCCAGCCTCACAGAGACTCGGTTTCCTGGGGCTGTGTCCACGCTGTTAAGATTTAAACCTCAGTGTGCACAGTCATGCAAGCAGACGAGAGCCCTTGTAAAGGCTGACCCTTTACAAGGTGCCAGTGCTGGCATGTCTTAGCCCCTCCAAGTGGGGAAGGCTTATCTGCTGAGCCCTGGTCTCTGTGTCACTTCACATGGGAGTTAAAAGCCATGCTCTAAGTGGATTAGGTCTAGAGATTAACTTGAGTATCCTGTGTTGAAAGGCCTGGCTTTCACTTTCTCCTGAGACCATGAGGATTTGCTTAAGGACTGGACCCCCATTTCCAAGCAACCCACAGTAACTGCCATCCTGGTGACCTCACTGTTGAGAGATGGGACAGGGTAGCAGGAACCTTCCTCCCCCTCTGACTTGTCCACCTTGTCCACTTGCATTACTTACTGTCTTCTGCCATGGGTGGCCAACACTATATCGTTTCTTCTCCAAAACAGAAGATTCTGGGTGCATCTGGGTGACAAGTCTAGCAGATGGAGACTTGTCTCAAGTGGCCTCCCCCAGGGCTCTGTTCTGGCTCCTACACTATTTAATATTTACATCAATGACCTCCCAGAAACTTCTTCAAGGAAGTTCATCTACGCCGATGACATCTGCTGTGCAACTCAGGCATCCAAGTTCGACATCCTTGAGGAAACACTCACGAAAGACATGTCTCTGATATCTGATTACTGTAAAAAATGGCAACTAATCCCTAGCACTGCAAAAACGGTATCATCTGTTTTCCATCTACACCATGCCTCGGCCTCGCGTGAGCTTAATGTGCAGCTTGACGATATGAGAATCCGGCATGAAGCCCAGCCAGTCTATCTTGGCGTTACTCTCGATCGCACCCTGTCATTTCACGAACATCTCATAAAAACTGCAGCAAAGGTGGGCGCGAGGAATCACATCATTGCAAGACTGGCCAGCTCCTCATGGGGCGCGAGCGCTTCCACACTACGATCATCATCTCTGGCATTATGCTATTCCACTGCAGAATACTGTGCCCCAGTATGGTTCCATAGCCCCCATGTCCACTTGGTCGATTCCAAATTATATTCCTCCATGAGGATCATTTCTGGAACCATCCGTTCCACCCCGGTTCCATGGCTGCCAGTTCTTAGCAACATCGCCCCGCCAGATATTCGTCGGGATGCGGCATCGTCTAAGTTCATTTCCCATGTCTACACTCGACCGGACCTGCCAATATACGCGGATATCTTCACCCACCCTGTCCAACGCTTGACGTCTCGTCACCCAATCTGGTCCCCTACGCCTACACTGAACTTCTCTGTTCTAGACTCTTGGAAACAGAGTTGGCAGTCAGCTGAGGTCAAGAACAAACACCTCATCACAGACCCCTGCAAGCGTCCACCCGGCTTTGACCTAGCACGTTATGACGGGGCCCTCCTCAATCGCTATCGAACAGGCCATGGCCGGTGCGCTGCTATGTTCCATCGCTGGGGAGCCAGAGACGACCCAAACTGCCCCTGCGGCTACAGACAGACTATGACCCACATAGTCAATGACTGCCCCCTCTCCAGATTCAAAGGAGGTCTCGAAACTTTACATCAAGCTCAACCTGACGCTGTTGACTGGCTACGGAAGAAGGGCAAACGCTAGAAGAAGAAACTGTCTTCTGCACCTGACATAACATCATGTCCCCATCACTGGGAAGAGACTCCACATCTTGTGCCATCACGAACTTGCTGCCCACCGCCCCCCCACACACATACCCTTAAAGGATATCTTGTTTCCTAAGCAAATATTGAAGGGCAAGCCAAAAATAGTGGAAAAGGGCCTACTCACCAGTGGTTACTGAGGTGTCAGAAGGAATTTCAGGAAATTTTCAGGCCTCCGAAAGTCGTCCAATAAAATGCTTGGAGGAATGCATTGGATTTTCGGGCTCATAACAAAACGTGGATGTGTGCCAGGTCCCATAGCTCCCAGGCTACTGCTGACCATTGCTGTCAGGGTGGATTATGTGATTAAGGACACCCAGGGGTGTGGATATGAGGGAGGTTTCCTCCATTTCCTCAGTGGCTGCTTGCACGGGCAAAACTCAGGAGAGGGAGGAAGTGTCCTCTGCGCAGGGCTTGGCATCTTGTTGCTCTGGTTTCCCAGGCAAAAACTGCCTGCCTGCTTGATTTCCTGATGTAGAAGAGGCCTTGTGAATTGTGCATTCTTTCTCTGTTTGTAAATTTATAGGATGGAAATATTGACAAGACTCTAGGATAAGAGAGGGTGCACTTACACATAATGCCCACCCCCAGAGCTCCATATCCAAACTTCTCCCTTGATAGCTTCCGTATTCTTTACCTCTCACAGACATGATGGGCCTAGACCTCTAACAGAACCCTCTCGCCACTGTCACTGGTCATTTCCATCAGGAAGAGCATAATGGACCCCTTTGTGGGTCCCTACAGGGCCTTGCCCTCATTCTTTCTCTTAATCCCTACTGACTATGAAAGGAAAGGACAGGGTGCTAACTCCCTCAAGTGCCTTTCCTAATTTCCATCTTGTAAGGGCCCCCTTCCTCCCCCGCTCCATTCCTCCCTTCCTTCCCTCTTTCCTTCCTTCCTTCCTTCCTCCTTCCTTCCTTCGTTCCTTCCTTATCCCTTCCTTCCTTCCTTCCTTCTTCCCTTCCTTCCATTCTTTCTTCTAAATTTTATTACTGATTTAATAATGATTAACAAGATTATAGGATAATAGGGGTACAATTCCATACAACTCCCTCTACTAGAGTTCCATGTCCCATCCCCTCCATAGGAAACTTTCCAATTCTTTATCCCCCTGGGAGTGTGAACCAAAATTCTTTATGGGGTGCAGAAAGTGGGAGGTCTGGGAGGTCCGTAATTGCTTCTCTGCTAAGTATAGACATTGCAGGTGGACCCACACCCCCAGCCTGTTTCTATCTTTCCCTTGTGGGGCAGAGCTCTGGAGAGATGGGGTTCTAGGACATATTGGTGAGGTCGTCTGCCCAGTGAATACAGGATGGCGTCACGGTAGCATCTGCAACTTGGTAGCTGGAAGGTGGTAAAAAAAATCAATAAAGATGTCTGTTTATTTATTATTAGTGACTTAATATTGACTTACAAAATTGTAAGACAAAAAGGGTATAATTCCGTACAGTTCAGACCAAGAGTTCTGTGTCCCATCATGTCCACTGGAAACTGCAGTAGTTCTCCCAAGGTGACCTATGTGGGCTGATTCGATATCTATCTATCATATCTGTCTATCTGTCTGTCTGTCTATCTATCTATCATATCTATCTATGTTTCCCCCTTCTTCAATTATTCTCTCTCTCTTTTTAAATAATAGAATTCTTCACAGGTTTGCATGTCATCCTTGTGTAGGGGCCACACCAATCTTCTCTGTATCATTGCAATATTAGTATCTGTGCTGTCAAAGCAAGCATTTGTAAGGGCTGTCTAAGTGCCTCTGTTATACATCCTCATAGCTGACTTTATTAAGCAAATGAAAGGGACTTCAAGAACTGACTTAGGATCATCAGAGTTTGTCTGCTGTGAGACCCTGTCTGAACTTATCAGGCAGAGGATGTGGGCTTCCACTTGAGTGGTGGAATCCACACTTGGCTCCGAGGAAGGCTGGCTCCCACCCCATGCTTGCCTCTGCACATGGCGGCCAGCTGTGCCTCTCGCCCGGGGTATAGATGGAATAGAGCCAAGACCGCACATCAAAGACTCACAGGGAAGTGTGTTCTATTTCTTCCTGGCTCTGCCCTCAATTGCATGCTTTTTGGGCTGTATGAAATTAACCATGGCAAAAGGATTGAGGAGAATCCTGTTGTGGAGGACAAAAACTGCCCAGTGTTGTCCAATCCAATTAGAATGGGTGATAGTTAAACAGGTAGTGGAGGGTTAAAAGAGCTTTGGAAATTTCTTTAGAGTGAGTTCTTATGACTTTCATTGGGCACTGAAGGAGTAGCTGACCAAGCAGTTGAAACAGCTTAAAATTTGAAAACCAGAGATCAAAGTAGTGTGACTTCTTAGTCATGAAACAGTGTATTGCAAGGAGAGATGCTGACAAATATTTCAAAAGATTAGCATATAATGAAATATGCTGTGTGAAATTTCATGAAATAAAACAATTCAAAACTAAAAGTCTATTAAGCAGCTGGGGTGCACTTTGCATCATAACGGCAGAAGTTCATAGACAGTCCTCATTCCTCTGAGGAGACAAATCCTCGAACAATTCTAGAACCCCAAATTAGGGCAGCTATTGCAGTATGCCTGGAAACAGATGGAGCGGGTGGGTAACATGGGGGAGTGGGAGGGACTTCAGAGTCTTCCCCAAGTCTGTACTTAAATGAACACTGAAGGATGACGAGGCCATTGCTATGAAGAGCAAAGGGAGAAGGGAATCACAGGCTCAGAGGGCAACATATACAAACATGTGAAAACAAGAAAAGGTCTGATGTGTTTGCAAACTGTATTTTTTAACCTTTTTTTTTTAAATAGAGACAGAGAGAAACTGAGAGGGGAAAGGGAAGGTAGAGAAGGAGAAAGTAGGAGAGACACTTATAGCACTGCTTCATTGCTTGAATGAAGCAATACTGTTTCCCCTGTTGAGGGTGGGGATGGGTTCTTGTGTGTGGTCGCATGTGTGCCAAGCTGAATACACCACCACCATCCAGCCCCTGGAAACTGGCGTCTGGACTGTCATTCTGTACATGAATGGCCATTATTTCTACTGTACATGTATCCATTCAAATTTCAGCTTATTCAGAGATAAAGTAAAATTTTCTATAGGGTATTGGTACATAGACTTTGGATTTGAAATGAGAGGGAGACATGTTAGGGAAAGTTAGTCTCTGGCTCTGAACTACAACTCCATCAGGACCCAGAGAGAGAAGAGGAGAAAAGGAAGGACATTTAGGTGAGACTTAGAAAAAAAGAGAAGGCAAGACCATAGGGAAAAAAAGGGCAAATATATGTGAATATAGATAGTTATAGAAATAATAGTCAACCTCTTCTGTGACCTTGGGAGAACTACTGTAGCTTCCAATGGAGGGAATGGGGACAGAGAACTCTAGTGGTGGGAATGGTGTGGGATTATATCCCTATTGTCTCAGAATTTTGTAAATCAATATTAAATCACTAACAAGGGAAAAATTATGGAGTCATCTCTTTTGTCTCATCTTGGATGAAACTTGAAGTTATCATATTAAATGAGGTAAATCAAGAAGAGAAAGACAAATGCCAAATGATGTATCTCACTCATGGGTAGAACTTAAGAAACAAGGACAGAAAGGGGAAACACAAAGTGAAATGTGGGCTGGGAGAGGTGTACTATACCAAAGGACTCTGGGGGCGAATAAGGGGAAGAGAGGGGACTGAGGGGGAGTCCTAGTACATGGCAGTGGAAACTGCCCTAAGTTGGCTGTGAGTGTGATTTCCTGACACCTATCACAGGGAGATAGAATTGTATCCATGTGTCAACACTGTACTGCAAATCATTAATCCCACTCATAAAATGTAAAAAAAAAAAAAAAACCCACATCATTCATTCATTTATTTATCAACTACACTGTCAGGCATTCTTGGTCCTGGACATGCAAAAGCGAGTGAGGACCTAGTCATTAGGTCTTAGAGATGTGAGTGTTATGGTAAATGTTGTGCAGAAGGTAGAAGGGTGCTGAGTAGGGCTTTGCTCAGGTCCTGTGAGACAGGTGGGAGAGTCAATGGTAGGTGAGGTCTTTCAGGGGGAAAGGAGTCATGACCTGAGTTTCAAATGTCAAAGTTAGGAGTATTAGGGAGGGAGGGAGAGAGAGAAAGAGAGAGAGAGAGAGAGAGAGAGAGAGAGGTCAAAGATAGGAGTATTAGGGAGGGGGGAGGGAGGGAGAGAGATCAAAATTAGGAGTATTAGGGAGGAAGGGAGGGGGAGAGAGAGAGACAGAGAGACAGAGAGAGAATATGGCATTCCAGGAAGAAGGAAAAGGAATGAAGAGGAGAAATAGCCCAATGTATAGGAGGAGCCATAAACAAGTCTGTATTCCAGGAGAACTCAAATTTAAAAAAAAAAAAGAGGGGGTGGTGGTGCACTTAGCTGAGCGCACATGTTACAGTGCACAGGACCTGAGTTTGAGCCCCTGGTCCTCACCTGCAGAGAGAAAACCTTGCAAGTGGAGAAGCAGGGTTGCAGGTGTCTCACTTTTTCTCTGTCTCCCCCTCCTGTCTCGATTTCTGGTTGTCTCTATACAATAAATAAAGAAAATAATAATAAAGAATATGTTCAATTCTCCTGGGGAATTCAAATTCAATCATGTAAGTGCAGGAGATGAGGCTGGTGACATCTCTTGAGTGAGGTAAGAGAAGGCTCTGTACACTTCCACTCTAACTGCATATTAGAATTATGTTAGAAAACAATTTTTAAAGCATTAATGTTCTGACTACTCTACAAAAAATTCTTATTGAATTAAACTGAGTCATGGCTGTGTTATTATTATTATTATTATTAGCTACTAACGTTATTGCGGTGGCTCAGTGCTGGCACTATGAATCAACTGCTCTCAATGGGTTTTTTCTTTATTTCTTTCTATTATACTTGATAGGACAAAGAGAAATTGAGAGGGAAAAGTAGATAGAGAAGGAAAGAGAAAGACACTTGCAGACTTCTTCACAGATTGTGAAACACCCCCTTCCTCACAGGTATGGAGTGGAGGCTCAAACTCGGGTTCTTGCACATGGTAATATGTGCAAATAATGTCCTTATTAAGAAATAAAGATAAATGGAATGGAACTAGCCACAAAGCCCGAAAACGTGAATTGTTTTATTGTGGGAGAAGTTAAAAGGATATCTACTTCACTGCAGTAATCTTAATTAGTGTTGAGTATACTATTTAAGAAAAAGTGAAGAAAGATAATTTACATTTCTAATACCTTCCAATCAATACTTTATTATTATTATTCTTTTATTTTCCCTTTTGTTGCCCTTGTTGTTTTATTGTTGTTGTAGTTATTGTTGTTGATGTCATTGTCGTTGGATAGGACAGAGAGAAATGGAGAGAGGAGGGGAAGACAGAGAGGGGGAGAGAAAGACAGACACCTGCAGACCTGCTTCACCGCCTGTGAAGCGACTCCCCTGCAGGTGGGGAGCCAAGGGCTCAAACCAGGATCCCTTCAGCAGTCCTTGAGCTTTCTTCCATGTGCGTTTAATCCACTACGCTACCACCCGACTCCACCCCCCCCCCAAGTAAGCTGTCTATAGATAGTTTTTTTTCTTTTAAAACCTTTCTGGGTTAAAAAATGTTTAAAGATATAAGTAATGTCTATGTTCCATAGTAGAAGAAATCATGTTAACTGTCTGAATTCGCCAGCAAATATATACAGATAGAGCACGCACACCTGATCGCTCTTCAAATTTTGTCTGGACACGTTTGCCACACAATGAGTCACTGTTTGTTCTGTACATACAAAAAGAGGCAGGACCACCAGGACTTTTTAATCTTGTTCTAAAGGTGATAAACAAATGTCTTGATGAAAGAAAAGGTAACATAGGAATGTTGGAAAAGAATAAAAAAAAAGTAATTCCTCAAAGGAATCCCTTGAGCTCATCATGCATACTGTAAATAGGGTTAGAAAAATCCATTTTCCTGCATCTCAAACACTTATTTCTAGCTTCTATTTGCCATGTGTTTTCTGTTTGTATTCAAGTGATTGACAAGATAGGATCCTGATATACTTCATCTGGCCCAAGTGTCAAATTTTGTTAAGCAGCAACATAGTTCCTGGTTGTACTGTAATAATACTAATACTAATAAATAGTGATACCAATTCTAATACAAATAAAAGTATTAGGAAATACATAAGAATTGTTTGAATCTCTAGATTGGAAGTGGGAAGGGCTGGGTGAGAGGTAGAGAAAATTAATTTAAATATACTAAAACAATTTCAGGTTTCTTCAATCCTAATGCAAAGAGAGCAACACAGAGGAAACACATAGTAGCCACATGGTTCACTTGATCTTTCTCTTCAAAACAGGAGACCCTAGAGACCAGCTAGAAATTTGGTTATCTGAACCAGGAATGGGAGAAGACCCACTCCTTATTCTGCATTCTATTTAGTGCAAAGAACAAAGTGCTAAATAGGAAGACCCTTGGATTAATTCTACCCGAGCGAACACCAGAAGGCTTAACCCGAGTTTTCCAGCTGGTTACTCATACAGTCTTGAATTTAGAGGCTTAAAAGTTACCTTGTTTGTTAGGGTTCGATGACCTGGCTAAGTTAGGCTCTGCTTCCTCTAGGCACCCCCACATTCACTTTGCCTCTCCATGATGACTTGTATCTTTATGTCTGTCTACACAGCTACTGCCTCAAGCTTGCGTTATCCCTCACCATCACCATCTGAGTATCTAGACTCAAGGCATAGAGTAGATGTTCTTACACATTTGTTGTTTTGAACGCATTAATGGGTGTCCGCCCAGAGCTACCTCAGAGATCAGTATTCCTACACTAGGAATTCTTACCCACACCTTCAGCTCCCACTCGCATTTTTCACTTTGCTAAATGAAAGGCAACACAGACACCTAGATGTAAGTCTTCACAACTGAAACATTTTCTCTCTCAGTTTCCATGTCTCTGTCTTTGCTGAGGAGGCGGGAAAGAGGAGAATAAGATGGAGTCTAAAACGTCTCCACTGAAAAAAGGGGGAAAACCGTGGGTAGAGACTTCCCTGAACAAGAGATCCAATGGGTCAGCAGATATATAAAAGAAAATGCTCATTGCCATTGATGATCAGGGAAATGCGAACAAAAGTGAGACACCACTTTGCACCTCAAACAGGTGCCAGCACATCTTACCCTCCACCATACTGCACTGGGCCCTTGACCCCTTTCATCATCTCTTCCCAACTTCCCTTTTTGAATCTTTGGAGCTGATTAAATAGACCACAGTTTAAATAAATAAATCTTTTAAAGAAGAGAGATGGAGGTAGTGTTGAGTTCTAGAGTTTATTTTTAAGACACCAGCAGAAACTCACTTTTAAAAAGGAAGAAAAGAAGATAAGAAGGCAAGTTACAGGCCGGAGGAGACACAAGCTCAGTGAGGAACAAATGGAATCCTCCAACTCTGTTAACTCTTTCCTGACTATTATAAGGTTGTGACACTGCTACGTTACTTAACCTTTCCAGAAAACTGGATTCCTGGTCACCGAATTTAACTCAGCAACTAAATCTAAACAAAAGAATGAGTCCATCCAATTATATAGGCCAGAGTTGCCCCCCAGTTGCCCTAATATTATAAAACAGAATAATTTGAGTGCTTGTAAGAAGCAGGAGAAGAAAGCACCTATCGAGATAGAGACTCTGGCTTTGAAGTAAAGAAGTCCCAGCCCTATCACATAGAGTGATGTGACCAGAGAGACGTCCTCAGTCACAACTTCCATTCATATTTTGGTAATTGAATGATTCATCTCAGGAAGAAAGAACCATTATCAGACAGAGTGCCTGGCATCCAATAACTAAGTGTGTGGACTGAGGACAATTTCTACATTGACAGGAGCCTCTCTCCACTTTGCTGTTGCTGCCAGATCCTCTGACCTGGACTGTTTGGCTACAGATCTCCCGTCAAATCATCCCCATTCCTTAGACGAGACACCTGGTCCAGCCCCTCACAGTAGGGTGGTCACCTTGGTCACCACATGTTTTTTTTTTCCTCCAGGATTATTGCTGGGCTCGGTGCCTGCACCATGAATCCACTGCTCCTGGATGCCATTTTCCCCCCTTTTGTTGCCCTTGTCGTTGTAGCCTCGTTGTGGTTATTATTATTATTATCGCCATTGTTGATGTTGTTCATTGTTAGATAGGACAGAGAGAAATGGAGAGAGGAGGGGAAGACAGAGAGGGGGAGAGAAAGACAGACACCTGCAGACCTGCTTCATCGCCTGTGAAGCGACTCCCCTGCAGGTAGGGGAGCCGGGGGCTGGAACCGGGATCCTTATGCCGGTCCTTGCGCTTTGCGCCACATGCGCTTAACCCACTGCGCCACCGCTGGACCCCCTACCACATGTTTTTACACATGCCCACAACAGGAGAAAGGAGCTCCAAAACCTTGTCAAAGTATTATTATTATTTGTTTTTGCTTTGCTGGTGAAGTTGCTTTGGGAAGACATCTGAAGATGGAGAGTTGTTGTCAGGGAAACCTCTGGACGGGGGAGAGGAGCTGGAGCTTCAACTCAAGTGTCAATGGCCAGTGATTTCATTAACCTTGCCTATGTAGTCAAACCTCCACAAAAACCCAACCATAGTGGTCTCGGCATTTCCCAGGTTGAGCCAACACATGGATATTTGGGGAGACAGCACACTTGGAGAAGGTGTGGAAGAAACACATCTTTCCCTACTTCTTACCTTACACAGCTCTTACACCTGGCTCCTCCTGTTAGTTCTTTTATACAAATCAGTAACTTCATGAAAAAAATGGTTTCCTGATCTCTATGACTCACTCTTCAAACTGACTGATGATTGGTAGCTAGTTGGTCTGGGCTTACAGTCTGAGTTGAAAGGCAGTGGTGGGAGACTATGCCCTTTACCCCAGGAATCTGTGAAGGGTAGCAAGTGTGAGAACTGAGCAGAACTGGCTTATATTCTTGGATACATTGCTGATGCCTGAGACTTACTGGGTGTGGGGAAGCCTCCACAAATACCCAGGCTGGAGTTGTGTCCAAGAGCCATAAACAACATGCCTTGGAGTTCAGTATCCATGTTTCCTCACTGTGAGTTTCCCTCCAAATACCATAAGAACTCATCTCTCACTTCTATATATCCAGGTTATTTACTAAATACTGTTTTGTATCACAAGGGATTCCATTTGATCTTGTAGGTTGGCCCACAGGAAGTCCCCTCTTATCTGGAGGCCTTACATACCTTCATTTCAGTCTTCTGCAGCAGGCTCTCTGTTTGAGGCACAGTGGTCTGAGTAGTGTGAGTTACTACTGTGGGCTAGTCATTTTTTCCTTATACCAAAATGATCTGTTTACTTGATGGATTTTTAAGAATTTTAAGCAAAATTGATATCATATACAGACAAGGGTGTACAATTATCCCTGAAATACTTTAATTGAAACTCATCTCTCCATTTGCTCTGCACCTCACCCAGGCTAAGAATTCCAAAAATAAATAAATTAAATAAATAAATTAAAGTCATGGAGCTGAACAAATCCTGACCTTGGCAGGGCACACAGGTACAGGTACAGTATAGCCCACTATACTGCTTTCCACTTCATGATTCCAATAAAAAAATATGGGACAACCCCCCAAAAATGACTATTTGAAGATTCTGAAAATTGAACAAACAACAACAACAACACTCCCCCCCCCCAGATTATAGAAAGGAGTTCCCAGCTTGGGGAAATGGTTCCATACAGCAAGTGGTCTCAGCCAGGGAGCATCTAGCCTTGAATAGAAACTCAATCCTTTTAGCCAGAGGAACTTAGAAGGACCCCAGGAGGTGAAAAAAAAAAAGATGCAGTTAATTCCAAGGGAAAAATTCAGACAGAGGACACTATAATTCCATGTCAAACCTGTACAAGTTGCTACCTCACCCTGAAGCACACATACAGGGCAGACCCCAGATCAGTACACCTTGCAGATTAGTTTCCTGGGAATGCTGTAAAAATAGACACAAACACAGTCACCCGAATCCTGCAAGCAAGACACTGGCTATCATTTTTACTTTTTTTTTTTTTTTTAGGCAAGCTTCATTAAAATTAATGACTTTTTTTTTTCTCTGCTGAAGATAACCACTAAGAACACAAAAAAAGTACGTCTCAGTCTGGGAGAAAATAGCAGGCAAAATATTTGTATAAAGAAGATCTCATAACTTTTAGAGTATAATTCTAAACAGTTCTGCTTGCTTATAAGCGAAAGGTTTGAATATAAAACACACACACATATCTACTAAGCACGGCGAAGAGTGTGCAATCTGACTTGTTACCAAGTAGTGGCCAATGAAACGTATGGCGAGTACCACAGCTCACTCACTACACAGGCTACAACTAAAATAACAAAGAAAAGTATTTCTGTTTTTCTGTTTGTTTGAGAACTCTTCACGCTATTTCCCGTAGAGACTATACCAGTTTGACTTTCCACCAACGGTCTGACAGAATTCTTTTCTCCCTCTCTCATCCTCTCCTGCGCTTGTCACCTCTTGACTTGCTGACATGAGTCATTCTTACAGACGTGAGATGGTGTCTCATTGGGATTTCAATACCTTTTCTCTTGTGGTAAGTGAAGTGGCGCATTTTTATATGTCTATAGGCCATGTGCACATCTTCACTAGAAACATGCCTATTCTGATCTTTTGGCGATTTATTTTTTTATTTGATTTTTTTTCTGTTGAGTTGTATGCATTCTTTATAGATTCTTTTTTTTATTGTTGTAGTTATTATTGTTGTTGTCATTGATGTTGTTGTTGGATAAGACAGAGAGAAGTGGAAAGAGGAGGGGAGACAGAGAGGTGGAGAGAAAGACAGACACCTGCAGACCTGCTTCACCGCCTGTGAGGCAACCCCCCTGCAGGTGGAGAGCCGGGGGCTCGAACCGGGATCCTTACGCCTGTCCCTGCGCTTTGTGCCACCTGCACTTGACTCGCTGCGTTACTGCTTTATAGATTCTTGAATATCAATACCTTGTCAGATGTGTAATGAGAAAATATCTTTCCCCAGTTGCTGGCTTGCCTCTTTCCTTTGTGGAATGTTATTTTGATGTGTAGAAGTTTTTCAGTTCAATACAGCCCATACCCCCTCTTTTTTTTTTAATCTTGTTTTAATTTCACTTGCCTGTGAGGTTAGATCTCTGACCACATCTTTGATTTTCAGGTCCTGAAGTGTTTTCTTCTATGTGCTTTATAGTAGAAGTAAAAGAATGGCCATTTGAATAATATTAATTCTGCCAACCCATGCCCAAAGGATGCTCTTCCTTTCTTTGTATCACTGCTTATTTCTTTGGACAAATTCCTATAGCTTTCATTGTAATGACCTTTCACCTCCCTTGATAGATCCACTCCAAAGTATTTTTATCTTTTTGGATTCAGTTTTAAATGTGGTTGCTTAGCTCATTTCCCTTTCATCAGAATCACCTTTGTGTATAGAAACACCAGAAGCTTATGTATACTGATTTTTGTATCTTGTTACTCTACTGAATTTGTTGATGGTGCCTAGTAGGTTTTTTTTGGTGGAGTTTTTGGTAGATTTATTAACATGTCAGGTACAGATTGTGTTCGTTTGACTTCTTCTTTCTGCTTTGGATTCATTTAATTTTTCTTTGTTGTCTAATTGCACTGGATAGGACTTCCAAGACCAAGTTGAATTGCTGTGAAAATGGACATCCTTGTCTCATTCCAAATTTTAGGGGTAAAATCTCTAGTTTTTCTCATTATGATGTTAGCTGTGAGTTTGCCATAATATGCCTTTATTATGTTAAGGGATTTTTCCTTTTAGCCCCAGTTTCTTAGGGGGATTATTGAAAGAAATATTGCACAGGACATAAGAACACTAATTTAAAAGGACCTGTGCACCCTTCTGTTCATAGCTGCATTATTCACTTTAGCCAAGGAGAAGGATGGTACATGTCCAGGGTGAAGGAATGGATAAAGAAGTTACAGGGTGCGTACTCAACGACATGCTACTTGACAATTAAAAATATATGATATTTTATCCTTTGGAGAAAATGAATGGAAGTGGAAGTGATTGTGCCCAGTGAATTTAAGTGAGAATGTGAAAGACAACACCAGACGGTTTCACTTATATGAAGAATCTAGACTTTTGAAACATACGAACTTGCAAAACAAAAAGGTATCCTGACTCTAAGACTTTGTGAGAACTATGGTGACTGTTGTTAGGGGGCCAGGGGGGTAGAACTTTGGCAGGGGAAGCAGCGTGAAACTATTGCCCTGTAGTCTTATTAACCATTATTAAGCTACATGATTAATGAATAAATCAAAATAACACCAGGAATTGGTGAGGATGTAGAGCAACTAGAATGTGCGTTCATTGTGGTTGGGATGCTAAGCCATATAGCTTCTTTGGAAATTTCTTTTTTTCTTTTCTTTTCTTTTTCTATTTTATTGCTACCAGAGTTATTGCTGGAGCTTTGTGTCAGCACTATAAACCCACCACTCCTGGTGGCCATTTTTCCTTCTTTTCTTTCTTTTTTTTTTTTTCTATTTTTTCATTAGGCAGGATACAGAAATTGAAAGAGAGGGGGAGATAGAGAGGGAGAGAGAAAGTGAGACTCTGCAGACATGATTTACCACTCGCAAAGCTTTCTCCCTACAGGTAGGGACTGGGGACTTGAACCCAGGTCCTTGCATATTGTAATAAGTGTGCTTATAATAAGCCCCCTGGAAGTTTCTTCCTCCTTTCCTCCTTTCCTTCCTTCCTTCCTTCCTTCCTTCCTTCCTTCCTTCCTTCCTGCCTTCCTTCCTGCCTTCTTTCCTTCCTGCCTTCTTTTCTCTCTCTCTTTCTTTCTTTCACCTCCAGGGTTATCTCTGGGGCTCGGGTGCCTGCACTATGAATCCACTGTGCTTGGAGGCTATTTTCCCCCCTTTTGTTTTCTCCACAGCTGCCTTTGTTGTTTATCATTGTTATTGTTATTGTTGCTGTTGTTGGATAGGACAAAGAGAAAAGGAGAGAGGAGGGGAGACAGAGAAGGGGAGAGAAAGACAGACACCTGCAGACCTGCTTCACTGCTTGTGAAGCAACTCCCCTGCAGGTGGGGAGCCCGGGGCTCGAGCTGGGACCGTTAAGGTGCTTTGTGCCACCTGCGCTTAACCCGCTGCGCTACTGCCCACTTCCCCCACCCCCCAGAACTTTCTTTAAATATTAAATGTAAACCTGCTCTTTGAGCTAGCTCAAACTTTCTCCTCCTGTATTTCACTCCAAAGAAAGAAACTAAAGCTCATTAAGTGAATCTTTACAGCAGGCTTGTTAGAAATACTAAGAAACAGGAGGCCAGGTGGTGGTACAGCCAGTTGACTGCACATATTACCATGCACAGGGCCCTGGATTCAAGCCCCTGATCTCCACCTGCCGGGGAGAAGCTTCAGGAGCAGTGAGTAGTGCTACAGATGTCTCTCTCCGTCCCCATCTTTCCCTTCTACCTCGGCTTCTCTCCATCTCTGTCATATATATATATAAAGAAAGAATAAAAATAGGAGAAACCTCTAATAGTCATTGTGTGTGTAATTAAATGATTTTTCTTAACTGACAAAGGAAAAAGAAGCTATTTAGCTTTCTCGTTGTCTTAGAGTGCTCTCCTGGGACCACAGTGGGTCTGAGTGCTTGCAACTTCTTGCATCTGAGACCTGTATTCAACCACAGACGACCTCTCAAGCCATCTTAAGTAGGTGTGTAACAACTCACTTGGGGTCTTAGCTGCAAAAATTGTTTTATCTTCCTTTAAAAAAATATTGTGTTTTTAATTAACTAACTAGTTACACTTGTGTGATTTTTTTTTATCACTTCCAGGCTACTTTTTGACTCAGAGGGACAGAGAGAGAACATGAGATGCCATAGCACTGAGGCTCTCTCCAGAGCCCTGGCACTTTGCATATGACAGAGCTCACACTACCCATGAGTGGTAGAAACTGTGCATGTTTGAAGTCCCAGCTCCCTTATTACACACAATAATGAAGAAGGGATATTTGTATATTCTCAGAAATGAAAAGGGAAATATTTCTAAAACCATCCCAAGTCTGAAACATACAGCCTTTTTTTTTTAGTAACAGAAAAAAATTGGACAGCCTTCTTAGACAAATCGGAAAGAAACTACCAAACTATCTGTAACCTTGAAATCTTGAACCCTGTATTTAATAAAAGAAATAGCCTGACCTCTCCGAGCTATGGTAAAAGTCATTTCTTCCTGTTGAAAACCGTGCAGCTCAATTTCGGGGAGGGGGATCCTGAGGGGAAGGCCTTCCTTCTCTCACTGCAGTGATCTGAAACTCCCAGCAGGACGCAAACCACATGTCAGTGTTGGGGATAAATGCTGAAAGCATCTGAGGGTAAGTGCTTAATTATACTAGGCGTGGCTACACCTTTTTACTCTCAAAACAGGAAATCCCCCAACTATTAACTCCAGGCAACCTGACAGAGCAAATAGGGCCTGTCTGGCTGCCCTTTCCTGGAGGGTTGGAGCTGACTTCATTTCTGGGCCAACAGTAGGACCTGAGCCCAGAGGCCAGCTTATGTGGTTCCTGGTACTTAGACGCCAGGTGGACACCCCCTCTGACTGACTTCCTCAATCACACTAATCAATGAATTAAACCTGTTCCAGGCCAAGCACCATAGTGTCTGCCTGGCAGGGCTTATGGCAGTGTGGTGAATGAGATGGAGAACTCCAGGCTTTTCCTATTGTTCTGAAATTTCATCCACTATCTCAATGAAGAGAGAGGGGTAGCAAGTATGGGTCCAGCCCCAAGCAGAATTAAAGTAACTTTTTTTTTTGTTAGTTAGTTTGTTTTGTTTTGTTTTAATGCAAGTTTTCCACAGATAACATCACATACACACCTATAAGGTGTATTAAAATCTTGGGCTGGGGAAATATCATAGTAAGTCATGTAGAAAACTTTTATGCTTGATACTCAGAAGTTACAAGTTCAGTCCCTAGCACCACCAGAAGCCAGCCGTGCTCTAGAAAGGAAAATAAAAGAAGAAAAGTTGATTTAGAAATTAAATTCTGTGAGCCAGAGGCATATATGCTTGTACATCAAAGTGAACCTTCCAGTTTTTCTCAGCTCTATGTATGGAAGGGGAAACTGTGTGTGTGTATGTGTGTGGGTGGGTGGGAGGGTGGCGGCCGGGGTTCTTGTGAGGTTTTATCATCAGTTGATCACTTGGCAATGTGCCATGAAGATCACCTCTTTATGTTTCCCTCTCTTCCACTTTGACAATGATCTTTAGGAATAATGCTAAAATTAATTTAGATTATAGCACACACAGCCTTAAGAATTTAAAAAATATATTGTGGTCTGGGAGGTGGTGCAGTGGATAAAGCACTGGACTCTCAAGCATGAGGTCCTGAGTTCAGTCCCTGGCAGCACATGTACCAGAGTGATGTCTGGTTCTTTCTCTCTCTCTCTCCTATTTTTCTCATGAATAAATAAATAAATAAATAAATAAATCTTTTTAAAAAAATCGATTTGCCTACAAACTCTCACAGAAAACCTTTGCGTTGAATCTTCCAGTTAATGGTTTTTCTTCTTTTTCCCATTCTTTTTAATTTTTTTTTTATCTATTTATTAGATAGGGAAAGCCAGAAATTGAGAGAGGAGAGGGGGAGAAAGAGACACCTGCAGGCCTGCGTCACCTACTCGCAAAGCTTTTCCCCTGCAGGTGGAGAGCAGGGGCTTGAACCCAGGTCCTTGTGCACTGTAAAGTGTGTGTTCAAACAGGTGTCCAGTTAATGTTTTTCAACTCAGAATGTTTAAAAAAAAAGTGAGTGGAAGTGGCTGTCTCACAACTGAGTTAAATTTCATTTTCTCCATCCTAATAATAAGCACGATATTGTCTGCGTATATTACTTTCGACTTTTTGCAGAAGTCACTTCCCAGGCTCTAAATGATGCCTGGGTGTGCGTGCTCTTGGTGAAGTTCCCAAGCTGTGAGGTTCACACCATCCTGCACACACACCCAGTAGAGTATTAGGCTCACAATACTCACTCACATTTGGCATTTGGAGAATATTCTGATGTAGTTTACATCCTTTCTGGCCCTGACAAAACCCGTAATGCATTTTCCCAAGCACTTTGCCCTTGCACTTTAAAAGTGATCTGGTTTCTCAGGGAAATGCAATCCGTATGTTTCTGACTCATTTACACTTAACTCATCAGACTGCTGTCTGGTCAAGGCCATTGGAGCTCAGGGCACCCAGGGAAGCCAGCACAAGCCAGCCGGAGTGGGGGCCACATGGTGACAGTCTTCTCCTCATGTCTCCTCCCCTCCCGGTTGGCAATCAGAACTTAATTGTCTTGGGCCAAACTAAATATATCTCTTCTTTCCTGGAATGTGTGACGGATCCTTTCAGTGTCCTTATGAACGGAAGATTTACCAAGTGAGACCTGGACTGACTTCCCTGCTTTATTCCTCTTCACATCCCTCTTTCATTTGAAAATGCCCAGTTTTCTTAATAAACTTGGGAAAGGGGCTGGGCAGTAGAACCACTGGTGAATTCCATAAGTTATCATGCTCAAGGACCTGAGTTCAAGCCTCCAGTACATAGTTGTGTGTGTGTGTGTGGGGGAGTGTGGCAGGGCAGCTTCATGACCCTATGGAGCAGGCTGCAATTCTTACTCCTCCCCCACTTATTTCTCCCCATCTTTGCCATTATAAAAAAAATGGAGATGGGCTAAGGAGAAAGGGTGGCCTCTGGGAGTGGTAGATTTCTCCTGGAGGCATCAAGTCCCAGCAATAACCCAAGTGGCAGAAAATAAAGACAAAACAAAGGCAACAACAAAAAGTAAATAAACTCGAAGAGATAGAGGAATTTAAAGAAGTCTGACTTTGATCTGACTCTAAAGGGCTGACCGCCTCTTGAGTTATACTGAAAGTGGGCTTCTGCCAGGGATGCCACTTCCCCCTTGGCTTGGTGAAGACCAATGTGCATCATGAATGAAAAAATACATCTAATTTGGGTTCATAGCTAGAAGCCAGGCATCTGTGGAGAATAGAGGCAGACTCTATATGATTCCCAATTTACTTTGATAAGTTAAAGGTAAGCCCTAGTAAAATGCTGTGGTATTAGATTTATTTAAACAAACAAACACCCAGCAAACTAATGTGTAAGGGTGGATGCCGCCCTCAGTTCTGCTGAAGTGTTGGATGATGAGGCTTCAGTCTCCAAATCATTGCACAGGGCACAGCAAGGTTCTTCCATCATCACACACACACAATTCTGCTGTGTTCAGTTTTATGGCAGAAAAACAACTGCACAGATGTCGTTTAAGAAACATCTCCCACACTGAGGATTGAAACAAACAGAATTTTCTGACTTAATCTGAGTTAAACCTCCGAAATCAAGTAGACATAACATTGCACGGCCTCTGGTATTAAAAGAAAAACAAAGATGATAAAAGCTGCCATTTATCTGTTGTTTAATAGGATCCAGAGACTCCACACACATTATCCTTACCTTTCATGATGCCCTTGCCTTGATCTTACAGGCCAGGGAATTAGAACACCAATGGCACTATTAACAGTAGTGAGCCAGAGTTCAGTTTCTGTTTTCATATTAAGATTTAAAAGAACATTTATTGTTTGATTGATTGTGAATAGAAATGGAGTGAAATCAAAAGGGAAGTGGGGAGGGTGGAGAGGGAAGGAGAGAGACCCCTGCAGCACTGCTTCTCTGCTCATGAAGCTTCTCCCTTGCAGGTAACTTGAACCCGGGTTATTGTACACTTTACTGTGTATGTTCTACCAGGTGTATCACTGCACCAAGATTTTTTTTTTTTTTCTTACAGAGGCTTAAGTTCATCAATTCAAATTCTGCTTCTGTTGGAAAAGGGGTTCCAAATTTTCTTCCGACCTTCCTCCGGGGTTAACCCAGAATCAATAAGGCACTAACTGAGGAGTCAGAACTACATTCTTCCTTTGGTAGATTAAGGAGAAATCATGGAGACATTGTCACTACATTTGGAGAAATTTGGAGTTTCCCTTCTACGTCCCTGAAAAAATGATGTTGGGAATGGATTAAATGAAGTAGGAAAGCAGCTTTTAATTAATCGTGGGATCTGAGTGTGTGGAAGGTGTTTTGCTGACTCTCCTATTGGAGGAGACAGTGGGTTTTAAATCACTGTTCTGTAGATGAGAACAGCCACACCTGGTTGTTTTTTGACTGTCTTGAGGGGCTCAGTGTGCTAGCATGTACATAGCTTATCACAGGGGCAGCACATCATAGCTATGGACTATTAGTTAAACGTGAATCTGGAAACAGTTTAAAGTTAACCAAAGAAATACTTTCCTTAACAAGAAATGGTCATTTTTTTTTTTCAGTATAATAATCGTATTATGTAAAATTCCAATCCAGGCTGGTGGGTGGACAGACTTCTGGACAAGGCAGTGTTCTCCCTTTTACTTTTCTGTGCCTGACTGACACCAGTCATAGAATTATACTGGATCTAAGTACATCCCATGCAGACATTCTGAAACATATCTGCAAAGTCCCGCTAGGGATGGTCCTGTATTTTCCCACTAGTGGTCGGTAAAGAAACTCTAGAAAGAAGCCTTGCTCTTTCTGCTTCTAGTTCTGTTAGAAAAATCATTGTTTAGATATACAGAGTTTCATATGAAGACTGAAAGGATATCTTTTTGAACATTTTGCAGCTCTTACAGGTTATGTATGGACTTTAAAAGAAGATAAAACAGCTGGTTTCCACTTTGGCTGTATGAGGGAAACCATTACAACTACTTTATCAGGACAATGATGTATCTCAGTGTAAAGGAACTCAAAGGAAATCCATGGCCCACGTAGGTGTCTAGAGGTTTCCAGGTAAGTGCTCACTTCATATTCACATTCTGTAACCTCTCTTTCCCGACACAATGCGGTACTACTCTCTGTAAGCTGTTATCCTGAAATGGGTGGTAAAGTTGTTGACTAGTTTCAGTAGAGGAAGTAATGAAAAAGGGCAGGCTGAAGCACTAGATATTTTTGTTGGTGTTGTTGATGATTTTTTTTTTTTACATTTGATAGAGGCTGAGCTAACTATACTGTGTGTGTGTGTGTGTGTGTGTGTGAAAGAAAGACACAGAGGGAGAGGGAGAGGGGGAGGGGGAGGGGAGGGAAGGGGGAGGGGAGGGGAGTGGGAGAGGGAGGGGAGGGGGAGAGGGAGAGAAGCTGGTTTTGCCATTCCCAGAGTTCTTTAAACATATGTATTCATTTAAACATATGTATTTAAACATATGTAAAAGAGAGACACAGAGGGAGAGGGAGAGGGAGAGGGGGAGGGGGAGCGGGAGGGGATGGGGAGGGGGGAGAGGAAGAGGGAGAGGGAGAGGGAGAGGGAGAGGGAGAGGGAGAGGGAGAGGGAGAGGGAGAGGGAGAGGTAGAGGGAGAGAGAGAGAGAGAGAGAGAGAGAGAGAGAGGGAGAGAGAGAGAGAAGCTGGTTTTGCCATTCCCAGAGTTCTTTAAACATATGTATTCCGGCAGATGTGTTGGCCTCAGAGCCAAGCTGTGGCTTCCTTGCCCTGCAGTCATTCAGATGAGACCCAGATGACCAAGTAAGCATGATTTGAACCCTGGTGAACAGCAAAGTCACTGACTCACTAGAATGAAGAAATGCAGTGAGAATTAAAATTCCCAGAACCTATGACCTTACTCGATCAGAGAGAAAGCCCCAACTCAGCCTTGACTTATAAATATAAATTTGTCGGTATTCATTCAACCCAGCTCTGGGATAGTCCTTTGATCTTCTTACATGAGAAGAGCAACTTTAAATTATAAAAGATTACTTTTGATGACAGGAATAAAATTGATCTGCTTCCACTGTGCTGGACTTTGCCTCCTCCCCCTCACATTCCTCAGCTCAGAGCTTCCTTTGCTAGTATTCCAAGGCTGACAGCTCAGGAGGAGAGACCTGCATGGGGCCCATGGCCTGGGCAGCAGGAGACAGACAGAAGATCCTCAGAGTTATTTTTCATTTTGAGCAAGCACAAGAGAAATGCATAGTCTCGTGCTTTCCAGCCAAACGTACTGGTACACAGCGTTGCATGTTTGGACCAGAGAGCGAGCTAAGGCCATGGAGACAAAGTACGAAGGGAGGAGGAGAGAAGAGAGAAGGTTGAGACGTAACTTCTAAGGCTCCTTTAAATTGTACCATCTTGAGCAAAGAAAAGTCTGAATTATGTAAAAGCTGGCCAGGTGCCCACATCTGGCAATGGTCAGATTGTTTTGTAAGCAGACAGTTTCCACACAGCACGCAAAGCTGGGTCCACTTTGGAAAGAATGATGAGTCTGTGAAGACATCTTGAGACCTGGCTGGCAGACAGACAGATACCCTGACCTATGGAGCACAACACCGGCCACTTGATAGCACAACTGAGCCAGCTGAGAGGCATCCTGTCCTCCCTGCTACGGGTTCATCAGGCTTACTGGCTCCTGTGTTCATTGCAAACCAAGTTCTGGAGTCAGACATGAGAATCAGATTTTCCCAAGGGTTTCCAGAAGATCTCAGTGTCCATCAGACCCTGTTCTGCAGTTTCAGTCTTGCAGAGCAGACCCGTCCCCTGCATCCCTCAGCTCCACCCCTCCTGCTCCACGACCACCACCTCAGATGACTGTCTGCCATGCTGAAAAGTCCCCCTGCAGCCTTGGCCTGTGTATTGACTACCTTGTTTGTTGTTGTGAGGCTTCCACCCTATCTTTGGCTCATGAAGTTCCAGAACTAGGCATCTGAGAGCACAGCCAAACCTCACCCATATGGAGTGTGTGTGTGTGTGTGTGTGTGTGCTGTGAGGGGGCTGGGAAGCACATGCATTTTATAAACAAGTGCTAATTGGCCCCAGTTTCTGAAGTTGACGCCTAGTGATCCAGTTGAGGTCATGCAGCAACGAAGATTTTCAGCTTCTTGCTGGAGAAGCAAACAGCAACGTGTCACATGAACACTTGGTGTTAATGCCGCTTTAATGCAGGTCCCTAATGTAGTATTGGGTTCTGGGGGAGACCAAAGGCAGCCACAGACAGAAATACACCCACTGTAGGCAGGGCTTGCTCACAGAGAAGCAGCTTATGACTCTCTGTGAGAAAAGACCTTGGACTGTTGATTTTTTTTTTTTTTTTTTTGCAAGATCGGCCCTGAAGTATCTGGTATGATTTAGATTTCCTCATAAAACCAACACAGTTGGTTTCTGTTAAGTCACAGGATTTGAATTGCTTCTCAGATATTCAGCCCTTGCAGGATTCTTCGTGGCTCACTGGCATTACCATTTCTTTTCTTCTACAGGGTGGGGTGTGGGGAGGTGGAGAGAAAGGAATGAGAGAATACCTGTCCTGTCTAGCATTTATTTTCATTTCCAATTCCCTATTTGTGGGCTGAGTCATTTAACTACTAAGCTAAAGACATCCCCTGTGCTTTCTCTTTCCCGGTTTCTATAGCTTACAAAGACATTAGTTTGGATTTTTCCTTAAGCTTTAGCTATGGACTTAGCACCATGGGGACCATGTTCAGGGTCTGGATAAGAGCTCTTGTTCACTTCTGACTTGGCTTGGTGACTCCACAGTCAACCTGCATCAACAACAACCATTTCAGAGCCCGTCACCTTGAGGGACTTGACTAGGCCTGGCAAATAAGGTGCAAAGACACACATTTCATATAAAACTATCCATTTCTCCATTCTTCAGTGACTCTGCATGATAGAGTTTCTCTAGTCATTCGTTTGATTCAGTGCTACCCAGGAATCTTGGAGTCTTGGCTATAGAAAAGATAGGAGAGACAATTTACAAAAGTCCATGAGTTTACTAAGAACCAGACTTCCTTATAAACGGACCCGCTTGATTTTGCAGCATGAAATAGCAACATGAACAACAGCAATGATAAACTCCCCTGATGTACGCTTGTTTAATCTCGGAATCAGTTTAGGTAAAGCACAATTAATTGTCTCATTTGCCTTCAACCTCCTGAGACATATTATTATTATCATGGTTTTTTAGGCTTTCTGAAATCTGTTTTTTACATAGTTTTAAATTTTATTAGTGATTTAATGTTGATTTACACAATTACATGTCATCAATGGTACAATTCCACACCATTCCCATCACCAGAGTTCTGAATCTTCAGTCTCTCCACTGTAAGCCACTACAGTTCCTTCATGGTTGTAGACATGGGCCAACCATCATCTCTACAATCTACACATAAATTGTATCTGTCTACATTTATACATAATTGCCCCCTTTTTTTCCAGGTCCAATCCTCTCTTCCCCTACAAGCCACTCATAACACCATTACTACCTCCATATGTCCTTCTCCTTTTCCTCCTCTTTCTCTAGGTGCTGATGGAACTGGAGTGCAGAGCCCTCTTATTTTCTTCCTCCTGTCATTTTTCCTCCACTAGGAGTCTGGATCAAGATTGGTTTTGGGGTGCAGAAGGTAGGCGTTCTGGCTTCTGTAATTGCTTTCCCGCTGGGTGTGGGCTTGGTAGGTCGATCCATACTCCCAGTCTGCTTCTGAGACATCTTAGAGAGCATGTCAACTAGAAGATGAGAAATGATGTTCGTTGTTTAGTTAGGGATTATCTGGTAGTCTTCTGTAGTTGTAAATGATTAAGCAACAGATAGGAAGGTTGGTGCAAATATATAGGTAGGATAGCAAAGTGATTTGAAAAGGACCATGGAATGAGGTAGAATTGGACAAGGGTTGAGGCCGGGTGGTGGTGCACCTGGCTGAGTGAATTTCTTACAATGTGTAAGGACCCAGGTTCGAGACCCCAGCCCCTACCTGCAGGGGGAAAGCTTTGCAAGTGGTGAAGCAGGTCTGCATGTGTCTCTCTGTCTCTCTCCCTCTCCATCACCCCTCTTCCCTCTCAGTATTGGCTATTTTTATCAAATACATAAATAAAGATAATTTTTTAAAAAAAGAAATAGACTAGGGTCCTGTCTTTATTGTTTATTAAACATAAGTCCCCAAGTGAAACAATTGGTTTTCTCATCTATAGAATATATTATTTATAGTATATGGTAGTTAGGAACATAGTTGATATAAAACACAGAAAATATTCAACACAATGATCAGCCAGTAGTAAACACTTAATAAAAAGTAGGATTATTGTTGTTATTAATACTATTAGTATTTCTCCCAGAAAACATTACTAGGAGGTTTGAGCCATGAATAGACATATATTTTTAAGCTTTTTATTTATTATTGGATAGAGACAGAAAAATTGAGGGAAGAGGGGAGACAGAGAAAGAGAGAGACAGGAAGACACCTGCATACCTGCTCCACCACTCGTGAAGCTTTTCTTCTGCAGGTGGGGACTGGGGGGGGGGCTTGAACCTGAGTCCTTGTGCACAGTAATGTGTGTGTGCACTTAATCAGGCGCATCACTGCCTGGGGCCCCTGGATATACTTTTCTAATACAGCCCTTAAAAATAAAAATCAATCAGTCATCTAAAATAGTGTCTCTTCTGAATCTAAATTGTAGGTTTTAGTTCCAGCGTTCAACATTTTGACAATATACTTGACATGCTCTATGCTTTTTGTAAAGATTTGCCTATTTATTGATGAGAGAGAGAGAGAGAGAACCAGAAAATCACTCTGAAACATGCAATGCCAGGGATTGAACTTGGGACCTCATGCTTCCAAATCCAAATGTGTAGTTGCTGCACTCTGTCCCAGGATGTCCATCAGCAGCCCATTCTAGTTCATGCACAAAAGGCAGTTACACTGAAGACATTGCACAGGAAACATTGCTAGGAACACTGAAATACAACCATGGAGAAGGAGCTAGATCTCACAAAGTGAAAACTTGGGTCTATGACAGAAATCCATTATAAAACATGAGAAGAATTTCATTTGATGCAACCTGCAATGAAAATGTGGGAATAAGGAGAAGGCAAATACAAGACCAGAAAAACTGATCTGGATGGTTGCTTAGCATTATAATTATGTTACAAAGGAATCTGTTTAATGGAATCTCTTTCATAAATGTAACAAGATCCAGTACTGTCTGTAAAGTTTGGGATCTTGTAACAGAAGATGTACAAAGCCACGAGTCGAGGTTGACACATTCTAATCATCTGATCTCCAGAGTGACAACAGATAGTAAAATTGAATCTTATTCTTTTAAACACATTTATTACTTAAAAATCACTTTACTAAGGAAATGCCAAATTACAGGTTGTTGTTCTCACAAGGGTACAGTTCTGCATGTCCCTAAGATGTGTAAATATACCTCACCCAACAAGTCATCACCCTCTTTGACCACATTTAAGATGACGTTAGAATCATGACTGCGGTTTACAGCCAAACCTTCAGATTATTTTAGGAAGTTTTTGTCAGACTCTCCAAGTTGCTGTGGATTCTGTGCAAGATGGATGTGTAGGTCACATCTCACAGCACCTGTCTTCTCATTGCTGTGACCATATCGTGACCATAGGGATGTGAAGACTCTGATGTCTTCCTTTTACATGTGGATATAGACATTCTTGCAGGAGTTTCCACCTAGTCAAGGGCGAGGGTAGCCTCAAGTGAGAGTCCTTGTTGGGCAATTGCATCAAAACAGACGAACCCAAAATGTGTAGAGTTTCACATTTCATCACCTGTCAGGTTGTTTTGCCTCTGTGACACAGAAGAGGAATGTTGAAAACATGGCAGTTCCTCCAAAAACTTCACAGTTTGGTCTTAGGAGAATTATCAGTCCATAAAAATGGCCAGATGTCTTTTGGAGAAATGGAACAAAAATGTTTGAAAATATCCACTAACTGTAATATAGAAACCATCAAGTATAGTGTGAATTAGGAGTTCGGTAACAGAGCTAGAGTGAGCAGTATAATTTCAGATCTCTCGGCAAGGCAGGTTGATTGACTAGAAAACCAAATTAGGTCATTGCTAGATTCACGAGTCCACAATGGACCTTTATTCTTTGGCTTCTAGTCATAGAGGTCTATTTCAATAGTTAGTAGTAAGTCTGGAGAATACTGAAGAAACACTTTGCAGGTATTTTCCAAACAGAGAAAGCAAACTGTAAGCAAATCTGAGCAATAGAATTCAACTCATTGGAGCTTTTTGTTATTTGTACTTTTTTTTTTTTTTTTTTTGGTGACATGAGAGAGTAAGCCAGAGACTGTTGATGAATCACACCAGTGTTTGCTCTGCCCTTTGCTCTTACAGCAATATAACTTACTGAGTTTTATTTTGGACACATGACTGCCTGTATGACGTCTATACATTTTAGCATCTCACAGAGCTAGGTGTGGCCATCTAGCTTCATCCTATCAAATGGGAGTGAGTCCATCTGTAGAAAGAATCTATTGATCTCTGCTTCCATCTCCCACCACCCCTGTAGAGGGCTGGAGCACAGATGGTGATGGCTAGCTGACCTTGTCTATGAGGGGAAAGAAAACCCTCAAGCCAAGGGGATGCTAGTTCACATTCTTTCAGGGTTGGTAAACTTGGATGGAAGAAAGAAATGTATCTTAACTTTCACTCAGCCATCTCTGAATTTCACATCCCCTTTATTTTTAGCGGTGGGCAACAGACTAAAATTAGCAGAACTTGTGATTTTTACTACCTATAAAATTAAGATAATCTTATAGCACAATTCAGTTTCTACAAATATCTGGGAGGTACACATTCATTATATACTAACAATGCATTGGTTTTGAGGCCTGACCCAAGACATTAAATAGTTAAACATGTAGATCATACAGATAATCAATTAAAATGAGATAGTTATATCAATATAATGGGTTTCCTTTGAAATCTTATGAGTTTGATTTTATGCATTAAAACACTATTCAAAACTAGGATTCTTGACCTTTATCAGACAGCTGAAGGACCCCATGGCAAAACCAAGTATGAACACACATTCAAGTGTACACACACACACACACACACACACACACACACACACACACACACACACACCTTCGTTCAAATCGAGGTAAGATATCTGACTGAATCAGTTAACCAGCTACTTTGAAGACTGATAAAAGAGAGTAAAGAAGTATTGGTGGATGGAAGAATTTTTTAGCCTTTGCTTTGTTAATGCAGATAATAATTTTAGTGTCCAGGAGTCCAGGAAATGCTTTTAGCCTCCATGCTTGCACACCTGGGACAAAGTTCAAAGGATTATTGAGAAGCTGCAGAGATTGACTGGCTCGGTCATTGTCTATCTTATTCCTAACAAACTTGGAAAGCTACGGACAACATGCCTCATCCTGTTGTGCTGTTGAAACAGTGCATGTGGAGTATGTTTTTCTTTATTTTATTTTATTTATTTATTCCCTTTTGTTGCCCTTATTGTTTTATTGTTGTAGTTATTATTGTTGTTGTCCTTGTTGGATAGGACAGAAAGAAATGGAGAGAGGAGGGGAAGACAGAGAGGAGGAGAGAAAGACAGACACCTGCAGACCTGCTTCACCGCCTGTGAAGCGACTCCCCTGCAGGTGGGAAGCTGGGGTTCGAACCGGGATCCTTATGCCGGTCCTTGTGCTTTGCGCCACCTGTGCTTAACCCGCTGCACTACAGCCCGACTCCCTGGAGTATGTTTTAATGACTGACTGTGTTGCTGAGAGAATTGGAAGCCAGTAGTGAGGCAGAAACCATTCTTGTTCTGCACCAGAAAACAACTTGTAGAGATCAGATTTTGTCTGTTTGTTGAGTGCTAGTTGCTTTGTTCTCACCAGTGTCCTGGGTTCTAGATCCTGTTGTGGGAAGCAGGAAAGCATCTGTGAGACCCTCAGAGGAAGGGATTGTTCCTCTGTGTCGTTTCCACGGTGTCCCGAATGCCCAGCTGAGAACACTCAGCCCTCCCAACAGTTTTCTATACACACACTTTCTTGTATTAAATCCTGTTTCTTTCTTTTTAGAAAATATGTATTTATTTATTCTCTTTTGTTGCCCTTTTTTTATTGTTGTAGTTATTGATGTCGTCGTTGTTGGATAGGACAGAGAGAAATGGAGAGAGGAGGGGAAGACAGAGAGGGAGAGAGAAAGACAGACACCTGCAGACCTGCTTCATCGCCTGTGAAGCGACTCCCCTGCAGGTGGGGAGCCGGGGGCTTGAGCCGGGATCCTTACACTGGTCCTTGCGCTTTGTGCGACTTGCGCTACCCACTGCGCTACTGCCCCACTCCCTCAATCCTGTTTCTTAAAGTATCTAAAATGATTTATTTCTTTTTTTAAAAGACTTATTCCATTTTTAACATTTAATTTAATTTATTGGATAGAGAGAAATCAATAGGGAAAGGGGAGGAGAGAGGAGTAGATAGCATAATGGTTATGCAGAAAGAATTTTTGCCCAAGGCTACGAAGACCCAGATTCCATCCTTGCAGCATTAGAAACCAGAGTTGAGCAGTGCTCTGGTTAAAAAAAAAAAGTTACCACCCTGAGTGTGGGTGAAGGCTGTGGCACTCCTTCCTCTGCCACTCCTGAAGCTTTCTTTCTGTAGGTGAGTACCGAGGCTTGAATGCAGGTTCTTGAATGTTGTAATATATATTCTATACTCATGTGCCACTGCCAGGACCCACTTTATTTACTTATTTTTTACTTTGTTAGTTAGTTATTTCATATAGAGACAAAGAGTGGGGGATAGGCTAGAGGCTGGATGACACACATGGCAAAGCAGTAACTATCCAAGTGAACTATGGCAGCAGCAGTGCATTTATTTATGAGCATGAGAGATGAAGAGGCACCAGAGCGCCCCACTGACAGACACCATGCTGGGGGTGCACCTCGGGAGCTCCTGCTTGCAAATCCTGTGCTCCTCTGCTGCTCGCGTTTTGTGTGAAGCAGGTGAAGGCTGAGGGAGGTGTGTGTGTGTGTGTGTGTGTGTGTGTGTGTGAGTGTGTGTGGTGTGTGTGTGGTGTGAGTGTGTGTGCGTGCGCGTGTGTGTGTGTGTGTGCGTGTGTGTGTGAGTGTGTGTGTGTGAGTGTGTGTGTTGTGTGTGTGCGTGTGTGTGTGGTGTGTGTGACTGTGTGTGTATGTGTGTGTTGTAAGTGTGTGTGTGTGAGTGTGTGTGTGGTGTGTGTGTGTGTGTGATGTGTGTGTGTGTGTGTGTGAGTGTGTGTGTGGTACAGCTCACTGAGCACAACCCACAAAGAACCTTCAGGATTTTTTTCCATATAAGAAGAATATTACTTCCACAATCTTTTAAAAAACTATTTATTTATTTATTTATTCCCTTTTGTTGCCCTAGTTGTTTTATTGTTGTAGTAGTAGTAGTTGTTGTTGTAATTGATGTTGTCATTAGATAGGACAGAGAGAAATGGAGAGAGGAGGGGAAGACAGAGAAGGGGAGAGAAATATAGACATCTATCTTATATAGTATGTGCAGGCCTCAAGCATGTGCACATGGTGTCTTGGGACATATCTCCCTTGGATAGGAGGTGAATCCTGCCTGGCTTTGTAGCTGAGGTCTTAGCAACTGATGCTCTGTAATCTGGCCCAAATTCCACTTCTACCTTCAAGCTTCCCTGTTGAAATTGTATCTTCTCCTGAGAGGCTTACGACTCACAGACTAGCAGAGAAGCTCAGTCCACAGGTCACTTCATAAGGGGGTTTCACAGGATCTGGGGCGGGGGGACTCTGGCAAGAAGGACAGAGAGCAGTGGTCCCAGGGACTACAGGGAACATCTGTCTTGGGGAGAGTTCAGAGTTGCCAAGCATCTGAGTTCAGGCTGGGAAGGCTGGACCAGTGCACAAAGCACAGACCCATGTGGTTCCATTCAGTTCACTTTTGGAAAATAACTCAGTTTTCTTTTGTTGTTTGGTTTGTTTGTTTGTTTTTAAAGAACTCACATTTCCTGTGTGCTGGCTTTCCACACCCTGCCCCCCCCCCACACACACACACGCACGCTGCATTTCCAGATGGAAAGTCCTTTGAAGGGGTCTCTGGGCCCCTTGCCTGCCCCCCACTTCCCAGCCTCCCACCCCAAACAGAAGCTCTCAGTAACCCAACAATGGGTTTTATTTTAGAGCATTTTCTGTTTTGCAGAGCTAAAAGCACTTGAGAATATTTTTCCTGGTGGGTGTGCAGTCATTTGAAGGACTTTTTGTTTTGCAAGGGGAAAAAAAAGTCAACCAAAGAAAAGAAGTTTTTTGGAATAAAAATCTAGGAAGCTCAAAGATGCCAAAGAGAAATAAGAGCCTGTTGGAGAAGCTGGTGTGGACGACCACAGACCTCTGGCTCAATGAGATGACATTTGGGAAACACAGAGCACTGGTCGCATCTGAAGATGTTGTCCAGCCCCCCATGGATGGAGGAGGAACTGTCTTCATGAAACACTATCTAGATCAATGAGACACTGTGCACGGAATCTACAGACTGAAAGCAGTGCTTCTAGGAGTGAAGTGGCCTCTTCCATTTTTGTGTCCATTTTATTCTGAGCCTTCTCCACTCCTTTCCTGCAGTCTCTGAGCAGATGCACTAGGGACGACCATAGGTTTGGCATTCTCTCACCTTCAAGACTGCTGTCATTTGCCATCCTGCTGACTCCGATGGGGACTGCTCTGCAAGCAAGCACTTCACAGACTTCCTCTGGGATCTCTTCAAAGCTGCAGCACCATTCTTCAAATCAGCAGCTGTGATCATCACTCCTCTGACACGGTCCTCCCAGGAGTGGCAGGGATGCCACAGCAAGGATGGCAGGAGCGGGCTTCAAGGAGAGTGGGAGGGTTTGAGATGAGATGTGCAGGAAGGAGCCTGTGCTCTGTGTGTGTGTGTGTGTGTGTGTAGCTATCTTAATGACACAGCTTGCTGTCCACCCCCTTCCTGAACACTCATCCCCATGGTTTTGGTACTTACTGGACTGTCAGCGAAGTCATGATGTATTTTTCCCCCTATGTTTTTCTGTGCAAAAATGCATCATGACTTTCCCAGTGATCCAATGTTTGATGGAAGGGAAAGTCTCTTTTCACTAAGAAGGACCATTTCGTTTGGTTACCCTCGGTGAAAGAGAGTAATAAAAACACTCCAACACCTTTGGGAAGAGGAGCCTCTACTCCTGTTTTTTTGTGCTCACACATAAGTGAGTTTTTCATTTTACTGATCATTCCATGCATGACTCAACTCACTTGATTTCTCTCTTCTCTATCTCTGTCTTTTTCTTCTCTATAGCCTACTTTCTCTCACCTTGAATCTATCTTCCAGCTACCAGCCTCCCCCACCCCCACCCCCTCACTTCTACTTCCAAGTGGTGACCAGACCTGGGGATGTGACCTGGCCCCAGGGACCTCTCTCCTCCACCAGATACAAGTTAGGCTCCAGTTATACTCGAGGCAGTCGACAGAAAACACACTACAGCTCTAACTCTCCCTTGATGTTTTCCTCAAACTTTCTTACCTTAAAAGAAAGGAGTTGCACACTGGCTTTGGCCTTCATCCCAGCCTGACCTACAATCATTTCAAGTTCAGATCTTTGTCTTATTCTATATTACTTCTCACCTGATTCAAACTCTGCAGGAAGACTGAAATCAACAGTGGTTAAGAATTTACTATGAAACAGGGAAGCAATGGTTTAGAGAATCTAGGTAAAATGCACAGACTCCGGTGAGTTGGTGGCAAGGCCTAGATAAAGCTCAAGTCTGTGATTTCAAGACTCTGAAGGAGAGAATCTGGGAGAAGTTGAAGTTTAGAGATGGGCACAGTCAGTCCTAAGGATCTGGTGTTCAGAAGCCTTCAGGCAGGTGCAGAGAAAGCCCCTCCTCTGCATGCTCCCTGCTACTGGAAAGAGACTTCTCACCCTGAAATTGCCTGGGGTAATTGTCTGGATTGCCTGGGGTAGCCCTCACTTCAAATAGCCCTTCTTACTTCCAGACATAGTTAAATGGCTGTAACACAGAACTGAAGTTAATGTAAAAATTTGGAACCTTGAACCATCTGCTCAACCTTAGAACACATCGTTCTTTATTCAAGAATAGAAATTTATAATTTCAGGAAATAAACTCTCTCACTGTCTTTTCCCAGTGTGCAAGGGAAGTTGTACTCCGGGAGATGGAGCAAAAGCAAAAATAAACTTAAAAATGAAAAACAAAACCACACAAACAACCAGAAAACACCAGGACATTTCAAACACAGTTCTCATTGAATCCTTTGCACTCTTACCAAGTTGAACATCAAGGCCAGCAGTCACTCTCCTACTGCCTGAGGCCCACTTGGTCTGCGTCTACCTGGGCCTTATGGGTGCAGGACGCTATGGAGCCCATTGGCTTGCTGCTGAGTGACTGTGGGGCAGCCCTGGAGGTGTCCAGAGTTTTTGACCCCTATGGCTCAGGAACTGGAAAGAAATATGAAAGTTTGAGAAACTTTTCCAGAAATTTCCTCCTCTTCCTCCTCATTATTATTAATTATTAATCACTTTATTGGAGAAATTATGGTTTACAAGGTTGTTGTCACCTGTGTGCAGCTTCTCACCTCCCCCACAGTCATTCTGCACACCACACCTCCCACCAGCTGGCCATCTCCTACCTCATCAAGACACTGAGTCTTCAGTCCTTTTCCCGTCAGTCTCTCCCTTCCTTCCTTAGAGAACCATGGGATTTCTTTTTCTTTTTCTTTTTCTGTAGATTTTTTTGAGTTTTTTTAAAAGTTTTTTTATATTTCTTGATTTTCCCTTTTGTTGCCCTTGTTGTTTTTTATTGTTGTACTTATTGTCCTTGTTGTTGATGTCGTCGTTGTTGGATAGGACAGAGAGAAATGGAGAGAGGAGGGGACGACAGAGAGGGGGAGAGAAAGATAGACATCTGCAGATCTGCTTCACTACTTGTGAAGTGACTTCCCTTGCAGATGGGGAGCCGGGGGCTCGAACTGGGATCCTCATGCTGGTCCTTGCGCTTTGTGCCATGTGCACTTAACCCGCTGTGCTACCACCCAACTCCCAAGGTGTTTTTTTTTTTTAAAAAAAAAAAACATTTATTTATCTACTATTGGATAGAGACAGAAAGAAATTGAGAGGGAAAGCTACAGACAGACCCACAGCCCTGCTTCACTGTGAAGCTTGGGGCTTGAACCTGGGTCCTTGTGCACTGTAATGTGTGCATATAACCAGGTATGCCACTGCCTGTCCCCCCCCATGGGATTTTTTTTTTATCCTGAGAAGTATGGATGTTGTACTCAGGACTCCACCATCAAAAACTCTTGTGAGCTCTTTGATATTTCAAGTAAAGCTCTTCCTGGTGGATATATCTACTGAAATTGCATTTGCAAAGAGGTAATGAATTCCTAAACGTAATTCCCAATATTGCTAGTGCTTACCTGCTTGGGGCTCTTGTTTCCCTGAACTGGAAGAACTTTCTTGAGCAGTGTTCAGTGAAGGCAGATTTGGGAAGGGAATGAAGCCAGTCGATTCAAGTTCCAGGCCAAGGCTTGCTGTCTGTCTTCCTGCTTTCTCTCTTCCAGTGCCTTGCTAAGGATAACTGCTCTGGTATCCTTCCTCCAGAGGCTCTCTTGTGGAGGTAACCCCAGGTGTGGCTAACTCAGTTCCCTTGAATGACTTGATGGCCTCTTATACCAGGAGAAATTGTATAATGCACAATAATAACTAAATGAAAGTTACACTACAGTGCACAAGGACCCAGGTTCAAGCCCCTGGTCCCTACCTACTTCACAAGTGGTGAAGTCAAGCTGCAGGTGTCTCTCCATCTCTCTTCCTCTCCAGCTCCTCTCTTTTCTTAACTCCTTTCTGTCTCTAGCCAATAATAAATAAATAAAATAAAATAAATAGTATAATTCACCGTATCTTTTTAGACTGCACTCCGGGAATTCATACACATAGAATTACTTGACGGACACTCACTTCTCAATAGGCTCCTTTGCTTTCTTTTTTTTTTTTTTTTAATTTTTTTTTATTTAAGAAAGGATTAATGAACAAAAGCATAAGGTAGGAGGGGTACAACTCCACACAATTCCCAACACCCAATCCCCATAACCCACCCCCTCCCATGGTAGCTTTCCCATTCTCTATCCCTCTGGGAGCATGGACCCAGGGTCGTTGAGGGTTGCAGAAGGTAGAAGGTCTGGCTTCTGTAATTGCTTCCCCGCTGAACATGGGCATTGACTGGTCGGTCCATACTCCCAGTCTGCCTCTCTCTTTCCCTAGTAGGGTGGGTCTCTGGGGAAGCTGAGCTCCAGGACATATTGGTGGGGTCTTCAATCCAGGGAAGCCTAGCCAGCATCCTGGTGGCATCGCTCCTTTGCTTTCTTTGCCACCTTGCCTTAGCCAACAGCTGTTGGAATCCTTCTCCCCTCTAGTCTTCCATTTGACATTATAGATGGTTCTCAAATCTGGGCAGAATGGGAAACAATTTCTGCTACTTTCTTCAACAATGCCTAGCTACCTATACTAATTCCTGTCATTTATATCCCTGGCTTTTAGAGAACCTCTACAGATTACCCCACCAAACATCCAGGGGGTCCAAGTAGCAGTTTAAGAAAGACTAAAAGTATTCAGAAATATCCTACCAGGTCTATAGAAGAACATAAGCAGACAACACATGAAATTTCTACCCGCAGAAAAGTTTTATGACAGCCTTTCTGGAAACATTCTTTGAGAAGTATGTCATTTGCTAGAATCTCATTCTGGATAATGCTATAAAAAGGCTTACCTTAGCTCAAATGCCAAGTCCTTCATCAAATAACATTGTATATCTATGGCTTGCCAAGACTTGCTGGATAAAAGCCACCACAATTTCTCCCAACAGGGCCATAAGAAGGTGGGACTCATTGTGCTCTGTACAGTGTGAGTGAATAAAGGAGTGAAGAAAGTTTCCTGGTGAATCTGCTACAAAAATGATAAAAGACTATTTTCTTATATTAATATTTTATTATAAAAGGGTCATTACCAATTGGCTGGGCCTACTAGCTGACTGAACAAATTTCAGTTGTCATTCTAGCTTCAAAGGACACTGCTTGAGGGAAGCCCGTGAGTATATTCTAAAACCAACCACAGGCCAGTCATAAATGGTGTTAAGCAGGCAGTGTTTATAGACTGGCAAAGTCAGGAAAAATGTCCATGGTCATGCCAAGGGGAAGAAAAAAAAATGAAAACATTGTACTTTCCATTAAAAACCACCTGCAACTCAAGATGTTGATAAAAATCTAACTAAACTAAATTTCAGATTAAGCTTTTCAGATATTCTAAATGGAAAAGGCAAACTTTGCATGAGTTTTGTCATCATTTAATTCTTCCAATGGTTCTGTTGTTATAGAAAAATGTTCAGAGTAATTTAGAGTTGTTAGTGGTTTTCTAACACATCTTCAAAAGAAAGTAAGCAGGTCACAGTGGAAATGTCTACCCACAGAAAGCTTCCTTGGAGGGGGCCGGGTGGTGGCATGCCTGGTCAAGTGTACGTTATAACATGCAAAGACTTGGGTTCCAGTCCCTGGTCCCCACCTGCAGGGGGGAAAGCTTTGTGAGTGGTGAAGCAGGGCTACAGGTGTCTCTCTGTCTCTCACTCTCTCTATCTTCCCCTTCTCTCTTGATTTCTGACTGTCTCTATCCAATAAATAAATAAAGATAATAAAGTATAAGAGAGTGTACAATTAAAAAAAGAAAAGAAAACTTCCGTGGAAACATTCTTTGAGGAGTATGTCAGTGACCCCTTTATCTGTAGGGATATGTTCCAAGACTCTAAGTGCATGCCTGAAGGTGCAGATAGCACCAAACCCTTGATGTGTGTGTGTGTGTGTGTGTAGTTTCATTTATAAATGAGGTGAATAAGATATGAACATCAACACATTAAAATAGCATAATTATACCAATACACTGTAGGAAAAAATATATAAAGTGCTTTCTCTCTTAACTTGATCATTTTCCAGATATTTTAAATTTGTCATGGTTCCTTGGAATGTTGGCTGAGGAGCAGAGTTGGAAACTGGGAGGCCCTTCTAACCTGAACTCTAACCTCCTGAAGTCTACTTTCCAGAGATCCACACAAGTACTCAGGTCCTAGGGTTTTGACAAGTAGATGCAGGTCTAACTAAAGAGAAACACCTAACCTATCCCTCCATGCATCTCACTTTCTTTGACTCATTTCCCCCTCAAGAGAGACTACTGAGGGATATTTTTGAGTTCTTTTCTAGGTAAATGAGTCTACTAGAAGTTAGAAGTGACTTTCTGACTGTCAGGCAACAGAGAATGACACATTTATGAAAGAGATGAACTTCAAGGGATTCAAACAAAGAATTTCCAAACCCATATAACTCTCAGTATATGACGCACATATTGAATACATCAGAAGCTGCCGTGGAGCTGAAAAAAAAAGAAGTGCCTGATGTGCCTGTCTATTGCTGGGATGGCCCAGAAGAGCATCAAAGAGAGTGACCAATGCGGCTTTCCAGGGGGCTGCTATATGCTATATGGGGATGAAGATGACGCCTGGCCAAAGAACCAGAAGAATTTATTCTCTTACCTTTAGCCATGGATGGCTTGAGCACTAGAGGACAGTCAAATGAGTGGGAACTTGGCAGCTGGGGGAAAGAAAGAGTCTTTCGGCTTAATCACCCTCTTCTTTGTTAATACTAACCTGCATTGTTTCCTACTGATTAAATAATAATATCTTTTGCCACAAGTATTGTAAGAAATAGTGCACCAGGAAAGAAAGACCATCTGATTCAATTCAGTGCTCAAAGTACTATAAGGAACGAGTTAGTTTTTTTTTTTTTCATAAAACAACAACAATAATAATCACAAGAGTCAGCATGAAGGTCATTGATTCATCTGGCAAATATCTACTCATAGCAGGGGGATTTCTTCCTCACCACATATAATTCCTCATGGTATTTCATGGAAGATGGTCAGTGCTATCTATCCACTCTGGAGCCTCTGTGCAGGCCAGATGAAAGGAACCACCCTAGGTTTCCTGTTTGACAGGGCTTTTTAGATTGACTTGGCAATACCAGCCACTGCGATGCGCAAAACTGATATGCCAGTGGGGGTCATAGGATGAAGTTTACCGTTAACCTCATGGAGAGCCCCACCCCAGTTTTCCTGGTAAGTGAGTAGCTCTTCTCTGTGCCATGAATAAGCCCAGCTCTTTTCCTCTCCTAGCTCCATTGTGTGCAACTCCTGGCTTTCCAGTTCTCCATACTCATTCGCATCCCATTGGAAGCAGAAAGAACAGGAGGAGACATGTTCAAGAAGTCCAGTTAAAAAGCTGGACTCACTGTCAGTCACCCCTGCCACCCACTTCCCAATGGTGAGATGTTCACTTAACCTGTCCCTCCACGAAATGCTGGGATAACCTCGTGGCGTGCTATCAAGGAAGAACAATGCACAGGCTCTACCACAAAGAAAAGAAAAGAAAAGAAAAGAAAAGAAAAGAAAAGAAAAGAAAAGAAAAGAAAAGAAAAGAAAAGGGGTGGGGGTATAGCATAATGGCTATGCAAAGCAACTTTTATGCCTGAGGCTCTCAAGACCCAGGTTCAATCCCCCACACTGCCATAAACCAGAACTGAGTAGTGCTCTGGTAAAAAAAAAAAAAAAAAAAAAAGAAAGAAAAGAAAAGAAAAGGGGTGGGGGTATACCATAATGGTTATGCAAAGCGACTTTCATGCCTAAGGCTTTCAAGTTCCAGGTTCAGTCCCCCACACTGCCATAAACCAGAACTGAGTAGTGCTCTGGTAAAAAAGGAGGAGGAGGGGGGGGGGAGGGGGAGGGGGAGGGGGAGGAGGGGGGAGGGGGAGGGGGAGGGGGAGGAGGAGGGGGAGGAGGAGGAGGAGGGGGGAGAGGGAGGAGGGGGGGAGGGGAGGAGGGGGGGAGGAGGAGGAGGAGGAGGAGGAGGAGGAGGAGGAGGAGGAGGAGGAGGAGAAGAAGAAGAAGAAGAAGAAGAAGAAGAAGAAGAAGAAGAAGAAGAAGAAGAATGAGAAAAATATTTGTTGAAAACTCAAAGGGTACCCAGTGCAGGCTCAAATAGCTGACACTTGGTAGAGAGCTGAAGTTGCTGGTCAGGTTCGTAGCAACTGAGTGAGAGAGCTGAGGTTAGAATCTGCTCCACAGCTCACACAGGCCATGTTGTCTATATTTTATTCAACAGCCATGTCTCCACATCAGAACCTGCGGAGAAGTGGCTCTGAGCCTGTGTATCAAAATGCGCACACAGTCTTCGCAGCAGACATTCGGTGGTGTGCATGCGTGTGTGTGTGTGTGCGTGTGTATATGTTGGGGGGACTGGTGTCTTTGGAAGGGTTCTTCTCAAATTGTAGAGAAATACTGAATGAAACTTAATTTAGTGAGAACACCTTTTCTTGCTAGATCTTTCTTACTAGAAAAGTTTCTCTTTAAAGACCTCCATCAACAACCATCATATTTGTCTTTTTTTTTAATTTATTTTTTTAAATTTTTTTTAAAATATTTATTTTATTTATTGATTCCCTTTTGTTGCCCTTGTTGTTTTATTGTTGTAGTTATTATTGTTGTTGTCGTCGTTGTTGGATAGGACAGAGAGAAATGGAGAGAGGGAAGGGAAGACAGAGAGGAGGAGAGAAAGACAGACACCTGCAGACCTGCTTCACTGCCTGTGAAGCGACTCCCCTGCAGGTGGGGAGCCGGGGTTCGAACCGGGATCCTTATGCCGGTCCTTGTGCTTTGCGCCACCTGCGCTTAGCCCGCTGCACTACAGCCCGACTCCCCCATCTCTGTCTTTTATGGCATCATTGTCTGTAACCAGATTAGGGATTTCCTCTTTCCCTTATGCTTTATGTTGGGCATAAATTCTAGTTTCTTCTTCTTAACTAAAGATTGAGAACAGCTGTACCTCCACGATTTATTAGGCACGATAAAAGCTTCACTTTTAGTCAGCTTCATTTTCTTTTCCCCTCTTCATACTAAAACCACTTCCGTTTCTTTGCCTCCTATCTGCTCATGGAGTGTCTGGTCTAAAAGCTTTTTGAGGATGGGGTTATAGCCCATTTTTTATTTTGCTAGAGGACTTTGGGGGTGAACACATGGCAGACTTCTAAGGCCAGGAAAGACAAATTCTAGAAATGCCTTTGCCTCTAGTCTGACCCTGGGCATGGAGCTGAGACTTTCTAAACTTAAGTATATGAGTAGGGTAAATTTTATTTTATTTTTTAAAATTCTTCAACTTGTATGTTTCTTCTGAATCCTAGCAATTTTATTCCTACTGTGCAAACAGGATAAAAAAAAATCTTTGTTAAAATTCTGAAGAAGCACTGATCATTCGGATTTCTACTTTCTGGGTATCAGAATCTTGACTCTAATCATCAAGTGAGACTCATTCAGTTTAGATGTCCATATTTTATTTGTGTGTGTACGTGTGATTTATAATTTTTCATTAATCTTTGGAAGGTATAATATAGCTACATGATTCAAAAAATCAAAAATGCAAAGGTATAGACTGAAAAGTCTGATTCACACGCATCTCCCCTTCTCCATGTAAGTAGTCACTTGTATTTGCTGCTTCTGTACTTTCAGATGTTTCTATGTGCAAAAATGAGCAAATATGCTGTTTTCCACCCACCCCCAAGTCTAGTTACAGGGCTCATACTTTTCTGTTTTCACTTAAGTCTCTGACACATTTCCATATATCTCCTTAGACTCTCCTCATTGTTCTCAAGTACTTCATTGGGTATTTGTGCTGAGTGATTCCTCCCTTCCCAACAGATTCTTTTTAATTTTCATTTTCCCAGACAGAGGATGAAAAGCAAGAGAGAGACTGAGAGGGAGAGAGAGAGGGAGAGGGAGAGGGAGAGGGAGAGGGAGAGGGAGAGGGAGAGAGAGAAGGAGAGGGAGAGAGGGGGAGGGAGAGGGAGAGAGGGGGAGGGAGAGGGAGAGGGAGAGGGAGAGAGGGGGAGGGGAGGGGAGGGGAGAGAGAGAGAGAGAGAGAGAGAGAGAGAGAGAAGATATAAGGTATCACAGCACCATTTTCCCATTTGTGAAGCTCTTCCCCTTTTGTGTGATGTTCCCACGTACCAGCCAGGGGCTTAAGCCTGTGTCCTCCTGCACGGCAAGGTGAGCTCTCTGCCAGGTCGGCTGTCTCCTGGCCCCTCATTGCTTTTTAAATAGCTTCACAGTATTCCACCATGTGGGGAGGGGGTTTGCAATGTATGCAACTAGACTCCTATATATGGATAGTTGGGTTATTTCCTGTCTGTTTTTATTACCAATAACACTGTAATTAGTACTTTCATAAATCTGTGATTTTGTTAGTGTGTAATTAATTTTTTTTCTAAGACAAATTCCCAGAAGTAGAGTTACTAGGTCAAAGGGCAGACTCACTTTGAATTTGACTAGATATTGCCAAATTGCCCCTCATGGGGTTGTATAATCCTTACATTTCACTGTCAGCATCGGAGGATCCCATATTCTAAAGCCTTTCCAGAGGGTGGGTGGTACAACCTTTGGACAACTGCCAATCTGATAAATAAAGAATGCTAACTTAGAGTAGCTTGCATTTTATTTTCTTTTATTAAGAATGAGGAGCTTAGGTACTTTGAAGTGTACAAAAGGATTTGTTAAAACTGACTCAGTCACACCCTGGTAGGAACTGCATTGGATTTGCTATGTATGCTCTAAACCAGAGAGTCCATGTGGCTACTCAATTTGTATTTCCCCGCCAGGGTTATTGCCTGGACTTGATGCCTGTATAATGACTCTGTACTCCCTGCAACTGTTTTTTCTCCCCTTTTTAAATGATAGAGACTAAGAGAAATAAAGAGGGAAAGAGAAAGAGACACAGCAGCGCTCTCACACCATTTGTTAAGCTTTCCCCCTGCAGGTGGGGACCAGAGGCTTGAACCTTGGTCCTAATATATGGTGAATTGTATGCTGTACCACAGGTGGCGCCAGTAAGTTCCTTTGCTGGGGAGTCTTTTCTTTTCTCATTTTACCTTTCTTTTCTTCTCTGTTATTGTCTTTTCCTTCCTTCTTTCTTTCTCTCTTTCTTCCTTTCTTTCCTTCTCTCTCTCTCTCTCTCTCTCTCTCTCTCTCTCTTTCTTTCCTCCTCCTCCTTTTTAATTCTGGAGCCTAGATCCTACTCCAGATCAACATAAGCAGAGTCTTCTGGGGCTACATCTTCGGTCGTCCCTCAAGCTGAAGTTCTTTGGGTCACATATCTGTTTCTCTTTTCGTATCTGTTTCTCTCTGTGGCATCTGGAAGCCAGTTCCATCTTTTTCTTTTCCTGAGCCACTGAAGGACTTTCAAAGTCTTTTTCACAAAGAGCATTCATCCTGCGGGGATCAAAGCTGCAGACAGATCCTTCATTGTAAGTCCCACCACAATAAGCCCCACAGAGCACCACAGATCATTTCCTTCTCTATCCAGACTTCAGGTCCCACCAGCCCATAGAATAACAGGATTTTAAGGCTCGCTTGCATTCATTCTGATATGGGTTTGTCCTCCAAGAACAGTTGCAAATTGTTTTTCCTCCACTAGGATTATCACTGGGGTTTGGTGCCTCTGTGAGGAGCCCACTGCTTCAGGGAGCTATCTCTCTCTCCCTCTCTCTCTCTTCCTCTCCCTCTCCCTCCCCGTCTCCCTGTCTTCCCCCCCTCCCTTCTCCCTCCTTCCTTTCTCCCTCCCCCCCCTCTTTTATTCCTTCTTCTCTTCCTTTTTATATATGATAGAGAGACACTGAGAGGGGGAAAAGGCAAAAGAGAGAGACACCTGCAGCACTGCTTCACCATCAGTGAGAAACGTCTCTCCTGCTGGTGGGGACACGTGGCTTGAACCTGGATCCCTGTGCATGGCAATTGTGCACTTTACCTGGTGCACCACCACCCAATCTCCAGTTCCAATTTCGTTAGTCTAGAACTTCCTCGGATGTTTTAAACAAAATTGTATTCCAAATGTTAATCACCTATTAATATAAATAGCCACACATGTACAATATTTATGAACTTTTCATGGACCATAGAGATAAAATTATGAAGTTCTCCGCTGTGGCAGTTTCAAGACTATTTCCAATCACTGAGCAAAATGACGAAATCTTGGATGCATGTGTCAAGAACTGTGGTGACTGCTGGGGCTCAGATTCTGTTCTTTGAAAGTGAAGAGAAATAAGCATCTTAAAGACAATGGGAAGGGTTCCTTGTAGTCTTGGAAAAACTTTAAGATATCCCTAGTTAATTATTATTATAACTGAGTTAGTTGGGGATTTGTTTTTCTATGAAAACCCAGAGGTTAGGATTTCTGTGATATATTTGGCCTCTCTATGTTTTGTGTTCTGTAGAGGAATCTACTGATCACTGTATTTTAGATACAGACAGGGACAAATAGTTTTGATCTATCTGATCTAAGGTTTTAGATATTTAAAAACTATATATACAAATATATTTTTAGAGCTCCTTGAACAATTTGAATCCAGTGCCAGAATTTGATCACCTTACGAATCTGAAGCATTGAATACTTAGGCTAAAGAAAAAATGTGTACTCAGAGCTATCTAGGTAGAGAACTTGAAGGATGAAATCTATTTTCCCCCACCCCTGACATGTTCACAGTGATTTATGTGAACTATAAATTAGTGGATTATGATTTCCCACCTGGCCCACCACCAAAGGTCCCCCATTCCCTTGTTCCTCCTAGGTAGCCACTGAAGTTTTTCACAGTCGTGGATATGGGTTGACTTTTGTTTGTTTGTTTTCAAGTTCCTGCGTTCAATTCTCTAAATTCCACATATGATTGAAACCATCCTGTAATTGTCTTTTGCCTTCTTACTTGATTTTTCCTCTCTCTCTCTCTCTCTCGGGTTATTTCTGGGGCTCGGTACTGGTGCTATGAATCTACTGCTCCAGGTGGGCACTTTTCATTTTTATTGAATAGGACAGAGAGAAATTGAGAGGGGAGGAGGATGTAGAGAGGGAGAGAGACACCTGCAGACCTGCTTCACCACTTGTGAAGTGACCCACTACAGATGGAGAACTGGGAGCTTGAACCCGTATCCTTGCACCGGTCCTTATGCTTCATACTACGTGTGCTTAACCTCGTGCACCACCGCCCGACCCCCTCTGACTTACTTCACTAAGCATAATCTTCCATTTTATAGGACACAATACTGTGTTTTTATTTCTGAGTAGTACTCCATTGAGTATATGTCCCATACCTTTTTTTTATCCAGTCATCTGTTGAATGACATTGTGGTTGCTTCTATATTTTGCTATTATAAATAATGCAGCTATGAACATAGGGGTACATACATCCCTTCGAATTAGTGTTATCACCTCTTTTGGATAAATGCCTAGGAGTGGATTTGCTGGATCATAAGGTATTTCCATTTGCATTGGTTTAAGGATTCTCAGTACTGTTCTCCATAGGAGTTCTACCAGTTTGCATTCCACCAGCTTAGTGTAATAAAGTTTCTTTCTCTCCACATCCTTTCCAGCACTTATCCTTTCCTGTTTTGTTGATGAAGGCCATTCTCACCAGTGTGAGACAGCATCTCAGTGTGGTTTTAATTTACACTTCTCTAATGATGAGTGAACTGGAACATTTTTGCATATGCCTGTGGGCCTCGTGTTGTGTTTCTCTTCTTTAGAGAACTGTCTATACTTATCTTCTGTCCACTTTTTTTTGTTGGGTTGTTCTTTTTCTTTTTGTTAAGCTGAACGTTGACTGTGTTCATAGAAAAGGGTTCACTTTCCCGTTTATCCACCGCCAGCTGCAGCAGACTACCTCTATGTTTTGGCGACAGACCAGACTTCCCTTGGTCACAAATACTCCTTGCTTTTTTGCTGTGTCTTTGCCTTTAGGCCAATGTCCCTGAGTTTCCCTGCTCTCTGTGCCAGCACTGTATTTATTGCCTTGACTACTTGCTGTACGCAGAGGAGGGAAACTGGCGCTGTGCTCCGCCCCACCGGGAGCTCTGTGTTTGGCCCCTTCTCACCCCAGCCAAGTGAGTGAGCACCCACCTGAGGCTGCAGTGCTCTTGCGAATGTGTCAGCTGTAGCTGGTGAATTTTGTTAAGTTCAATAGTTGCAGATAATGTTGTTTGGGGGGAGGACTGTTCTGTTTCCTGTCACTCCGTGGCCATGCCTCCTCCTGGAAGTTCCCACATATTACTTTCAAGGTGTGGGAGACATCAAGAATGAGTTCAACCTTGATTACAGTAGTCTTTATCTGAATGTCATTTAATCAGGTCTGAAATTCTCTGAGGCCTCAAGAAATGTTCAGGGCACTCTATTATGCACGGAGTCCTAAACCTTTCAGGGAAGTAGCCAGAGGTCAGAGTTACAGATATGCATTTTGCATGATCTCAAGGATCTGTGGGCTGCCATTATATCTCTCTGGAACTCTTCACACTTTTACTTTAAGGGGGAGGGCGTTGCGACAGAAAGGAGAGCCTTAAACCTTACTTACTGGGAACTTGTTAACAATCACTCAGACATGTTTTGTAAGCACGAAGGCTTTAGGTAAATTCAATAGAATTTCTACTAACAACAAATATCAAGAAATTGCGAATTAGACAACTTCTTCAACAGCTAGTAACTTGTCATTCCCTATCCTTTGCCTAATGCCTTAACCATTCCAAGATTTTGTTTCTGCCTACTTCTACTACTTGAAAGGGTGGTGGTTTCAGTTTGAAAAGACAAACCTAGGCCCGGGTGGTGGCGCTCCTGGTTGAGCATATAAGTTACAGTGCAAAAGGACCCAGGTTCAAGCCCCCAGCCCTCACCTGCAAGGGGAAAGCTTCACAAGTGATGAAGCAGGGCTGCAGGTGTCTCTCTGTCTCTCTCTCTCTCTCTCTCTCTCTCCTACTTACTCACCTCTCCTCTCAATTTCTGACTATTGCTATCCGATAAAGAAGTAAAGATAATAAAGAAACTTCTCGTAAAAAAGAAAGAAAAGGCAACCCTTATTTTTTACTGTCTTCAGATCCCTTTGCTAGCTTCACTCACGTAACAATAGTGACAACTTTATTCCTCTGAAGAGAATCCTTCCTCTTTCCTGCTTTACATGCATAAAGCACAGTTTTCTTTCTGTGGACACTACTACGACTAGTCCAATAAATATATGAGATTTAGTAGGACAACAAGTAAGGGCATTTGCAGCACACAAATACAATCCCTGTATGGGTCGTTGCCAGTGGACAAATTTCCTTTTTGACCCAAACGCCCACAGAAGAAGACCACAAATTCCAGTTGACTGCACTGTACACCCCAAGTTTCTGTAAGGACAGGGTGTGTGTAAAGTTGCATCTGGGAATCAAACCCCAAAAAAGATGAGGTTGGGGGGATTTTTGGAAATCAGCATTGTGAAGCAATGGGCCAGGAGCTACTCTCAATCATGAAAAATCCCCTAAAGATGTCAACGGACTCTTCATGGTGCAGAGGGAGGCTTTCACTAATTGTAAGATTTCTTTAAGGGTAGGGGGCAGGGTTGGAGGTCGGGCCCCAGGCAAGCTGGCTCTTTGGCATCCCCAAAATAATTATATTAACTAGATTTAAAATGTTTTACCTGGTTGTTTGGGCATGCAAACCAAACCCTTGTCTGTTTTTCTTTTGGTAGCTTCTAGAAGTATTGAGGTTTTTCTCTTTTTAACCTTATCTTGACCTCCCTTTTTCCCCCTGCCCACTACTACTTAAAGATGGCAAACCTTTCATTCTGGGTAATTACTTTGTAGTACCAGACACTACTCTTCTCCACAGCATGTCTCCCTTTCTCTGTGATTATGAGACAACAAGGCCGGCAACATTTCTCAGAGAAGAGCTGGAAATTCAAGTTTAAGGGGAAACAGAAAAGTGCTGTACTGAGACCCTAGAGCCCAGAAGGTGCCAGTTCCACTTCCTGCCTCCAGGGTTTCCCTTTTCCAGTCCCCAGGGAGAGAAAAAAAAAAAAAAAAATCCCACCAATGCAATTCTCTGCGTATCATTTCCAAATGTACGAAGGTTCTCATTATATTTTCAACATGAAACCTCAGCCTTCAAAACTAATCGTTTCAGGATGAAAACAAAACGATATGAAAGCCTCATTCAACTGGAATAATTAGAGGAACAGTGTTCCAAACTGTGTGGTTGTCCCCCTTCTTTCTGGACCTCTTCTAAAGTCAGAGACTTACCTCTCTCTCTCTCAATCTGGCTGCCCCCAACCCAGCCTGTCACCCTCAGCATCTGGGGCCAAAATGCTTGTCCTCTTGCATTGTCCCCTTGCCTTTCCCAGCAGTCCTGATGGTAGCAGCCAGGATTGAGGAAGTTCTGCAGGAAGCTGACCAGTGCCTGTGCTTTTCAAGTCCACTTCATCTCTGAGTTTCTCAGGAACAAGCAGAGGGGGCATTGCCTTTTGAACCTGGCAGAGTGCTCCATTCTGCCTGCTCCCAGACGCTGCACTCTGGCTGCCAAACAAGTTCGTCCAGCGTTGAGATTTAGTGGAATGTCACAGAACTAGCACATCAGTGATTAACAAAATAATAATAATAAAATGACTCTCTAGATAGAGCTGAATATGCCTTCAGGGAGATGTACTATGAGCCTTTCCAGGGAGGAACTGACCCTCCATTCAGCCAGAGGGAGTCCCAGCCCAACTCTGTGCCGAGGTGAAGGTCAATTTTCAACAGCTCAGTGTGTTCAGAGATTGAAGAATGGTAAGGCAGCTGTCATTTGGTCTGGAATGAACCACACTCCTTGTTATTTACACCCAGAAAGTGCCCCCGGTCTCACTTCCTTTGAGTCTTTAGAAGCCTCCTTTCCAGAAAGGTTCATTATAAGCAAAGAGGTGGATTTTTCAGATATAGGGAACAGTAAGAAGTCATTGACAGGAGCTGGGCAGTGGTGCAGGCAGCTGAGCACAGATGTTACCATGCACCAAGACCCGGGTTCAAGTCTGTAGGAGACTAGGTCAGGAGAGAAATGGCATTCAAACAGCATTCTGAGGGAGTCAGCGGTAGAGCAGTGGGTTAAGTGCACGTGGTGCAAAGCGCAAGGACCGGCGTAAGAATCCTGGTTCGAGCCCCCGGCTCCCCACCTGCAGGGGAGTCGCTTCACAGGTGGTGAAGCAGGTCTGCAGGTGTCTGTCTTTCTCTCCCCCTCTCTGTCTTCCCCTCCTCTCTCCATTTCTTTCTGTCCTATCCAACAATGACAACATCAATAACAACAACAACAACAACAATAAAAAAGGGCAATAAAAGGGAAAATAAATCAATTAATTAAAAAACATATATTAAAGAAAAACACTTCAAACAGCATTCTGAGGCAGACCTCCATGGCACATGCTGTGCAGCTGTCAGAGGCACGTCTGATAGCTGTTGCTACATGCCCTTCATGGTGATGCGTGCTGCTGACACAGCCTTCTGAGGACGGTCTCGGTGTGCTACGTGCTGAAGAGACCACCACTAGTTCTATCTGACCTTCTCCCAGACTATATTAGAGATACTGTCTCAAACCAAAAAGACGAATAATTACATAATTGAGCGAAGGATCCAAATCCATGGAGAAGTTTGGCAAAAACTGACATGTAAAGTGCCCCAATAAATGCTCTGTTCTATTCCTTGAATGGTTCCAAGGTGCCTTGCCTGAGTGTTTCATTTCCCTTCCCCTCATCGAACCCTTGCAGGAGGTGGGCTCCACACAAGCTTCCAGTCCCCACCTGCAGTGAAGAAGTTTCACTGGCTGTGAAGCCGTGCTGCAAATGTCTATCTCTCTTTTTCTATCTCTGCTTCTCTTGGTCCTATCAAAATAAATAGGTAAATATTTAGAAAATAAGAGTCAGTTGATTGATGGGTTGACTTGGGCAAGGTACTGGGCTCATCAGGAAATTCTGGACATGTAATTCGGGCAGGAAGGGAAGTTTCCAGGGACACAGGAGGCTGGGAGCATCCTGGCCTTAAGACAAGCAGGGCAGAGAAACCACCAAAGAGAGATCACCTAAGAGAACCCTGTGCTGGGAAGGGCCTCCTCACCTGGGACCTAGTTAACAGTTAACAGAGGCAGTGGACACGAGCATCTTTGATGACATTCTGGTCCAGAATCCAGAATTTGTATTTATTTTAGGCACCACAGAGAAAAGGAGCAGAAGTTTTAATCTATGAAGTAAAATTCATTAATACATGAAGAGGAAAGAAAGAGAGAAAGAGAGAAAGAAAGAAAGAAAGAAAGGAAGGAAGAAAGAAGGAAAGAAAGAAAGAAAGAAAGAGAGAAAGAAAGAAAGAAAGAAAAAGATATAAAGAAGAAAGGAAGGGAGGACGGAAGGAATATCTTAAACTATTTTGGGGGGAGGTCCTATGGTGTAGTTAAAAAAAATTGAGGGGGTCAGATGGTAGCGCAGCGGGTTAAGTACACATGGTGCAAAGCGCAAGGACCGGCATAAGGATCCCGGTTCGAGCCCTCGGCTCCCCACCTGCAGGGGAATCACCTCACAGGCTGTAAAGCAGGTCTTCAGGTGTCTGTCTTTCTCTCCCCCTCTCTGTCTTCCACTCCTCTCTACATTTCTCTCTGTCCTATCCAACAACGAATGACATCAACAACAATAATAATAACCACAACAAGGCTACAATAACAAGGGCAACAAAAGGGGGAAAAATGGCCTCCAGGAGCAGTGGATTCATGCTGAGCCCCAGTAATAACCCTGGAGGAAAAAAAAATTTTTTTTTTTGAAGCATAGCTTTTGAGCCTAGTAATCACTGGATTTGCTCCTTAGGCCTGCCATGTTCTGGTGATGAGAACTGAGCTTGCTGTGCAGGTGGAAAATGACAGAAACGACAGTTGTAGGTATTAAATATGAAATGATCATGTGTTAAAAAGCTATATATAAAAAAAAAGCTAGTTCCATAAAAGCTAGTTCCTTTTTTTCTCTTCTTTCAAGGAATTTCTTTAAATTCCCATTGTCTGCTTAACTAGTCAGATCTTCTACTAACAGTCCTTATTAGTAAATCTCTCTGAAAAAGTTTCAGCTTACTGGGAGTTGGGTGGTAGATCAGCGGGTTAAGTGCATGTGGCACGAAGCACAAGGGCCGGCGAAAGGATCCCGGTCCGAGCCCCCGGCTCCCCACCTGCAGGGGAGTCGCTTCACAGGACGTGAAGGGAGTCTGCAGGTATCTCTCTTTCTCTCTCCTTCTCTGTCTTCTCCTCCTCTCTTCATTTCTCTCTGTCCTATCTAACAATGACGACATTGATAACAACAACAATAAGTACAATAACAACAAAAAAAACAAGGGCAACAAAAGAGAAAATAAACAAATAAATTTTTTTTAAAGTATCAGCTTATTAAATCTGACTTCACCAATGCACACAGAGATTCAGTATCTTTTAGTCCTCTGTTGTGGATATTTATTTATGTAGTACTTGGAGCATGCGAGATGTTGAAATTTGGTAAGTAGCTGTAGATGTTGTAGAACTCTTTGCCACTTTTTATTTTTGTTTATTTTTCTGAAAGACTGTATTTTATTTTTCTGTTTATTTTTCTGAAAGACTGTAAGCTTGTTATGTCATATCAAACCGTTTCATTGTCTGTTTGCCTGCCTATCTGCCAAATAATTATATGTACATCGATTCACTGGTACAAGGCTATGCTTTGAATACATTTGACTGTGTCCAAGTGTCTAGATGCTATTTGTGACCTTTGCAAGCTTGATTTGTGCATGACTTTGAGAATGGAAAGATTGAAATCCATAGAGGAACAAAGTATACACGTTTCCATATTCTCTCCTGGAAGGCCTCTAACTCTCTACTCTTACTTGGCCAGATCTGGATGCAGTCATGGTCACAGGACGGTTCCTCCACGTGTGTCATGAAACCAACCAGGAGCACACATGGCTTGTGAAAACTGCCTCTTCCAGGATTCTTGGATGGAAAGGGAATCCATTAACGGGACCCCACTGGAAGTTGCAGTGGGGGAGTATAAGTCCAGTTTTCTGTTAGATAAGAGCCTGAGATAGAAAGCTCTGCACTAACCTATTTTAAAAATATATCTGGGGGTCGGGCGGTGGCACAGTGGGTTAAGCACATGTGGCACAAAGCGCAAGGACCGGCGTAAGGATCCTGGTTCGAGCCCCCGGCTCCCAACCCTCCTCTCTCCATTTCTCTCTGTCCTACCCAACAACAAACAACATCAACAATGGCAATAATAATAACCACAATGAGGCTACAACAACAAGGGCAACAAAAGGGGGAAAAAAATGGCCTCCAGGAGCGGTAGATTCATGGTGCAGGCACTGAGCCCAGCAATAACCCTGGAGGGAAAAAAAAAGTATATATATATATATATATATATATATGATAGGTGTGAGCCAGACTGTGTGCATTCTTCTCTGAAGGGTTTTCAAACTGTAGATCACGAAGCATTTACAGCTAATAAAACACTGGGAGGGTGGTAAGTAGCATTTACCAAAATGAATGACTATCAGACTGCCTTATGTAATGCTTCTTTAAGTATTAACCCATTATTTCAAAACCCAGTATTTCAAATGTATGTATATGTATGTGTCCTGAGTTAAGACATATAACACATTTTAAATATAGGTCCATGCCCATCAAGATTGAAATGTCACAGTATTGGCAGTGAACTCTCCAGCGGAGGTGGTTGGAATCATGTTTCTGCTGTTATTACTTTACGTTAACTTTTCAAGGCAAACTGACACAGAGAGATCGGGAGAGACACTACAGTCCTAAGCTTCCTTCAGTGTCGCAGTATCACTACCTTCAAGCCTGACTTGAACACATGGCAAAGAAGGCAGCCTTCCAGGTGAGCTATCTTGCTGGTCCTGGAGTGACCTATATCACATGTAAGTCACAAATGCCACATTTAAGAAACATTAGACTAGCAAGATGCTAATCTATAAAGCATTCCTCCATAGTCTCGTTGAGAAAACAACATAGGGAAAGATTACAGCAGTGGGAATTTCGCCATTCCTGAAGATAGAAGGGACCAACAGCTTGGAGCGCAGGACATATGCTGGTGTACAACATTCTGCTTGTGGTGGGTAGGGGTGGAGATCACTCACTTGGTGGGATGTGTGTGTTGCTATACTTGCCCACACTCTATGGGAAGCCCCATTGTAGCGATATCTTCCTCTTTCTTTCTATTTGAAATAAAAGGAAGAGCAGCCCTGAAAGACTTTTAGGGGTCAACGAAATTGTATATCAATGTCTCAGCACCACCCAACAGGAAAAGAAAGTTTTACTTTTAAGGAAAAAATCTTCTGTGGCAAAGGGAAATAGGAATGATTCTCTGTTTTCTTAAGGCAAATACTACTATTCATCATTTTGATTAACCATCTGCATTCTGACGTCTCCTTCAACACACTGCTTCAAATACCAGAATGCACAGATCTCCTCAGACTCACAAGGTCCATGCCTGTCATTTAATGCTAATATTGCCAACAAAATGGTGAAAACATTTCAGCCTCAATTCTACACATCAATGCACATACCTCTCAGACAAGCTCATCATCCTCGCATGAAAAGAGTATCCTCCTGGCAGCCCTGGCTGGGAGGCCAGAAGTGGATCTGAAGACACCCACTTCTATTCCTCTCTCAGTGCATCTTCTCCCATCCTAGGACCTATTGACCTAAGCCACAAAGGGGGCCAAGGGGCTAGACCCTTCCTAAATCCATTCTCAGCTGCAACCCTCCTGGTCACGAGTCAACTTAATTTTTCTCTTTTTGTCTAGGTCCATCAGGTTTCATCTGTGTCTTCTCTCTCCTGCATTTTCTATTTGAATGTGGTTTCGAACACAGGCTTACTCCCATTTCCAGATAAGCTCCTGATGGCTGGCAGTAATCCACATCAGGACCCTATACACTGCTTTGTGAGCTGAATCAACGCCAGTATACACTGGGGCCAGGCAGTGGTGCACCTAGTTAAGCACTCCCATCACGGTGCGCGGGGACCCGGGTTTAAGCCCCTGGACCCCAGCTGCAGGGGAAAGCTTCATGAATAGGGAAGCAGGGCTGCAGGTGTTTTTCTATCTCTTTCCCGTCTCTTATCTTGCCCTCTCAATTTCTCTCTGTCTCTATCCAATAATAAATACAGTTTAAAACTGCCAGTGTGGATTTAACTGGGCTATTTGGAATGGAGAAAAAGTTGTTTGTGTTTGTAAATTAGTACTGATACAGAATTTTTTGTGATGCATTATGCAGAGCTCACATACTGTGATGAACAAGGACCCAGGTTCAAGCCTCCGGTTCCCATAGCCAGAAGAAAAGCTCCCTGTGTGGAAAAGCTGTAGGTGTCTCTCTCTTTCTCGTCCTCTCTGTTTCCTTTTCAGTTTTTCTCTGCCTCTATCATAAAAATGTATCTTTTCCTGCGGGTGTCTGTCTTTCTCTCCCCCTTTCTGTCTTCCCCTCCTCTCTCCATTTCTCTCTGTCCTATCCAACAACGATGACAACAGTAACAACTACAGTAAAACAAGGGCAACGAAAGAGAATAAATAAACAAATATTTTTTAAAATGTATCTTTTCTTCCAGAAATTATTTTCCCCTTACAGATCCTCCCATTATCTTTAAATTTACTTAATCTCACCCATTGCATACAAAAAACCAAGACTCTTGACTCAGAGACATAAAGACAAGGTCTACATACACAGACCAAAAGAGATCTCATGCCTCAACAGCTAGCTCCTCTATTTGATCCAAACTGATCATTCCTCAGTTATGATATCTAACTACTTAGAGTATTGCATAATTATCTAATTATCTAGTTACTTAGCATATGATGTGTACAGAAGTGTATACATAATCCAGCAAAAAGTAGCAAGCAAAAACAATAAGAAAGACCCACATAGTGAAATAACTGTGGAGGAATTAGAAAAATAAATTGTAGTCTTACAAAATTTAAATTAGTTTGAAAAAAAATTATCAAAAATCTTCAGAAAAGAACATTTCCCAAGTTGTGTAAAGGAGACAGGTTTTCTTAACTAGTCTTAAAGGATATGATGGAATACAGGGGCTGGGTGGTAATGTACCTGGTTGAGTGCACAAGGACCCAGGTTTGAGCCCCTCACCCCCGCCTGCAGGGGAAAAGCTTTGCAAGTGGTGAAGCAGTGCTTTAAGTGCTGTGTATCTCCCCCTTCCCTCTGGATTTTTTTTCTCCTCTGGTGTTGTTTTGCTTTTATTTTCTCTTTTTTTCCCTCTCTTTTTTTTTTATTGGGGAATTAATGTTTTACATTCAACAGTAAGTACAATAGTTTGTACATGCATAACATTCCCCAGTTTCCCATATAACAATAAAACCCCCACTAGGTCCTCTGAATCCTTCTTGGACCTGTATTCTCCCCACCCACCCACCCACCCCAGAGTCTTTTACTTTGGTGCGGTACGCCAATTCCAGTTCAGGTTCTACTTGTGTTTTCTTTTCTGATCTTGTTTTTCAACTTCAGCCTGAGAGTGAGATCTCTGGATTTTTTTTTATTGTTGTTGTAGTTATTGTTGTTGTTATTGATATCTTCGTTGTTAGGACACAAATGGAGAGAGGAGGGAGAAGACAGAGAGGAGGAGAGAAAGACAGACACCTGCAGACCTGCTTCACCGCCTGTGAAGCGACTCCCCCGCAGGTGGGAAGCCGGGGGCTCGAACCGGGATCCTTATGCCAGTCCTTGTGCTTTGTACCACCTGCGCTTAACCCGCTGCGCTACCACCGGACCCCCCCCCCCAGATTTTTTACTGCCTCTATCTAATAAATAAAATAAAACAATAAAAAGTTATAAAAAAAAGTGTCAAGGTGGAGTACACATTAGCAGGAAGGAGTCTCATGCTACTGATTTTCCACTACAACAATCCGAGATAAGAACAGTCATTACATCCGTTATTATGTGTAAAAAGAGGGAAGATGGAGGTGGGGAGCGGCGGAGGACCACCAAGTCCTGTCTTGTTCTTCCCTCTTTTGCTGGGGTTGAAGGAGTCTGTTCCGTGGAGCCCTCCAAACTGGAACTCAGTGTGAGCCCTTTGCCCTGACCTACTTTGCACTGAGTTTCCTGAATTTTCCCTGATCTTCCTGGCTTCTGACATCCTGAATTACTTTCTAGTTGTGGTCTTGTTGGCTCTATGACCTGACGCTTGGGTCTGTGCCCCCAACACTCACAGTCTATGCCCTTTACCTGGTAGTAAATCCACAGTAGGTCCCTGAGTTGAGGTGGCCCAAGTCCCACTAGCCCAGCCTTGTTCAGGACTGAAACTCAGACTGGTTGGATTTTGAGTCCCTCTTAATCCACAACATCTCCAAAATAGAAAGGGGAAGAAAATAAAAAGAAGGCAGGGTGAGTCAGAAGGGGTGGGGGTAGAATACTCTTCCAGGCCGCAGGCACTAACCTTTTGGAAAATGTTTGCTTTTCCTTCTAGCTTTTCAAGAACAATGCAAGAAATAAAAGTTGCCAAAGAGGGCTTTGAGAGAGTTAAAAAAGAATTCCATGCCTGAGGCTACTGAGTACTCAGGTCACTGGCCACCTTCCACTACCACCACCCCCACTAAAAGCCAGAGCTAAACAGAGCTCTGGTTTAAAAGAAAGAGAGAAGGGAAGAAAGAAAGAAAGAAAGAAAGAAAGAAAGAAAGAAAGAAAGAAAGAAAGAAAGAAAGAAAGAAAGAAAGAAAGGAAAGAAAGGAAAAAACACAGTATGGGCCTGGAGTAGCTGAAGTGGGGAAAAAATGCTTTATTTCTTCTTTTCTAAGCCAGATAAAAATCAACCTTAGTTTCTTACTCAGCAAGCTAACAGAAAAAAATTGTTAAATCTCTCTGACATTTTCAGATAGAATTCAAGAGGCAGAGACAGAAGGAAAGCTAGCACTGAGTTTCCTCCAGTGAGGTGGGGCTGCACTTGAACCTGGGCTGCACAGTTGGCAGAGCAAGTGCACTATTCAAGCGAGGGCTCTTGCTGACTGCTAAGGGGAGGATTTTGTATCAGTCGATTGCAGGATCCTCTCTCCTATCTCCTTATCCCTTGTTCTTGCTACTCTTTTGCACTGAGAGACTTGAGAAGACTGATCTGTGATCCCTGTCCTGCTGTGCCATTGGACCAAGTTTTGTGGAACTGAGCACTTCAATATATCATTGCATTTAATTTTTATTAATTTAAATTTAAACGTTACACACCGGTGACACACATAAGATAGCAGTACAGATTTTTTTTTTTCATAGTGACCTTGGAAGGCATGTGTTCCAGAAGGCAGAGCCATAAAAGAGTCTTAGCCTGGGTCCCTTCCTTGGTTACCGTGTGGAGGGTAACTGCCCAAGAGAAATGCTAACTTTCAGCAGCTTTTCCGTGGAGCCTCAATACTTACACGTATGTTTGTTGATGTGGCAGAACCTGGCCTTTCTTGACCAAGACAAGTCTGAAACCTTCCAAAGCAATTTCAGTCCAACTACTTCTCACCTCTCACTGAGGAGGCCACGTCTGCACTCCTGTGCCTTCTTATTTATTTATTTGTTTTTACTCATTTTAAAGTTAATATCTTCACTCTTCCATTTTTAACTACCCAGACTTCATTCATGTTTATTCTACAAAACCTTTAGTGGTTATATTTATTGGGCTCTGACCTTGAGAGATTTTTAAAAAAACGACCTATTTTTTTCTAATCTTTGCCTTACAACTCCTCTCTTCCCCCACTTCTTTAGTTCTATTTTTACCTAATGTGTCTGCACAGTGTAAAACCAAAGTACACATTTTCTCAATAAGTACTACACTGCACTACATTATTAATAAACCACCCAGCTCTTAACTACAATTGCAGAACTCTGGGAGTGGAGATAAGGGAAGAAATTATTTCCCTTTATTCATGCCAAGTTGGCACTTTTGTCAAAGGCCTGAGATCCTGGCATGGGAAGTTCCACAGAAACAATTTACTTAAAAATCATAACCCAGCTGGGGAAGGCTGCTCAGCCCTCATTCCATACCCACCTGAGTTCAAAATCAGCACCCTGCACAACAGACTCTGCCCCTGTGCCTTGGGGAGACATGTCTGCTGGAAGCCCAGGGAAGCTTCTTGGAGAAACACGACATGCCTGAGGGCCTGAAAGTCTCCATCAGAAACTTCTTATCCCCTTCAACAGTTTTTTCTGAGGTCACACATTTCTTCTCTATTTTGCCTTTTGTCTAGCACCTTCAAATCCCTCCTACCATGCCTCCACACTTTTTTTTTTTTGGCCTACAGTGCTATCGCTGGGGCTCAATGCCTGCACTATGAATCCACTGCTCCTGGAACCATTTTTCCGCCATTGTTGTTGTTGCTGTTATTGTTGTTGTTGGATAGGACAGAGGAAAATTGAGAGGGAGGAGAAGATAGAGAAGAGAAAGTAAGATTGACACCGGAGACTTGCTTCACTACTTGTGAAGTGTCCTCCCTGCAAGTGGGGAGCCTGGGGGACTCCAACCAGGATCCTTGCTCCGTGGGTCCTTGGCTCCTTGTGCTGTGTGTGTTTAACCCAAGGTGCTACCACCTGTTCCCCACCCCCGAAACACACACACTTTGTTTTGTCCCTCAGCTTGAATTTTTTTAAAAAAAATATTTATTTATTGGATACAGTCAGAAATTGGGAGGGGGGAGATAGAGAGGGAGAGAGACAGAGAGACACCTGCAGCACTGCTTCACCACTTGCAAAGCTTTCCCCCTGCAGGTGGGGACCAGGCCTGGAACCTGGGTCCTTGTGCACTGTGACATGCATACAACAGGGTGCTCCACCACCCGGGCCCCCTCAGCTTGAATTCTTCATCAGCAAAATAAAAATCTACTGGAGTTCATCCAATAGTCACCACACTCCTCAAGTACATTCCTTCTAAAGGGGTCTGGGTGTGTGTGTGGGGGGGCTCACCCACCACTCACCAACCGGCCCTCACTCACCTCAGCCCAGAGCAGTTTAAGAAAAACAAACAGCTTGTCACCCTATTGCTAGAGAGAGATGTAACCATTTTTAAGCTACAGCTGAATCATCGGTCTCTTCCTTTTAGATGGTCTCCTGTTGTCATTCGACAAGAGAAAACACCTTTCCCTGTGAGACATCACACTGAAGTCATATAAGTCCTAAGATCTTGTCCTTTGAAGGGGGCTGACTCTCTTGACCTGCAGTGTTTGTCCTGCAGCCATAACACAGTGCCTGCCAGGTCTCTGGCCCCGTGAACTCTCTGCTTTGCTGCAGCTGGGTGGAAGGAAGCAGGAGCTCCCAATGTCACTGTTTCCGCCCCAGGCTCATTGTTCCTGGAGTTAGTTACCACATTAATGGTTCAAAGCAATATCTTCTTTTGCTCTCATTTTGGAGACCAGTGTGTTTCCCCCATCCGCCTCTATTATCCTGAGTGCCTTATTTTTCCTCTTGGTCCAAATCAAACAATGTTTATCTGCCATAGGAAGGGCTTTGCAGGGTTCCTGCCCACAGTGCCGAGTGATACACAGAGCTTCCTGTGCACTCGTGGCCCTGCTCCAGCGCAGTGGAACAGGCTTCAGGGCAGATCAGAGAGTCATGCACCACAATTGTCTGCCACAGGGCCAGGGAGACACAGCTGTCCTTTCTCTGCCAGTGTCACTGATCAACAGGAGGGTTTCGGATATAGACTTCAAAGCCTCAGAGAAATGGGCCCTGTTTGCATAGAAGGCAGCTCAGTAAAGAACCAGAGAAATGATACTGTGAAGTTGTGTCCATTTTAGGGACATTTTTCATTTTCAAAAGCTGTTTAGGAGGGCTGGGTGGTGGCATGCCTGGTTGAGCATGCATGTTATCAAGCACAACGACCTGGGTTCAAGGCCTCATTTCCCATCTGCGGGGGGGAGTTGGAGGGACACTTGCTGGGAAATTGTGCTGATGCAGTCACATCTGCCATGTTGTCCCCTCAGGCTACTGCTAGTTCCCACGAGAGTTGGGACATTCTCGGAGTGCCTGTTCTGCCATGTTATGCCCTCAGGACATTGTCTATATCCCCACGATATCTGGAGTGCTTTGGTCACTCCTCCCCCCTCCCATTCTCGAGAAAGCTGCTCCTATAAAAGCCCTTCTTCTTCCGCACCTCGCTCTCTTGCCAGCGCTTCACTCCGGTGTTCAGACACAGGAAAGGTTACTGCATGAGGCTGCCATTCGCTACCTCCACATGGCCCAACCTGCTTCTCTAGCACCCAACTCTGAGGTGCCAGTGCAAATAAAGATTTGTGTTTCCTCTTCGCTCTGGACCCCCTCTCTCTCATCTCCGCGGCCCGCGCACAACAACAGACACTCATGTATTATGAAGTAGTGTTTCAGGCAGCTCTCTTTCTTTGTATCTCTTCTCAATTTTGCTGTCCTATCGAATGAATAAATAATAAATACAGAATTCAAAGGAGAAAAATATAATCTTAACACAAAAGCTACTTATAAAATCAACTTGCTCAGGGCCAGGTGGTGGCATACCTGGTTGAGTGCACATGTTACAATGCACAAGTACCTGGGTTCAAGTCTCTGGTCCCTACCTGTAGGGGGAAAGCTTTGCAAGTGGTGAAGCAGGTGTCTCTCTGTATCTCTGTCTCTCTATCCCCCCTTCCCTATTGATTTATGGCTGTTTCTATCCAATAAATAGATAAAGGTAAAGAAAATTTTTTAAAGACTATAAAAAAAAAGAAAATGAACGGAATCAAGGGTTATCCAGTTCTTTCAGTTGACTGGAATCTAATAGACTCTTACCTGACTGGTGGGGGTGGTGGGAGTAGAGCCCCTCTGTCCTCATGGCCCCCTTCACAGGTATATGACTTTATCTAGACCCCACACTGACCTGGGCTTCAGTTTCTTCCTTAGCCAGGTGAAGGTACTGGATTCTTGGTTCATCACTCTGGGACCTCTCTGCATTGTGGGAACCTGCAGTGTTGACCAGGACATAGTGTCAAAGACTAACTACACACATGGCTTGGCTCACAGATCAAACACTGGTCACTTACTGAGTCACTTCCATGCTGTGGGGACAACACTGGGCACTGGAAATATAACAACAGTGAAGATATAGCTGTTACCCTGGAGAAGCTCACCATGTGGTCAAGAAGACACACAAGTAAACAGAACATAAGGCTGGGGCCGGATGGTGGTGCACCTGGTTGAGTGCACATGTTACAATGCATAAGGACCCGGGTTCAAGCCCCCAGTTCCCACCTGCAGGGGGAAAGCTTCATGAGTGGTGAAGCAGGGCTGCAGGTGTCTCTCTGTCTCTGTCTCTCTCCCTCTCTATCTCCCCCATCCCTCTTGATTTGTGACTGCTTCTATCCAATAAATAAAGGTAATAAATTAAAAAAATAAAAATAATTAAAAAACACCTTTCTTAAAAAACATTTATAAAAAAAATAAAACAAAACATATGGTTCAAAAGCTGTAAGTAAAACATAGGCAGACTAAAAAGTTCTTGTAGAAATAAGAGATAATTCCTGGAGGAGGTAGGGTAACTTTCTAATAGAGGTATGAGGACTAGAGAGAAGGGGAGAGAGGGAGAGGGAGAGAGAATGAGCTCACTGAGTAGGGCTTCTGTTTTGCCATGAGCCCTAGCACCACATGGGAAGTGTTTTGGCAACAGAGGAAGCTCAGGTGCTGTGGTGTTTCTTCCTCTCTCTCTCTGTCTCTCTCTGGTTGGGAAAAAAGAAATTTGTACTCCCAGTTGAAGAACACATGGTCTGGCAGAGGAGGAATGGAAGGCTTCTAGGATGTGTGTTCTGAGAGGAGGGAGCCATGCGAGCAAAGACCACTTTACTGGAAAAATGACCATCGTTTCCCCAGCCACCTAGCTGTAGACCCAGCTCCTGTGTCCCCATCACCACCACAGAGTGGACCAGAGGAAGATACCAGATTTCAATGCTACAGACTGATAACTTCTTCAGGTGCCTGTGGCCTCTGGTCTACTTTAAGCTACACTGGCTAATTCAGAGCATTGCTCAGGATTTGAACTTGGGTCATACTGCTTCTGCTTACCTGGGTGAGTTCGCATGGGTGTGAGGCTGTGATATAGTCAGGGCTGAACCTGGGTCTATGGTGTCACAGGGGCAGAGGAGCCATGGGAGAGTGGAGGACCAGAGAGGTGGAGAAGGAAGGCATACGCCCCATCAGGGAGGGAAGAGTGTCTTCTTCTGTCCCTGGACCCTGTGAAAGCCAAGACCTGCCCTGCCTCCAGAGCTGAAAACTTGCTGTTCTGTTCTCAACTGGTACTGCTATTTAATTAGATCTCTGCTCTTTCTGTTTTAATCTGACAAAGTTAATAGAAATCTCTCTCTCTCTCTCTCACTCTCTCTCTCTCACTCTCTCTCTCTCTCTCTCTCTCTCTCTCTCTCACACACACACACACACACACACACACACACACACACACAGAAAAATATAAACTCATGCCCATGGAGGCCCCACCCAGAATTAATAGGTATTAAAAAGTTTGTCACGTTTGCTCTAGATCTATACCTTAAAAACATCTTAGATCGTGGGCAAAATAGCTCACTTGCATAATGTGCTGCTTGGCCATGTGCATGACCCAGGTACTCAGGTTCCAGCCCAGTCTGCACTGCATTGAAAGCAGTAATGTGGGTTCGTTCACTCTCTCTCTCTGCCACTGTGTCTTCTCTGTCTGTAAAAAAAAAAGTATTTAAAAATAAAAAAAACTTAAGGTTGAATATTTCTTTTTCTCTTTCTCTGATCTTTGACTCTCTTCAGGAGCAAACCACTGAAAGCTTGGTCTGTACGGTGGAGGAGGGGCAGCAAACCTGGTGTGAGGTTGGAGAAAGAAGTGTCAGGAGCATCCCTTTACATGGAGATCTACAGGGATCCTTGAAATAAGGCCTCTCTAAGATAGGAAAGGGGCATAGAGACAAAGCGGATATTTGTTGCTGGTTGTTTGCTGTTTGCTTGTGTAATCTAACATATTGCCTGGAACAGAACAGTGATTTGATTTTATTTAAACTGATGGGAGTGAGCTGAGCTAGCTGGCAGAATGTCGTCACCACTCTGTAGCTGCGAGTGAGGGATAGTGTTTTTTTTTCTTTAGGCTTCTCCAGCTTGATGCTGTGACTTCATTTACTCGCATGGGCTTTCATGGTGTAGAACTTGCCTTCACTTTGGGGAAAGTCTGTCTCCAAGTTTGGAAAATCCACCGCCTTCTCTACTATGTTAATTATTTGTTCTTGATCATCCTATTCTAGCCTCCAAATCTCTCTTCTCTTTCTCTTTTAACTTTCTCTTTGCTTCTCGTTCTACATTCTGGGTGACTGAGCTGTGCCCAGTTTTCTGTTTAGCTTTCCATCTTCAAGTTGGGGACTGCAAGTTTTTTAAATGATTGTAATTTAAATTTCTATTTTTTTCAGTTTTTATTTATCTTTCTTTTTTTTAAAATGGGATTTCATCTTTGTATTGTGTTTACCCCCCCCCCAATTCCTTTGACATAAATAAAAGTTCTTTCCAAAAAAAAAAATTCTTTCATTCATGAGATAGAGCATATGTTCACATGTATCCATAAACTAGGGCAAAATATATACCTGAAAGCAAAAGTACACAATAGTCTGCAGTGAGGACCCCCCCAACACTTCATCTGCACTATTCCAGCCTTCAGGTCCATAATTGTTCAACAATTTGTTTGGCTTTGTATGTTAACTCTCTTTTCAGCCACCAGGTTCCAGATGCTAGCATGATGCCCCGACCACACTTCCCTGGACAGACGACCCCACCAATGTGTCCTGGACTCCGCTTCCCCAGAGCCCCACCCCACTAGGGAAATAGAGAGGCAGGCTGGGAGTATGGATGGACCAGTCAGTGCCCATGTTCAGCGGGGAAGCAATTACAGAAGCCAGACCTTCCACCTTCTGCAACCCACAAGGACCTTGGGTCCATACTCCCAGAGGGATAGAGAATGGGAAAACTATTGGGGAGGGGATGGGATACGGAGTTCTGGTGGTGGGAATTGTGTGGAGTTGTACCCCTCCTATCTTATGGTTTTGTTAATGTCTCCTTTTTTAAATAAATTAATTAATTTAAAAATTCTTTCATGGAGCAAGATTAACCATGAATTTTCAATTGTTGGTGCTGGGTGGTAAGTACTCTAAATGACCTTGTTTCCTCTACTGCATATGTTTCAAAATGTCCACTAACTAGTGTGAGTTACAAATTCATAACTATCAGCAAATAAAAAAATCACGTATTTTTATTGTTTTTTTTTTTTGTTGTTGTTGTTGTTTGGATGGTGGTTCAGGGCATAATGATAAGGCCCCGGGTTAGAGTCTTGGTATTGTGGGGTTACCATGGACAGTGTCAAGAACTCTAGAGGGTGGACCAGTGGTTTGGTCTCTCCTTTTCTTTCCCAAAATAAAGATTTAAAACAAAAACAGACCAGGAAAGAGTTCAGCTGTCTCATATATGCACAGGACCCTGAGTTTATTTCTTGGGATAGCAATGGAAGTTGGTTTTTTTTTTTGTTTGTTTTTTTCCCCCAGAATTTACTGATGATGTGATTTGGCTGGTATGAGGTTGTCCTCTGGTGTGTAATTAACAGATTGTTTTAGGTCCCTTTCGCTCCTCAGTCAAATTCTTTTTTAAAAAAAAAAATTTAGAATTTATTTTCCTTTTTGTTGCCCTTGTTGTTTTATTGTTGTCGTTGTTGTTGGATAGGACAGAGAGAAATGGAGAGAGGAGGGGAAGACAGAGAGTGGGAGAGAAAGACACCTATAGACCTGCTTCACCGCCTGTGAAGCGACTCCCCTGCAGGTGGGGAGCCGGGGGCTTGAACCGGGATCCTTATGCTGAGTCCTTGCGTTTTGCGCCACCTGCACTTAACCTGCTGCACTACTGACCTACTCCCCCTCAGCCAAATTCTAACCTGTTGCCTATCTCACTGCAAGACAGTGATGAACTAACCACCTTCAGAGCATGCACCTTCTTGTCGCAAGATGCAGATTGTAAACAAAAAGTAAGTATGAGATCAACAATAATAATAAACAAAACCATAAAGCAGTTCCCCACATCATCTGGAAAGTAAACGTTTAGGGCCTATGCACATACTAGGGTTTTTTTTTACTTCTACCAGGTAACCCTTATTCCAACCATAACCTTGGTGAATGTTAAACTTCATTGGGACCCACTTAGCCGGGTGTGCTACCCCCCCCGCCCCCCCCCCCTCGTGTTCTTTTCTTTGCATAGTGAAGTTTTAAGTAGGAACTCATGCTGGATTGGTTGTAGAGAGGGAGGAAAAGTAGAAAAAGATGTGAGGTGATTCACTCTGGTAGTTCTCACTTCAGGGTGCTACTAAGAGTGTGGGGAGATAAAAGACTCAATCTGCTTGGAGAGTAAGGAAATTATTTCGTTTGTTGCAAGTGACTATGAGTCATCTGAAGGTAAAGCTTTATAATGTGTAGCTAGAAACATAGGGCTAGAAGATGGAACACAATACAGCCGGAGAACTTTCTTTTTTAATTAATTCTAATCTAGTTATTTTGTTTTGTTTACTAGAGTACGACTCAGCTCTGAGCTTATTCGTGGTTTGGGGAGATTGAACCTGGGACTTTGGAGCCTCAGGCATGAGAGTCTCTTTGCATAACCATTATGTTATTTATTCTCACCCCGACTGAAGGACTTTGAGGTCTTGGACTTCTTGCGGGCTAAGGAAACCAAGGGAGAGGATGGTGCTCTCCAGTGAGCTGGTCTGAAGCAAGGAGGCTAGGGTATAACATCAAGAAATTAGCATCAAGGAGTCAGGTAGAGTTGAGAATAATGGTGGAAAATGTGTATAGATTCCAGGGGAGTAGAACCTCTAATACTAAGAGACCTCTTTAAATGAAGAGGAAATCTTCAATACTAATAAATGCAAAAGAGGTCAAAACAGGACATAGACTGAATATAAAATGTTAAATCTTCCAATGAGGAAGTCATCGATGCAATGACCTTTGTAAGGACAGAGAAAAGAGTGATTAATTTGGCCTGGGGCAGACTAGAGAAAGGCTTCAAAGAACAGCTGACATTTTAATTGGACCGTGAAGCATGGTGAGACTGCCAGTCAGAGAAGAGGGTAAAAGGCATTTTGGTCAAGGGGGAAAACATGAAGAGAAAACAGAAATCCCAGCTAAAAGACCACTTGGAACTGAGCTACAGCTGTTTGGGTTCCTAGAGACTGTATCTAGTTGCCATCACAAGTCTATTAAACCACATTCTGTTTTCTACCTCGAGGAGAAGCTTACGGCTTCTTCTTATGGAAGACATCAAAATTGAGATTGGGCAACATAATTGTTATTTTTCCAAAGGGATACCATGCTCAATCCACTATGGAAACAAAGTTTTAATCAGATAGTAAGTGGGGGGGCACCCCACAGTAAATATAACTCTTAAGAGGACGTCATGATTTCAAAGGCTAGTAAATGTTAACTGTCACGACAAATAGTTTCCCATTCCTCAATGGCTTACCTCAACCAGCCCTCTGCTCCCACCCAAATGACAACAGCTAACCACCCACCTTTCTCCAAAACCCCCCCTTCCTTCCTTCCCCCATTTTACTCAAGTATAAAACTTCCTAGTTTGTAAAGAGATTACTGGTCAGAGTCTTTTGTCTGCCAGTCCCTCTCAGATTTTAATCTCAATAAACCTGCCTTGGCTCTCAGGAAGAAGGAGGAGGAGGAGGAGGAAGAGGAGGAGCGGAGGTGGAGGCAGAGAAGAAGACTTCTCAGTGGCTTAACACAACAAAGCTTGGTTCTTGCTCTCAGACTCCCATGTGGCACAGCAGCAGTTCTGGGCTGCTCTCCTTGTGTGTCCGGTAGCCTTGTGCCCTTTACTTCCAGGCACACTCAGCTGGAACAAGTGCACAGAAAAATCATACCAGACACCAATCACTCATGACTGTAAGTGGCATGTCACTGCTTTCATGTCTATAGATCACATTTAGTCAAGAGACCAGAACATGTATGGGAGCACTGAAGTACAAACAAGTATAAACTATGTCTCTTTGACTAATTGATATGAACCAATTAACTATTAAAATAATCTTTCCGGGAGTCGGTGGTAGTGCAGCAGGTTAAGTGCACGTGGCGCAAAGCGCAAGGACCAGCGTAAGGATCCCGGTTGAAGCCCCCGGCTCCCCACCTGCAGGGGAGTTGCTTCACAGGCCGTGGAGCAGGTCTGCAGGTGTTTGTCTTTCTCTCCTTCTCTCTGTCTTCCCCTCCTCTCTCCATTTCTCTCTGTCCTATCCAACAACGACATCAACAACAACAATAATAACTACAACAGCAAAACAACAAGGGCAACAAAAAGAAATAAATAAATATAATAAATAAAATAAACTTAAAAAAAATCTGTTTCCATTGAAAAATCTTCACAGTTTTAGGCATCTTCCAATTTCTGTATTTTGCATGCAAATGTGCTTCTCTGGTTAAGGGCCTATCATCACAGTTTGCTTTTTAAGTAAGTCTACTTTTTCTCTTTGTTTTTTTTCCCACAACCTTTTTTTTTCCCCCCAGATAGAGGGTGAGAGACAGAGAGGAAAATAAAAAGAGAAACTTCACAGCACCACTCTCCAGCAATGGTGAAGCTTCTTCTTTCCACGGCACTCCCAAGTGGTGTCCAGGGGTTTGAACCCAGGTTCTCATGCGTGGAGAACTGTGCAATCTACCTAGTAAGCTATCTCTGGGGCCACAAACCACATCTTCATATTTCTCGAGCTCTTTAGAGTGTGAACAAGTCAAAGACCACAGATGTGCTTAAAGGTGTGAACCGAAGTGAGCTGAGATCTCAAGGTAAATTCAGTTCCCTGGACTCAGGTCCAGCTGTGTCCTGCTGTGTGGTGTGCACAGAGGGAGAGGGGACATGTCTAAGGCAGACCGATGTCAACACTAGACTGAGCTGGAGGAAGGGTTTGCTTCGTGAAGTTGTGGTACACAGTAACAAGACCTGACTTTAAAAACTTGTTTTTTTCAGTATCTTTATTTACTTATTGAATACAGACAGTCAGAAATAGAGAGGGAAGAAGAGTTAGAGAGGAAGAGAGACAGAGAGACACCTCCAACACTCCTTCACCACTTGAGAAGCTTCCTCCCTGCATGTGGGGTCTGGGGGCTTAAACCTAGGTCCTTGTGTGCTCAACCAGGTACACCACCACTCAGTCTCAAGACTGACCTTTTTTTTTTTTTTTTTTTTTTTTTTTGCCTCCATGGTTATCTCTGGGGCTCGGTGTCAGTGTCAGCACTCTGAATCCACTGCTCCTGGAGACTATTTTTCCCATTTTGATGTCCTTGTTGTTGCCCTTGTTGTGGTTGTTGTTGTTACTGCTGTTATAGCTGTTTTTGTTAGATAGAACAGAGAGAAATGGATAGAGGAGGGGAAGACAGAGAAAGGGAGAGAAAGATAGACACCTGCAGACCTGCTTCACTGACAGTGAAGCGACTCCTCTGCAGGTGGGGAGCCAGGGATCCTTATGCTGATCCTTGGGCTTTGTGCCACCTGTGCTTAACCTGCTATGCTGCCTGGTTAATTTTTATTTTTGGTTCTCAGCTCAACTGTCACTCCATTTTAAAAGATTTTCTTTAGAAGTCCCATGAAATACACCCATCTTCTCTGTCAGGTCATGTACTGTACTTATTAGTGAAACTTTTCTCAGTATATGCTTATTTATTTATTTTGACCTTTTATTTTTTTTATCAATCTGATCAGAATGTATGCCTCCACATGTATTAACTTTCCTTTAAATTCTTTTCTCTGTGAATTCTTTTCCTGAATAAATTCATTTCATTGTAAACTCTTAAAAAATATATATATATTTAAATTTTTCATTATCTTTATTTAATTATTGGATAGAGATAATCAGAAATGGAGAGGGAAGGGGGGATAGAGAGGGAGAGAGACAGAGAGACACCTGCAGCCCTGCTTCACCACTCGTGAAGCTTTTCCCCTGCAGGTGGGGAACTGGGTGTTTGAACCTCGGTTCTTGAGCACCGTAACATGTGTGCTCAAGCAGGTGTGCCACCACTTGGCCCCTTAATACATTGTGAACTTTGCTGTGATTCTTTTTATATATATATATATTTTTTTTTTAATATTTTATTTATTCCCTTTTGTTGCCCTTGTTGTTTTATTGTTGTAGTTATTATTATTGTTGGATAGGACAGAGAGAAATGGAGAGAGGAGGGGAAGACAGAGAGGGGGGAGAGAAAGATAGACACCTGCAGACCTGCTTCACTGCCTGTGAAGTGACTCCCCTGCAGGTGGGGAGCCGGGGTTCGAACTGGGATCCTTATGCCGGTCCCTGCACTTTGCGCCACCTGCGCTTAACCCGCTGCACTACCGCCCGACTCCCTTTGCTGTGATTCTTAAAGTCTAGCTGGCATGTTGTTCTCCAGAAGTCATACCCAGTGAACTGCTGTTGAAGGTTTGTACCTGTTTTGCTCTGTCCTACACCTCACAGTGTGCTAGGGAGGGTGAAGATATAAAGAGCTGACTATGGATTTTCAGAAGTCTTTTTGCTCCCCTACAATTCTATACACTAGTATTTAATGAAGATTTGGTAATGGTCTGATTCCCAGCTCCTAGGACAGACAGAAAAAGTGTTGATACTGAGAGTTGGGCGGTAACGCAGCGGGTTAAGCGCATGTGGAGCAAAGTGCAAGGACCGGCTTAAGGATCCCGGTTTGAACCCCCGGCTCCCCACCTGCAGGGGAGTCGCTTCACAGGCGGTGAAGCAGGTCTGCAGGTGTCTGTCTTTTTCTCCCCCTCTCTGCCTTCCCGTCTTCTCTTGATTTCTCTCTTTCCTATCCAACAATGACGACATCAATAACTACAATAAAACAATAAGGGCAACAAAGGGGAATAAATAAATAAATAAATAAGGTATAATTAAAATAAAAGTACTGATACAATTTTATTGAATCAGCTGAGGAGCTGGCTATTCTGAGGCAGCAAATCCAGAATCAAGGGAGGGAGGATGCCACATAGTGCTGTATAATGAACATTCGACTTCTCTACTAGGTTCTGGCCATGGATTTCCCTGTGAGTGGGGCGAAGAAAACCTCTGAGACCCTGTGAGGACCCCGGCTGCTGCCTCTGAGTGGTGTGGAGGCTGGACCCCCTCAGGCAGCACTCAGCCACTTTTGTTAAAACTTAGAGCTCTTTGACAAATCTTGTCTTTCAGATACTCAAAATTTAAACAACCTGAAGAAACCTTTAATTTTATTGTAATCTTTTTATGATTTCACTTGGAAAAAAAAAGTTGGTACCTTTTTAAATTTTATTCGCTTTTAATTTTTAAAAAGGCAGAAAATTAGAGATTATTGTTTTAGAACATATCCTGTTCTAGCATTTTCAGAAGTTGGAAGTACTCCATCCCCATGAAGTGTTCAGCTCTAACTCCAGTGCCTATCAAAGCCCAGCAAGCCCGGAGCTTAGTACTCACTAGTTTCTCATCTCTATCATCCCAATCCCAACTTGACTACATGTGCACTGGAGCTGGCAGTGAGAATCAGTCGGGCAGAACAGTGTGAGCAAAGGCATGGCGGTCTAGAAAAACTGTTGGGTCTTTTCTTAAGCAAAAGAAAATCACTGCTTATTCACATTTCAAATTACTTTGTAATAATGAGTCCTGCCCTTAATATGAATATCTAAAAGAAAGTATGGATATACCCAGTTTAACTTTCACACTTTCAGACTCTTGTGTCTTCTTATTAAAGGCATACGCTTTAGTTTTCAACAGTAGATTCAGAAGGACAACTGCATGGTAGGACACTGATAAACACAAATGAATTTGCAGAAATTTTTAGAAAACTGAAAAAAAAAAAGACATTTGCCAACATTCTGGGTTGGGTTTATTTTTTTAAAGGTAGAGACAGAGAAGGCAAAATCAGAGGCAGAGAGAGACCACAGGACTGAAGTTTCCTTTACCTTTAGTATGGTGTGAGGCCAGGTTCTAGCCTGGGTCTGGCACACTATCCAAGTGAACGAGTTAGCTAAATTTCTACATCGGATTTTGTGTTAACTGAGTTCACTACTTCAAATACTACTTGAAAGCCCATTCCGAGTTATGTGTAGAAGGACTCAATTTAGAAAAAGCTTATACTGAAGTTGCCACAAAATTCATGGTGTTAGAACTTTTTATGACTAGGAATCTCCCATCAGGACACCCAGAACAAGTCATCTGGTATACCCAGTGCTGGGATACCTTAGAGGGATGCATGGAGTACACTGGGTTCTGAGTTCCTTGGATTTCTCACTTTTTTTAGGGTAAGCTGTTAAGCCCTATTCTTCAGTAGAGGGCTGGGACACTGCAAGAGGCTAGTGAAAATGAAGTTAGATTTTTTTTCCCTCTTCCCAAAATGTTTATATAATATTTCTGAAGCAGTACCCATTTCCACCTAGATGAAAACAGTCTGGGATAGTTGAATACCTGAGACTTTCCTTTAAAGGCAACATCTTAAGGAGAGGCTTCTAGAGGGTCTGCCTTGGGTCTTTGAGCCCTGATTTGCAAAATTAATAGTTATGCCCATCTGTCAGAGCCACAAAAATAGTAAATCACCAATTTGAAGACATCATTCTGCCATTTCATAGGCTACCGATGTAAGTAATATTGTCCAAGTGCATCAGTTAATAGCATGTTTGGAGTGTTTGATTTGTGAATGATGTATTTTTACATCAGATATGAATCTGTTTGTTTTCTCTGGGTCTTGCTAACAGAATGTCAAGTATCATTTGAGGCATAGAAATGTTGAAATTAGTGGCTTGGCCTCATCTGAAGGTAGTGTATGAACTTAGTCAAACCTAAATCATGATGTGGGACACTGAGCCATTGCCACTTTTCTTTTCTGCCTCTTCTTGAAATGGATTGCTTATCAGAAAAAGAAATTAATATAAAATCATTTCTTTTGTCAGAAGAATTCCATTATTTGTTTTCTTATAGGATTCCTTACTGCTGTTAATGTAGAATTCTTGACAGCGGTAGCATTCTGTCTGTGTCACTCATAGATTTATTTTGGGATATCAGCCTTTTAAACAGACTCACTGCAATTCTGCACCTTTTGAAGTCCACTTGGGGTGGTGGGTTATAGAAGATTCTCACTCCCTGTGAGCTACCAGTACTCTGAGAGGGGTACAAGTTCTGCTCTCCACAATGCTTTCTGATAATTAGAAACAACTTCACAATTCCAGAAATGTTCCCTAAATGCTGTTGAATATTAGCTCTTGCCAACCAATCCCTTATTTAATTTGCCTTACAAAAATATAAGGGACTTGGGTTATAATCACTCCCCCTGAAAATGTTTGAAATACAAGGTCAGAGACAAGAAGTGGCTTCCCCATGATAATGTCATAGGAAGCAACTGGGGTGTTGCTGGGCTGGGCTAGCTTCACGGGGAGAGAGAGAAGACCAGGGACTCATGGCTGAGATGGGAACGCAGTTCAATCTTTATTGACGAGCAGGGATGCAGTTCGATCTAGCTATCTCTAATCACAATCCTGTCCTATATATATCTCCTGAGACAGTAGTGTCAGGAAGAGGAAGTATGTAGGATAGGGGGTGGGGAGAAGGAAAAAGCACTCGAACCAGTGGGGATTAAACCAATGAAAACAATGATTATGTGAATAGACCACAGCGGCAAGCAATGCAACAGAAGGGGGTCTTAGAAGCAGACCAACAGGGTGTCACGGGCTATACAAAGGTATACAAAGGAAAAAGGATTTTGGCCAAAGCGATGAGAGTCCTGAATTTGGAGACTGTTATGGACTGACAGATTTGTTTTGCCTTTCTCTGCTTCCTCTCCCCATCTGTAAAGTGGGGGAGCCCATCTTTACAGCCCATCTTAGAGGGGTCTTATGGAGAGAACTGTATAACACTATGTATGCACATACCCAGAACCATGAATAGGCCCTCAGTGTTTCTGGAATGGAAAAAGATTTTAAACAAGCAAGAAAACAAACAAAAACACAAGCAATACAATCTCTTGAAGGAGCCAGGCAATGGTGCACCTGATTGAGCGCACATATTACAATAGGCAAGGACCTGGGTTCAACTCCCTGGTTCCTACCTGTGAGGGTTGGGGAGAGGGCTTTCATGAATGGTGAAGCAATGCTGCAAGTGTCTCTCTACCTCTTTATATCCCCCTTCTAATCTCAATTTCTCTCTGTCCTATTGAGTAAAAATAAGACAAAAAGAAAAGGGGAAAAAAGAGAGCTTGAGGGGAAGGATGTAAAGATTTATTAGATGGCAGGTGTGAATACCACCTTACCTAAAATTTGCAGTGGAACACATTGAAATTTTCAACAGAGTTTAAAACATTAATAAATATAAATAAACACAAAACATAAATAATCAGTATATTCCAAACTAGATTTTGAACTGAGGATCTGCAACACAGGATGATGGAGGGAAGCATTGCCAATAGGTGGGAAATGGCACTTAGGGTCTTGTGTCAAGGTGACAGATGGAGCAAGTCTCAACTTTCACTACCAGGCAGTCAGGCCTATGTCCTCATTAAACCTGGCTGGGATGTGACTTTTGATTCCAATCAATTCACTCGCTGCTGATATTAATCAATTGTTTTCTGTATTTATATTATAAAATTTTATTAGGCACTGTCAAATTAATTTAGTCATATAGTTAATTTCTTTTTCCACTACAGGTTTCCTGTATTATCTAATAATGAAAGATACTGCTTCAGGAACTGGGCAGGGGCACACCTGGTTGTCTGCTCATGTTACCATGTACAAGGATTCAGGTTCAAGACCCTGGTCTCCCTCTGCATGACAGAAGCTTCATCAGTGGTGAGGCATCACTGCGGGGAACTCTTTCTCTTTCCCTGTCCCCTCTCCTCTATCAACGTTCCTCTGTCCTAGCAAATAAAAAAAAGAAAGAGAAGGAAAAGGGGAAAGTGGGGGGCTAGGTGGTGGTGCGCCTGGTTGAGCACGCATGTTACAAGGCGCGAGGACCCGTGTTCGAGTTTCTGGTTCTTACCTGCAGGGGATGGCTTTGCTAGTGGTGAAGCAGGGCCACTTTTTTAAACTTTATTAAATAGGACAGAGAGAAATTGAGAGAGATGGGGGAGATAGGGAAGGAGAGAAAAAGATAGACACCTGTAGACCTGCTTCACCACTTGTGAGGCAAACCCCTACAGGTTTCGAGCCGGGGGCTCGAACCAGGATCCTTGCTCAGGTCCGTGTGCGTCGTGCTATGTGTACTTAACCAGGTGTGCCACCAACCGGCCCCCTGTCTCTCTCCCTCTCTATCATCACCTTCCCTCTTGATTTCTGGATGTCTCTATCCAATAAATACAGATAATAAAAAATATTTTTTAAAAGGAAGAGTAAAAAAAAAGAAAGAAAAGGAGAAAATGGTTCCTGGAAGTGATAGATTCATTGTGCAGGTACCTAGCCCCACAAATAATCTTGGTGACAAAAATAAACAGGGAAAGGAAGCAGGGGAGAAGTTAGGAAGAAAGAAAAGAAAAAAAAAGAAGAAAAGAGAAAAATACTGTTTATTTGACAAACAGGTCAGCATTATTTTCTTCTTTGACATATGAATATATCTTATTCACAATTAAACACTTATCAGAGATCATTTACATTTTAAGTTAAGTGACGCTGATGACATACAAAGTTTGTATTTTGGCCCTGGAGGTCACTGGAGGCTTTTGGTCTTTCATTAATAATCTTGTTACTACCAAAACTTTCTTAACTAGAGCAGAGTGTCTTTCAGATCTGGCAAGAGACGGTTTGTATCTTGTCAGCTCTTTGCAGAGTCATTGGACTGTGTGGATAGAGCAGTGGCCAGTTTGCTTATCCTTGTGATACGGTACCAGGCAACCATGGATTATGGATTCACATTTAGGCACTAATATTTTTTCATTTCCTTGAGTTACCAAAGAGACTGGATTGAAAATTTCAAAGTAATACAAAACTGACTAGAGACTCTGTATGTATTTTTAGTCCTTTATTGAATTCACCAAGAAGACAGAGAAAAGGACCCCAAAACATAGTTCTCCTAAAGCCAAGGAAAAGTGAAGCAACTTTTTCAACCTCCAGAGTTTGACTCTACATTTGAATCAGGTCATTCTCCTCTACCTTTAGTAAGCTTACTACTGTGGTCAGGATAGAGCTTGAACCTGGTCGTGCTCTTTCCAGGGTGAACTAGGTCATACGGACAGGTTACCAATGCAGCTTGAACAGTTTTCTTGCACTGAGAACAAAATACAGGTTCCTGGAACACAAGCCGCTGAAGAGACTTGAAAGCAAAGTGAGGTTTCACATCGCCTTTATGTTTTATGAGTGTTAGGAAAATCTTGGCTGTTTACTAATTATCAAAGCTGTTTTTATGACTTCCCCAAAGGAAAACAAGAAAAGAAAGGATTCAAGTACATATTCCTTTAGGCCTGGGATGAAAGCTTGACCTTTAGTGCTCCTGGGGGTACTGCATGGTTTGTAGCACTGGAAAATAAAACGAGGAATGCATGTTCAGGAAAGCTGGAAGCTTTGAAGCTGGAAGCCAAACAGGAACAGCTGTAGTGACTGGTGTGGGCTATGCTGCCTTGACGTGACAAACCCAACCACAGACCGTCCCAACGTAGATGCCAGGAGCATGGAGGAGACCTTTCTTTTCCATGGAATCTTCTGTTACCGTCTCATAGATGCTCAACTTCGGATTAACCAAGGACACAAAAGAACAAGCCCAAAGGCTGCAGAACATCGTAGTATCTTTCCCAGAGGAAGTATCATAGTCATGGTCTCCATATAATCAGCCTTGAGTGGAAACCCCAGACCCAAGGAAAACAGAAGAAATTTTAATTATAATGATTAGAACAAAAATATCCCCTGCCTTTTTAAGAGTTTGAGACCTTGGAACTGGTACGAAGCAGGAAAAAACATTTCTTCGCATGGAAAATTTTATTTTCTTCTTAGGCTCAACGTATTAGGTTAAATGCCATCAATCACCATTCAAAAATTAACATAAAGTATCCTTTTCCCTAGAGAGGATGTGAAAAGTCTCTGAGTGTGTCTGTTACCATAACCACTGGGTTCCAGTATTTATTTGCATTCTTACTTTGGTCTCTTTTCAATGGACAGGCTCTTTACGGATTCCTTCCTGTTTCTGTCAGCGGAAATTGAACAGTAAAAGGGGTAAATAACTTAGCTCTATCAGGTCCCAAGATTCAGAGTCTTTATGTTTTTTAAAAATAATCCAACTATATAATTTTCTAAAAATTATGTAGAGTTGCATGCATCATTCTCCTAACTTCATGTTCAGCTGTTTGAAGAACTTATGGTGACGTTTTATTTCCACTGAATGTCTCTGGGATGACATTTCTGGACACTTGGGAATCTGGTTTGCGGCACATCTCTCTTGTGATTCAAAGCTCACAGTTTACTATACATGATCTCCAGAGGTAAATTCATTAACCATGTTCTAAGTGTAGATTTTTGGGTTGAGATTATTTTTAATATGGGTTACCACATTTTTTCTTCATCCTAACTGTTGAGAGTAGGATGCTACAGTCTGACTTATTCAGAAAACAGAGTGAGGAAGATGGCGCTCAAGTCTGGGAAACTGAAATGTGGAAGCCATTGTCAGAAGGAGTCACAAAAACGAAGATAGACTGACTCTAGGGTTCCATTACTGGAATTATGAGAATAAGAAATCTATGAAGATGCCAGGAGCAGACAGTCTCTGAGTGTAAAGGGTTCAGAGATGTTGGAACCCCAAGGCCCAATGGGTGTTCCCATCCACCACTGCTGTGACTACTCAGACCAGCCATGGCTCAATGCCTGTCCTCAGGGCCAAGAGGAAAATGCCCATCTGAAAAGTAAGCTGATAACATGTGTGGACGTACTTTGTTTTTATGAAGTGATTTCATCTGTGTTATCTCATTTACTCTTCATGGTCTGGAAGGAAAAGAATTAGCATCAGGATGAAACATTCAGAGCTTGAAATGACTAGAGACAAAAGTTCTCTAGTTGGCCAGTGACAGTGCTACTGTTTGCTTTTTATGACTCAAATATATGTCTTTGAAAAGGGACAGTGTTTCTCCATCTGTGTCAAGTACTGGTCACCAGAAGAACTTGTGAAAAAATGAATTCTAATATAGCCTGTCCTGGGATGGGCAGGAGAGATTCTGCATTTCTCAGAAACTCTGCTTTTATCTTTAACAATAGCTTTTTCGGAGCTGAGAGAGAATCATATTTCTTGCAGCAAGCTCAGCAGTTCTATTAATGTTCTATTCTATACTCATAGTCAAATATAATTCAGACTATTTTTGTTTTCCTGCATCTTTGCTATAGGCCTGAATCTCAACTTTAGAAATGACTGTCCTGTGATTTCTCTAGGCAGAAAGTAGGAATGTGAGTTAGTCATTTACTGCTGACACCCAAATCTCATTCAAACCAGATCCCTAATTACTCTCAAAGAATTTCAATACTACAACACTCTTTCTTTTCCCAATAGTTTAGAAGACACTCAGGAGATATCACACATATATCAATGGAGGTATCCTACCGCCATTCAGCATCATGATGATGGGTTCCCAGGAGAGTAATCCACAGACTCCTCTTGAGGATTGCCCTTCCCTTGACAAGAGCGTCCATTGAGGATACTGATGGTCCAGAGAACACCCCAGATGGTTCTCTATGGCTAGCAGGCTCCTGATAAGTAAGATGTACCTTCCCTCCACATCACATTAAAGCAGGAGAGGAGATCACAGCACATTGGGTTTAGATGATAGCTGACTCCAGATGCTGCCGAGATAGTTGAGTGAGTGAACGGAGTGTACTGTGCAGAATGTATTTGTTTGGGAGTCTGACATATAAGCAAGAGAGCATGTGTACTAGCCTGCTGGAGTTGGTGGCAAGGAGAAGCCAGAAGCAGCATCATGTTCTGCAGGTGTGCCTGCCTTTACTATCCATTCGTCCCAGGGCAACGCACGAGGTACAGTGGGGTCGGAGATTAGGCCTTTGAAATTTGAGGCTTTCACATAGTACCATTAGGGTGGCAAGTGGCTCCCTGATTTCTGGAATGGTAGCAACAGAGGACCAAGTCTGAATTCACAGCTCTCTCACATGACAAGTTTGTAGCAAAGACTGGTGCATTGGTATTCATGGTTAGGAATCAAAGATGTGTGTGTGTGTGTGTGTGTGTGTGTGTGTGTGTGTGTGTGTGTGTGTGTCTGTGTGTGTGAGTGTGAGTGTGTGTGTGAGTGTGTGTATACACATGCATATGTTAACATGTGTGTCACTGTGGTCCATGATACAAATTTGGTGGGAATGAATGTCATAAGAAATAAGCTGTTTGCAAAAGATTACCAGTGTATTTTGGGAGACAGACATTCTTCATGGTGAGTTTGGAGGCATGAAGATGGAGCAGGAGGTTACCAATCAGGACAGGAAAGAGTTGCACTGGAGTCTATCATATGACACCGCTCGAACCATCGGAGGCTCTGGCAGGTACTCATCCACAGAACCTCCTTTGTAAGGGGATTGTTACAGGAATCCCTCCGCAACAAAAGAATCCCATCTTCTTCTCTTCTAGCACAACGTGGTAGTTCTTTTTAAAATCAAATATTTCATACACAGAATTCAAGGAGACAATCCTATGAGATTTTTAATGAAGAGTCCACAGTTCTGGCTGCATCTCATCTCACTATGACCACCTCCTCCCCTGTAGTAACCTCTGTGTCTGTGGGGATTGCACTCCCTGTGTCCCGATGTCTGCGCATCTCGGGATACGGCTTGGTTTTTCCATGGTCAACATTGTACACACCTTCCTCATTGAATGTCTACCATCCTCTTGTTTTCTTAGTGGCATGTCTTCATTATTGACTTTTATTTTATCATTTTATGGCTGGTTAAGGTTTTACAGTACAGGTATTGAATATGGGTACAATTCTCATCTCTCCATGATAGTTGTCTAGAAAACACTCTCACCCCTAACTTAGATCCTTGTCTATCATTACGCACTGGTGTCGTTAGCCTCCCCTAAGTACCTTCTCTACCCTCCTCCCCCAGAGTCCTTTGCGCTGGTGTAACACACCACACTCCATCCCAGTGTTAGTCTGCATTTTCCCTTTCTGTTCTTGTTTCTTACATTTTGGTATGGGTGAGATCAGCTGGCATTCAACATTCCCCCTCTCTTTTTCTCTTTTTGCCCAAGTTTTTTCCTCTTTGAATTTATTATTGTCTCATTTTCTGTTGTTTGCTTACTTTCCTACGTAGCTAGCAATCATTCCTAAACATTTCAAGATAAGTTCAATCTTCCTTTTAATTCTCTCAAGCCTGTTGAGTATTTTACACGACACAATGTTATTGTTAGTACCATTATTCCTGCTGTTATGGTGAGGTTCTGCTTTAGTTGAGTCTGTATTCTCTGAGTCCGCTGGTCACTGACCACCCAGGGCTCCCCTCCACCTCTGTCTAGGCCCACCGCCCTGTCTTCCTCCTGCCCTGCCCTAATAATGGACACCAGTCTTCTATTTTCTGTTTCATGACTACATTTGACTTTACACCTTTTATATGCTTCCTTTCATTCCTGAAACTATGCCTATTCTGCACATCACTCAAGTTTTATCAAGGTATGAAATCCCAGGATAGAAGTCCCTTTGTTTTAACACTGTAACTATTGCTCTGTGAGGTACCACCTGAGAAATCGAACAGAATTCTCTTCTCTGAGTATTTATTTACCTTTAAATAATTTGTTTTATTTAAGATAGAAGTAGAGAGAAAGGAAGAGAGAGAGAGAAAGAGAGACACCTGTAACACTGCTTCTCTGCTCTGGAAGCTTCCACCTGCCACTCTGCTTCACCACTCATGAAGCTTTTCCCCTGTAGGTGGGGACTGGGGGCTTGAACCTGGGCCCTTGAACCTTGTAACATGTGCGTTTTACTAGGTGTGCCACCACCAGCCCTTCTCTGAGCTTCTACATGAGGCATTTTTTTTAGCCTTCTCTCTTGGAAGTTTTAAGATGTTTTCTGAAATTGTATATGACTGTACCAGAACCACGACAGGGCAGCTATGTGATTTGTGGAAAGATGCCAACAGCAGCAGTAAAAAAAATTCAAGCAGGCAGAGCCTTGGACTCCTTGGACTTTCCCATGCCCAGTGTGGGGAGGAACTCAGAGACATCAAGTCCAGAAAGAGGGAAGGGAAAAAGACATCTGAAAACCTAGAATGAGCTTTGTGAAGGACTAGCCAGGGCGCACAAGGGTGACTCACTTCTCATCACCAGGCATTCACAACTTAGTCTCATCCCTGAGGGAAATAAGAGGGAGAAGAAACAAATCTACTGGGATTGATTTTCCCATCATTCTGGGAAAATAGGGACATTCGATGAAGTTAAAAGAAAACAAAAACATAAGAATTCATATTTCCTTTACCTCTGAAAACATTAGCACTTTATTTCACTTTCTGTGAAATTAAATATATTCATTTTTGTTTCTTCTGTAAACTCCTTGAAGGCAAGAAATGTATCTTTTTTTTTTTTTAACATCCTCACAGTCTGGTTCAGAACTTGACTCATTCTAGAATTCAGGTGCTACAGAATTTTAGTGAATTGAACTGACCATTGGCTGTGACACAGACATCTCTTCTGAGGAGAGAAGATCCTGGCTCATGAAATCCTATTCCTTGGCACACTAACGTAACTTGCATCCATCATCCATGGACTTGGACTTGGTCTTCTTCCTTTTTTTTTTTTTTTTTTTTTACTATTTTTTTTTCCTCCAGAGTTATCACTGGGGCTTGGTGCCTGCACTATGAATCCACTGCTTCTGCAGCCATTTTTTCCATTTTTGGTGGTGTGTGTGGGGGGGGTAGGACAGAGAAGAGGGAGGAGGTAGAGAGGGAGAAAGAAAGACACCTGCAGACCTGCTTCATTACCTGTGAGGCAACCCCCCTGCTGGTGGGGAGCAGGGAGCTTGAACTGGGATCGTTGAACCTGCCCTTGTGCTTCATACTGTGCGCACTTAACCCAGTGCACCACTACCTGGGCCCCAAGGACCCAGTCTTCTTAAAGTGCACGGTGAGCTGGACCTCCAGGGACCAGGAATGGTATTTTTGCTCTTGCTAGGCCCTCTTCTGATGGATTGTGCCATCAGCCTCAGTGTGCTATGAAGAGACTCATCAGGAATCTAGAAACGGAGTCCTTCCACTGACCAGCTATGTGACACAGGCATTTCGGGAAACTCTTTGCCTTCTCGGTCTCACTGGAGTCTCCCTAACTGGGAACAGACTATTTCTCATCCCCAGAAGTGGCCTATGCCTGACTCAGAATGGAACACTTGTAAATATTTAATTAATAATGAATTAACAAACTTACTCAACAGGAGAATCTTTTTCTTCCCCATAGGCTATGGGAGCCTGAGGGCTTTTAAACTCTAAGTAGGCTTCTTAGCTTAATCCCTCACTCTTGACCAAGAGATAAATCAGGGTGGGGCACAGATAATCCAGTGGTTATGCAAAGAGACTCTCACAGCCCCACCACTAGGCCACCAAGGTATAGATCTTCTCTTGAGTTTCGTGGTTAGTTCTCTGTTCCCTGGTGTCAGCACAGGGCCTCCCTGTTGCTGCTCCCACTTCTGAGGGCAGTAGCAATGAAGACTCACAGTTGCATTTGGTGAGTCTCAGGGGAGTCCTCTCCTCCCTTCAGCCGTCTTTTTGTTGGTGAAACAGACTGGAGGTGGTGTCTCAACTGGTAAACTGCCAGACTGTTACCAGCCGCTTAATCTCTCCCTAGGCTCCTCTCTGTCCATGAGCCACACGTGTTTGCACTCACTGGTGATTTGGTGGGTTCCTGAAGTCGTTCTAGTCCTGTCTTGCTGCACCAGGTGGTCTCCTTTGGTATTTCTAGTTGACCTGGGAGAGGAGAGGAGAGAAACACAGCTGCTACTCAACAGGAGAATCTCAGATTGTTTTCCCCATAGACACAGATGATCCTTATGTGTGAGTCCTCCAACATTTCTGTGAAACCCAGTCTGCAGCCTTGAAGGTAAAAAAGTGGGTATAGCTCCCACTCAATAGGCAGGAGGCCCTGAACTTAATGGCATCACCACATGCACCAGAGTGATGTTCTGGCTCTCCCTCCCTCCTAATAAATAAAGACATTAACTAACTAATTAATCAATATTCAAAGAAAGAAAATGCAGATGGACAAAGATGAAAACAAAAGTTTGTTAAGAATAAACACTGAGCTGTGAGAGGACAAGAGAGAAAGCCAACTTGGTGGAGGGGAGTTGTCGCATCTCTGCCCAACACTGAGCCCCTTCTTTTTTATTTTTATTTTTTTTTTTTTATTTAAATTTTTAATTTAAGAAAGGATTAGTGAACAAAAGCATAAGGTAGGAGGGGTACAACTCCACACAATTCCCACCACCCAATCCCCATAACCCACCCTCTCCCATGATAGCCTTCCCATTCTCTAGCCCTCTGGGAGCATGGACCCAGGGTCGTTGAGGGTTGCAGAAGGTAGAGGGTCTGGCTTCTGTAATTGCTTCCCCGCTGAACATGGGCGTTGACTGGTCGGTCCATACTCCCAGTCTGCCTCTCTCTTTCCCTAGTAAGGTGTGTCTCTGGGGAAGCTGAGCTCCAGGACACATTGGTGGGGTCTTCAATCCAGGGAAGCCTAGCCAGCATCCTGGTGGCATCTGGAACCTGGTGATTGAAAAGAGAGTTAACATACAAAGCCAAACAATTTGTTGAGCAAACATGGATCCCAAGATTGGAATAGTGGAGAGGAAGTGTTGGGGAGGTACTCACTGCAAACTCTAGTGTAATCCTGCTTTCAGGTATATATTTTGCAGTAGTTTATGGATACGTGTGCGCATACGCTCTCTCTCACAGAAACTGGTGTATGTCTAGGTTATGGGACTTTGTTAGAAAGTGAACTACCTGAGATGAAATTAGAGTGTACTATAAAAGGAAAGGTCTCACCCGAGTAATGAAGCTGAAGGGTTGTCATTCCACACGTGAAGTCTCTGGATACACTCTGAGGTGAAGCATGTTGAGATGGCAATCGTTGCTTTGGTTAGGTTGTGATCGGCGGATGCAATATTATTTGGTATGGATTGGGAGAAGCATACGGGAAAGTGAGCCCTATCCATGGGTGCCAGGACTGGGGGAAGTAGGACTGAGCCCCTTCTTGTCACACTGCCTGGGCTAGCAGGTTCTGCGCTGGGTAGAGCAGCCTCCTTTGGCATTGCCAAGACTGCTCTGAGCAGGATGTTCCCCAAGAGACACGACCCTTAGCTGAGCAGGTGTTGTTATTTAACTTAATAAGGGTTTGATGGGGCTGCTGTGGTGCAAAAAAGGATTCACAGCAGGAGCTGGAACTGGGTTAAACAATACAAGGTTTATTAGGGTGAAACAGGTAAAAGACAAAATAAGCACTTATCATCAAGGGTTAAGAGTACGCTAGGTCCATAAAGTCTGAGTGTAGTTATCAAAAGTTTAGTCCCATAGATAAACAACTATCAGCTCTAGTAAAGGTTGCTCATGGCTGCAGAGGGGTCTAAAAGTTTACCGGCTAGCAGAGTCACACGTGTTCAGCTCCCAGGAGAAGTAGCCATGGCGATGGATGCCTGGAGCACCTCTGCTGAGATGCTTCTGACAGGAGAAGAGGCAACAGCTAAAAAGTGCGAGTTCCAGCTGGCTGTAATTTTCTTTGTACCCCAGCACAGCCTGGATCCACCCACAGTCCACCATGTGCCTGCACAGACCACTGCATATTCTGTCGCCAACGCTGACGTCAGCACTGTGCTGGGACTTCCATCCATGGTCGCTGGTATATTGCGTCACCACAAGCAGGGAGATCTTAGCTGCTGGTTGCGACACAATGTGTTTACTGACTGCTTTGTGTACGTTCCTTTCATAAACTAATAGATTCACATTTCCAAGAACATGTCATTGGCCTCCTGGAGAATGGGACTCAGAATAGATTAGTTGATGATTACTGAAACTAAGTGCTAAATTATATGTATATAATTTATTTATTTATTCCATTTTGTTGCCCTTGTTATTTTATTCTTGTAGTTATTATTGATGTCATCATTGTTGGATAGGACAGAGAGAAATGGAGAGAGGAGGGGAAGACAGAGAGGGGGAGAGAATGATAGATACCTGCAGACCTGCTTCACCGCTTGTGAATCAATTCCCCCACAGGTGGGGAGCCAGGACTCGAACCGGGATCCTTACGCCGTCCTTGTGCTTTGCTCCACCTGTGCTTAACCCACTGTGCTACAGCCTGAATCCCAAATCATGTATTTTTTTAATATTTATTTATTTTCCTTTCTGTTGCCCTTGTTTTTCATTGTTGTTGTTTTTATTGATGTCGTTGTTAGATAGGACAGAAAGAAATGGAGAGAAGAGACAAAGGCAGAGAGAGGGAGAGAAAGACAGACACCTACAGACCTGCTTCACCACCTGTGAAGCAACCCCCTGCAGGTGGCGAGCTGGGAGCTTGAACCGGGTTCCTTACAATGATCCTTGCACTTTGTGCCACGTGCGGTTAACCTGTTGTGCTACTGCCCGACTCCCCGCTAAATCATATTCTAACACCATGTGAGGCTTTTCAGAATTCACAGGATAATTTCAGTACAGGGAGAGATATGGAACCCAGCTCTTCTTTCTGACAGGCATGTCTGTAACTTTAATTTGGCTTGGATTTTATTTGTAAATCCTAAATCCAGGGAGACAGGCTTTTTTGTTTGTTTGTTTTGCCTGCAGGGTTATTGCTGGGGCTTGGTGCCAGCACTATGCATCCACCACTCCTTGAGGCCATTTTCCCCATTTTATGGGATAAGAGAGAAAGAAATTGAGAGAGGTGGGGAGATAAGATAGGGTGAGAGAAAGATAAGACTCCTGCTGACCTGTTTCACCGCTTGTGAAGTGAGCCCCCTGCAGGTGGGGAGTCCGGGGCTCAAATCCAGATCCTTGAGAAGATTCTTGGACTTCATGCTATGAGCGCTTAACTGAGTGAGCCACTGCCTGGCCTGGTCATTATTCCGTAGCCGGACTCTTGGGTAGAGCAATACTTCCAAACTGGTTTCCTTGAGCTACAACTTCCTTCGAAGGTTTGAAAATTGGAGCCAGAGGGACTGGGTGGTAGTTCACTGTTAAAGTGCACAAGATACCCTGCAAAAGACCAGAGTTCAAGCCTCCGATCTTCCCCTTGCCGGGCAGCTTCACAAGGAGTGGAGTGGTGCTGTAGGTTTCTCCCTTTCTCTTTCCCTGCCTCGTCCCCTATTTCTCTTCGTCTATATTGTAATAAAAAATAATTATAAATGTAAAGAAAAAAATGGCCAGCAGAATTGATGGATTTGTCGTGCAGGCCCCAAACCTCACTGATAACCCTGATGGCAAAGTGGAATCATCCCTCCTACGTCCTCTATCTTCAGGTCAATCTGAAAGCTTCCTGAGAAAGTACAGTTGGTTTTATGGGAGCCAATCTACAATCCTCCTAATGGTCAAAGTCATTCTGTATAGACCATGGTAAAAATAATTCTACAATCTACAATCCTCCCCATGGTCAAAGTCATTTTGTACAGACCATAATCTCTCTCTCTCTCTGTGTGTGTGTGTGTGTGTGTGTGTGTGTGTGTGTGTGTGTGTGTGTTGGGGGAACAGTACATCTTTAGACGGTACTTAAAAGGGCTGAAAAAGATAGAAAATTTTTCTTAAATTCCTACTTCCTGTTTCTTAAAATCCTAATTCAGGATTTTAAGACTTTTTTTTTTTTTCTTCTTGAGTTGACGTCTCTAGAGAAGCTGGAGATTATGCTTTTAGTGATTCTGCCATCCTGGGTGGCAGTAGTCTCACAGGAAGACTTAACAGCAGGTCTACTGGGACCTGTCAGCCAAGGCCAGCTCACTCACTGGGCCACATCCTGTGGAGTCAGGGCAGACTTCGTATACCAGCTGCTCTAAGGAAAAGGCTACATTGTGGCTCAAGGAAGAGGGGCCAGATTTGAAAGATACAGACTTTATTGTTGACTTCAAAGAGCAATGTCTTGCTGGTTTTATGTTTAAGTGAAGCATCACAGACATAGCTGAATTTTCCCAGGAAATGAAAATGTGTGCTTAAATGTTGAGCCAAGAAGAACCTGCTCAAGGAAAATGAATGACAAAGATATCGAGGCTACCATGGATGTATGTAAGGATGTCCTTGCCTTTAGATGGACAGCAGTACTTTGATGGGAGACTCTAGAAAGAGTCCTTCCTCTGACTTACCCAGCCTCTCAGTAATTTCCAAGATCAAGTTCTGATTACATTAAGCAGAAAATAATGTAATTGCCAACTTCCTTACTAGGGAAGGCTTTATTCATAAGAAAGGCACCACACGACTGATATAATTAAGCTTTCCTGAGAACATATACATACTATGATTAGTGCTTTTCCATGGGTTATCTCAGTTCCTGTGATTTGAAATAGACACAGAATACACCCATATCTTTTTTAAATGGTTCTGCTGTAATTCTAGAAATGTCTGTGTTGTTTCTCTAGGTTGAGTCATTACAGGGCTTTACAAAAAAAAATGTAAATTTTATCTGTACCCTTAGAATGTGATAATCATCCACTGTGGCTAAACTAACACCACCAGTTAATGTAAAGAATTGAGAAAGAAAGGACATGTTGATTTTTCTTCCCACTAGAATTACCCCTGGGAATTCATGCCCTATATAACAACTACTGTTCCCAGCAGCCTTATCTCTCTCTCCCTGAACTGTTTTTTTCTTTATTATCTAGTAGAGACAAAGACAAATAATAAGGGAGAGAAAGAGAGATAGAGAATGCAAGACAGAGAGAGAGAGAGACCTGAAGCACTGCTCCATGGTTCATGAAGTTTCCCTCCACCTCTCACATATGGGGACAAGGTCTTGAACCCAGGCCCTTTTGCATGACAATGTATGCTCTACTCAGTGTGCCACTGCCCAGCCTGGCATGTGCAATGTTTGTAAGAATAAGAACAAGATAGCTCAGCAAAGAGGTGTCTGCTTTGCCGTGTGAGTAACATGGTTCAAACCTAGACCCCTACCACACTGGGGAAAAAGCTTCACTGATGTGGTGTCTTGGCCTCTTTCTTTCTGTGTTTTTGTCTCTCTCCCTTTCTCTCTCTCTCTCTCTCTCTATCTCTATCTCTGTCTCTCTCTGCCTCCAGGGTTATAGCTGGGGCTCAGTGCCTTCACTATGAACCCATTGTTCCAGCTGTCATTTTTTAAAAAAAATTTTGGGGGGTTGGTAGGACAGAGAGAAATTGAGAAGGGTGGGGAAGATAGACACCTGCAGACCTTCTACACCACTTGTAAAGAGATCCCCCTGCAGGTGGGTGGGGAGCTGAGGGCTCAAACCAGGATCCTTGTGCTTAGTACTATAAGTGCTTAATCCAGTGCATCACCGCCCACCCACCCTACCCCTGTCTCTGTCTCTCTAGCTGAAAAAGTTAGCCTGGAGTGTCCTCACCAAAAATCATAGAGAGGGAGATAGAGGGAAAAAAAGAAAGAAAAGTACAAGAACAGTAGGAAATGCCTAAGGAACAAGTGTGAGATAATATTATCACCCCTTCTTTTTCCTTCCCTCCCTCCCTCCCTCCTTCCTTTATTCCACTCTTCCTCCCTCCCTTCTTTCTTTCCCTCTTTCCTTTGGGATGGAGGATTAAATTTTCATACCTCTTTCTTTCCTCTGCACCTTTCTCTGGTGTTAGGATAAGGCTCTTTAATTGTGCTGGGGGGTCCTTGGTAATGTGATGGGATTGGGAGACATTTCCAGTGGGAGGTTGTTGAAGGCAAGTAAGCCAAGGGAGAAATGGTGAGCCTTAGTTTTAAGCACTGATATCAAGTATACAAATAAAAGAGATGACATGGGAAATCAAGAAGGGAGAAGCTTCAATAGTTGTCCAAGTTGGTGATGAAGAAGGTGCTTGGGATTGAGTGCAAAGTCACTCAGTCAATACTATTCACTGCAGTAAATACTACTGCAGATGGTTGTTTACCTGATGCAGATAGGACTCCTGAAGTGGATACATGCTTAGGGCTGGGGGGGGGGGGGGTGTCAACCGGCTCCGCTTGGAACAAGTTCCCTCTGCCAAGTCAACTGTCACAGTCTCTCTCAGTGGCTGAGGAGTCATCTGTGTTTTGCATTATCTTTCTCTCTGGAGAGTCAAGATGCTGCTTGCTAGTCCCTTACTTATGAGATTTAACCATTTGGTGTTGTTTTATTCCAGTCATAGTGGTGGGGAGCTGTCATTCAGAGTGGGAGCTTCAGCAAAAAGTGAGGAGTGCTATCGATAGTGTGAGCGATTGTGCGGCAGGATAAGTAGTTGCTGATCTTCCTATTTGAAGCAGAGAGCCACAGGTTTCAAAGCAACAGGAAAACATAGGTTAGCCATCTTTAAGAAGGATGCAGAGGTCACATAGGCTCCTAAGCTGAATATGAGCCCCAGACCACATCAAATTGATGGGGTTTAAGATTAACAATATTTATATACCTTTACCATATTTGGGAGCTACTCTCTGCCGTGATCCAGCTTTCTGGTCCTTTTTTCCAGCCATGACATCATTCCCCCCAGACAATAACTTGGGTCCACCTGCATATCAGAAAAAAAAAAAAAAAACTAGTATAGTCATGGACCCTTTTGGAATAGAACTAAAGTAGGCTCACTAAACCATCTACAAAACAGAGACCCCCAAGTCTTCATCTGCAATATTCTAGGCATTAAGTTCATGGAGTCAGGCGGTAGCACAGTGTGTTAAGTGCACGTGGTGCGAAGCGCAAGGACCAGCTTAAAGATCCCTGAGCTCGAGCCCCCGGCTCCCCTCCTGCAGGGGAGTTGCTTCACAGGCAGTGAAGCCAGTCTTGAGGTGTCTATCTTTCTCTCCCCCTCTGACTTCCCCCTCCTTTCTCCATTTCTTTCTGTCCTATCTAACAATGATGACAATAATAACAACAATAATAACTACAATAACAATAAAAAGCAACAAAAGGGAAAATAAATAAATATAAAAAATTTTTAAAAATTGTTTGGCTTTATATGTTAACTCTTCTTTCAGCCACCGGGTTCCATGATGCCAACCGGACTTTCCTGGACTGACAACCCCACCAATGTGTCCTGAAGCTCCTCTTCCCCAGAGCCCTTCCCAACTTGGGAAAGAGAGAGACAGGCTGGGAGTATGGATCGACCTGCCAATGCCCATGTCCATTGGAGAAGCAATTACAGAAGCCAGAGCTTCCACCTTCTGCATCCCACAATGACCCTGGGTCCATACTCCCAGAGGGATAAAGAACAGGAAAGCTATCAGGGGAGGGGATGGGATACGGAGTTCTGGTGGTGGGAATTGTGTAGACTTGTATCCCTTTTATCCTATGGTTTTTGTCAATGTTTCCTTTTTATAAATAAAAATTTTTTAAAAAGAATATTCTGGTAGGGCCTGGCAACAGCATAAGGCTGCCTACTCTGGACCAGTTTGTATGAGATGGTCTATGTCTCTGAGGTGCCCTCACTGCTAGGAAAGCTGCTTGGGCTCCTTCATGGGACTCACTGGGCTGCTTTACCACAGCACCCACGGGACTGCCTCTGCTGGGAAGACAGTACTTGCAGTACCTAGGCTGAGCCTCTATTCTTCCATCTGGGCCACTCACGCCCCGTGGATCTCTTCTTCTCTACCTCTATCATCCATTCCTTCAACTCCCTAGCGCATCCTCTCACTACAGCAAAGGAGCAGGAAACAGACTTGCTCTGTACAGTGCTGGGATGCTGTCCCAGTGTCAGAGGCCTGGCACACACCCATTCCCTCTAGACTCTGGAATGTTACACTGTGAAGAAGTCCCCAAATGGTGTTCCAAAGAATGCAAAATGTAGTTATCGAATTAAGACCTCTCCAGCGCATCTGCATATTGAACCAATTGAGAAGCTACTCCTGGCATTTGTGCAAAATGATCCCTTCACAGTAGTGAACATCAGTGTTCAGAGTCTGGTCCATGTTCCATCTCGACAGTGAGAGAGAGGCCAGATCGTGTTCTGTTTCACGCAGTACTAGGTATTGTGAACCCAGGGCCTCACACTGTCAAGTCAGGGCCTTTACTGGCTCAGTGACCTCCCCAGCCAACACTTAGAGCCCTACTCAGATGAGATCAAAGACTAGAGAGTGCACACATGCATGCAAATCACTGAACTTCAGGACCCAGCATGCCCTTCTCCTCCACTACATCCCCTCCAGTGCGACAGAGGAGTGATTCTCCAGAAATTATAAAGGGGGCTCTGGATTCAGATTTGACTTCTGCCATGAGCACACCCTACCTGTGAGTGTTCCTGCTGTTTTATTTCTTTTTAAAAAATATTTATCTATTCCCTTTTGTTGCTTTATTGTTGTAGTTGTTATTGTTGTCATCATTGTTGGATAGGACAGAGAGAAATGGAGAGAGGAGGGGAAGACAGAGAGGGGGAGAGAAAGATAGACACCTGCACATCTGGTTCAGCACCTGTGAAGCGACTCCTCTGCAGGTGGGGAGCCGGGGGCTCGAACCAGGATCCTTACGATGGTCCTTGTGCTTTGCACCCCCTGCGCTTAACCCACTGCACTACCGCCCAACTCCCTGCTGTTTTATTTCTACATAAATCTTGTTTGTCATTGAATGATCTCATTGTTTTTGTTGAGGTCAACACAGTGCCCCATTGGAGGTTCATTTCGGCCACAAGATAGTGACATACAGTTGCACCTGTGTGCCCACCTGCTCCAGGGGCTCTCACCCAGGAGGAATGTGTTAAGTGCACCAGTGAGCTTGAATGGGCTGTTAGAACACTCAGCAGAGGCTGTGGTGGAGGGACATGCTTTCATTTGACCTCAGACTCGACCTTTTAGAGTCATGTGACTTCCATATTATTCCTCCATCTGACCTTCCACTTCCAATCTATTTAGAACAGGGTTAATGACCACATCTGCCTCTTGGGGTTCTTTTATTTTTTTATACTTTTCTTTTACTAGTTATTTAATGATTGACAAGATTGTAAGATAACAGGGATACCGTTCCCACCACCAGAGTTCCATATCCGATCCCCTCCACTGAAAGCTTCCCTATTGTTTATCCCTCTGGAAGTATGGACCAAAGTTCTTTATGGGGTGCAGAAGGTGGAAGGTCTGGCTTCTGTAATTGCTTCTCCAATGGACATGGGCAGGTGGATCCATACCTCCAGCCTGTTTCTATCTTTCCCTAGTCAGGTAGGACTCTGGGGAGGCGAGGTTCCAGGACACATTGGTGAGGTCATCTGCCCAGGGTTCTGTGACTGATGTGAGCTAAGTATTTGCCTATATATGTGGTAAAGTCCCTGGCACTCTTGTAAACCTTGACACAGGCAGGTGAAACTTTTACCTGTGACATTGGAGGCTTTGGTTGAGCCTCCCAACTCAGTCCTTTGGTAAACCATGAGCACTGTGCTAAGCATGGGTAATGCCCACCCATGAGGACCGGTAGACTCCTCACTGGTTTAATTTTCTATCAGTGTCTGAAGTTCTACTTAGGAGTCATTTAACCAAAGCCAGTGACCCAATCAGTTCTGGTTCTGATCCTCAAATAAACTGCAGGAATTTAATTCACATAGGAAAGTTTCCCTGGACACCCCAGGCTCTTGATTCTGCTTCTAGGCCTAGGCTCACTTACTTCCTTGGCTCAGAACCCTCTTATCTTCCATTTCCAGTGTGTCTCAGACCCCACAAGCCCCACTTCTCAGGCCTAATTTCTATTTTATCCAGTTCCGTCCTGAGAAACTCCAGAACATTGTAACTATAACACACATGTAAACACACACACACACACACACACACTTTATTTATTTTATTTTATTTTTTGCCTCCAGGGTTATTGCTGGGGCTCAGAGCCTGCACCATGAATCCACTGCTCCTGGAGGCATTTTTCCCCCTTTTATTGCCCTTGTTATTGTATCGTTGTTGTGATTATTATTGTTGTTGTTGTTATTGATGTCATTGTTGGATAGGACAGAGGGAAATGGAGAGAGGAAAGGAAGACAGAGAGGGGGAGAGAAAGAAAGACAACTGCAGACCTGCTTCACCACCTGTGAAGCAACTCTCCTGCAGGTGGGGAGCCGGGGCTCGAACTTGGATCCTTAAGCCAAGGTCCTTGCACTTGCCGCCACGTGCCCTTAACCCACTGCACTACCGCCCAACTCTCACACATTATCTTTATGACTGAAAGATTCCACAGACACATAAAACTTTATGTTGCATCAAACCTTTCCAGTAGCCTTGGAAGCAGTGACTGCTTCTCAGACATTAGTATGTCCTCATGCTGTGACTCGGCATGCTTTTCGTGCATATTTCCCCCCTTAAACACCCAAGAAGAGGCCTTTACCTCCTGAACAAAACAAGAAATATCAGATGTGGTTGAAGAAAAATCATTTCTGGAATTTCCTATTTAAAAAAATGCTACGATGGTTTCAACAACACATGCTGTTTATCTCTGAGAACCTTAATTGTTTCAGAATGAGGTGATTTTTTTTCTGAATATTCTACAGAAAAGATAGTCTGGAGTTTGAACTTTAGTTTTGAACCCATTGAAGCTATGTTTACTGGAAGGAGGAATTTGAGTCCTTGGGGACTGGCAGTGGGGAGGGAGAAAGCTGGTGAAAATTAATGGCATTTTTATGCTGAAGAAAGGAGCACATCTGCTTGATGGTCTGAAGAATGCAAGTGATGGGGCTGGGAGGGGGGGTATTCATGCTGTTTGTTGGGCAGCTGGTGCACGCCCAGGAAATGGAGGCAGGGTATGCATAGAGCATATCTTCACCTCCTGCCGCATGACCCCTGTCACCCCACCCACCCTCTGAAATCTCCTTTGTCCTTTATAACCACACTGTTGATCTTTCATAGGAGTTTTCTCCCACCTTGGTGGTAGGGACTTGGAAGCTCTTTTTCTCTTGATTACTTATAGACTAGAAGGTGCTTAAAACAGATCACCTCAGCATTCTCAAGTTGGTCTTCTCAAGATATCCCTGCTCTGACAAGCAGATTATTTTTGGCTAAGCACAGTGACGATCCCCCTGGAAGTTTCAGGAGAAACTTTCCCTCCCTAATCAAGGAAAGGAGTCATGGCAACTCGGTTTAACTCTCACAGATAAAAGTCCCCCAGAGAGAAGATGGGGCTTGTCTTTTGGACCTTACTCTCCTCAGATGAAATTAGGATTTGCATAATCCTGATAGATCCCCTCACATGTACATGATAAGATTAAACTTACAAAATTATTGGATTAACTTTTTGTCATTACTAAGGTTTCACTGCTTTGGGTCCATTTCTTCAGATAGAAAGGAAGGGTTGTGGGAGGGACAACCCAGCACCAAAACTCCCCCCATGTGGTGGAGGCCGGCTTGAACCTTGGTGGTGAACTTGGCAAAGAAAGTGCACAGTCTACATGAGTTATTATTCTGGCCTACATTGCTTCCCCCCCCTCCCCTTTCTGTCAACCAATTTGATGCTGATTTGGTTACCCAGCCTCCTGAGAAGAACCCTGGGGGGCGGGTATGAGATTAACCTCTACACCTCCACAGAACAAACACTGAGCCCTCACACTGACAGCAAAATAGAGGACCAAGTGCTGTGGCAAGAAGACTGGGAATAGTCCCTGGATGCAAAGGAGGATGTTGGCAGTATTGTCTTATTGTAAAAATTATAAAGGGGCTCTTGGGGGTTGGGCGGTAGCCAGAGGGTTAAGCGCACATGGTGCGAAACACAAGGACCAGCATAAGGATCTTGGTTCGAGCCCCTGGCTCCCTACCTGCAGGGGGTGGGGTCGCTTCGCAAGCAGTGAACAATAACAATAACGACAACAACAAGGGCAACAAAATGGGGGAAATGGCCTCCAGGAGCAGTGGATTTATAGTACAGACACCAAGCCCCAGCGATAACCCTAGGCAAAAAAAGAGGGGGGCTCTTTTTGTGGCTTTTATACAATCAGCAGAGTTATTAGGTTCTTAAAATGGCAACAGGGAAATAAGCAGAGAAGGAAGAGATTAGTCAGCATGTGGCATGAGTCCTTAACCATTCACCAGCATGCAGCGTCCATGATGTGTGGCTCCCAGAACAAGCAGAGGTGACAGGAATAGAAGGCCAAAAAGCAGGGAGTCGGGCAGTAGCGCAGCGGGTTAAGCACACGTGGCGCTAAGTGCAAGTACTGGAGTAAGGATCCCGGTTCGAGCCCCCGGCTCCCCACTTGCAGGGGAGTCGCTTCACAGGCGGTGAAGCAGGTCTGCAGGTGTCTGTCTTTCTCTCCCCTCTCTGTCTTCCCCTCCTCTCTCTATTTCTCTCTGTCCTATCCAACAACAGTGACATCAACAACAACAATAATAACTACAACAATAAAACAACAAGGGCAACAAAAGGGAATAAATAAATAAATATTTTTTTTAAAAAGAAGGCCAAAAAGCAAATATTTGTGCCAGACCTTTCCTTAAGTAATCTACAGTTCCCACAATTCCACGGAGTTGACATCTTATGCTAAGTCTGTCATATGCTGGTGAAGTCAGTCACTACACTGACTACATACACGTGGAACAGTCTCCCTCTTGTTTAGTCAATAAAGCACAGCATATTCCCAACACCGTTCTTTTCTATAACAGAGTTGCCTTCAATTTTCTCCTCTCTCTGAGTCTCCTCCTCCTCCTCCCCCTTCTTCTCCTCCTCCTTTTTCTTTCCTCTCCTGACCCCAACCTGAATATAGGAATCTTGGAGACAAAGGTTATCTGAAAAGATAAGAATAGTTGTCACTTGTGCACTACCTCCTGACCTTGAGAGCTTGTTAGTAGATTTTAGCAGGGAGGCATAGCTTCTTGTATACCCTTGACAGAAAACAGGTCTGTCTCTATTTGGGGGAAGGTTATCCTCTTAGACAAGGACAGCTTTGGAAGAATGCACATGGAGCAGTGAGGGAGGAAAGGGACCCCTGCTGGGCCAGCCAGATGATTCAAATCGGTCCTGTCGATCAAAGAGGCGGCATCAGCTTCACATCCTTCATCTACCTACTGAAACATGCACACTCTCATTCGGCCTTCACGAACAGTGGTGAGAGCAGGGCTTGCTGACCTCACTTGGACAAGATATTGCAAGGTTTCAATAGCCGGAGATTTTTGACTCATCTCTGTGGCCTGAGCCTATTGTGTGACACAAAGCACATATCCCACAGAGTTACTTAATGTTGGCTATTGTCTGTTTCTGTAGAGTAGTGGTCATCACCTTCACCTCACTCTTAACGGTGGCTATCCTTACAGAGTGGGAGCACGGAACCTTGGTGGTGGCTATGGTGTGTCATTCTGTAATCTTATAAACCACTATTAAATCACTAGCAGTTTTTTTTCAATGTTGTTTTAAGGGGGCCAGGTGGTGGTGCACTGTGTATAGTGCACAGGTCACAGCTATGCAAGGACTCAGGTTCAAGTCAGCAGTTCCTACCTGTAGGGGTGAGGAGCTTCATGGGTAATAGAGAAGTGCTGCAGGTCTCTCTCTCTCTCTCTCTCTCTCCTTCTCTACCTCTTCCATCTCTCTCCAGTTCTCTCTCTCTCTGACAACAAAAGGAAGAAAAGATTGGTGATGGGGTATAGGACTTGCCACACTGGCACTGAGTGCCAGCAATAACTCTGGTAGCAATTAAAAGAAAAACAGCTGTTGCATGAAAACACACAAGATACTCAGCTACCCCAATGCTGTTAGCTGTGCAGCCCCATCTCTGCTGGAGACACGAGGGGCAGGGACAGTGTGGCGCAGGAGTAGCGGTGTGGTCAGGGGAAGCAGCGTAGCAGATGAAAAGCCGAATAACGAAGTGCAGAACTGGGGACACAGGACAGGGAGGGCCTTCGCAAAACTGCCTTGTTCCACCATCCCCCTCAATCTTCCCCACAGAATCCAACAATTCTTTTCAGAGCAGCTCCCTCCTGACTAAATCCGTCCCATTACATTAAAGCATAGTTAATCCTCCCCTTCTTAAAACAAATAAATAACAGACTTTACCAAGGAGATTTCCCCTCAGTTGAAGGGCTACCTACTTCCTCTTACAGACAAATTCCTCAAAAGACTCTGAGCTCTTTGTTGCCTCTCTTTCATTACCTCCTGCTTCCTCTCCACCATTTTTTTTGGGGGGTGGGGAATTGGAGGGTGGTCCTCTCCTGGGGTTTCACCACTCTGAGACAACTTTTTCAGAGAAAAAGAAGCAAGATAGTGAGTTTGGGGGTAGGGAGAAGAAACCACAGCACTGATGTTTCTTTCAATGCAGTACTAGCTAGACTCAAGCCTGGGCTGTGTATATGGTGAAGCAGTATACTATGTATCCATTCACTCACTAACTCACTCACTCACTCACTCATTCATTCATTCATTCACAATAGAGATAAAAGATCATGGAGCAATAAAAAGCATGATACTATGTCCTTTGGGATAAAGTGGGAGGGATCAGAGAAGATGATGCCCAGTGAAGCAAGTAAGGAGGTAAAGGACAGCTACAGAACGGTGTCACTCACATGCGGAATATACACAAGTGAACGTACAACTATGAACAAAAAAAAGTCAACCTGTTTCTAAGACTGTGGGAGAACTATAGTACTTATCTATGGGAGTGGGGGTGGGGACACAGACCTGTGGTGACAGGAATGATGACATAAATAAATAAATAAATAAATAAATAAATAAATAAATAAATAAAAATTGGGAGTCAAGCAGTAGTGCAGTGGGTTAAGCACATGTGGCGCAAAGCACAAGGACCGGCATAAGGATCCCGGTTCGAGCCCCCGACTCCCCACCTGCAGGGGAGTCACTTCACAGGCGGTGAAGCAGGTCTGCAGGTGTCTCCCTTTCTCTCCCCTTCTCTGTCTTCCCCTCTTCTCTCCATTTCTCTCTGCCCAATCCAATAACGACGACATCAATAACAACGATAATTAACTGCAACAACAATAAAAAACAAGGGCAACAAAAGGGAAACTAAATAAATTAATATTTAAAAATTAAAAAGTAAATAAATAAAATTTTATGAGAGAAAAGATAAAGAAAAACACATCTTCACTCTGGCACATGCTGTGCTGGAAATAAAACCTGGGACCTTACACTTAGAAGTCCGGGTCTCCAGTCCAGGTCATCACCTCCCAGCCACTCCTCAGACCACTCCTGACTAGCTTCTACGGACTGGGAGAATTCTGACTTGATTCACAAATGCTAATTACAATGGGTTTTTTCCAGTCATGATTGCGGTTGACTTTTTGGAATTGAAACAATATGGATTCAAGCTTCCACATAAGGTCCTCTTTTGGTTTCTGAATCTCACTTCTTTCCCCCTGTCTGGTTATTCCTGTTAGTTTCTTTTGCTGACTAAAATTTTCTCCTCAAGCACCAATGTCCTCTTGAAGCAGTCCTGGGCTTCTTTTTCCTTCAGCCTATCTCATGTCCCTATAACAAGTCAATCCAGAAACTGCTTCATAACCCTCAGGTCTTACTTCATAGTCCCAGTACTCTGCACAGTACCCACAGTACATATAAGGCTTCATAGTACCTATCTATGAAGCCCTAGAACCATCCCCACAAGCTAACATCTCCATTTGGATGCCGGAAGGTCATCTCAACCATTCAATACAATCAAAGATGACTTCACGATTCCCTTGCTTTGTCCCCAAGAACAACACAGATCTCTGACAAAGCCTGCTATCAGACTGGCATCAACATTACATTGCACACAACTGGAAATTGCTAGTTTTTCTTTCTACTATCTCTTAGATCTGCCCAACTTCTCCCCAGACTCAGATTATCCTCCATATTGTTTTTTACCTAAGTCACTGAAGTGACAATTAACTCTTCTTTCTGCATCTATCTTGGCTTGTGTAATTCTCGTTCCATATAGTACTCAGAGTAAGTATTGAAGAGACACATCTAACCGTGACCCTCTTTGCTTTTAGAAATTTGGGGGACTACTTCTAGTAAAAGCTTAACCTCATAATGGGATTGTGGGTCCCTGCCTGACTCTATAGCCCTATCTCACATCCATCCTGGGCCACTCACGATTTCCAGGCAAACTGTTAGAGCTATAAGATCATTGAGCTCCAGAATGGACTTAGCGGGCCAGGGGCATCTATGCAAACCTTCCTATCATAAAGCGTTCGCTGGTGATGGAAGCATGGCATGCCCCTGTAGTAAACTAAACTGATAGCACTGGCTGGCTTCCTCTACATTTGAAGCACTCCATGTGCCTTCACTCTCTTAACCATTTCATGGATGCCCTGGGGAAATAACATCATCATTTCTGCTACCATGAAAACTCAGATTTCAACGAATCAACAATTCCTTCAAGATCACATACTTGCATGTGACATAATTATATGGGTCTTAGTCTGAATTTGTGCTGTTCTCTAAAGTCCTTTGTTGCATCTGTGACATGTGTCATATTTTCTTAGCAGTTGTACCAAAAGAGCTGTTTTATAATTTCTTGGTAAACTGGGCCAGGCTTCACTTCCATTTTTAGACCACGTGTTTTTTCTCTCTGGCCTAAATCTTTCCCTGACTTACTTTAGTCAATTATTTTGATCCTTCTCCTATAGGAAATAATATAACTTTAAGTTCCATTATACATAATTGAGCACAGTTCAAATCTTGAAATTGTTCAGATCAGAAATTTGATAACATGGGGTGGGGGTAGGTAGCATAATGGTTATGCAAAGAGGCTCTCTCATGCTTGAGGCTCCAACGACCTAGATTCAATTCCCTACACCACCATAAACCAGAGCTGATCAGTGCTCTGGTTAAAAGAAAGAAAAAAAAAAAGGAAATCTGATACATTGAATTTTAGCAGTCTCTAAGGCAGATCAAGGCCAAAAATACATGGTATTTGAAAGGCCTGGTTATGCTACAGTGTTGTTAATCATTCATATTGAGGATCTGTACTGCAGAAGAGAGAAGCGTGGACCAACTCACATAAGAACCAACTGAGGATACACATACCAAACAGCCCTTTCTGTTCTCTGCCTTGTTCAAAACACCAGCCTGACTTTTTGGGAAATTAATTGAAAAAGAAAAAGTCAAGTTTTCAAGAGTCTGTGGCTTTCTTAGGAATATAAATAGCTACAGGGAGAAGATGAGTTAGTGTTAGGAGCCTGAAACCTTAAAAGTAATCCGTTCCCGGGGGCTGAATTAAACTGTGGGTTAAGTGCACATGGTGCAAAGCTCAAGGACCAGCCTAAGGATCCCAGTTCGAGCCCCCGGCTCTCCACCTGCAAGGGGGTCTCTTCAAAGAGGTGAAACAGGTCTGCAGGTGTCTGTCTTTCTCTCCCCCTCTCTGTCTTTCCCTCCTCTCTCCATTTCTCTCTGTCCTATCTAATAGGACAATAATAGTAACAACAACAATGATAAACAACAAGGGCAACAAAAGAGAAAAAAATGGCCTTCAGAATTAGTGGATTCATAGTGCAGGCACTCAGCCCCAGCAATAACCCTAGAGGCAAAAAAGAAAAGAAAAGAAAAAAAAAAAGTAACCCGTTCCCCAGGTAATCCAAATGCTAGTTTGTTTTTTTATTTTCCCTTTTGTTGCCCTTGTTGTTGTTGTTATTGATGTCATTGTTGTTGGATAGGACAGAGAGAAATGGAGAGAGGAGGGGAAGACAGAGAGGGGGAGAGAAAGACAGACACCTGCAGACCTGCTTCACCGCCTGTGAAGCGATTCCCCTGCAGGTGGGGAGCCGGGGGCTTGAACTGGAATCCTTAAGCGGGTCCTTGCACTTTGCACCATGTGCGCTTAACCCACTGCACTACCGCCTGACTCCCCAAATGCTAGTTTCTTAATGTCTTTCTACAGGAAAGGCTTCTGAAGGAGACATTTATGATCTTGTAGTAAACGTCCCTAGATGTGAATTCAAGAAGAACACACTGGATCCAGGCAACTTGTGTGAAGAAAACTTCCAGGTAAAACCAGCAGGTAGAAGCCACCAAGTTCCCTGGGTCCAATACCCCAGCTTTGAAATCCTGGGCTTAGATTGTCAAGTACAAATCCTTCCTTGTATCTGGGCTAAGGGCCTTTGCTTATAGGAGCTGGTGCTCTTGATCCATTCTTGCAACAAATAGCCCATGACTAATTTGGTAAAGCACAAAAAAGGGACTCATTGTGCAACATCTGATGTCCTCTGTGCCTAGCGTCTTTCTTATGGTTTGCCATTCCCTTTCATGAGGACATGTTGCATAAGCAACATCTGGCTGCTTATGCACACTCACTTTTCCAAGGAGGAGACAAACTACTTCGGGATCCTGATGGGGCTGCCATCCTGCCATGCGCCGAGAGCCTGGTTGGAAACAAAGTGAATATGTGTCATAAACAGCACACTCCCCATTCCCGAGAGCACAGTCTAGAAGTAGGAAATACCCTGTTTTGAGTTTGGAGGACACTAACCAAAATCCATCTCTCTCTCTCTCTCTCTTCCTTTCTTCCTTTCTTTCTCTTTCTCCTTCCTTCCTTCCTTCCTTCCTTCCTTCCTTCCTTCCTTCCTTCCTTCCTTCCTTCTTCCTCCCTTCCTCTCTCTCTCTCTCTCCCTCTCTCTTTTTTTCCAAACAGGCATTATAGTGTCATCCAGGAGGTAGTACAGAGGATAAAGCATTGGACTATCAAGCATGAGATCCTGAGTTTGATCCCTGGCAGGATATATACCAGAGTGATATCTGGTTCTTTCTCTTTATCATCAATTAATAAATAAAATCTGGGGCTGGGTGGTGGCACAACTAGTTGATCACCTGTGTTACAGTGCACAAGGTCCTGGGTTCAATCCCCAGGTCCCCACCTGCAGGGGGAAAGCTTTACGAGTGGTGAAGCAGGGTTGCAGGTGCCTCTTTTTCTCCCTTTCTTTCTCCTCCTTCCTTCCTGAATTCTGGCTCTCTATCCAATAAAGAAATAAATATAATTTTAAAAATAAATAAATAAAATGTTTAAAAAACAAAAATAAACAAACAGCATAAAAAAAAAAACCACCAGGTACTATGTTGCCGCCATGGATAATGCAGATTCAATTGTGAACAAGGCATTTATGGGAGCCCTCTTCCTGATGTCTGCAACTTTATAGGGGAACTCAAAATAGCCTATTTCTGGCCTCCTGTCATGGACATGCAATTGAAACTTGACATGCAGAGCTCTTGGTCTCTGAAGGCTATGACCTGTTTCCAGTTTCCTGGAAGCTTAGAACTTAGAAGTCCTTAAGCTTAGAACTCTTGTTTTTTCTATCATTGTTATTATTTTTGACAGAGAGAAATTTGAGAGGGTAGGGGAGATAAGCAGAGAGAAAGAGAGATACCTGCAGATCTGCTTCATACTTGTGAAGAGTCCTTCCCTGCAGGTGGGCAGCAGGGGCTCGAACCCAGGTCCTTGTGCTTGGATGTGCCATCCACCCAGCCCCCTAAATTCTTAACTGGATGTGCCATCCACCCAGCCTCCTAAATTCTTAATTTTCCTTTTAAAATTTTTTATTTATTAATTTATATTTTTTGTTAGTGAGTTAATAACGATTAACAAGATTGTAAGATAGCCGGGGTACAATTCCATACAACTGTCACAACCAGAGTTCTCTGTCCCACTCCTCTCCATTGGAATCTTCCCTATTCTTTAACCCTCTGGGAGTATGGACTCAGGGTGATTATGGGGTGCAAAATGTGGGAGTTCTGGCTTCTGTAGTTGCTTCTCCGATGGACATGGGTGTTGACAAGTTGATCCACACCCTCAGCCTGTTTCTATCTTTCTCTAGTCATGTAGGGCTCTGGGGAGGCGAGGTTCTAGGATTCATTGGTGGAACTCTTAATTTTTATAAAAAATTTTATAAGTGACAGCTGCACTTGCATTTCTTCTGCATGTCTGCACTGTGTACCTGCACTTACATGCTAGACAGTAATACCTTAAAATACGGAGTTCTGGTGGTGCGAACTGTGTGGAGTTGTACCCCTCTTATCCTATGGTTTTTGTCAGTGTTTCCTTTTTATAAATATTTTTTTTAAAAAATAGTAACAAAAAAAGGAAATAGATATTTTTAAAGAGTACATTGTATTGAAGTATAGTAAAATGAAGGCATCTATGTAACGGAACCTAGAGTGAGACACAGAGTATTTCCAGGAATTGCACAGGGTGGGGGTGGCCCTGACTTCACCAACATGATTCACAGAATAACTTTAACAATTTTAGTCTCCCTTTAATGGAGTGGGCAGACTTCCGTTTCAACCTTTAATAGGCAACTATTGTCTATGTCTTAGTAACTCCCTCCCTCCCCTTCCCTTCTCTTCCCTTCTCTTCCCTTCTCTTCCCTTTCTGGCCTTTCCTTATTCCTCCCTCCCTCCCTCCCTCCCTCGCTTTCCTCTCTCCTCCTTTTTATTACGTGATATGATTCTATTTAAGTTGTCTCCTTTAAATGATATATTTCACATGTGTAAGTATGAAAATTGTACTCCAGAAATCTATGTAGTATTTCAACCCAGTGGTAAATATAAATTTAATTGAAAAAAGTCTATAATTGAGCGATTTTTAGATTTTTCACAGGATTCTACGACTATCAGCATTATCTCGTTTTAGAACATGCTTTATCATCCGGCTCAAAACCTTGCTCTCATTAGTAGTCACTTCACATTCCCGACTCCCAGCTTCCCTGGCGACCACTCATTTACTTGCTGTCTCCATGGGTTTGTCTGCTCTGAGTATTTCGTGCTTGTTTCACTTTGCTTCGGGACTTCAAAACTCATCAGTCATGTAGCTCGTTTCAGCCAGCCCTCCGTTCCTCTTCATGCTTGAATAATGCTTCATTATAAAGACAGAACACATCCTATTTATGTACTTGTCAGTTAGCTAAAATTTAGATGGCTTCAGTTTGGAGATATTATTAAGAATACTGTCCCGAGATGAATACTTAGGCACACTTTTTGTCGTTGCTATTTTTTTCCCCTTTTATTGGTAGGACTTTGCTGCTCCAAGCCAACCTTTCCAGATGGAGACAGACAGAGACAGAAAGACAGAAAGAGGGCAGAAAACACCACAGCACCAAAGTTTCCTCCCTTTTAGTGGTGGCTGGACTTGAACCTGGCTTGTGCACATACGAAACTTGGTACACTACCCAGGTGAGTCACCTTGCTCACCATGTATTTTCAAGTTTGTGTATCTGTGCTTTTGTTTTTCTTTTTTTTTCTGCCTCCAGGGTTATCTCTTGGGCTTGGTGCCTGCACCACGAATCCACTGCTCCTGGAGGTTATTTTTCCCACTTTGTTGCCCTAGTTGTTGCCCTCATTGTGGTTGTTGTTATAGCTGCCATTGTTGGATAGGACAGAGAGAAATGGAGAGAGGAGGGGAAGACAGAGAGGGGGAGAGAAAGACAGACACCTGCAGACCTGCTTCACCGCTTGTGAAGCGACTCCCCTGCAGGTGGGGAGCTGGGGGCTGGAACTGGGATCCTTACGCTGGTCCTTGTGCTTTATGCCACCTGTGCTTAACCTGTTGCACTATCGCTCGAAACCCATTTTTTAAAATATTTTTATATCACAGAGTGACATGTCAACAAGTGTTTTGAATCCACACCATTTCTACCACCAGACTTCTGAGTCTTCACTCTCCCCACTGCAATCCACCACAGTTCCCCTAAAGTTGTAGACATGTGTCAGCCATCTTCTCTACAACTGTTTGTCCACATTTATACAGAGTTGCCCCTTCTTTTTCTGATTCAATCTTCTCTTCCTCTCTAAGCCACTCATAGCATCATAGCTACCTCCATATGTCCCTCTCCTTTTCCTTCTCTCTCTCTGGGTGCTGATGGAGCTGGAGTGCAGCGTCCTCTTATCTTCATCCTCTCACTTCTCCCCCCATACTGGGAGTCTGGATCAAGGTTGTTTATGGGGAGCAGAAGGTAGGAGTTCTGGTTTCTGTAGCTGCTTCTCTGCCGATCATGGGCATTGGCAGGCTGATCCATACCCCCAGCCTGTTTCTATCTTTCCCTAGTGGACCAGAGCTCTGGAGACGTGAGGGTCCAGGACCCATTGGTGAGGTCGTCTGCCCAGAGAAGTTGGGTGGAGTCATGGTAGCATCTGCAGCCTGGTGTCTGGAAGGTGGCATGACCTAAGCTGAGACAAGATGGTTAATGAACAGGAACCAGAAAGTAGGATCAGAGCAGATGAGCTTATGGATGTTAGGGTAGAAGAAAGCTAGGAAAAGCATTTTAGTCATGTTCCTGAGGGGCACACAACAATAATAGTTTTGCTTGAGTTTGGTAGCTAGTGTGGGGTTGGATGAGAATGTTGTCTGAGAGTATGGTGTCAGAGTGGAGAAAAGGGCTAGAAAGTTGGATTAGGGAAGGGAGTAGCTCCCATTTTTATAAAAAAGAATTTTGTGGCTAACATTAACTAGTTACCTCCATCCACCTGCTCCAGGGCCCATATGTAAATGTATATTTATATTCAGTGCCAGAGCCTGTGTAACCTCTGAGTCCCTATTGATCTGAGCTTATAGCTCATGGTCACATCTGAGGAACATTGCAGGCTGCACTCATTTCAGAACCAGGTTTTTTTTTTCAAGTCACAGGGTAGGATACCCCCTGCCTCCCTTCAGAGACTGGGCAATCCCTACCATCATTGCTTTATGGTAGAGCCAAGGTCCTGAGAGGGCCCACAGGAGCCAAGGTCCTGAGAGGGCTCACAAGTTCCTTATGGAATCAACCAGTGGTAGTCGAGAGAGGGACCCTTTGGAGGTCATGGCTCATCATATATGTATGGGAATCCAAGGATTCCCTACCTAGGACCACAGATGATCGGATGGTGTGCTATTGACCAAACAGGCCATTATTAAGTGGGCCAGTCTCTTGCCCTTACCCAAATTTTGTAGTCCTTTCTCCATCTGATTATCTTATGTTTTTCTCTCAGTTGTTTAGGCATTGAGTATCATTTGTTGAACCCAGTCAGAGTTAGGTTTGGGGGATCTGCCCTCTTTGGGCTTTTTGTTAGGCTGTCCTGCTAATTTGGTCTAAATCAAATCAATTACTGAATTTATGATGCCTTCTTTAGGCACTTCATCCATTATTAAGCACTTTGACTTTGAGTTATACAATTACTCCTTGTTTATGGATATGTTTACACCTGTATCCAGTACCCTAAACCCTATTGGCATTTCTTTTCAATGTTAGACCACTGGGCATGAAGTGATAGTCTGTGGTTAATGTTTGCGTTTCTCTAAGGAATAATCCTAACATCTTTGCATGTGCTAATATATACATATTATATATAATATACAGAGAACTATCCACAAAACCTATTTAGTGCCTATTTGTCTATTATCATCATTATTATTATTTTATTGCCACCAGAGCTATTGCTGGGGCTGAGGGCCAGCACTATGAATCCACTGCTCCTGGTGGCCAGTTTTTCCACTGTATTTGATAGAACAGAAATAAATTGGAAATTGAGAAGGGAGTCTTGTAAGGAAGGTTATAAAGTTCAGATCCTATGCTTTTGTCTTGCTTATTAATATATTTGTTCATCTGAAAATCCACTAGCCCAATCTACACATGTTAACAGGAAAATAATATTGAACTGCACCAAAATTCAACATGTAAAAATGTTACAATTACCTGCCAGAGAATTGCATCAACATGTAGTATCTACTGTTCATCCTATGAAATTAAACAATTATTCTGTGTGAGTAACTGAATTCTTCTCATCGTTGATTCAACTTAATTCATTTTTAATTAGGGTTTGAACTAATCCTCCCTACCAGGTACCGAGAAGGATGCCAATATCATTAAGAAAGTATTTTCCCTCAAGGGATGTAAAGTATAATCAGAGAAACAGACATGTACACAAAAATTTAATGTGAGAGAAAAAAATTACAGATGCAGTACAACCTGAGGGCAAAAAGCAAGAGATTTATCTATATTGATGCAGCCCAAAATAAGTCTTCATGGGAGTGGAAGCACTTAAACTACCACTTAAACAGAAGAATGAATTTGAAAAATGAAAATAAAGGCTAGAAATGGAGCAGGTCCTCTGCCACAGAAAAAGAGAAGGAAACATCAAACTTCACTGTGAAGTGGAGAAAAAAAAAAACACAGTGACTGACTGCAGCACAGCGTGAGAGTCTCGCACCGAGCAAAACCCAAGCAGCTTTCAGAAAACACACTTCATAGTAGGTTGACTGAAAAAGCCACTCTGAGTCCAGGCCTTCTGTGAACTCAGGAACCATCTTTTCCAAGTCAACCTGACACTGAAGTCTGGACATAAAGCAAATCAAGGCATCTTCCAGAAATCCTGCCCTATAGTCTTGTTAGCTGCTAGGCTATTTCTCTATAAAGATTATTAAATTGTTTCCTGCTACAGTCACGTAACTCTTAGTTTCCTTCACAGCTACATGTAGCCAGAGAACCAAGATTTGCATAGTGACCTGCTTTTTAAAAAGAGGTGTTTGTCATTCATAAATATATGAACAAAACTGGTTCCTGGAATAAGAATATAATTCTTGATTCGGGAGGTGGTGCACCTAGTTAAATGCTCACATTACAGTGCACAAGGATCCAGGTTCAAGCCCATGGTCCTGAACTGCAAGGGAAAAGCTTCACAAAGGGTGAAGCAGGGCTGTAGGTGTCTCTCTGTCTCTCTCCCCCTCTCTTTCTCCCTTTCTTCTCAGTTTCTAGATGTCTATATTCAATAAATATAAATAATAATAATAATAATAATAATACTAGAATAGAATTTTTACTAAGCCGAAGCTTAGTAACTGATCTTGTCCTCTTAGGATGAAGGTCAAAGAGTGTTGTTGACTGCTAATGACTGTGGAACTCTTGGCTACCATTCTGTGGGGTTCTTTTGGAAAGAAAAATAAACTTTTATACTATTTATGCCTTTATCTTTTTGAACTTTTCTATTATTGGCAGCTAAATTTAATGTTAATTGAGAACAGCCATGTAGCCAAGGTTTTAAGCCAGGTATTCTGATGTCAGGCCCTTGAGTTTACCCACTACACTAAGAAATTTCAATATGTGTATGCATAACATTTTCCATATTTTAATCATTATTTGGCATATTACACATTGCTCTTCTAAACTTAGAATAAAATATTCTACTATTAATATCATACTCAGCAGCCAGGGTGGTTCAGTGACTTCAAGATATTCTCCTAAACTCTTGAAATTCATATCAAAGTGTTTGCTCTGCATTAAGCCAATAAGTTCAACCTTATCTACCCTGTGGAGGGCACATCCTAAGTTTCTTTCCATGAGGGAGATCCATTTTCTGAATCTAGATCTATAAGAAGGCAAAAGGAACAGAATAGCAAATAGACTGAGGTAGGAGTCTACCAAGTGCATTTCGAAATATCAAAGAATTTCTGTATGATGCAAAGGAGCCAGGCAAGAGGGGAGGTAGTGAGAGATGAGAAGACTGGATGGTCTTCCAGGGGAAGGGACTGTAATACATTGTGCAGGACTGTGCCGACTCTGCCGTTATGAATCACTTTACTGAGCCCAAGTACGGTGTGTATGTGAGAGAGGCACTGGGCAGAGAAGCTGGATGCTCTGAGAAGCTTCTAAGGAGGAGTCAGACAAAGGCAGAGACATGGAGACCTGTAAGGAGTTCAATGCCACAGCCCAGGTGAGATTTGACTGGCTGGCCATGGCGGGCTGCATATTGGTTTGTGAGGCACAAGATACAGGGGATGTGTCAGGCATCACCGATGGGTCAGGTGTGCATCCCGGGAATCAACCATGACTGTGCTGTGAGGCCTGGGTGACCTTTACAGAGCGCCTGCCCCTGCAATCCTCACATCCACGTGTCAGCAGGGGTCCCCAGTAAAATACACTCAGAGAAATCTAAATCGCAAGGGCCCTGCGGTGGTGGCACACTTGGTTAAATGCACACACCGCAGTGTGCAAGGACCCAGTTGTAAGCCCCTGGGTTCCCACCTGCAGGGAGAAGCAGAGCTGCAGGTATCTCTGTCTCTCTCCCTCTCTTTTCTCCTCTTGTCTCACTCTGACTCTATCCAATAGTAAATAAATAAAAATATTAAAAGCGAGAGAAAAATCTAGAGCCACAGAGATGGGTTCATATACCTGTGAGCCCCACTGTGGTAGGTCTGGGGTCAGCACGTGCACAACCTGACCCCGGGACGTGTGCTTCCAATCACTGCTCATGACCTTGCTCCTCATGGAAAGCATTAGAAACAGAATGGAAATGAAGACACTTAGATAGAACACAGTAACCAAGAAAAATCCATGCCAGATGTCCCTTTTCAGTCTCTCTCCAAGAGCACACATGCCACTTGAGTGGATTCTGAGTTATAGAGCATCAAAAGGAGTATTTCCTTTTGTCATTTACAAAGAAGGGGGCTGCCTCCAAACCGTGTGTGTGTATGTGTGTGTGTGTGTGTGTGTGTGTGTGTGTGTGTGTGCATGTGCACAGCCTCTTGCTATCTGTCATCATGATGTGTTTCAGTATGAGGCAGGAAGCAACGGTCATTCTTTGGGGGAGGGGGGCTTGCACTGGGAGAAGAATGTTTCATTGTGTAACTATAGACAATATGGGCTATTCTTAATGAGATCTTAATAAATATCAACGTCTTTTCTGACCACCCTCCAAGGAGAGGGCAACTGTTTGAACTTGGCCTATGTACCTCACTCATTTGAGTTTCAAGGGAAATCTGCCTTCACACGTGGTGACCACATCCAGGGCCTCTGAGGGGAAGTCGGTGCATACAGAGAACTGTTACTGACTCTCCTGCCCTTGGGAACCAAACGCAAGCATCCTAGCTGTTCCCTGCTGAGGACATGGGCGTAGGCATGGAAAGTGAGGAACTTACTACTGGAATAGCCTTTAACAAGAGCTTGAAAGGATTATCAATGTCAATATTTAAATGTTATTTTTTTTAACTAGATGTATTTTGGAGGCTGGGCAGTGGCATACCCGGTTGAGCACACATTACATTGTGCAAAGACTCAGGTTTGGGCCCCTACTCCCCACCTACAGGGCATTTCACAAGTGGGGAAACAGGTCTGCAGGTGCCTTTCTTTCTCCCTCTCTACCTCCCTCTCTCCTTTCAATGTCTCGTTGTCCTATCAAATAAAATATTTGAATATAAAGAAGAATTTAAAATAAAAGGAAGAAGAGCAGAAGATTCATAGTGTTCATAGTACTTGCAATAAGCCCCACTGATAGCCTGGTTAAAAAAAAAGTTGGGGGCCGGGTGGTGACGCACCTGGCTGAGCACACACAGTACAGTGTACAGGGACCTGAGTTCAAGCCCCTGGTCCCCACCTGCAGAGGGAAAGTTTCACAAGTGGTGAAGCAGGGCTGCAGGTGTCTCTCTGTCTCTCTCCCTCTCTGTCTCCCCTCTCCTCTCAATTTCTGGCTGTCTCTACCCAATAAATAAAGAGAATACAATTTAAAAAAAAAAGTCAAAGTATTTTTAAAAATTTAAATAATTAAAATCTTGTAAATAAAACTCTTAATTTTTATTTGGAGTATGATTTCTTTTTAGAAATTCTTTGAATATTTAAATGATCATGAGAGCCACCTGTCAGGTTTAGAAAGTTCCCCTGTTGTAAATTTTCCATTGATACAAATATGGACCAAGTCTGTAAACATATGCCTTCTGACCACTGTGTAGATTTAACTTCAGTGTTGACACATTCTTGGTCATTCTTATCAAAGATAAGCTGTGACAGGAGGGACTGGGGGTCAGGAACAGAGGCAGGGTCAATCCTGAGGGAGTAAACTAGGATCTGGGAAGGAGAGGCATTTGTGTCTCTGCCTTGGAGCCCTGCCCCACTAGGGAAAGAGAGAGGCAGGCTGGGAGTATAGATCGACCTGCCAATGCCCATGTCCATTGGAGAAGCAATTACAGAAGCCAGACCTTTCACCTTCTACATCACATAATGATCCTGGGTCCATGCTCCCAGAGGGTTAAAGAATAGGAAAGCTATCAGGGGAGGGAAGGGGATATGGAGTTAGGGTGGTGGGAATTGTGTGGAATTGTACCCCTCTTGTAGTCTTGTCAATATTTCCATTTCATAAAAAATAAATAAAATAAATTCTAAAAAAAATAATGCTTCAAATCATATTGCTGGGAGCCTCCTGGTTTATAATACAGTTCTTGATACATGGGTAAAATTTCTCATGTCCCTGTAATAGGTGTCTATAAAACACTCTGCTCCAAACCTTCAAACGTAGGTCCTTTTCCACTGTTACACACCTAGTGCCCTCTCCCGCTCTGGCCTCCTCCCAGAGTCCTTTGCTTTGGAGATTTTTTATTCCTACTTACCTGCTAAAAGTTAAGTGACTGCCACTAAAATCATAAAGAAGAAAACCATCAGACATTCACTCAGTAACATTCTTGACCGTCTCTGAGTGTACCCCCTCCCACCCCAAATACACACAGTGGTGATTAACAGGCACAAGAACTGTTGTTGTTATCGTTGTTAACCTGAACGGTTTCCATTAAAAATGGGTGAACACCCAACCAGCAGTGCCCAGGGTTCTATGGCAGGAGCAGGACACACATGTGGGAATGTAGAGATGGGTGTGGCATGTTCTAGGAGGGGAGGTGGCTTTATAGAGGAGAAGCACCGGTAAAGAATTTCAATTACTATTGGGGGCTGGGCAGTAGCGCACCGGGTTAGGCACACATGACGTGAAGCTCAAGGACCCAAGCAAGGATCCCGGTTCAAGCCCTGGGCTCCCCACCTGCAGTGGGGGGTCTCTTAATAAGCTCTGAAGCACGTCTGCAGGTGTCTCTCTCCCTCTCTATCTCCCCCTCCTCTCTCAATTTTTCTCTGTCCTATCCAAAAAAAAGGGTTGGGGGAAGGCCATGGGGACAGTGGATTCATAGTCCCTGCACTGAGCTCCAGCAATAACCCTAAAGGTAAAATAAAAAAAATTAAAAAAGAATTTAAGGGAGTTGGGCGGTAGCACAGCGGTTAAGCGCACGTGGAACAAAGAGCAAGGACCGGGGTAAGGATCTCAGTTCGACCCCGGCTCCCCACCTGCAGGGGAGTCACTTCACAGGCGGTGAAGCGGGTCTGCAGGTGTCTGTCTTTCTCTCCCCCCCTCTGTCTTCCCCTCCTCTCTCCATTTCTGTCTGTCCTATCCAACAGTAACAACATCAATAACAACAGCAACAATAAAAACAACAAGGGAAACAAAAGGGAAAATAAATATAATTTTAAAAATTTTTTAAAGAATTTAAAGTACTATTACTTGTTATCATTGCTTGAGAGAATCTGCTGTCTGTATTGTTTAACTTCACTATATACAATCATATGTTTACTTTCACACTATCCTTCCTACTGTGACCTCCCTGAAAGAATCCAGATCTTCTGGCTCAGGGGTCTTCAGGAATCAAACCTCAAGTTCTACAGAAAAATACTGTTCATCTTATAATGCTGAGAAAATGAATCTGAAACTCTTATGAGTCCTGTAGCCAGTGAACACTTCAAGAAGCCCTTACTGGGGCTGGGTGGTGGCACACTTGGTTGAGCACATATATTACAATGTGCAAGGACCTGGGTTCAAGCCTCTAGTCCCCACAAAAGCTTTGTAAGTGATGAAGCAGGACTTCAGGCATCTCTCTATCATCCCCTTCCTTCTCAATTTCTGTCTGCCTCTATTCAATAAATAAACATAAAACAAATTAATTTTTTTTAGAGACATGCCCTGACTAACAAGTTAATCCAGATATGTTAGGATGAGTTTGTAGGACAAGAAAGAAACCTGTCTAACAAGGACTTGGCTAACAGATGTCTTCCTTATGCACAGACTATTTTTGCTACAGTGTTAATAACAGAAAAACCCATGTGGCTTTCTGGTATTGACAAAACCAGATAAGCAAATAAATTAGCAAAAATCAAAGTATCTGTAGTAGGAGTGACGAAAGTAAGAGTGCTCACCTCTGCTCTGGCCATGGGCCTGGTCCCATGTCCTCTGGGTTCACAATTTGCCTTAATTCTAGTAGAGGTAGTTTTTTTAAATTTATTATTTATTATTCATTGGATAGAGATAGAAATTGAGAAGAAAGAGAAAGAGAGGGAGAGAAAGTAAGAAAGATAAACACCTGCAGCCCTGCTTCACCACTTATGAAGCTTTCCCCCTGCAGGTGGGAACCAGGGGCTCGAGCTGGGATCCTTATGCCCTGTGTCATGTGCTCTCAACCACTACCACCCAGCCCCTATGGAGTGTAGATTTATTCTAAAATTACAGAAGACACAGAGCTACTTATTGCCTATACCATTCACTTATCTGTTACTTTCACACCAGGCAAACTCTTTGCAGGCACGCTACTGATTCAATTCCTTCAGAAAAGATGGCAGGGGTGACTCATGTCCGAAAAGTGGTTTTTCAAAGTGACGTTTCTATTGATAGACCTATCTCCACCTTTGATGAACTGTCCCAGCTGTTCCCTCTGCTTTTGATTTCAGCTTTCTTATCTGTGAAAGGAAAGTGTTACACTGCTTTCCTGACAATAAGTAGGACTGGGGGGAGTTGTGAGAGACAAGGGGTACGAGTGGGAGTGAGGATGGGTGGGACTCCACACCCAGTCCACCCACCAGGCAAGGCCGCCCACATTGCACTATACGAGTGAACTTCCACACTGAAAGGAATGTTTCCCCTGCCAGAATTTCTGAGAATCAGTTGACTTAATCATTGCCAAATTCTCTTTGGTCTTGGATTATTTAAGCCTAGTTCACTTCTGTTTTGGAAATGTATACAAGTATACCAGACTATGATCAGAAGGAAATGAATTCAGTATATGAATAGATAAATGAAACAAAGTAGAAAAACTTTCAACATTGTTCACAACACCAAGTACACACACTCATCTCTCGCCACCCATTCTCAACTTTCTCTTCATCCAGTATCACTTCTGTTTTTTCTGTCAAATTATCCTGATCTCCCCTTCCCCCCATTTCCCACCTTTCCTACTCTCTCTCTCTCTCCCTACCAGTTGTCTCTGGATTGGATACTCCTTAATTTGGCTTATGACTTTTTTTTTTTTGCCTCCAGTGTTATCACTGGAGCTCCGTGCCAGCACTATGAATCCACTGCTCCTGCAGTCACTTTTATTTTTTTTTAATTTTTTGATAGGACAGAGAGAAATTGAGGAGGAAGAGAAAGATAGAAAGAGAGAAAGATACCTACAGACCTGCTTCACCACTTGTGAAGTGACCCTCCCCCCGGCAGGTGGGGAGCTGGGGGCTCGAACCGGGATCCTTAAATTGGTCCTTCCACTTCGTACTATGTGTGCTTAACTCTGTGTGCCACCACCTGGCTCTCTGTACCTCCACAACTCTACATGAATATTTCTTCTTGGTTGGGGAAGTAGCATAATGGTTATGCAAATAGACTCTCCTGCCTAAGGCTCCCAGGTCCCAGGTTTGATTTCCCTATACCACCATAAGCCAGAGCTGAGCCTCTGGAAAAAAAATGGGGGGGAGGGTCAGGTGGTGGCACACCTGGTTGAGTGCATATGTTACAATGCACAAGGACCCAGGTTCGAGCCCCTGGTTCCCACCTACAGGGGGAAAGCTTTGCGAGTGGTGAAGCAGGGCTGCAGGTGTCTCTCTCTCTCCCTCTATCTTCTCCTAACTTCTCAATTTCTGTCTGTGTCTATCTAATAAATAAAGATAATAATAAAAAATTTAACAAATTTGTAAAAAATGAGTAGTCTCTCTAATAAAGGTCTTTCTTTATTGTTCATTCATTGAACTTTCAGATATTCCAAACTCTGATCTCTCGCACTAGCAAATTTTGCAGCTTATATCACATTTAATTGTGATTAATTCAATGTCTATGTTTTCCTTCTAAGTTGTGAACTCAAGGGTCATGACCTCTGACTTTATCACCTCTTCCTATCACTAGGTATGTACCAGACATTCAGCAGGGGATTGATAAATATCAGGCGAATTACAGTGTGCGTGGATATAACAATGTGTATCGATGATAGTTGTCATGGTATTGCCGTGCTAAGAGAAGAAAACTCAGACAAGGATAGCTGCTTGGGATATGTTTGCCAAACACAGTCACCCAGGGATTGGAAGACACCCAAATGAGAAAATAAATCTCATTAGTGATTACGGCAGCAACAGGGCAGTGTGTGTGGAGAGTCAGTACAACACTGTCTCTATTCAGTGTCACAATGAAGAAACCAAAAATCAGTAGAAGCTACACGGGGGTGGGGGGGGGGGGACTGAACCAGATAAAGGGATTATTTAAGGTCCCAAACTAGCTTTTTTTTTTTTTAGGTGTTTGAACAGTAATCATGCAGACAGGAGGGTAGATATGTTCTCAATTTCTCTTTCTTGCAGTACACGAACCAGTGGTGATAAAAGATTTTAGTATAAAGCTTGTGGTATTTATTAAAAAGTATCTTATTTTTCTTACAGTGATGTAGCTTGCTTAGAAAGCATCCCCTTTCTGCCTCTGACTTTGCTGATAAGAAACCCATCTGTCAGGGTGTTGGAGAGGACATTCCATTTTAAAATTATCTATCTATCTACCTATGCTATCTATCCTATCTATCTATCTATCCATCCATCTATCTACCTACCTATCTATCATCTGTTGCCTCCAAGGTTATTGCTGGGGCTCAGTGCCTGCATTATTAATCCACTGCTCCTGGAAGCCTTTCTCCCCATTTTATTGGATAGGACAGAGAGAAATTGAAAGGGGATAGGGAGATACAAGGGGAGAAAGACAGAGGCACCTGAGACCTACTTTACCACTTGCACGGTTATTGTCTTTATATTGGATAGAGACAGCCAGAAATTGAGAGGAGAGGGGGAGACAGGCAGGAAAAGAGACAGAGACACCTGCAGCCCTGCTTTTCCATTTGCAAGGCTTTCCCCCCTGCAGGTGGGGGGCCAGGGGCTTGAACCTGGGTCTCTGTGCACTGTAACATGTGCATTCAACCAGGTGCACCACCACCCGGCCCCAGGACATTCCTTCCTAAGAGCTGATTAGATTAGACATACTCTTGCCCCTTCTAGCTTTGGGGCTTCTGTCTTGACAATTTGAGAGAAGAGAAGTACTAACCAAAAATAACCAAGGTAAGAGGATCTCTTTGGAGAAGTGAGGGGTGGGCTGCTTCTCAGATATTAAATCCCTAACTCCCCAGTTTTAAACTTCGCTTTGTTGCTCAAGGTAGAAACAATCTGTGAATGTGGCTTAGTCATCAAATGAGTTTTCTGCTTGCTAAGCTCATCTGAGCTCTGACCCCCAGTCCACGAACTGGCTGGTCATTGTCTCTCTTCTCAGTGCATGGTGAGGGAGTCAGAATTAGTAACGGGGAAGTATCCCTTTCTGGCCTATTCTCAATTATCAGAAGATTTAATAGGCTTTTGGAGAGGACCCTGCTCATTTTAGCTGCCCCAGGACCTCCTCCCTTAGGCTCTTTTATGTCTTTCTGGATGCTCCACCTCCCAGCATGCCACGCTGCACTGGCTAAATAAACCCGTAAATCTAGCTTTTGTATCCTGCTAATCCTTTTATTTCCTAAATCTCATTTAATCCAAAAGGCTTCCTTTCATCTCTTTAACTGTCCACAGGGTCACCCTACATCCTATCAGCAGTCCTTGCAAATCATAGGCAGAGCTAAAAAGCTTCCAAGAGCCTCCAGACTCTCATTATGCTTCAGGCTAACCAGGCAACACCTGCCAAGTGGCATATTAGAGAAAGGCCTCACTCTGTGGTGTTCCCAGCTCTGAGAGAGAGGGAGGGAAGGGGGAGGGGGAGGGGAGAGGGGAGAGGGGAAGGGGGAGGGGAGACGGGGGGAGAGAGAGAGAGAGGGAGAGGGAGAGGGAGAGGGAGAGGGAGAGGGAGAGGGAGAGAGAGAGAGAGAGGGAGAGAGAGAATTGGGAGACTTGGGAGACTTGAGCATTGGACCACTAGTGGTGACTATGCAAGCCAGCCTTCTGAGACGCCTCTGGATTGCTGATGGGGAAAGACTATTTCTGATTCTTGAAGCACAGCACCAGAGGTCAATAACACCATTAAATTGGGTTCAGACAAAGAAAAGTCAGTTAATGAAATGACTTTCATTTTTCATTTAACTTACGTGAAGATGAGCTTTTGAGTTTTGAGGGAAAAGAATAATTAAGCAATGCCTGCAGTAAAATGGAGCCAACAGGCAAATCCGCTATATCCAAAATGAATATTGGTTATAAGTTCAGTTTGAATGTTTTTGGTTTTGTTTTTTTTTACCCAAAGTAAGGAGCCATTTGTGTTTGTCTAATAGTCTATTGAGCTGTCATGTAACTCTCCTGGCATACCATGTATTGCTTAACAAAAATGTGAGAAAAATGGATTTTTTTTTTTTTGAAGAACTTTCTTTGGTGGGTTGGTGTAAAACTATACCCTGCAATTCTACAATCTTGATAGTGTCTGGTTTGTTTGTTTTCTTTCCTTCTTTATTTTTTAATATTTTATTTGCTTCATTATGAGAGAGAGAGAAAAGTGTGTCTCAGGTGAGAGAGAGAGAGAGGGAGACAAAAGTACATCTCAGGTGAGAGAGAGAGAGAGAGAAAAGTGCGTCTCAGCTCTGGTTTATGGTGGTACTGGGGATTGAACCTGGGACCTCAAAGCCTTAGGCATGCAAGTCTTTTGAAGAACCATTAGGCTGTCTCCCCAGTCAATTTTTCAATCTTGTAACCCTCTATAAATCACAAATAATAATGCAAAATTAAATTTATAAGAACCAAGAACTTAGAACTTCAAAAGAGAGAGAGAATATAAGCATAAATGAAATGTGTAAAAGCATGGTGATCACAATCTGCAAACAGATTGCAGAAACAGGCTAGCCGGGAAGGGATAGGCAGGCACATGAGCCTCAAAGGGATAATTTTTTTTCCAAGGAACTCTATTGATACTAACTGGGAACCTTTCCCAGACCCCAGCACACACTCATTTGAGCTGCTCAGCCCTTCCAGCCTGGCAACCAGTCAAGGCAGCTGTGGTGTGGTAACCAATTAGAGACGAGGAGGACTCTCTGTCATTAGGGGTCCTCTCCTGTGACTTAACAAAAATGTCTCCATGTAACCACCAGGCCCAGGGTGCTGGTTTTTGGGTGCTGCAGTGTTCTCTTGTTGAGCACATTTCCTATCGGTACACAACAAGCAAAAGTCACATGCCCAGATGGTAGGAATGCAGAGAGGGCTGGGGAGACTTAGCAGAAGAGCAGTCAACTGGCTTTCTCAAAATGCTCCACTAAGATAGGACTGTGACTTTAGGAAAGGGATTCCCTTGACTACGTTATCCAGTTTGGCTAGTACTTACTAGCCTGGTGCTTCTATGTCCATCACAATAGGTCGCTCTTTGAAGAGAAAACATACATTGCATCCTCAAGTTTGATGTCAGCCTGTTTTGTTATGATAGTCCTTTGTCTACAAACAGAGAATTAGGCATAGTGTGTGCAGACTCCCACATCAATGGCCTGTCTTAACCAGGGCCAAACTCTGGAGGTGATAAGATAAAAACTTCGCTAGTATTTGACAGAATGAGAACCCAAGATAGAAGGTCAGCACTCTTTTATACCTATAAGATTGTTTTGTTTTGTTGTTTTATGACTGTGGGATATGTCCAGATTCTGACTGTGAAATATATATATTTCTTTTTCCCCCTTTTTCATCTTGACTCCATTGAGGGAGCCCTGAAAGAGCTCTGTGGACCCCATGCCGACCTTCCCATCTCCTTTCAGGACAGACCCTGTGGCTTTGGGTTATAACACTTAGTTTTAACTGCTGCCTCAGATGAGACCAAGAACTTCTCCAGGGTCAGTTTCTCTAGCCCAGCAGGCTAGATTGTGTGCACTCAACAAAGGCGTGATGAGGTCAAAGCAAATGAATGGGAGGGCTTTTGAAAAAAAATTGACAGAAAAGTGAACATGGAAGCTGACATTTTATAATTTAGAATTTTATCATTTCTTACTCTTCTGTGGAGTTTTTTTTTTTAAATTATTCTTTTGTTGAGCAGATGATTTCTGCCAAGTGCTCTTCAGCACAGTGGTGACTTAAATATGCATCCAACAGTGGCAAATTCTTGGAGGAAAATCAACGAAGAAGAGAGAAAGCCACCAGGGAATGTGGAGAAAGAGGCTTCAGCTGTGAGAATCCAGAAAGTGACTTTGAGCAAGGACTGAAGAGAGGAGAACCTGCAGGCAGTTCCAGGGAGGCAACCAGGCCAAGGGCACAGGCAAGGGGGGGGCCAGGAGGGGCCTCTGCACCCTTAAAGTGCCTGATGACAAGTCAGGGAGAAAGGACCACTGGCCATTGGTGCTGCGCAGCACATGGAGAAATCTGAATGCAGAAATGAACCCACTCAACTTGGTTCTGGGGAATGGAAAATGTTTGGGATGGGGAGGAGGAAGGAGGAAGAGAGAGGCAAGGGGACAGGACCTCTCCAGTGACCACTGGGAAGCTGCAGTTCACCCTTCTCTTACCCTCATTCCCATCGTGGCCACGTCCCCGGGCTTGGGTGACCACATCACTGGTAATTTCTCAGGAGCTCCTCTTCTGACCGGATGGCTGGGCCCTGGGCCCAGTAGGTGGGGCGGGCACTCAATTACTGCCTGTGTGCACCCACAGCACTGGACAAGGGAGCCTTAGAGAAGGAGCTGGCCACTAGCCCTGTTGCCGCAAAAATAAATAAATAAATAAATAAATAAATAAATAAAAAATAAAGAAAAAATTCCAAAAGGGAGGATAGATTATTTCCAGTAAGAGAAAGAAGTGGCTGACGGTACACAGAGGGAGACTACCCTCCTCGAGATGTGGAAAGCAGGCCTGAGCTGCTGGGGCTTAGGGCTTAGGGCTTAGGTAGCCTTGACACCAGCCTTGAGGAACACTGACTGCAGATGCCCCAGAAATGAAAGAAGCAAGAGACCCCCCCCCCCAGGCCCCAGAATACTACGCATTGGCTCAGAGATGCACACACCTGTGGCTGGCTCTCAGGCTTGCTCTGCATGCAGGTCAGCGAGGTTGCACATGTTGGCGAACAGCTTGGGATGGTGGATGGAGACGGTCAGGATCCCATCCAGCACTTGGCATCCTAGACCTCTGTCCTCTCCCCCCTAAAGCCTTGCCTGGGCTCATTTCCAGTGAGACTACTCTTGGGCCCCTTGTTCATTCTCTGGTCACCCATCACTCTTTTTAAAAAGCTTGTAACTGATAATTTTATTCATAGATTTGCTTCAAGATTGGGGGCTGCTTTCTGCCTTAATCCAGCTTTCTAGCCCTATTCTCAGCTCTGACAATATTTTTTTTGTCCAATTCTATGTTAGTTGTCAAACTCAAGCAAAAACTACGATAGCCATGGGCCCCTAGGAACATGTCTAAAGTGGACTTCCTCACTTCTTTCCACCCTAAGATCCCTATTATCATCTGTTCTATTCATACTTTTTTGGATCCTGTTCATTAATCATTTTGTTCTGCTTTATATCTTACCACCTTTCAGTCACCAAGTTGCAGATGCTACTATGAGTCCACCCTGACTTCTCTGGACAGACAGCCTCACCTCTCTAGGGCCCTTCCTCAATAGGGAAAGATGGAAAAAGGTTGGGTGTATGGATCCACCTGCCAACACTCATAGCCAGCAGAGAAGCAATTAAAGAAGCCAGAACTCCCACCTTCTGTACCCCAAGAATAATTTTGATCCACGCTCCCAGTGGGAAAGAAATGATAGGGGAAAGATGACCAGAGGGCTCTGAATTCCATCAGGACCCAGAGAGAAAAGAGGAAAAATGGACATTCAGAAGTAGCAATAGGTGTAGGTGTGACTCAGAAAGGAAGACAAGACGGGACCATGAAAAAAAAAAAAAGATAAGTAGACATAAATATAGACACGTAGTTACAGAAATAATAGTCAGCCTGTATCTGTGACCTGAGGAGAATTACTGTAGCTTCCAATGAAGGGGACAAGGATACAGAATTTTGGTGGTGGCAATGGTGTGGAATTAGACCCCTGTCATTTTATAATCTTGTAAATCAATATTAAGTCACTAAAAATTTAAAATAAAAAAATAAGCTTGTAACTGCTAAGGACCTCAGAGACAATTCACCAAAACCCACCTATACCTCCCTTGTTGAGTGTGAATTCATCTAACCTGAGTCTTTCTCCAGAGCCTCCCTGTGTCAAGGCAGAGAGAAGTTCACACTGAGGTGAAGGAAAACAGTGCAGGCTGGGGGCTCTGAATAAGATGGCTGGGGGTGTGAAAAGGGCTGGAGGGCAGGGTCTCAGAGCTGGGTTGGGGCTCCAGGCTGCTTGGCTAGTGTCCATCATCTCCCCTGCCGTGGAACAGATCTTGGGTCTGGTGGGTAGCACTGTCATGCTCACTCCATCCATCCTGGGATGGTATCAGGGAGAGCATTTGAGATCTCAGAGTCTCTGCTTTTAGATTTGAAAATGGAGGTAGCCCCCCCCCCCAAGAACCAGGGTTGTTGTGTGCATGCATGATTTCACATAGGGTAGTTTTGTGTGTGTGTGTGTGTGTGTGCGTGTGCGTGTGTATGTGTGTTTCCACTCAGAAAGAGACAGAGAGAGACTCACACCAAAACTAACCTTAGCAAAGCAAGGACTGCAAAAGCTGAATAAGGCAAGAGACTGGCATAATTTAACGATGACTCTTTAGTCACTATCAGGCCACCCCATCAGCTGGGGCCCTAATCAGGAAATCCTGAGATTCCCAGACAGACTTGATGGGCCTAGAACTCGAATAAATCCCTCTCTCCATTGATACCAGTCTTTTCTATCAGGAACAACAAAACAGACCTCTTTGTGGGCTCCCCATAGGACCTTGCCTTCAACTTGGATCAACAATGGTAGAGAATGTTCCATCTCCCGAAAGGAGGCTGGACAACATACTCTATGCTACACCTGAGGAAGATGGATCAATATTGGGGCAGCTTGGAATGTTCCTACTCATGGCCACAGAATGTGAGCTCAGATCTAGAGGGATGCAGAGGTCACACAGGCTGCTAAACTGAATATGCGCCCCAGATCACATCAAATCGAGAGTTTACAGTAACAATATTTATACTCCTTTCCCATATTAGGGAGCTACTCTCTTCCCTGATCCAGCTTTCTGGTCCTTTTTCTAGCCATGACATTATCTCTCCAGACAATAACTTGGATCTACCTGCATATCATATTTCAGGCTCAGGCAAAAAAAAAAAAAAAAACTAGTATAGCCACAGACCCTTTGGAATATAACTAAAATATGCCTACTAGCTATCTACAAAATGGAAGACCCCCCCCCCCAACACTTCACTTGCACTATTCCAGCCTTTAGGTCCATGACTGTTCAACACTTTGTTTGGATTTGTATGTTAACTCTCTTTGTATGTTAACTCTCTTTGTATGTCTTTCTCTTTGTATGTTAACTCTCCACCAGGTTCCAGATGCTAGCAGGATGCGACCAGACTTCCCTGGACAGACAGCCCACCAATGTGCCTTGGAGCTCTGCTTCCCCAGATCCCTTCCCCACTAGGGAAAGAGAGAGAGAGGTTGGGAGTATGGGTCAACCTGTCAATACCCATGTTCAGCGGGGAAGCAATTACAGAAGCCAGACCTTTCCACCTTCTGCATCCCACAATGCCCCTGGATCCATAATCCCAGAGGGATAAAGAATAGGGAAGCTATCAGGGGAGGGGATGGGATATGGAGTTCTGGGGGTGGGAATTGTGTGGAGTTAGTTGTACCCCTTTTATCCTATGGTTTTGTCAGTGTTTCCTTTTTATAAATAAATTTTTTTTAAAAAAAAATAGAGACAGAGAGAGATGGAGAAAGAGAAAGAGATCACTAGCAGCAGAGCTTCCCCTGATGCTTTGACACTTCCTATGTGGCTCTGGGACTAGAACCTGGGATTCACATGGAAAGATACACACCTTACTTTGGTGAGCTATTTCTCCAGCTCTAGGTGTAGCCACTTTGGATTTGCTGAAGACTCAAAGACACCATCCTTCATAAAGGAACCGGTGCTAGGACAGCCTGAGGGGAAGGTGGGAGCCAGCACCATACAGCCCCAGACCTTTGCAACTGCCTAGTAGTTGAACCTGGTAGAGGACCTCCACCCTGAGGTGACCACAGGGCCCCAGGTCAGAGCTGGCCTCCATGAGTCTGAGAACAGGAGATGTGAACGGGACTGGCAGTGGTTCCCCTCCTACAACTGACAGCAAGACCTTTTCATCTAAACCTCCCAGTCAGCTGTCTGGCATCTGCTTAGCCGTGAGTCCTGAGCAGGAGGAGAGGAACTCCACTTCCATGTGAGTAGCCATTCCTTCCCAGAACAGCCCTGGGATTCTAAGACATTAAGCTTCAGATAACTTCACTTGGCATTGTTCTGTCTAAGCGAAACTATAATCATCATTCACGAATATGAGAAATGCGCCAATAGCATAGGCCTTGAAAAGAATGAGGAGGTGCTGCCAATGGAATTCAGTAGGCCATGGAGAGGAGGTGTCCAGCCTACTTCAGGGAAGTCAGATTGTAGGCGAGGTGGATTTAAGAACTGAAGACATAAGTAAGCTCTGTCGACTTTGGCCCTGCCAGAAGCCACCTCATGTTGCGTGTGATGGTAGTGGCAGGCGTGACTTTTTTTTTTATTTATTCCCTTTTGTTGTCCTTATTGTTTTATTGTTGTAGTTATTATTGATGTCATTGTTGTTGGATAGGACAGAGAGAAATGGAGAGAGGAGGAGAAGACAGAGGGGGAGAGAAAGATAGACACCTGCAGCAGACCTGCTTCACTGCCTGTGAAGCCCTTCAGGTGGAAAGCCAGGGGCTCGAACTGGGATCCTTACACCGGTTCTTGCACTTGGCGTTACCTGCACTTAACCCACTGCACTACTACCCGACTCCCAGACATGACATTTCAAAGATATATAAAATACTTAATTAAAAATATCTTCTCTGGTAAACTTTGTGAATGTGAGAGCCTCTCCTCCATTCAATATTTTTCCCCAATCAGTGGGGCTTTGTGCCAGAACTGTTCTACCACTCCAAGCAGAATGTTTTTTTTTAAGATTTAATTAATTAATTAATTTGAAAGATGGGATGAGAGGGTGGGGAGAGAGAGAAAAACAGACATCACTCTGGTTCATGTGCTGCTGGGGATAGAACTCAGGACCCCTTGCTTGAGAGTCCAATGCTTTATCCACTGTACCACCTCTTGAACCACACCAAAGAGAATCTTCTGCTCACCCCAGATAAAGGTGAGAGACAGAGAGAGACATAAGGAGAGGAGGGACACCACGATACTTCAGCACTTGTGAAGCTTCCTCTTTGCATGGTGTCTCCACATAGGGTCCAGGACCCAGGCGTGGATCCTAGGATGTGTGCTTTCTGCTGCATGAGCCCCTCCCAACGCCTCCCCTGCTAAATGTTACCAACAGCGTTGGGAGTGGCAGAAATGCATGGGAACACACAGGACTTCTCCTGGGAATGAATGACTTGAGCTATTGGGTGACCCGTGTTGTTGAGTCTTGAGCCAGTGAGACCTTTAGAAGTGGGACCAGGCGAGAGGCTCCCGTAGAATCTATCATTCAGGGGGTCTTTTGGTTCCCACGGTTGCAGACTCAGAAAAAGCACCTTATCTCTGGATGACCAGACCCCATCCTGTTATTCAAAGACACTCCTGGGAGTCGGGCGGTGGCGCAGTGGGTTAAGCGCAAGTGGCGCAAAGCGCAGGGACCGGCGTAAGGATCCTGGTTCGAGCCCCGGCTCCCCACCTTCAGGGGAGTCGCTTCACGGGCGGTGAAGCAGGTCTGCAGGTGTCTATCTTTCTCTCCCCTCTCTCTCTGTCTTCCCCTCCTCTCTCCATTTCTCTCTGTCCTATCCAACAACGACGACTACAACAATAAAACAACAAGGGCAACAAAAGGGAATAAATAAAAAATAAAATATTAAAAAAAAAAAGAAAATATTTTAAAAAATAAAATAAAATAAAATAAAATAAAATAAAGAGGAGATGTCTGAGCACAGGAGGGTATCAGTACCTGAAAGAATCATGCTCATGCCTCCCTCTTTCCCATAATTCCACCAAGATCTGTCTGCTTTGTAGAAAATATACTTTGTTTTTTTAATTTTTATTTTATTTATTTACTGGATAGTCACAGAGAGAAACTGAGAGCAGAGGGGGAGACAGAAAAGGAGAGAGAGACCCCTGCAGCCCTGCTCCAGCACTCATGAAGCTTTCCCCCTGCGGGTGGGGGCCGGGGGCTTGAACAGGTCCTTGCGCACTGTATAGAGGATGCTTAACTAGGTGTGCCACCTCCTGGCCCCTAGAAAACATACTTTTTTAAAATATTTATTTTATTTATTTATTCCCTTTTGTTGCCCTTGTTGTTTTATTGTTTTAGCTATTATTGTTGTTGTCGTTGTTGGATAGGACAGAGAGAAATGGAGAGAGGAGGGGAAGACAGAGAGGAGGAGAGAAAGACAGACACCTGCAGACCTGCTTCACCACTTGTGAAGCGACTCCCCTGCAGGTGGGGAGCCGGGGTTCGAACCGGGATCCTTATGCCAGTCTTTGAGCTTTGCGCCACCTGCGCTTAACCCGCTGCGCTACAGCCCGACTCCCGAAAACATACTTTTTATTAAAAAAAAAAATGTTGATAGTCTAAGTTGTTGGAAGATCATGCTAGAAAATATGTATAGTGTTAGAAAGAATCTTTGGGGAAGTCGGGCAGTAGCGCAGGGGGTTAAGTGTATGTGGCGGAAAGCGCAAGGACCGGCATAAGGATCCCCGTCCGAGCCCCTGACTCCCCACCTGCAGGGAAGTCGCTTCACAGGTGGTGAAGCAGATCTGCACGTGTCTGTCTTTCTCTCCCCCTCTGGCTTCCCCTCCTCTCTCTGTTTCTCTCTGTCCTATCCAATAACGACATCAATAACAACAACAATAATAACTACAACAATAAAATAACAAGGGCAACAAAAGGGAGTAAATAAATAGGTATTAAAAATTTAAAAAAAGAAATAATCTTTGGAATTACACAGCTCACAGACATACTCAACTCATGCAAAGCTGAACTCTGAAACTGCTTCCAGATTTCTTGCTCTTGATTTAAAAAAAAAAAAAAAAAGCAACAGTTTGTCTCTAGAGGCAGAATCTGACGAAGAAGGGGGGAGGCAGAGGCCACCAAATTATTCCTTCTAATGCAGGCTATATTCTCCTTTAAGTATAGAATTAGAAGAAATTTACACAGAAATATGATTTTTTTTTTGGAATGTTCATAATCACATTCTCACTTGAGCAAACAACTTGTGTTGACTTGCCTTCTGAATTTATACCTGGGGATAAAATGTTTCTCTCTCTGTTACACATCAGAAAGAAAGAACAGAAATGGGAGTGCAGAAACAGTCTAACCATGTGGAGAGCAATTTGGAAACTTACTGGGACATTAGCCCAGCAATTCTTCTCCTGGGGATTTACCCTCCCCCCAAAGACAGAAACACTTGTCAGAAGACATCTGTGTATATCTATGTTCATAAAAGCACAGTTTGTAATCTCCAGAACCTGGAAGCTACTCAGAGCTTCAAGTCCAACATCAGATGAGTGGCTAAAAAAATTATGGCGCACAGACACGATGGAATACTACTCAGCTGTTAAAAATGATGAGGCTGGTTCTTTCGCAGCCTATTGGATGAAACTAGAGGACATCATTTTGAGTGAGATAAGTCAAAAAGATAAAGATTAATATCAAATAATCTCACTTATTAGTGGGATTTAATGAAGTAGGGATGGAAAGGGAGAGCCCAAAGAGAAACATGAACTGGACATGGTGTATTGAGCCAAAGCAAAGGACTCTGGGGAGGGTAGGAAGGAAACTTTGGAGACCTTTTACACAATGAAATTGTGTGCATATGTCAGTGACTGCACTGCAAAGCATTAGCCCCCTCAATAAAATAGATAAAAATATTTCTTTCTAAGACCAAGCCTGAAATAAATCCAGTCCTTGAAACACCACATCTGTGTGTGGAATAGCTCTAGAATGGTGGGAATGGCTACACGTGTCTATTCTGTCCCAGCACTTTCACTCTGGGGCTCTGAATTGTTGTGTTCAAGAAACACCTGCATGACAAAATGAAGGTAAACTCTGAAGTCCTGTCTTAGAACTTTAGATTCAGTGAGACCCCTTTGTTCAACAGTGTCATACTGTTCTAGGCTGGTCTATTTCCCAAATATGAGACATTTCCTTCTATGTACAGAACTCTATGGAATAAGAAGAGGAAGCAGACAGAAGTTAAGTCAGTCAGTGTTTCCTGTCAGCAAATTGGAAAAGGTCAGCTGAAATATGTGACTACACGTAGGTTACTACACCTTACATCTGTAATCGAGTGATCAGTCTTTTATATGATTTACCTATGTCATGTTCTATTCCAAGAAAAGATTTCAAATTCTCTTACAAATCAAATCACATTTAAACTAAAATCTGTAATACTGGATTCAGACAATACAGATAAAATGTAAAGCTGTTAAATTAGAAAGAAAGATACCTGTAATGAAAGAGACAAACATCTCATCCTAACTTGAGTACCTCATGACAAGAGTAATCGTTTGTGCTCTTTGTAGTCATTTAATAGCACTTGCTAATCATGCATATTTTCTCCAAGACATACGTCCAGTCTATTCCTGCGGCTGTGCATATGAGGACTCAACATTTACCTCCAGAGTGAAGGAAACACAACTAAATATTAAGTCAGTTGTCTCCAATTATTTACACTCCTTGTATTTATTTTATTTTATTTTATTTTATTTTATTTTATTTTATTTTATTTTATTTTATTTTTTCTCTTTACCAGAGCACTATTCAGCTCTGGCTTCTGGCGGCGTGGGAGATTGAACCTGGAACTTTAGAGCCTCAGGCATGTGAGTCTCTTTGCATAACCATTATCCTATCTACCCTCCACCCACTCCTTGTATCTTTCAGTGCTACTATATATGTAATGATCAGAATACTGCCACCTCTCCAGATTCAAAGGAGGTCTCGAAACTTTACATCAGGCTCAACCTGACGCTGTTGTCTGGCTACGGAAGAAGGGCAAACACTAGAAGAAGAAGAAGTAGGTTGTATAGTCACAGCAAATTAGTTGTTGCTGGGGGCTGGGAGGCGGCACACCTGGTTGGGTGCACGTTTCCATGCTCATGGGCCTGGGTTCAAGTCCCTGGTCGCCACCTGCAGGAGGGAAGCTTTGAGAGTAGTGAAACAGGGCTGCAGGTGTCTCTACTTCTCTCTCCCTCTCTATCTTCCCCTGCCTCTCAATTTATGGCTCTCTCTATCAAATCAATAAATAAAGATAATTTAAGAAAAAAATTAAGAATTAGTTGTTGCTCAAGACTGGAGGTGGGGAAAGAAGATAATCAGAAATGGGAAATAACTATTAAGGGTAACAGGTAAAAGGGTTTCAGTGTGGGGAGAATGCTCTCAAATTATTGTGAAGACTGAGTCACTCTCTAAATTTATTAAAAACCATCAAATGTTTCACCTTCAATTGATGTACTTTATGGTTTGTGATTTACATGCTAGTAAAATAAATTGTTTAAATTTTTTTTTCAGCTAAATAAGATCAGAAAAGAAAACACTAAGCAAACTCCAGACTGGAGGTGGTGTACTGCACCTAAGTAACAGTCTCTGGGGTGGGTGGTGGTGAAGGAGAGTCCAGGTCCTGGAAAAGGATGACGGAGGACCTAGTGGGGGTTGTGTTATGTGGAAAACTGGGAAATGTTATGCATGTACAAACTATTGCATTTACTGTCAAATGTAAAACATTAATCTCCCAATAAAGGAAAAAATGTTTCAGCTAGCTACATACCAACACTCACCAAATAAATTCCATGTTTTCTTTGTAGTTTTCCCTATCACTTCATGTTAAAGTAAAAAAAAAATCAGTCTGGACTAGTTTGGTGTGTATATACTGTGTGAGCTTGTATGGCTGACAACTTCAGTGCCAGTTTGGAAACGTACCAACTATTCTGATAAAATGTTTAAAAGCCCTGGAGAAAACATTACATGGTAGCAATATATTGACACACTAATCCATGCATCCATCCATCCATCCACCCATCCACCCACTCAGCCACCTAGTATCCACGGAGTGCCGCCGTTTGTCAACCCCTGTTGAGTCACCAAGAGTCCAGCAGTGAACTAAAGAAATGAAGCACTTGTCTTCACTGGGTCATTCTGCGGTGATGCACCTGCCTGTCCCGCAAACTACTCTTTGTCTTTCAGCCTCCCAAGTGATTTGTTAAGCAACACGGTGGAGGCAGATTGGAAAGGAAACAATCAGGACACCCACATATTCAGAGAATTTGAACCCTCTAATGGTTTGTTGGGATTTTTTTTTAATTCTGTCATTTTACAGCTGCAGGAGCTCAGTGACCTGATGAAGGGTGTGGGTGACTGAGTCTGCCACAGAATGAGAACCTGCAGACCCTATAACCTCATGTACACAACACACACAGAGGGGAAAAAAAAAAACTATCACTTCCCCCTCTTGAGGCAGACTTATAAAGCAGATTTTCTGGGGGACTCTCAAAGGTAGGTACTTGTATTCTTCTCCAGAAGACCATTTCAAAGGCAAAAATATATAGATTTCCTTTATTCCTTTGTGAAAGTCTATAAAAACTGAACTCCTTAGTCAAAAATGAGATTGTTTTGTTGTTGTTGTTTTCCTTTTTTACAGCATGTTTTTAATTCTTTTGTCAGGCCATATTTCTGGCTTATAAAATACAGTCACCATAACTGCATTCTTCTCAAGAAAAGGAGGTGGAGTGGCTTTGCAGTTCCCAGTCCTCTCTGTTTGCCAATGTCGTTAACTCACTAAACCTGAACTTCTGCTTTACTCAAAATCTTTAATTACTCCTTGCCTTTCTCGACCTCTTCATTATTACAAGCAATTAAGTTGCAAAAGTAACGTCATCTTTTTTTTTTTTTTTGACATCTGGAAGATGTTACTACTCGTCTCCTTTCTCTCCAACCAAACCCCAGTCTGAGGCAGAGCAGTACCCCCAGCACTGAGGTCTGCAAGGGGAGTCCATCCAAGCAGGGTCATTACAGGGAGCTGCCCGAACTAGAACTGCTGGACCCACTCTGACACGGAGACGCTCACGTAAGCCAGGCCCACAGCACCTCTACCTGTTAAGCAAGAGTTTCTGCCATAGTTACAAAAGTAAATCAGATTCATGCAGGGCTAGGTTTGGGGGTACATGAAGACATAAGCAAATCCAATGAATGTTATTCCTGAAAAGTCATGGTTGCATACCAACTGAAAACAGGGTTCTGTTGAAACAATCTGACTTATAAAAAAATACTGAGTTCAACTGGCAAAAGTTTTAAGACCAAAATGTGTGGGGGGTTTTGTTGTTTTGTTTGTTTTATTTCAAAAAGCAAGGAAGTAAAAACTCTCAGTTAGTGAAAACTTTTAGGTAAACACAGCATCCTGCAGCCCATGGAGCCCTGGGGTGGGAGCACAGTGAGGGCCAGTGTTCTCAGCAATAAAGCTGGACAGCTGCACAAAGAAAAGACAAACGTTGGGAGGAGTTCGAAAGTCTTCATTTCATTAAAGGAAACCTCCTCACTCCTAGTCCCAGAGCTGAAAAGGCATCTGTAGCTCTTTCTGGAAATTGAAAGAAGCCCTTCCGAGTAGGCCACAGTTCTGGAAGACTTCAAGTAAGGTGCTTGGTCAGAGAAACAAACTGTACTAACAGCCTCCAGACAGTAGAGCTGACCCTTGACTTTAGAGGATAATGGGGAGAATCAAGGACAGTTGAGAGCGGATTTTTCACAAGTAAAAAATCATAGAGATCAGGCCCTCTGACCCCAGGGCACTGGAAGCAAAAAGGAGTCCCTGAGATATCTCCTAGAGGAAGTCTCAGTTTCTCATTCTCTTACTTATTTATTATTGGATAGAGACAGAGAGAAACTGAGGGGGGAGACACAGAGGGAGAGAGACAGAGACACCTGCAGCTCTGCTTCACCAATCGTGAAGCTTTTGCTCTGCCCATGGGGACCAACGGTTTGAACCCTGGTCCTTGCACACTACAATTAACATGTACACTCAACCAAGTAGGCCACCATCGAAGAGGTCTCACAGTTTCTCTGTCAACTGCCAGGTGCCACAGTGAAAGTCATGTTTCAATCTCTTATTCTTTTCATTTGTTTGTGTTTATTCTTTCATTGTGTGCGTTAGTCTATACACGGTTGGTTTGCTTTCAAATTTGCTGTGATCACAGCACATGCTATTCTTCATTTTCCATGTTATCGATGGCAGGTGTGTTATAAATACTGTATTTGGTGGTGGTATTATACCCCATCCTCCATTGTGATTTATTTATCAAGACGTTGGTTGTATGAGGATTTCTCCTATTCCTCTTTGCAGTGGGACTTTGGGCCTCTCTCCCTCCACAGGTGTGTCCACATCCCTAGGAGCCAGATTGTATTTCAACTGGGCCCAGCCAATAGCGTGAGTGGAAGTAGTGCTAGAAGACTTCTGGGTCTACACCTTCAGAAGCCCTGTTTGGTATGTTTGAGAGGCCTGTTGCAGGAAGGTCAGAACTCAGTCAGCTATAGTCAGCAAAGACTTACACTCACCTCAGTGAGGCTTTGGGAGCCTTCCAGTTCATCTGACTCTGTGGTTTAATAGAATGATATGAATGAATCCAGCTGGCACAGGTGGAAAGACCATTCTGTCAACTAACAGAATAACAGGAAGTAGTAAATAGCTGCTATTCTTTTCTGTTTGTTTGTTTTTGCCTCCAGGTATATCACTGGGGTTTGGTGCCTGCACTACAAATCCACTGCTCAGCTTAGTTCTGAAATGGGGAGAAAAGATGATGATATGAGCTCTCATAGCAGAAGTACTCACAAAATCAGTGCCTCATAATAATAGTAATAATTATCTACTGACTTTTTTTAAAATCCCAAGACTACAAGGGGCCTTCCTCATTCTCTTTCAAATCCATATTTCTCCCAGTCCTGGAAACTCTGGGACTTTGCTTGTGTTTCTTGCTGCCTCTCCTCTTGATCCCTTCCCCTGCGATAGTGCCTCTCTGACCTCAACTAAATCAGTGCAACCAAAATGTCACCATGCTACATTATGCCACCATTGCCTTTTTGCTTCAGATTGTAGCCAGAGATGTCAGCCTTCCAAACCCAATAATCTGGTGAGAGCTTTCCTAACACACGGGACTACCTAGTTCCACTTCAGATGGTGCTCTCCCTAACAAAGTTACAGACTCTAGATGTAGGCCAGGACCTAGGGGACTGGGTATATGTACATGTAAATTAGGAGCAACTATATACCTCAAAAGAAAGGTCCTTAAGAGTCCTCTGTGATTTGCTTTGGAACTGTTTAGCTCAGCAATCTAGTTAAAAGGCCTAAAGAAAGCACCATGAATTTTCTAATCAAATGTGTATTACTTAGGCTAAGACACCCTCCTCTCCTCTCCTACCCCCTACTCTACTTCCTTCAATCACTTGATCTACTCAACTAATTACACAAAAGAAAGTAAGATGCATTGCTTAATCTCTTTTGATAGCATCAGCATTATTCTCAGCTCCTGATAATCTTTACAAGAAACACTCTAGAGCGGGTCAGGTGGTAGCACACCTGGGCTAAGTGCTCACATTATATCACTCAAGGACCCAGGTTCAAGCCTCTGTTCCTCACCTGCAGGGGGGATCATTCTTGAGCAGTGAAGCAGAGTTGCAGTTGTCTCTCTGTCTTTCTGTCTTTTTCCCTCTCTGCCTCCCCCAGCCCTCTTAATTTCTCTCAGTCTCTACCCAATCATAAATAGAGAAATTTTTTTAAAAGAAAACAAAGCAGATATTAAAACCCTAGGTGTATTTCCTCCCTAAGTTGAGACCAGACCCCCATGAACCTAATACCAGTTTGGATTCAACAAATGACACCCAATACTTTAACAACCTTGTCAGGTAAAGAAGAGACTACATGGCTGGAATAGGCTCCCCTAATGATGGCTTTCTTGCCAGGTCACCTCATCATCTGGGGCCCTAGTCAGGGAATCCATTGATTTCCACATAAATACAATGGATCTAGCCCTCCAACAGACCACTCTCTCCACCATCACTGGTCACTTCCATCAGGAATATCTTCATAAACCTTCTTGTGGGCTCCTTCTGGACTGTGCCTTCACTATAAACTACTAATGGTAGGTGGTCCCAAGTTATTGTCTGGGGAGATGATGTCATGGCTGCAAAAAGGACCAGAAAGCTGGATCAGGAGAGAGTAGCTCCCTAATATGGGAAAGGGGTATAAGTATTGTTGACTATAAACCCCATCGATTTGATGTGATCTGGTACCCATGATTAGTTTAGGAGCTTATATGACCTCTGCATCCTTCTAGATCTGAGGTCACATTCTATGGTCATGAGTAGGAACATTCCGAGCTGCCCCAATATTGACCCATCTTCCTCAGGTGTAGCATAGAGTATGTTGTCCATCCTTCCTTCAGAGGATGGAACATTCTCTACCATTGTTAATCCAAGTTGAGGACAAGGTCCTATGGGGTCTGTTTTGTTGTTCCTGATAGAAATGACTGGTATCAATGGAGAGAGGGATTTATTCGAGATCTAGGCCCATCATGTCTGTTTGGGAATCTCAGGACTCCCCAAATAGGGTCCCAGCTTATGGGGTGGCCTGATAGTGACTAAAGAGTCATCGTTAAATTATGCCAGTCTCTTGCCCTTATTCAGCTTTTGCAGTCCTTGCTTTGATAAGGTTAGCTTTGGAGTGAGTGAGAGAACTGTAATAGGAAGTAGGTGAGGAGGGTATCTAAGTCCAAATAGACATTATTTCATTTTGAACTTGATACTGACTCACTACAGACTATTGTGTATTTTTGTTTAAGTTTGGGAGCTACTATCTGCACTGATCCAGCTTTCTAGTCCTATTCTCAACTCTGACACCATCTTCCCAGACAATATTTTCAGTCCACCTGCCGGTTAGCTATCAAGCTTCAGCACAAATTACCAGAGTCATAGGTTGCTAGAAACATACCTAAAATAGACTTTCTAACTTCTTTTTTAATTTATGATTATCTTTATTTGTTGATAGAGACAGCCAGAAAGCAAGAGGGAGGGGGGTGATAGGGAGAGAGATAGACACCTGCAGCCCTGCTTCACCACTCGTAAAGCTTTCCCCCTGCAGGTGGGGACCGGGGGCTCGAACCCGGGTCCTTGCACATTGTACTACATGCGCTTAACCAGGTGGGCCACCACCCGGCCCCTGACTTTCTAACTTCTGTCTATTCAGCCCCAAATCCCTATTCTCATATGCTCTGTTCCTACTTTATGTTCCCTATTCATTAAACATGTTTCCTGCTTTATATCTTACCACATTTCAGCCACCAAGTTGCAGAAGCTATGATTTCATCCTGAACTATGTGGGCAAATGACCTAACCAATGTGTCCTGGAACCTCACCTCTCCAAAGCCCTATAGCAATAGGGAAAGACAGAAACAGACTGGGGGTACATAGTTACTTGCCAGTACTCATGCCCAACAGAGGAGCAATTACAGAAGTCAGATCTTCTACCCTATAAAGAATTCTGCACCCCATAAAGAATTTTGGTCCATACTCTCAGAGGGGGAAATGTTAGGGGAAGATCACCAGAGACAGGGCTTTGAATTCCAGTTTCATCAGGATCCAGAGAGAGAAGGGGGGGGTGGTGGAAGAAGGACACTGAGAAGTAGTAGGTGTGACTATAGAGATAATCAGTAAATATACACACATATAGTTAGACAGTTACAGAAATAATAGTCAGCTCATATCTGTGATCTTGGGAGAGCTAATGTAGTTTCCAATGGAGGGAGGGAATGGGGACATGAAACTCTGGATAAGCTGAGGAATTATACCCCTGTTATCTTATAATTTTATAAATAAATATTAAATCACTAATAAAAAATTAGTTCCTCATTGCAAAATGAGAAAACCAGGGAGTCAGACAGTAGCTCAGCGGGTTAAGCGCAGGTGGCACGAGGCACAAGGATCCCAGTTCTAGCCCCCGGCTCCCCACCTGCAGGGGAGTCGCTTCACAGGCGGTGAAGCAGGTCTGCAGGTGTCTGTCTTTCTCTCCCCCTCTCTGTCTTCCCCTCTTCTCTCCATTTCTCTCTGTCCTATCCAACAACAACATCAATAACAACAAGAATAATAACTACAACAATAAAACAATCGCAACAAAAAGGAAATAAATATAAAATTTTTTTAAAATTTAAAAAATGAGAAAAACCAAAGCTTACACATGTCAAGAGCATGGACATTAGCCTCAGACTCTTTCTCTGTCATTTATTCAATGAAAGCATGTCGACTCTTGATTTTTCAACTTGTTAGTAGATAAAATAGAAGTATAGTCAGCGTCTGGGTGGTGGCACACTCAGCTGAGCATACACATTACCATGCACAAGGCCTCCAGTTCAAGCCCCTTTTCCCCACCTGCGGGAGGGACCATTCCTCACAGCGAAGCAGGTCCGCAGGTGTCTATCTATCTCTTTCCCTCTCTGTCTCCCCCTCATTTCTCAGTTTCTCTCTGTCCCATCTCACGGCTGTCACTCTATGAGTGAAGATTACTGAGATTACACGCACAGCAGTAATCACTTAGGCAGTAATTGAACTTCTTTGCCTCTTTGCCTGTCTGACTCCAACTACATGCTTTTTTTCTAGAATATTTTACCTTTTATTTCTTTTTTTAAATTTTTTTAAACTTAATTTTCCCTTGTTTTTATTGTTGTTGTAGTTATTGTTGTTGTTCTTGATGTCGTCATTGTTGGATAGGACAGAGAGAAATGGAGAGAGGAGGGGAAGACAGAGAGGGGGAGAGAAAGACAGACACCTGCAGACCTGCTTCACCGCCTGTGAAGCGACTCCCCTGCAGGTGGGGAGCCGGTGGCTTGAACCGGGATCCTTACGCCAGTCCTTGTGCTTTGCGCCATGTGTTTACCTTTTATTTTTTTATATTTATTTTATTTATTTTTTCCCTTTTGTTGCCCTTATTGTTTTATTGTTGTAGTTATTATTGTTGTTGTTGTTGTTGGATAGGACAGAGAGAAATGGAGAGAGGAGGGGAAGACAGAGAGGAGGAGAGAAAGATAGACACCTGCAGACCTGCTTCACCGCCTGTGAAGCGACTCCCCTGCAGGTGGGGAGCCGGGGTTCGAACCGGGATCCTTATGCCGGTCTTTGTGCTTTGCGCCACCTGCGCTTAGCCCACTGTACTACAGCCCGACTCCCTACCTTTTATTTCTAACACCTTGCCTGGAAAATGATAACCACCAAATTTAATCCCATGCATCTGTTCCTATGATTTACTTTAAAATGTTACTTGAATAGGTACCTACTAAGTGCCAGATGTCAAACGTATCACCTTCTTCTACAGGGTAACTTGATGAAGGACTAGGATGTGAAGAGTCCACTGGAAGAGAAAGATGTCAGTCACACAAATGGAATTTGTGATGATAAATTGTTGTCACCACTGAGAAGAACAGGACTGCCTCCCACAAAGAGAAGCAGACAGCAGTTTGACTAGGACAGATAACAAGACTTACCAAGGGAAACATCAGGAATGTGTCCCCTCCCCCACTTCTCCTTTTATCTGAAAAAAAAAAAAAAACAGAGAAATAAAAAATTATAAGTGATTCTATAGTATCAAGCTCTCAGACACTGTGATAGAATTGCCAGGAAGGACTTTGGCGCTGGGAAGGGACTCTGAACATGACTTCTCAAGTTGTGCCAACAAGAGTGATTTATGCAGCCTGTGATGGGGGAAGGGCCTGGCATGTCAGAGGCACTAAGAGAAGTGTGGCGATCTTTGTAGAGAAACTTTACGAAAGAGTATATGAACTTACCTTTCTGCTTTCCTCTAGTCTCTTCATTTTTTGAGTTGCCAGAGAAGTCTCATTTGAACGACTGTTTGCAAGGTGCTTAGAGTTCTGAGATGAGGATTGCCTTGAAAACGTGAGGAGATCTGTTGTTCCTCCTCCTCTCTGTTGGATGTGTTTCTTTGATCCTCTTTCCAACCCTCACCCAATCGTCTTTAATGGGGGATCACTGTCACATCAAGACATCATTTATTGCTAATAAATTCTCCTAAACACAAATCAGTGCTGGGAAAGAAAGGATGGGAAGGAACCTTTTCAAACGTCATTTGCATGCTCTCCTTAGAGAACCACACTTCTCTTTGCTTCCCATATGTGATTGGTATACAGTCAGGGAAACATGCAGAGAGACTTTCTGGGAGAAACCCACTAAAAATAAACAGAACCCATTCTGCTATATATTTTTAAAGATCCATCCATGTAATTCAAGATCAGTCAATTAGAAACAGTCCCACTCAATGCCACGTTAAAAGCCAGCCACTGTGAAGTGAGTCATCCTGTAAGAGCAGGTTGGACTGAAGACTCTGTCAGAAGACACTTATATTCTTCTCTGAAATCCATTCTTTCCATAATTAAAGGGGTGAAGAGTTTAAAGTCACCACTTCTAGTGCTCTGGAATGTTCTCTTAAAAGAGAAAAGGCCTTTGGAAAAGGCACCCAGAGATTCAAAGATGTGGATAATGCCCAGTGGACAGCAAAGCGGCCTTTTCCAGGGTAACAAGGAACCTGGTAGCACTCTTCTCTACTTGGTAACAACCTAAGATAAAATAAAATAAAATAAAATAAAATAAAATAAAATAAACGCTTCATTTCAGCATGAGGCATATGGTTGGCATTTGCCAAGTGTTTATTAATAATAATGACTTATGTATGCCAAACCCCCTTTAGAGCAAATTGTCCCAGATCCAAATTCCATAACAAGCCAAAGGATTTCAGTGTCCTGGCAGGAAGCTAGAAGAAGTTGGAACAGTTCACACATAATGCACCTCTTGCTCACACCACAGTACATTTTCTCCCACCCACTCAGCCCCACCTCTGCCCCCACCCCACCCGTCACACACACATCTGGTGCCATGGTCGACTAGAGGCCCCTCACCATATGTCTCTAGTTCATCAAAAGATGCTGCTTTTTGTCCTTGCCTATTGCAGGCTTCGTGCATTTTCTTCACAAGATAAGCAAGGTTGAACATGATTCTTCCTACCAAGAGCATAAACAAAGATAGCCTTCATCAAAGGGAAATTTGTAGCAGTTCTCCCATTGACTAGAAGGCAAAGGGAACTATAAGATAGCAACCCAGACCCATTCTCCTGGGTGAAGGTGCCCACGGCACTCCACTGGGCTGCTTCTCAGTCTTCTCTTGTAAGTAAACAGGATATTTATTATCCATTCACCCACGTCCAACTCTGATCAGTTTGCTGAGAATCCAGCTCTGTCTAAATGATGTAGTCACCAAACATGCATTTCCAAGTTTGTAGATGAGCCAATGAAGGCCAGAGATTTTCATTTTCAACTCTCAAGGTAAATACAAGAAAATGAGCTTATATTTATCCTGACGTGGAGGTGAGCCATGTTCACTAGGGATACAACTTCAAACGCACTGCATGAAATTGTACTCAAGATGCCTTCTTTTCTTCCTTGTGAAACAAAGCTCACCTCATTCAAAAAGTGTGGAATAATGCTCTGGGATCATTACATGGCTTGCCAGGCATAGTGGATGTTGCCAAACTTGGTGCATTTTCCTTCCGAAACCTATCTGCTCTCACAAACACACACAGTTACTCACACTGTCCTGACTCTAAGTCATCACAGCGGCCAACATGTGATAGAGTAGGTGAGACCCAAAAGGTTTGTCCATAGGTAGAATAAAAAAGAAGTTTTTATATTGTTTTTTTTAAAATAACATTAATTGTACAAAGTCCTGCAATATATTAACATACATGGTAGGAATATATTAGTAACAGCCAAGGAGAATTTCAAGTTTTGATAGACATGGTCCAATTTTTTTTCTCTAATAAGAACATTGACCCATGTTCTCAGAATCAGTCAACAAATGTATTCAATAAATGATGTCCCTAAGTAGGGAAGGTACTCTGTTATAAAACAGTGAGCTAGAAAGTAGCCACTGCCTTTTAGACTTTGTGATAACTATAGTGGCTATGGAAGGGAAGGAGGGGTGCCCAGGGTTCAGTAAACTACACACACACACGCACACGCACACGCACACGCACGCACACACACACGTGAATGGAAAACAAGACACCTGAAATCTTATAACTGCAAAAATACTTGTGATATGTTTTAATTGCTGAGGCTCTGCAATTGATTGGTTTATTTCCCCCACATCCCTGTCAGATTTCACTCTTATTTTAATGTCATAAAACAAACTAGAAAGTAGGTCCCTCTGTTCTTTGTCTTTCTCGAAGAGTTTATATAAGATTGGTAAGAAGAATCTGCCAGTAAAGCCTATAAGGCCTGGAAATCTGGAGAATGTGCCTAATTGCAAATTCAGTTCTTTACTAAAAATAGGACTATTCTGGTTTTCTACTTCTTCTAGAATATGCTTTTGGCAAGTTGCATTTTTCAAGTAGATTTATCTAAATTGAAAAATATGTGGAGAGTGAAAGTTGGCCAACTATTAAAGGTAACAGAATTTAATAGTTATCACATATGTCTGAGTGATCTGTAAATGGGTCGACCACGTTTGGGAGTATAAACTAATAGAGTTCTGGTTAATAAATTGTGAAATATTTACTTCATATAATTAATTTTCTGGTTTTACTTTCAGTAGATCCACTAGTTATGCTTTTAAAACTGATGTTTTGGATAACTTGTGTTCTATTGTCATTAATGCCAAGTGAAGCGAATTTTTGGAACCAGTGCAGTTATCACACTCACTTTTACAAATTTCAGCCAGGAGAAATTATTCTGCCAAGAAGATAACAAATAGATTATCGATAAACATTGAAGAGAACATTTGAGATTCATAAATAAAATTTTATGTCTCTTTGTGATAGATGGTCTTTATCACAGAAAACCTTGTAAATTACTTCCATTTTATCATGTTAGTTTTTCACCTTTTGTATGGTGATTTTCATCATTTATGTTTGCAGTACTCTTCTTTTTTTTTCTTCTTCCAAAGTTTTAAATTTGAGAATATTATGAAGAACGGTGGGAACAATAGCTATATTGTCCTGTCTCTTTGCTTAAGGCTAGGCTATAGCTTGATCATTAAAGGTCAGAAGCAGTCTTTATAGAAAGAGGGTGGAGGAGTTGGGCAGTGGCATGCCCGTACAGCACACACATTACCATGAGCAGGGACATGGGTTCAGGCTCTGGACGGGTCTCCCCGTCCCTGCAGAGTGGGAGCAGTTTCACCGACGGTGACCTGGTGCAACTTGTTTCTTTCTCTTTCCCTAGCTTCCCTTCCTCTCTTAATTTCTCTGTAAAAATAAAAGAAAAAAAGATGGTCACTAGGAGCAGTGCGTTCATCAGGTGGGCACCGAGCCCCAGCGATAACCCTGGAGGCAAAAAGAAAGGAAGGAAGGAAGGAAAGAAGAAAGAAAAGAAAGGAAAAGGAAAGAAAAGAAGAGAAAAGAAAAGAAGTTTGGGAGTTATTTATGATAATCTCTCTCACTCTCTCTCTGGCTTGAAGATGTAAAGAGGCAGTGACAGGGAGAGACACCACAGCCCAGGAGCTTGCTCTGGTGGCAAACCATTATCCACATGGCGCCAGGGCTGCACACACTTCAAGGCATATGTCCTACCCAATGAATCCTCTCTCTGGCCCAATCTTTTTCTTCTTAATCTGTCAAAATGGTCAATAAAAGCATTCTCACTTACTTCTTATAATGCAGCAACTGATATAAGTTTCATGTGCAACTTACTTTCCCCAAAAAAAAAAAATTATCAGAAATACCAAAGTTAAAGCCTTTTTTTTTTTTTTTTTTGCTTGGGCTCAGTGCCAGCACTGCAAATCCACCACTCCTGGGGTAGCCATTTTTTCATTTTTATTGGATAGGACAGAAAGAAATTGGGGGAGGGGGGGAGACAGAGAGACACGTGCAGACCTGCTTCACCACTTGTGAAGTGAGCCCACCCCCTGCAGGTGGGAAGCCAGGGGCTCAAACTGGGATCCTTGAGCAGATCCCTCTGCTCGGCGCCAAGTGCGCTTAACCTGCTGCACTACCGCACAGCCCCCAGAGTCAACAGACTTCTAAGTGGACATCTACATATCTACCACCACCTACCTGTTCATAGAGCTTCTTAATCACTGATGGCTCTATCTTTCTATGTATATCTACCATACTGATTCCTGAAGCGTTGTCAGATAAATCATAGATGTCAGAATACATACATTTCCTTTTAAGTACTTAGTCACAGAAAATTTCCTTTGATGTCAAAAACATATTTTCTCCCCCCAAATTAACAATTTTTGAAACTTAGAAAGTGAAGTAACTAAAGCTATATCTGTTGGGAAGGGGGGGAGTCATATTAACAGTAAACAACAATTTGTGCTACTTATAACTATGAATGATGCAATTTAAAAATAAATTCCTTTTATCCGGTGGCCACAATGAGCTTTTTATTTGCTGATGCTCTGTCGCCTTTCTCAACTCATCTAGGGCATATCATATCTTTTCTAAACTGAATCTAACTTTTCAAGCATTCTATTCACATTCGATCACATATCCAAAATCAGTGGTGTTAAATGTTTCATGGAAATGCTTCTTTTGGACAAATGAAAAAAAATCTATGAAATCTTAGAATTGAGAGTTTGTGAAAAATGTTATCAACACCACACCACTGAGACCGGCTGTCCGGTGTAGCAAATTCAAACTAGATACTGTACAGGAATCATCATAATCTTTTTGGATTTCCGATTTTTTAAAACTTGGAGGCAAGTTTGTACTTTTACCAACACATTACTCTATTATACCTGTATAATATCCCGTGGAAAGTATTTTGGGTGTCTGGGTGGTAGCGCAGAGGGTTAAGTGCATGTGGCACAAAGCTCAAAGACCGGCTTAAGGATCCGGGTTCAAGCCCCCGGCTCCCCACCTGCAGGGGAGTCGCTTCACAGGCGGTGAAGCAGGTCTGCAGGTGTCTGTCTTTCTCTCCCCCTCTGTCTTCCCCTCCTCTCTCCATTTCTCTGTCCTATCTAACAACGACATCTATAATAACAATACAAAATAAGGGCAACAAAAAGGGAAATAAGTTTTAAAAAGTTTTTTGCAAATTCAGTGGTAAACAAAGTTACGTTTTTCTGTTCTTTATTGTGATCATACTTTTTCTAATATACAAAGTTAACAAGCTGCTCATCACTCTCAATTTTGTTTTTATCTTACTGGCACTTCAACATGCGTAGTAAATGCAAATTATTCAACATATATCCTCTACCCTCTCATGCATTCTATCCAATAAAAGTAGAGCTTAATGTTCTAAATGCTTTCACATTCCTTTTTTCCATTTCATCTCCTTCATTTATTAAGGGTGTTTTGAATGCTTTATTCTAGAGGTTAGGATTAATCTGCTTATTACTTTTATGCTTTTCCTGTATATCATTCTAGATCAAATTATGAAATTATTTCTACTAAATGTATGCCCTGTTATACTTTGTTAGTATTGTGCTGTTAAAAAGCAATGTTTAGACCCACGTGAGGATCCCAGTTCCAGCCCAGGCTCCCCACCTGCAGGGGAGTGGCTTCACAGGTGGTGAAGCAGGTCTGCAGGTGTCTGTCTTTCTCTCCCCCTCTCTATCTTCCCCTCCTCTCTCCGTTTCTCTCTGTCCTATCCAACAACGACGACATCAACAGCAAAAATAACCACAACAACAATTTTAAAAGGGGGGGGGCAACAAAAAGGAAATAAATAAATAAATAAATATTTTTAAAAATCTTTTTAAAAAAAGCAATGTTGAGATTAAATTAATACTAAAGGCATGATTTCCTAAGATTAGCACACCAGCGCCTTTTGTTATTGCTTATTTATCACTATTGGATGTTACCTGTTTAAACTTTAATCACCTTCACTTAAAATTTCTATATATCAATGTACTATTTTTTATTATAGGTGTGATATTTCATTCTAACTTAGTCAATAACATTAAGCATTTATAGCTACAAATATAATTGTTAATCAAAGACAATTAGAGAACTGATTGCAAATCATTTTGACTGTAGTTCATGGATGCAAGCCTGTCTTCTAGAATTTTTTTTTTTTTTTTAACCAGAGCACTGCTCGGCTCTGGTTTATGGTGGTGCGGGGGATTGAACCTGGAGCTTTAGAGCCTTAGGCATGAGAGTCTCTTTACATAGCCATTATGCTATCTATCCCCGCCCTCTTCTAGAAATTTCTTCCTAGTTTACCACTCACCTTTTCAGACGTGAAGTCTGGTTTCTGACTCCTTTAACTTTTTGGACTCTGTCTTTATGGTGAAAATTAGGATAATGTCAAGCAAAGGAACAAGCAAAACATATCAATCACTTCGAACTCACTGTGAGGGAGTTCTAAGATGGTCCGAATATGCCTCAGTGCACATGCGCTGGGAGAAGTTCCTCCCCGTAAGCGCCAAGAAGAGCTGTCGATATGATGGGATTTCAGTCATGATTAGACTATGTTGGAAACATGGAGGGATTTTTCAGCTGTAATGAAGCTTCTTAGTCTGTTGAGACGTAGTTAAAGGTGGGATTACCCTACCGGAGCCTGGTTTTTATCAGGTGAGTCCTTAAAAGATATCAGAGATGGGAGTCGTGGTAGCGCTGTGGGTTAAGCACAGGTGGTGCAAAGCGCATGGACCAACTAAGGATCCCGGTTCCAGCTCCCGGCTCCCCACCTGCAGGGGAGTCGCTTCACAGGCGGTGAAGCAGGTCTGCAGGTGTCTCTCTTTCTCTCCTCCTCTCTGTCTTCCCCTCCTCTCTCCATTTCTCTCTATCCTATCTAACAACTATGACATCAATAACAACAACAATGAAAAAAAAAAAAAAACAAGGGCAACAAAAGGGAAAATAAATTTTAAAAATTAAAAAAAAAAGAAAAGAAATCAGAGCTAAGAACCATCAGCTGTTCACCTTTGGCCTGGAGGAAGCTTACTTCCATGGGATGGGGAAGGCTATGTGGCAAAGGACAGCAGGCAGCCTCTAGCTGGAGAGCACCTGGACCTGTAGCCAGAGCTCACTGACCTGGACTTAAAAGGTGCTTGTGTAGAATTATAGCCCTGACTGTTTGTGATCTCAGCCTGGAGACAACTTCAACAAATAACCTAGCACACGTGTCCCCAAATCCGTAATGTACAGATACCGTATGATCATATATATGTATTGTTTTACGCCCCTACATTTGTGTCAACTTACTATATAGAAAAAGAAAATACATTCACTCATCTCAGTTCTCACCTTTTGAGAACTACTTTTTCCTATAGTTTCTCTTTGCTTTGGGTAGGTCTTCAGGGACTTCTGTCAATAGTTGTAACTTTATTTATGCAAGATTTTTCACGTCTTTTTTTTTTAAAGTCCATTGTTAGAGTGTGATCATCTTACAGATATAAGATATTAAATATTTAGGCTAAAGCAAATATTTGTACTTAGGGCTATGACCTAGGCAGTTAGAGAACTTGAGGTATTAAATGTATCCTCCCCCAACACATCACATTAATAGTGATTTATGAGAATATAAATCAATAGGATTATAATTTCACACCTTTCCCACCACCAAAAGTCTGTGCACGCCTGCCTCCTCCCCCCTAGGTAACCACTATAGTTTCCCACAGACTAAATACGGGCTGTATTTGTTTGTTTGTTTCAAATATGTCTGTTCAGTTCTGTAAATTCCACTTCTGAGTGAAACAATTCTGTGGTTTTCCTTTACCTCCTTGCTTAGTTCACTACGCATAATGTTTTCAAGTTCCATCTATTTTATCGCAAAGGATGTAAAATCATCATTTTTATTGCTGAGTAGCACTCCGTTGAGTATATGTCCCATAACTTTTTTTATCTGGTCATCAATCGAAGGACATTTTTATTGCTTCCAAATTCTGGCTATTGTGAATAATGCAGCTATGAACATGGGGGTACATATATCCCTTGGAGTCAATGTTAGTATCTCTTTTGGCTAAATGTCTAGATGCAGAATTGCTGGATCACGTGTGGCATTTCCATTTGATTTGTCTAAGGATGCTGCATACTGTTCTCCATAGTGGTTGTACCAGTATTGCGTTCACAGCAGCAATGTAGAAGAGTTCCTTTCACAGATTCTTTTTCACCACCTTTATCACTATAGCCCAGTATCTATATGAACCCACCATTCTCAACAACTTTTTTTTAATAGAGGGTGAGATACAGAGAGAATGTGTGACAGAGAGGAGAGACACCTGCAACACTACTCCACTGCCTTGAAGCTTTCTGCCTGCAGGTGAGGACTAAGGGTCTTGAACCTAGAGCATGCTCCTTGAACATGGTAATGTATACATTCTACCAGGTAAGCCACCGCTCATCCCCTCCACAGATTTTTTTTATTATCTCATAGAGAGTTTAATTAGAATTATACTTTGTGTACCTTGTAATTGTTGTATTGAGGGGTTAATGGTTTACAATAGAATTGCTGACACCTGTGTATAATTTCTCTTCTCCCTGTTACAGATGTCTGCAAAGCACCCTCATCCCCAACCCAGGTGCTTTCACACCATAACATATCAGGACACTCCACCAACCCAGCTCCCTTCCTTCCCTCCTTCCCTAGAGTCCTTAGTTTTGGTGCAATACACCAGATCCAGTCCAAGTTTCACTTTGTGCTCTCCCTTTCTGACATTGCTTCTTGAGTTCTGCCTGTAAGTAAGATCATTCAGTATTCATCCTTTTCTTTTTTTTTTTAAAGATTTCATTTATTTTATTAATGAGAAAGATAGGAGGAGAGAGAGAAAGAGCCAGACATCACTCTGGTACATGTGCTGCCGGGGATTGAACTCAGGACCTCGTGCTTGAGAGTCTAGTTCCTTAACCACTGCGCCACCTCCCAGACCACTCATCCTTTTCTTTTTTGACTTCACTTACTTATCATGATTCTTTCAAGTTCCATACCAGATGAGGCAAACAATGGAACACTACTCAGTTGCCTCCTTTGGATATAGCCCCAAGAGGTGAACTGCTAGGTTATAGGGTAGGCCCATTTTCAGCGTTCTTACAAGTCTCCAGACTATTTTCCACAGGGTTGGACCAATTTGCATTCCCACCAGCAGTGTAAAAGTGTTCTTCCCCCCATCCTCTCCAACATGTGTTGTTACTGTCCTTTTACACCTGTCCTTACAGGTGCAAGGTGGTATCTCTAGTTGTCTTTATTTGTATTTTTCTCACAATCAGTGACTGGGCATTTTTTCCTATGTCTGTTGATCTTCTGAATCTCTTCTTTGGTGAGTATTCTATTCATATCCTCTATTCATTTTTGGATGGGGTCATTCAGTTTCTGTTACTGAATTCTTTCTATATTTCGTTTACTAGCCGTTTGCTTCAGATTTTTATATCCTAATTTGCTTTTATTCTTTTAAATAAGACAGCTGTAGTCATAATTGCGTAAATAAACCGAAGACTACCAAGATGAAAGTCCCCTGAGTAGACTTTCAGGAATGTTGTTTAGATGCACATTTGCCCTTCAAATCCTGTGAGCTTTATATATTTTCTTAATTTGCTTTTTTAAACCTCTTAACTTTTCCTTTTTATTTATTTATTTATTTATTTATTTATTTTGCTTCCAGGTTTATCGCTGGGGCTCAGTGCCTGCACTATGAATTCACTGCTCCTGGAGGCCGTTTTCCCATTTTGTTGCCCTTGCTGTTGTGCCTGTTGTAGTTGTTATTGTTATTGTCATAGCTGCTGTTGTTGTTGGATAGGACAGAGAGAAATGGAGAGAGGAGGGGAAGATAGAGAGGGGGAGAGAAAGACACCTGCAGACCTGCTTCACCGCTTGTGAAGCAACCCCCCTGTAGGTGGGGAGCTGGGGGCTCAAACCGGGATCCTTACGCTGGTATCGCCTTGCGCTTTGTACCATGTGCGCTTAACCCGCTGCGCTACCGCCCAGCTCCCATTTATTTGTTTTTATCATTCCCACTATTTCCACAGATTTGGGGAAATCTTACCTGTGGGTGTGTCCATTTGGCCAAGCTATTCAGTCATTACAGGAAGCTCAGACTCCTTACCTTTCAAGGAGTTATACTATTTATCTGGACCGTCTAAGTAGGGCCTCTTTCTCAATCTCAAAATTTCTAGCGAAAAGAAGGTCAAATAAATAAATTGGTTTCAACCTGGATTGCTGATCTTAGGAGCAGGGGAGAATCGGTGGTCCATGGAGGCACCAGAGAAAGGAATACAAGACAATTAGGGCAACAAGATCCATGTACTAATTCTGTCCAAGCTGAGCCTGGAAATTGTATGTTGGTCCCAGAGAGTAAACAGAGGAGAGCGTTGACATCTGCTCATCTCAGAGTTCTGTCCTCACTACTTTCCACCTACTCCCCATCAACCCTCCTTGGAGAGCCATTTTTAGCAAACAAGCCAGCCGGTGTCCTTCTATGAAATGAGAACGTCTTGCTGGGTGAACTATTTAGGAAATCTGTTTTATCAACAACTCTGTAGGAATAAACAGGTCATCTGTGATTTTTATTTGTGATATTCTACTGTTTCCTAGGAGAGGACTCATGGTTTGCCAATGTTTTAACTGGCTGAATGAACAGGTCACATTATCTCATACAAGTCAGCCTTGAAGGTTGGAATAAACTCTCATACACAGTCTGCCGAGACTGCTGGAGTGAATGTGCCACAGGATGAGAGATCCAGAAGCGGCAAACAGAAGATTCCCAAAGACTTGCCAGTATTTGACTTTCATGTGATTATTAGAGTGCTGTAACAATATTCTCTGGCATCTGCTAGGAAGCTTCTCCTCTAGTTGTGCAGAACCGAACAGTTTTTCAAAGGGAAAATTACTTCCATTTCAGCATTGAGAGGATTTGTTTATAGCTAGGCTTGCAAAAAGAAAAAAGAAATCTGGAATTATTTATTGGTAATTTGCACATTACTAAATAACAGATGGTCTGCGAAAGAATATATCTTTTGCAACTTAAAAAAAAATGGTGGAATTTCACAGGTGGAAGGGGACTTATGCTTTATAACGTGACCTTCCAAGGACACCAAATTGCCAAAGCCAATACAATACCTAGAAGATAGGATGGATTCATTTTTAAGCAGGACAATCTTCTCTCTTGACTGGGTGGTTCTGCCCTTGTTGACTGTCATCTATGGGAGTGTTGGCATGAATCTCTTGGTGACATAAAAGAACAGTAGCATGCCAGTGAGGTTCTCAGGCAGGATCCTTTTTCTAAAACAGCTTGGTAATGATTATAACAGCTTCGTTGTAATTCTGTGGATGTGATGCACTGCATGTCTTCACGCAAGAGAAGAGACACTAGCGGGGGGGGGGGGAGTAAGGAGGAGAGAAATGGAAAGAGGAGAGAGGAAAAGATGGAAGAGGGGATAAGAGGTGAGGAGAGGGGGTAGGAAGGAAAAGAGAGAGAAGGGGAGAGAGAGGAGTAAATGGGAAAGTAGAGCCAGAGAAGGGAGGATAAGCAAAAAGGGAATGGGAGAATAAAGAGGAAGCACACCATGGCTTGCTCTCTCTCACTAAATAGCTGCCTACATCCTTTGCTTGTGAATGCTAGTCTCAATAAATACTTCAAATTTTTTTTATTATTTATTTATTCCCTTTTGTTGCCCTTGTTGTTTTATTGTTGTAGTTATTATTGTTGCCGTCATTGTTGGATAGGACAGAGAGAAATGGAGAGAGGAGGAGGAAGACAAAAAGGGGGAGAGAAAGATAGACACCTGCAGACCTGCTTCACCGCCTGTGAAGCGACGCCCCTTCAGATGGGGAGCCAGGGCTGGAACCGGGATCCTTATGCCAGTCCTTGCACTTTGCGCCACGTGTGCTTAACCCGCTGTGCTATAGCCTCACTCCCAAATACTTTTTTTATTTTTTGCCGGTTCTCACACTTTGTGCCATGTGTGCTTAGCCCGCTGCGCTAATGCCCGGCCCTCCTCAATAAATTAATTTTTAATTTTCAAAGTACAAGTGTTACTTGATTCTCAGGAATAGCATTGCTCTTTCTGGCATCCCTGATCCTGTGTCCTGCCTCAAGGCATTTCCCTTCTCCCTTAGAGAGAAATCTGAGCACAGTCATTTCATTTAGTTCTGTGCTCCTGGGGCCTGAGTGGTATGAAAGGAGTTGAAACCAACTGGAAGAGATTCCTGGTGCTACCTTAAATTGTCCACTTAAACTAAGAACTTATGAGGGTTTAGCAATTAGTATTCAGTGTTTTTTATTTGTTTGTTTTTTTTGCTTATGCGGTTTTTTGTTTGTTTGTTTTTGGGTTTTTTGCAGGAGAAAAACAGAGGCAATATGGCTTGAGGGCCTGAAATGATTGACAGCTGACAAGAAGCTCATTGGGCTCCTTTAAAGACTAAAGCAGAGACCAACAGAGAACTAGCCTGAAGACTTTGGAAAGGACCTTCTTCCATGTCTTGCTCGGGAATTCTCCTTTCTAGAAGAAATTAGTATTGGACATAGACCTGTTGAAACCACTTGAAATGTAAGACCCAGTCTGTCCATGGCACTCTCTGTGCCCCTAGAAAATTTCACTTCTTTATTAATTACTTATACAAGTAAAACATTCTTACTGTCTGAGAAGCTTTCCTGTCTACTTCTTTTTGGTTTTGTTTATATTATTAATTCATCTTTTTTTTTCCAAAATACATTTACAAACTTATTACCAAATGAAAAAGAGTTGAAAAACATCAGAATGTCAACAGGGAAAATGTGGAAGTGTTGGTGCTCATAAGGATAATGGTACTTCCAAAACAGAAAATAAATAAATAGGGAAAAATTGAAAGACAAAGAAAAAGTGCCTAGTATGTATTCTCCAGGTTTGTTTACTAGACAGAAATGTAGTAGAGGGAGCGGTTCAGAGGGTAAAACTCAGGAATTGCCCACTGTGTGTATATGTATATATAGATATTACCTGGTTGAACACACGTTACCATGTGCAAGGACTCAGGTTCAAGCCCTACTTGCAGGGAGGAGCTTCGTGAGCAGTGAAATAAAGCTACAGGTATCTTTCTTCCTCCCCTCATCTCTGTCTCTTCCTCGCTTCTCAATTTCTCTCTGTCCTATCAAATAAGAAGAAAGGAAGGAAGGAAGGAAGGAAGGAAGGAAGGAAGGAAGGAAGAAAGAAAGAAAGAAAGAAAGAAAGAAAGAAAGAAAGAAAGGGGAAAAAATAAAAGGAAGAAAAAAATGGCTAGCCAGAGTGGTGGGTCCGTTGTGCCATTGTGCAAGTACTGAGCCCCAGTAAGAACAAAATTAAATAAATAAAATAAAAATAAGGGGTAAGTTGCTCTATCCTCCATCAGTCCTGTAAACTGGAGTGATGTTATTCCTTCTTGCAGATGAGGTAAAAGAGACAAAGCAGAAAAGTGACTTACCTTAGGTGACCTTGTTCCTGACTTCTTTAGTGGCACTTTAGTAGCTGTGCTAGGGCCAGTCCCGCAGACCCAGAGCTCTTCTGTTCTGTTGGGAAACCTCTTACATGACATTACTTAAAAGAAAAGGCAAGTCAAGTTGACTTACAAGGTAAGGAAAGCCACCTTAGGGCCAGTAAGCCCAGAGGTTCTCAGCTTGGAGACAGGAAATTCTTCATCATTGTGACTGGTGTTGGGGCTGGTGGCTTCAGACTCATCCAGACTTCCTTGAAACACCCAGCTGGCATGTCAGAACAGATTGTGATCTAGTGAGTGTCCGAAGGTTTTGACTCAGATGAGGAAGTCATCTCCTATTCCAAGGTGAGGCTCAGGGAGATTTGTCCAGACTAATAATTACCTTAACCCTTTCCCTTTTTCATTTACAGGAGCCGGAGGGAGGCTGAAGTAAGATTGGTTTGTTTTATCCTTTATTATCAACTCTGGTAAACAAAAATAAGACAAAACAAAAGACTTAACTTGGTAGAGGAGGAATTTAAACTATTAGCTCAAATGGAGGTTTGGGGATTATCTGTGGCTTTCCTTTGTTTGTTTTCTTTCTTCCTTTGCCATGGCTAATCCAAAATTGATGGGAAGTGAGGCATCAGCCAGTACAGAAACCTCTCAGAGTCCTTTGTCAAGTGGAATCCCAGCTGGCTCATGGATTTATTTTTGTCACTTCTTGCCTTCATGTTTCATGTCCCTCCAGCTCTGTGCTTGCACCATTGTGTTTCCTGAAGCCAGCCAGGCCACAAAGACTATTTGAACCACCACCGTTCTTTTGGGCCCCCTGACTTCACTGAGTTGTTTCAAGAACTTGCAAAGACAGGAGATAAGCTCATCCCTGTTCCAGGTCTGATGCCCCTTTATTGTGCTAATTTGGGTATAAAGCTGCTCCAACCTACCAACACCTCTTTCATTCTTTCTTTTTAATTTAAAAAAAAATTTTTTTATTATTGTTGTTGTTGATGCTGTTGTTGTTGGATAGGACAGAGAGAAATGGAGAGAGGAGGGGAAGACAGAGAGAGGGAGAGAAAGACAGACACCTGCAGACCTGCTTCACCGCCTGTGAAGTGACTCCCCTGTAGGTGGGGAACTGGGGGCTCGAACTGGGATCCTTGTGCTGGTCCTTGTGCTTTGTGCCATGTGTGCTTAACCTGCTGTACTACCACCCAACTCCCCACCTCTTTTATGGTAATCTATTATTTATTTTATTTGATAGGACAGAGATAAATTGAGAGGGGAAGAGGAGGGAGAGAGAGAAAGATAGTGGGGCCCAGCGGTGGTGCACTTGGTTATGTGCACAAGGATCTGAGTTTGAGCCCCAGGCTCCCCACCTGCAGGGGAGATGCTTTACAAGCGGGTCTGCAGGTCTGCAGGTGTTTCTCTTTCTCTCTCCTCCCTCTCTCTCTCCATCTTATTGGATAGTACAGAGAGAAATTAAGAGGGGAGAATAAGATAGAAAGGAGAGGAAGAAAGACACACGCAGCTTTATTTCATTGCATATGAAGCTTCCCTGCTGCAAGTGGGGGGCTGGGGGCTCGAACCTGGGTCCTTGCACTATGTACTATGTGCATCGTACTATGTGTGTTTAACCCAGTGCACCACCACCCAGCCCTGGTGTCTATCTTTCTCTCCCTCTCTGTCTCCCCTCCTCTCTCAATTTCTCTCTGCCCTGTCCAATAAAGTGACACCAAGAGCAGTAGATTCATAGTGCCAGCACCGAGCTCCAGCAATAACCCTGGAGGCAATTAAAAAAAGGAAAAGAATATAATATATGTGTGTGTGTGTGTGTGTATATATATATATATATAGAGAGAGATTCCTGCAGTACTGCTTCAGCACTCACAGAGCTTCATCTCTGCAGGTAGGAACTGGGGTCCTTGAGCCCTGATCCTTGTACATGATAACATGTGCTCTCAAATGGGTGTGCCACCAGTCCCCATGCCCCGCCTTCAATCTACAGACATTTCTGTTATCATCCATGACCTTGTGACTCTGGAGAAGAAATCATGCTCTTTGGGGAGTTTGGAGGTTGAATGAGACCTCATTCCTCCTTGAACACTCTACTAGAGGTCATGACAGGAAAATAACTGATAGAACTTCCTTTTGTGTCTTTTTTTTTTTTCCTTTAATTTTTGAAAGAAGTCTGTAAAGGAAGTTCTGATTCCCTAGACATGATTCTGACACAGCTTTGCTCAATACTTAAGAGCATCAAACACAATATCTTTTCTGAGGGGCTGGGGAATGGTGCAGTCCATTGAGCTCACACGTTACTACGTGCAAGGGTTTCAGCTCCCAGTCCTCAACTGCAGCGAGGAAGCTTCTTCACAAGTGGTGAAGCAGGCCTGCAGGTGTCTCAGTCTCTCCCTCTCCCTTTCCCTCTCCCCAACCCATCTTAGTATCTTTCTGTCTCTATCCAACAAGTGAAATACATAAAATAGGTTTTAGAAAAAACATCTTTTTCTTTTCGAATAAGTCTTCAAGTCCTATAAGTATCCTATACACCCTGGAAGCTTTGGGTAAGTTGCTATTATCGATGCTGTTTGAAGCTTTATTTTGTTTCCTTATTTTCGTAGTGGATTTTTGAAAGATGTATGTATTTCCTCAATAAGAAGGAGAAAGCTGGTCAGGGTATCGTCAGTCTGGCTTATGAAGGGCCACTGACTGAATTCTGGGCATCATGCTTCCACATCTTAGGGTCTATCACTGAGTCAGCCTCCCCAGGTGTAAGTTTTTCTTGTAAATTATCAGCAAAATACAAGGAAAATTTTTTTAGAAATATGTTGTTCTATTGCCACTGGTGTTATTGCTAGGACCTGGTGTCTTCACGACAAAACCTTGCACATGGTAACATGTGCATATGCTACCAGCTGTCCCACTGCCCGGACCTGTATTAAAGGCAAACTTTAATATAGAAGAAAATATTTTCTTTAGAAATCAAAATGTTATGGTTGTTTCCTTTTACAGGACCAGCCACCCCACATGGAGTATATTTCCTTCCTCACTGTTGCCCTCATTCTCTCTTGTTCCATTAATAAATCTTTTCCACCAAAATAACAAGTTAGTAAGTTACATTTGCGTTTTTGGAAATAAAGCTTTATCTCTGTACTAATCCCATTGAGGTCTTATTTAATTTAATTAGTCAAAAAAAGATAGAGATTAAAAAAAGAGTTATTGGATAGGGGTATGTTGGTATGCTTCTAATTCTGCTTCTAAAACCCCTTCTATTTCATTGGTTTAATCCCCCCTGCTTAATACTGTATTCTATTTACATAACCACTGTTAACTAAGCACCACCCTGCCTCCAGGGCATTGGTTTAATCCCACTGGTTCATACTCTCTTTTTGCTCCGCCCCCTCTCCTTGTCACACCCTGATTTTCACCAATCTCTTTTTGCTCCACCCTCTCCACGTCACATCCTGTTTCCACCCTACTTGAAGTATATATACAAGCTGCTTTTCTGAGTAAACACACTTGGAATTGCTTTCCCTCTCCGAGAGTCCCAGAGTCTCTCTCCTGCGATGTTAGTGCAGCACGAGTTCCTGATCCCTCTCCCACACAGCAGCCTACATTGGCTCCAGTTGAGTTCTCTCCAACCCAGAGAGCACTTGCTTGGGAAGAAGCACCCTCAGGCTATCCCAGCAGGGGTAGATAGTATAATGGTTATGCAAAGACACTCTCAAGCCTGAGGCTCTGAAGTCCCAGCTTCAATATCCATGCACCACTATAAGCCAGAGATGAGCAGTGCTCTGGCAAATAAACAAATAAATAAATATATATATTGCCTTTCTAGCAAATGAAGCCAACAGTGGAGGTGGGGGTAGTTAATGCAAAAGAATTTCATACCTGAAGCTCCAAAGTCTTAGGTTTTACACCCCACACCAGCATTAGTTAGAGCTGTGGAATGCTCTGGTTAAAAAAAAAAAAAAAAAGCAATGTATAAAATAAACTAGAATTGTTTGGATAGGCTTAGGGCAGTGAACTCATCAGGACTTGGGGCATGTGTCCAATCAGGGTTAGGAATGTCTTAGACACTGTTAACTGAACTCTGGCATTGGAAGAAAATGGGGCATTCTCAGAGGACTTATAGGAGTGAGGGTCTGGAAGCAGGTTAAAAAAAAAAAAGAAGAAGAAGAACCTCTAGAAGTATAAGAATAAAAAATAGTACAATTGAATTTAAGATAAATTTCCCAATACTAAAATAGTTTTAAGTCATAAGGTTTTATTATTATTATTATCAATTTGTCATTGAACATTTATTCCTTAGAACCTCTTAATGTCCCCTTTATGGATTTCAGATTATAGTCTGTATGAATGTGTGTGAAAATGTACATGGTAGAAAGAAACAAACAGGCAGATCTCAGTTTACCTCGGAAACAAATGCACAATAGATGGCCTTTGAGTACCTGATTTCTTTTGAAAGAGACCTAAAGTGCACATAGTGTGAAGCGCAAGGATTGGCGAAGGATCCCAGCTTGAGCCCAGGCTCCCCACCTGCTGGGGGATCGATTCACAGGTGGTGAGGTGGTAAAGCAGATGTGCAGGTGTCTATCTTTCTCTCCCCCTCTCTGTCTTCTCCTCCTCTCTCCATTTCTCTCTGTCTTGTCCAACAACAATAGCAATAACAACAACAAGGGCAACAAAAATGGGGAAAATGGCTGCCAGGAGCCCGGGATTTGTAGTGCAGGCACCAAGCCCCAGCGATAACCCTAGAGGCAAAAAAAAGAAAAAGAGAGAGAAATGAGGTGAAGTTACTTGAAACACAATTTAGGAAGCAGTGGTGATTCTATATAGTAGCCAGTAAAGGGTTTCAGTGGAAATATCATTACAACACATCACTTATCTTCATATATAAAATTCAAGTCTCTAGTGCCCGAAACATTAAGGATCCTTTATCTGTACATTGTGCATATGTAGCTCAACACCTCTGATTCTCCATTAATAGTTCAGAGTCTGTTCTGAGTTGTGCTTTAGAGAAGAAACAGTGATTTTTTTTTACTGACTGACCAATACGCCTTAACTGGTATGTAAACAGAGGTTTCTGCTCATTCGGTGTGTTATACTGATTACTATGACTTACTGAGTGGGAACTGCCTCTCACATAACAGCGGGGCCCCAGTCTCTTGACATAAGACCCCAAGGGAAGATCTCACACATTTTCTGTATCTTCTAGAAGCAAGTGAAATCAGTGCTTATTATTCCCAGCCTCTCTGTCCCTGAATCCCAGGACATGTCATGTGCAGAACCTTTTAATCCGGTCATAAAAAATTCTGTTTATTGGCTTGAGAAAAATGGACACTGGGACACATAGCCGAAGAACAAATCGAGTTCACTGGTGTTTCTTTAAAGAGAAAAATCAGAAATGACATCAAACAATTCCAGAAACTATAGTAGCTATTTAGTGCTGACTCTTGGCTATAGACAAGATTAACTCAAGTTTCCTATGGACTACAACAACATTAACCAATCCTCAGCTAGACAGAAAGTGAACAAGGAATTAATTATCAGTATTCAACTCAATCATAACTTGGCAGGGAAAGGACAGTGTTGATGAGGGAGACATGTGTGTGTGTGTGTGTGTGTGTGTAGACTGGTTTTCTGTTTATTCTTCCTTTTATCATGACATCACTATGTCACCCATGTAGGACTCTGGGAGCTCTTTGCATTTCTTTGTCTTCTTCATCTCATTCATCTCTAAGCTCCTCAATTTTTCTTTTTATTATTCCTTAGTAACTATCAAATCCACTTCCCTTTTTTTTGCCCTGTTATCTTTATTTAAATAGTCATCTTTGCTGAGTTATTTAAGCCATTTTCTTTTCTTTTCTTTTTTATTGTTGTTGCAATTATTATTGTGGTTATTGATGTCATCATTGTTGGATAGGACAGAGAGAACTGGAGAGAGGAGGGGACAACAGAGAGGGGCAGAGAAAGACAGACACCTGCAGACCTGCTTCACCGCCTGTGAAGTGACTCCCCTGCAGGTGGGGAGCCGGGAACTCAAGCTGGGATCCTTACGGAGATCCTTGCGCTGGTCCTTGAGCTTCACAGCCATGTGCGCTCAACCCACTGCCCTACCGCCCGACCCCGTTAAGCCATTTTCTAATTAACTTTTGACTTCATCCCCTCAAGCCATAGTCTACTACTCTTTACCTCAGAAATTCTCCTAACAAGCAGACAAGTTCTACTAATCCAGTGGTGTATGTACTTCAAACTTGTCTGTGACCTTTCAGACAGATTCAGAAGGTAGTATCTGTTTTTATTTTACCCATGCTTCCTCTCCCAACCTTGACCTCTTTTCCAGTGTGTTAAGAATATCTCTATCTGAGTTGACTCAGTAGGCCAAAGCTGTTTCACAGAATCAGTGATGTATCTGTGACGAGCGCAGATGCTCTACAGCTAGAACCTCGAGAGACTAGAGAACCCAAAATAAATGTAAATCTGAGTTTCATTATGACTTAATTTGCTGAGATGAAATTACTATTTTAGATTTCAAGAACTGGGGGCTAGGTGGTGATGCAGCAGGTTAAGCGCACAAGGTGTCAAGCACAAGAACCTGAGCAAAGATTCCAGTTCAAGCCCCCGGCTCCCCACCTGCAGGGGGTCGCTTCACAGGCGGTGAAGCAGGTCTGCAGGTGTCTGTCTTTCTCTCCCCTCCTCTGTCTTCCCCTCCTCTATCCATTTCTCTCTGTCCTATCCAACAACAACAACAGCAATAACAACAACGATAAACAACAAGGGCAACAAAAGGGAAAAAAATAGCCTCCAGGAGCAGTGGATTCATAGTGCAGGCAACGAGTCCCAGTGATAACCCTGGAGACAAATAAATAAATTAAATTAAATATATATGTATATAAAAACATATTTTTTTATATTTTATTTTATTTATTCCCTTTTGTTGCCCTTTTTTATTGTTGTAGTTATTATTGTTGTTGTCATTGTTGTTGGATAGGACAGAGAGAAACGGAGAGAGGAGGGGAAGACAGAGAGGGGGAGAGAAAGATAGACACCTGCAGACCTGCTTCACCGCCTGTGAAGCGACTCCCCTGCAGGTGGGGAGCTGGGGTTCGAACCGGGATCCTTATGCCCGTCCTTGTGCTTTGCGCCACCTGCGCTTAACCCGCTGTGCTACAGCCCGACTCCCAAAAACTTTTTTTTTTTTAAAAAGAACCAAACATTCTTAAAAGACAATGAATAAAAATACTTGATCCTGGGAGTCAGGTTGTAGAGTAGCAAGTTAAGTTCAGGTGGTGCAAAGTGGAAGGACCGGTATAAAGATCCCGGTTCGAGCCCTCGGCTCCCCACCTGCAGGGGAGTCGCTTCGCAAGCGGTGAAGCAGGTCTGCAGGTGTCTGTCTTTCTCTCCTCCTCTCTGTCTTCCCCTTCTCTCTCCATTTCTCTCTGTCGTAACCAACAGCAACAACAATAGTAACTACAATAATAAAAACAAGGGAATAAAAAAAAAAGGGAATAAATAAATAAATAAATATTTTTAAAAATACTTGATCCTATATTGATTGCACTTTTAAAATTTTATAGTTTCCGGGGCCTGGTGGTGGTACACTTGGTTAAGTACACACATATTACAGTGGGCAAGGACCCAGGTTCAAGCCCCTGGTCCCCACCTGCAGGAGGAAAGCTTCATGAGTGGTGAAACAGGGCTATAGGTATCTGTCTCTCTCCCTCTCTATCTCCCCTTCTCTCTCAATTTCTCTCAATCTCTACCCAATAATAAATAAAATTAAAAAAAATTAAAAATAAATTTTATAGTTCCCTGTGCTTTTCTTTGAAGTTGATTTAGGAGAAGTCAGAAGTGCTGTGGAATTTAATTGGAGAGATCTAGGAACTGCAGCTTTGAAAAAGGTTCTTGTGTCAGTGTTGAGAGCATTTGCAGAACTAAGGCAGTTTAAGTAACACAATGCCTGCAGCAGTCCCGTGGTCCAAAGGAGGGAGGTTATTGTGCTGGTGGACTTGGAAGTGAGGGACCAGACTTCTAGGTTTCAAGATTTCACTCCTATCAGATTTAGTTTCATGGTCTCTTGATCTGGTGATGGCTATTTTTACATTACAGGCCTTCTGTGGGTTTGATATAATTTTTGATTTCCTAGGTATGGGTCCTTAGAGATTTTTAAATGTTTTCATAAACATGATTCAAACTACTCTGTCTACAAAGATGAATACCAAATCTTAGAAATGGAAAGATCTTATCCAAATCCAAAAAGGTTTATAAATGAATGTGTGGGGAAATAGTGACTAAAGTTCTGATTTTTTTTTTTTTTTTTTTACCAGAGCACTGCTCAGCTCTGGTTTATGATGATACAGGGGATTGAATCTGCACCTTTGCAGCCTCAGGCATGAGAGTCTCTTTGCATAACCATTATGCTATCTCCCCCCACTCTCAATCTTTCTTTTTTTAAATTCTTTTTTTAAAACTTTATTTATTTATTTATTTATTTGTTATTGGATAGAGACAGAGAGAAATTGAGAGAGAAGGGGGAGATAGAGAGGAAGAGAGACAGAGATGCCTGCAGACCTGCTTTACCGCCTGTGAAGCGACTCCCCTGCAGGTAGGGGGCCGGGGGCTCGAACCGGGATCCTTGTACTTTGTGCCATGTGTGCTTAACCCGCTGCACTACCGCCCAACTCCCTGAATCTTTCTTTATAACACTACAGATCTCCAATTTCTCAGCATCACGCATAAGAGAGAAGAATCGAGAAAAACAAGCAATTTAATGTGTGTTCTGTGCCTCAGTGCTGGGAAGTAGAGTGCCAGGGGGAGGAAGGTCACAGCAGAGTCCACTTGTTCTGGTCCTAGTCTCCTAGAAATAGGCAGGACATCTACAGCCAGGTGGAGATGGAGATCCCTTTAAAGTGGAGAAGCCTTTAGTAAACCATGTAGGAGAAGACAGTGTTTTTGTTCTTCAGAAAGGGCTGTGGACATATCGTCCAGGGTCCTGGCTTATTTTGTGGGTGAAACTCCAGCCCTGGGGCATGACATCTTGTGAAACAACTGAACTGGAGCAGCCTCTCTTCCAGTAATCAAATTATCATGGAATGACATTAACCCTCACCAAGCATCTAAACTTCATAAACAAGGGACAAAGACCCACAAGGAAAACTGCCTTCTAGCAGTCTGCTCTCCTCTCCTGATTTTAAACAGTCCGTGCTGTTCTTTTTTATCTTATCATCACTATTTATTTTCCGGTTTTTTTCTGGTGGGAGAGCCCTCGGCACAATGTGAATCAGAGGGAGTCGATGTCAGGCAAGGGTTTCTCTGGACAGCCAAGGCCAAAGGGGGTTGTCTTTTTCCCAGTAGGATGAAGAACACCAGTGGGTGGTTACAAAGTTGGTTCTGGCATCAAGTACAATTGGCAACTAAATTTTCTCTCCTTTTAGGGAGAAAATACAGTTTACCAAACTTCTCTAACTCTCCGCTTCCATAGCTGCATTGTAAAGGTAAAAGAAATAGTAATGTGCACCTACCTCATATATATGATGTGTGTGTGTGTGTGTGTGTGTGTGTGTGTGCGCGCGCGCGTGTGAGCGCACTGTGGTGTCATGACCCTAGAGTCTGTTTTTATTTCATTTGCATGCACGTGCAAACACGGGCACATACACTCTTGATCAAACTAGCAGATTCCCAGAGAACTGCAAAGAAAGTGTCTGTAGTTTCTGATGTGGCTGTGGACATTTTCTCGATATTTATCTGTTTTTATATAGGTAGGAATAAAAGTAAAAGAATTTAAGCAATACCCAGACTCCACATGGATTATTTGGGCCTCCCAGTCAGTCACAAAATTTTATGGGCTTGAATCTCAGCCCTGCCATTTACACAGGGGTTGGCAAGCTCTGGAAAGCTGCCTACTTCTGTGCAGCCCATGAGCTAAGAATTTTTTTTTTTTTTACATTTTTAATGGGTGGAGGGGAAAAAAAAAAGTCTAAAAAGAATCTTATTTGGAGACACATGGACATTATCAATTGACTTACCTACTTAGAAGCGCTCGTTTATGAGAGCACACCCATTCCATTATGGACATTCCACCTATGGTAGTGACATCTGTTTCAGACATGGACACACATCAACATAGTCTAATATACCTACTGCTTCTCCACAGAAAAGTTTCTTGCCCCCCCTCCGCCACCCCACCACCAATACGCAGAGTGAAGTTACTTTGTCTCTCAGTATTCTCATCTCTAGCACAGAGACAATGATTTCTAACTCAAAGTCAAAATAGGATTTGATGAGATACTATGTAACTGATGGTACAATCCCTTGCATGGAGTAGCTGTCAAAGGAATCTTGGTCTCTCTCTCTCTCCATATTTGTTTTCACTCCTCCATCAAAGATATATATATGTCACATATTCATATTTGGAGAAGAACTCCTTTGCCATGAAGAGCAAGCTGGCTTTGGCTTTGGTCACTTTGTAAAATCTAAATAATATGTTCATATATTCTCTTGTTTGGGGGTACACAAAACATAAAGACCATGAAGGGACCAAGCGGCGATGCCCCGGGTTAAGCACATACATGATAGTACACAAGGACCTAGGTTCAAGCCCCTGGTCCCCACCTGCAGAGGGAAAACTTCATGAGTGGTGAGCAAGGCTGCAAGTGACTGTCTTTCTATCTATTTATCTATCTATCTTTCTATCATCTATCTATCTGTCACCTATCTCCCCGTCCCCTCTGAATTTCCCTCTGTCTTTATCCAGTGATAAATAAATAAGAGAGAGAGAGAGAGATCATGAAACAATAAGTTAGGGAAACAAACTCAATCCCTTCCCCACCAGTGGACCATTTACCCTTTACCACAATAACACAGCAAATAACAAGTAAAATGTTAGTGGGATCTGATATATATGTTACTTAGCTTATGAGCCCCAGGTCGTTTAACTGATATCAGTGGTTAAACTACCTATTTCTGTAGTTTAGCTGCTGTGGGTGGTCTTAAGCAGATTAGTACCATACGGCTTTGATCTGTGTGTCTTTTAGCTTCCCATAAGCTACTACAGTTCTTGTGACAAGTGCAAAGACGGGCCCAAATACCAGTTTCATCATACCAGCGGACAAAGGCATATCCCACAGCCAAGCTTGGAAACCAAGAGAAGAAAACATGCTCTGCCTCACAACATGGGAAGCTTCAAGTCACCTAGGGAAGGAGATAAGAGTAATGAGCGAAAAAACGAGCCCACTAAAAAGATGGACCCAGCCCCGATGGAGCGCCCAGAGTGGAGCTCCTTGCCCTCTTCTCCTTCCCCATTCAATACCTATCGTCTAAACAGGTCCTAAAGCCCACTCATGAGGAGAAACTGACAGAAGTTTAAAGCACTTTCCTTCCTAAGTAGTACTTACGTTTCAGCTAAGATTTTTTTTTTTTTAAAGTGCCATCACTCTAATGATGGAATTTCAGGCAAGAGGTCGTAATTGGTAGGAGAATTGTGGAAGGAGAGAACCTGCCTTCCCATTTCCTCTAGTGACATGCAACTTTGGTGGTCCTCCGCTTGGCCAGCTGGAAGCAGCAGTGGAAATGGAAGCTATTTACTCTGACCGCACAACTATTAAAATCCAGAGCTCCGCTCACTACCATTAAATGGCTCGAGCTCCCTTGGCATTGGTGGGCCTGGGAGTGACCCTCTTTCCCCCACCTATTCCCATGTTAGAATTCTGCCAAAAATTGCATTTGTCCTCCAATTGTCACAGAATGCACTGAGAGAGAGAGAGAGAGAGAGAGAGAGAGAAAACCTCTCCAGACATCCAATTTACCAGTTCTTTCAAGCATTAAACATCCTGAGTGCCTGTATTCTGCTTTGAGAATCAGCGTTCAAGCCAGTATGTATTTATCTGGAACATCTCATTTTCTGTACATTTTCTACAACTATTTGGCTACCAAATTTTTGATTATTCAAATATAGTAGTGGGAATAGAAATCATTGTTTCTGTGCACATATCTGGGAAGTCATGTGCATATTGTTCATTTTTTTTCTTTCAATTCATGTGGCTGCAAGGTCCCCAGAAACTGTTCTTGTGGCTTTTCCATCCCAATCTAAGCACGAAGTAGTGTGTTAACGTAAGCATTTGCTTTGTGTTCATTGATATCCTGTGCACACTTTATAGACCTAGAATGATTGGTATATTCTATGCTATCGACCCTGAAATGAAAACAATGTGGTTTTTGTTTTTGTTTTAATTAGTGTTTACTGAGCTTAATAAACAAAAGAAGGTTTTAGAAAATATTTTCAGATGTGGCCCATAGTTCTCCACCTGGGTGTTTAGAGAAGCTTATTCAAGTCCCTCAGATGGTGTGGAAACAGAGAGAGAGAGAGAGAGAGTGGGGTTCTCCTCCTGTGCTCAACCTCAGCTGGAATTCAGCCTTGATCCAGGAAGTGAACACCGGCTCTGTTAGGTATTAGGGTCCTCATTGTTGAATTAAAAAGGTCAGAAACCACAGAGAAGACCCAGTGTCCTGAGATGTGTTCCACTGCCATGCTTCTGTATAGAATCCAACAGGGCCACAGAGGGAAGAGTTGGTGTCAATAGGGAATTAAAAACGTATCTAAGTTCCACAAAGCCTTTGCCTGCCTCTGATTGTTTCCTTTCTGTTATATTCACTCAAACATGCAAACATTTATATAAACATCAATGTTTCAGTGATTTCTGTGGGATTTCTAAAATGTGCATCTATTTAGTCTAAGATGAAATACTGGTGATAGGATGAAAAAAATTAAACGTACATTCCTCAGTGCTCAGACCTCAACCAGAAACCGAAATCTCCAAAAAGAGTCATTAAATCACAATGTGTGCTTAAAATAACAAATTAGAAATAAAAATGTTCCAAGGCATTAAACTTCAAAATGATCTCTCCGTATGATCCCTTCTGCTCTTAAGTCTGGACATCATTTGAGGGCCCTCCCCGAAACATCAAGGCAGAACTTGGCAGAGGACCCCGGAAGGCACACAGGCTCCACTGAGTGGGAAGAAAGCGGCTGGGGGCACCAACATCCCATGGGATGGGACATTCTTAACAAATAGTTGATGTGTGGACAGCAGAGTCTGGAGTCAGCTTCAAAACCCTTAGACAGTTATGTTTTCTTTTTTTTCTTTCCTGAATATTCTGAGAAAGTGGGGCAGGGTAAAGAAGTGATTTCACTTGAGTCAGTGAGTAGGAATCCCTTTTATAGAACCCTGAGGAGACCATTAAAAGTCTTTCCTCACATGATTGAGAAGTCCTGGGTGGGGGAGGTGGGAAAAGTGGGAGAGTCTCAGTGCTGGAAAGGTGGTATGTACATCAAACTCACCTGTGAGCCTTTGTGAACTTTTCTATCCTTGACTCCCTGAGGAGACAGCTTTCTGTGCTCCCTCCCCTCACTGTAAACATCTGCCTGAGAGAGATTTTCACAGGGCCAGCTGCACTGCCTCTGCAAAAGATGGAGGAGCGGCAGCAAGTGCAGCAGAGACATCTGAGCATCCTGAGAAACGTACTGTTAGATGAGACGTCACTGTGCACGCACCCTAGAGTGTGACTGACCGAGCACATGGTACACTGGCTCTCACACGAAGGCTGTGCTGGGAAACTTAAAGTGTGATTGGATTGAAAACTACAAAGCGAAGACCCCACCAGTGTGTCCTGGAGCTCCACTTCCCCAGAGACCCACCCTACTAGGGAAAGAGAGAGGCAGACTGGGAGTATGGACCGACCAGTCAACGCCCATGTTCAGCAGGGAAGCAATTACAGAAGCCAGACCTTCCACCTTCTGCAACCCTCAATGACCCTCGGTCCATACTCCCAGAGGAACAGAGAATGGGAAGGCTATCAGGGGAGGGGATGGGATATGGAGATTGGGTGGTGGGAATTGTGTGGCGTTGTACCCCTCCTACCCTATGGTTTTGTTAATTTATCCTTTCTTAAATAAAAAATAAATTTTTTTTTAAAAAAAGGAAAACTACAAAGCACATCTCTTGCTCAGTTACACATTGATCATTTGGGGAAGGTTCATTTGCGTATGTATTTTTTATTTAAAAGTATTTTCATTTTATTAACAGGGAATGAGAACTCTTCATGAAGTTTCTCTAATAAGTAAGTAGAGTATTCTTCTTCTAGCATTTGCCCTTCTTCCGTAGCCAGTCAACAGCGTCAGGTTGAGCCTGATGTAAAGTTTCGAGACCTCCTTTGAATCTGGAGAGGTGGCAGTCGTTGACTATGTGGGTCCTAGTCTGTCTGTAGCCGCAGGGGCAGTTCGGGTTGTCTCTGGCTCCCCAGCGATGGAACATAGCGGCGCACCGGCCATGGCCTGTTCGATAGCGATTGAGGAGGGCCCGATCATAACGTGCTAGGTCAAAGCCGGGTTGACGCTCGCAGGGGTCTGTGATGAGGTGTTTGTTCTTGACCTCAGCTGACTGCCAACTCTGTTTCCAAGAGTCTGGAACAGAGAAGTTCAGTGTAGGCGTAGGAGACCAGATTGGGTGACCAGACATCAAACGTTGGACAGGGTGGGCGAAGATATCCGCGTATATTGGCAGGTCCGGTCGAGCGTAGACGTGGGAAATGAACTTAGATGATGCCGCATCCCGACGAATATCTGGAGGGGCGATGTTGCTAAGAACTGGCAGCCATGGAACCGGGGTGGAACGAATGGTTCCAGAAATGATCCTCATGGAGGAATATAATTTGGAATCCACCAAGTGGACATGGGGGCTACGGAACCATACTGGGGCACAGTATTCTGCAGTGGAATAGCATAATGCCAGAGATGATGATCATAGTGTGGAAGCGCTTGTGCCCCATGAGGAGCTGGCCAGTCTTGCAATGATGTTATTCCTCGCACCCACCTTTGCTGCAATAGAGTATGATAAAAAAAAAAAAAAACATACCCACTGACTAGATGCTTTGTGTATGGAATCTTGACATAACTAGATTCTTTTTTTTTCAATTATTGATTTGATAATGTTGGACAAGATTATGAGACAACTCTGACACCATCTCCTCAGACAATACTTTTAGCTTACCTGCATGTTAGCTGTTGGATTCAGGCAAAAATTACTGAAGTCATGGGCCCCTAGTCCAAAATAGACTTCCTAGCTTCTTCCAACTTGAGGACCCCAAGTTTCATCTGCTACAGTCTTACTTGTAGGTTCCTGATTATTAAACAATGTGTTCTGCTTTATATCTTAATGCTTTTCAGCTACCAAATTGCAGATGCTACCGTGATGCCAACCTGACTTCTCTGGACAGATGACCTTCAATGTGTCCTAGAACCCCATATATATTTTTTATCCAGATCATTGCTCAGCTTGGACTTGACAAGGTTCCCAGGACTGAACCTAGGGCCTCGGAGCCTCAGTCATGAAAGTCATTTGCACAGCCGTTATTGTGTCTCCAGCCCACGTCTTCATCATCTTACAGTAACAATAGATGCTCAAAGATAATTGCTTTCTGACTTGAATTGTTGACTGGGTCCTTACAAACTATCAGAGGAAATCCAAAAACAGTGAAGGAGTGTGGAGAGGACTGCAAGGTGAAAGAGTGTCCACCAAAGTTCAGGACAGGGTACCCTAGTTGGTAAAGGGACAACAGAGCCTGTCTTAAAATGAATGCTAAGGACCTGAGTTCGAGCCCCTGGTCCCCACCTACAGGGGAAAAGCATCACGAGTGGTGAAGCAGGGCTGCAGGTGTCTCTCTGTTTCTCTCCCTCTCTATTTTCCCCTCCCCTCTCAACTTCTCTTTTTTTCTATGCATAAATAAATAAATTAGTAAATAAAAAAGATTTAAAAGAAGAAATCTTTTATATGAATGCTTAAGAACTAAATGTTTACTGGAGCCCAAGAACAAAGGGTAGATGGCAGACTTTCCTTCAAATATTAGTTCTATTGTTTGAAGGAGGGGGGAAAGTTTGGTTTTGTTTGACTAAAAAATAAAATAAAATGATATATATATATATATATATATAGAGAGAGAGAGAGAGAGAGAATAGATAGGAAGAGTTTTTAAGGATCTAGACTTGCATAATTGTGGAACTTAGCAAGTTTGTTCACAAAAGCAATGATCATTCTCTAAAGAGAAAGGGATCCTGTCTTTGAACTTGTTCAGTAGACACTGGAGAAGCACCTTTTGGGGATGCTGGGAACAACACTTAGGCTTTGAGATGGGGGAACTAGATGACAACAGGCTTCTTTGCACGAGGTACCTACAGTGTTTAGAGGTCATGCATGAATGGCCCGTAAATGCTCTCCTGCGGATACTCAGAGGAGAGGGACGCTGACTCATCCGTTTGTCTGCAGGAGGAATTCTTTCTGAGTTGACGAGTGGGGATGCTGTAAACATTTTCCTACTCTGTTCTATATTTGTACAAACAAATGTGTTTTTACTGAAACTAAAGTAAATATGCTCTCACAAATGAATGCACTTACTCCAAGTAGTGACTGACCAAACAGACCTCTTTTCAACCCAAATAAGCCCAGTTATTTAAAACATTAACCAGTTTTTTTTTAAGAATTCACATTTGTCTTAATTCTTTTTCTGTTGTTCTTGTCAGCACTGCAACTTCACTACTCCAGACTGCCTTTTTAGCTACACAGAAAGAGAGAGAGACCACAACGCCAAACCTTCTTCCAGTGTGGTGGGCACCAGACCTGAGGCATGCATAACAAAGCAGGCACCTTCCCAGGGGACTTATCTTGTCAACTTTTAACTTTTAGCTACTGAAATTAGTGATAACCAATCCAAAGTCATAGCACCTTCAAAGTAAACAGGAAGATACAAGTAGGAAGTCACATTTTCATGACTTTATAGTAATGTCATCTTCAAGAACCACAATGGGAGCGTAGTGATGCTTCAAGGCACACAGTGGTGTCTCATGAGCCCACAGTACATCAAAACTCAGAAGTTAGTGGAAAATTCCCATGTGGCTCAACCCCAAAACATAAACATGGCTGGCTGGCCAAATGTCTTTAAAAGGCACAAGAATGCTCAAAGGTCTAGGTCATTGTTAGTCCAATAGACAAACCAGTCACCAGAGAAAAAAGAGTGTCTCTAAAGGTCATTTTTACCCAGTCTTGAAAAGAAAATAGAATAAAAGATCATCCGACGAGTAGTCTAAAGACAGAAGCATCCCCACTTCAGAATCATCCTGTAGGGTTTTTTTTAAAACGAATAGGAATTTAAAATCTTGCACCATGATAACAATGTAAGAATAATATGCCATGTTTGGGGACCTATTGTAAAATTTTTTTAAAGGCGCTTTTTGAGGGTTTTATAAAATCAGCAAATTTACTAGACTTAAATAAAAGGGGGGGAGTCGGGCAGTAGCGCAGCAGGTTAAGCACACGTGGTGTAAAGCACAAGGACTGGCATAAGGGTCCCAGTTCGAGCCCCTGGATCCCCACATGCAGGGGAGTCACTTCACAGGCAGTGAAGCAGGTCTGCAGGTGTCTGTCTTTCTCTCCCCCTCTGTCTTTCCCTCATCTCTCCATTTCTCTCTGTCCTATCCAACAGTGACGACATCAACAACAATAATAACAACAACAACAATTCTTCTAGCATTTGCCCTTCTTCCGTAGCCAGTCAACAGCGTCAGGTTGAGCCTGATGTAAAGTTTCGAGACCTCCTTTGAATCTGGAGAGGTGGCAGTCGTTGACTATGTGGGTCCTAGTCTGTCTGTAGCCGCAGGGGCAGTTCGGGTTGTCTCTGGCTCCCCAGCGATGGAACATAGCAGCGCACCGGCCATGGCCTGTTCGATAGCGATTGAGGAGGGCCCGATCATAACGTGCTAGGTCAAAGCCGGGTTGACGCTTGCAGGGGTCTGTGATGAGGTGTTTGTTCTTGACCTCAGCTGACTGCCAACTCTGTTTCCAAGAGTCTGGAACAGAGAAGTTCAGTGTAGGCGTAGGGGACCAGATTGGATGACGAGATGTCAAGCGTTGGACAGGGTGGGCGAAGATATCCGCGTATATTGGCAGGTCCGGTCGAGCGTAGACGTGGGAAATGAACTTAGAAATTACTTTATCTCATCTGAGTTGTTCTTCGGGAATCAGAATGAATCACGACTCTTTTATTTTATTTTTTTAAAGAATTTATTTATTTATGAGAAAGATAGGAGGAGAGAGAGAAAGAACCAGACATCACTCTGGTACATGTGCTGCCGGGGATTGAACTCGGGACCTCATGCCTGAAAATCCAATGCTTTATCCACTATACCACCTCCCAGACCACACGACTCTTTTTAACTAAAAATTCCAACAAGCAGGTTTCAGGCCCGATAGTATTCCAAAGAAAATTATAATTGACTCTATTGCTAAATGTTCAAAAGTTCAGACATACCCTCGTCACTAACAGCTGAATCAGGACATAAACACTCTCCGTGTAAAGTCTAAAGTATGTATTTGTAATGATTCTCCAACCCCTCACTCCCCCTCCCACCACCCTTGCTACAGGCAACCTGCTGTAAATCCAGTTTCCAGGCCTCTAATTCTCTTTTCCTTCCAACACTCACAGAACAAGGTCACATGCATGTTATTTACATTAGCCTTTATATTAAATTTTTTAAATGAAGTTGAATTTCTATTAGCTAAGCACCTTCCATCTGTCAAATGACGTGCTATTTTAGTATGAGGTTTATTTTCTCCTACATCTCCCGAAATCTTGGCATTTTTCCCTCTTTTTTAATTTTGCTTCTCACTTCAGTGCACAATGGCTGCTAATTATCATTGTAATTCCTGCTTTTCTTATCACAGTGATTTTTCAACATCTCTACTTGTCAGTATCAGGAAATCATTTTTTTTTGTTTATTTTCCATGCACTATTATTCTGTCACATATAAAATTTGTCTTTCTCCAATCTTTTATTTTTCTGTCAATGACTTCCTTAGTACTAGTTCATTTTTAGCTTTTCATTGCAAATATCTCCTCTAATATCACTACACCTGCTAGAATTTTTTATGGTTTTACATTCCTTGCTGAACACAGATCTGTGAATTTCATATAATCATTCATCATTGCTTGTGCTCTACTATATTTATGTGCATTTAAGTTTGACTTTAAGAAGCTCGCCCCACCATGCAAAGATCACTAAGGTCTGCTAGATTTGTTGATAATGTTAAAGCTTAGACGTGTACTGTATTTTCAGGGTTTTTTTTTTCCACCCATATTAAACACACTTTTAAAATTCTGGTTGTTTTTTTTTCTATAAAGAAGCCCCCAGTGATATTTTGAAGTTAGTTTGTACAAAGTGGGATGATCCAATCCAATTGTTACATGCTATGAACTTTTGCAAGTTGATTGGTGTCCACTGTAATGGGAGTTTTTCTACCATAGAAATGATAAAATCCTTTAAACAGGACTTTTTTCTCCTATAGAATTGCTTCATTATTACCCCAATAGAGTAACCTACTCAATTCTTCTTTTTTTTTTTTCGATTGACCTGTCCTGCTACTGTATCATGCTTATTTTTCAAATAAACAGGAATCTGAGTCTTGTTTTCTCTGCTATTTCAATGACCTATTTTTATATTCTTGACTAGTTCCATTCTGCCTTGTTACTGTGTCTTTGAAAACTATCTTAATAGATTGTAAGGTAAAATTCCACTCTGTACTCTATTTCTCAAAGCTGATTTAACTCTTCAATAGAACATTAAATGTTAATATGTAGTATGTATATTTTCAATGAAGTTTGCCTAGTACCATATATATATACATATATATGTATATACATATCCTATAATTGGGCTTGTTTTGAAATTATAGAACAATATTTGGATAGTTAAAAGATAAAAATTAGTCAATTTTGCAAACTATAATTCAACTTTAACATTTTTCCTAACAATTCTTGTTATTGATTTGTTAATTTCTGATGCTTTACAGGCATTGTTATGCTGAATTTGCTGAATTCTCATTATTTTTCTTGGCTTTTATTGGACTTTCTATTGTCAGGGTGTCTGAAAAATGTAGGTTTATCTCTTCTCTTTACAACACTACTTTCTCTTTGTTTATTTCTTATTAACTATGACCAGCTTAATATGATTATGATTAAGTTGTAGTAGTGATGGTGAATTAGAACAAAACTTGACCAGAAATGAAGCCAATATTGAAACTATCAGAAAGAGGTTAAATATTTTAATACTTAACTAGATAAATATTTTAAAGGTACTAAACATGTTAAAGGATCTAGAACAAATATGCTAAGTGTTAAAAAATAAGTATGGATAATAGGGAATTATGGCAGAGAGGTATGGACTATAAAAAGAGTTCCATGGAAATGCTAGCAATAAAGGTCTAATACAGAGATAAGGAAGTTCTTCAGTGGGCTCACAAGCAAACTGGACACATGAGATTAAAAAAACTAAGTCTAAGCTTTTAAGAGAGTCAACATATCAAAGACTCAGCCTATGGTCTGTGCATTAAAAAGTTTGAGACATTCAATCAATTTCCCCCTCTCATATTAATTAAATAGTGATTTATATGACTACACATTAATAGGAATGTATATAAACACCATTCCCACCACCAGAAGACTGTGTCCAATCCCACCCCGACCCCCACCACCCACCCCCCATCCGCCCCATGAAGCCGAACATCCACCCTCACCCTTAACCCAGGGTTTTTACTTTGGAGCCCTCCTCCAAACTCAGTCAAATCCTGCTTTGAGTTTCCCTCTCTGTTCTTCTTTCTCAACTTCTGTTTATGAGTGGGATCATTCCATACTCATCTTTGTCTTTCTGACTGAGCTCACTTAACATAATTCCTTCTAGCTCCATCCAAGATGGGTCGGAGAAAGTGGGTTCATTGTTCTTAATAGCTGCATAGTATTCCATTGTGTATATATACCACAGCTTTCTCAGCCATTCATCTGTTGTTGGGCACCTAAAAAACCAGTGAAGACTAGGGAGGCAGGTGGTGGCTCACCTGTTGGAGCACACATGCTACCATATGTGAGTATCTCGATTTAAGTCCCACTCCCCACCCATAGGGGTGGTGAGGGGGGCACTTCACCAGCAGTGAGGCAGGTCTGCAGGTAACTGTCTTTCTCTCTTCTACTCTATCACCCCTTCCTCACTCAATTTCTCTGTCCTATCAACTAAAAAATTGAAAGAAAAAAAAGTTGAAGGCTAACTGGTAAAGAGAAAAGCAAAGTGAAATACAAGTATCAAAAAGAAAATCACAAACAAAACACTGAAATCTGTAGGACCACGTGATGTTTACACTATTGGCGTGAACAGAGAGATGACCCTGAGTAGTAACACTGAAAGAAGCAAGGACTGAGAGGATCTTTTCAATTAGTGAGAGTCAACAAACTTCAGATTTAAGAAGTTCAGAGATTCAAACATTAAATACATTAAAAGAAAAACTTACACTGAAGATAGTAATTAGTCTGTAAAAGAATGAGGATAAAATCAAATTTATACAGAAAAAAATAATAATTACAGTCAAGTCCTCATCTGATATTAATCAAGCTTAATGGACGTAAAGAAGTATCTTCTAAACACTGAAAAAAAAATCCATCAACCAGGCTTCCTATATTCAGTGAAATATTTTACAGAAATGAAGGCAGAATAAAGATTTTATTTTAGATAAATGCATAAGAATTCACTGCCAACAATGTTAAAGAAAGTTTTAATTTTAGGAATAAAAAACAGAATAGAATAACATATGGAAATTTGGATATACATAGAGAAATGAAAGGTGATAGAAATAATAAAAATGTTAAGTATAATAACTTTCTTACTTTTAATACTTTAAAAGATAATGAATTTCTAAAGCAAAAATAATGTGAACCTTATTGCATGTCTAAAAATAAAAGAACAATAACATTACATACACACAAGCAAAAATACAAATGATTGGTATAACAGAAGATTTAAATAAGATCCAAAACCTTATGTATAATGCCAACCATGTTCAAGATAAAACTGAAAAATTTTCATCAGACAATGAACCAGGAAAATATCAACTTGAATAATAATAAAGGACAATTAACAGAGACCAACACTGAAGTGATACAGATGTTGAAGTTATATAACAAAGATTTTACGACAGACATCATAAAATTGTTCCAACAGGCAACATGCTTAAAAGAAATAAAAAGTACAAAGTCTTGGCAAAAATATAGAAGTTATGAAAAGAAGTAAAAAATCAAATAGAAATACTAGAACTTAAAAGGATGAAAACTGAAACAAAAACCTTAAAGATAGCAGAACAATACATAAGACAGAAAAAAAAATCAGGGAAACTTGAAATTAAAGAAAAAACAGTCAATTCTAACAATAGACAAAAAAAAAAAATGGGAACAGAACCTCAGGGATTTATTGTACTAGAACAATAACAATGAAAATTTATGTCACAAGAGCCTCAGAAAAAGGATATAAAAGATAATAGAGTTGAAAAGAGCTAATAGAGTTGAAAAGATAATAGAGTTTTTAAATAAAGTAATGACTCAAATATGGCAAAAAGCATACTTTTATTATGAGGGATTAATTGTTTTGCAGTAAATACAGTTGTTAGTGTATTTCTCAATTTTCTGCAAAGCACTCTAACTCCCCACCCCCCACCCCACCTAGGTCCTCCTCCACCATTAGGCACCAAAATCTGAGAGCCCCCTTACCTCTACCAGAGTCCTTTACTTTTATGCAATGTCAAGCCCAGTCCAAGTTTTGCTTTGTGGTTTCCCCTTCTGTTCTTATTGCTCAACTTCTGTCTATGAGTGAGATCATCCCATATTCATTCTTTTCCTTCTGGTTTATCTCACTTGCCATGATTGCTTCAATTTCTATCCAAGATGAGGTGAAGAAGGTGAAATTATTTTGAATAGCTGAGTAGTCCTTTGTTGGACACCTAGGTTTTTTCCAGGTTTGGGCTATTAAAAAATTGTGCTTCTGTGAACATAGGGATACACAGATATAGTTAGATGTGAGTTTGACACTTTAGGATATATCCCCAGGACAGGGATTGCCAGGTGGTAGGGTAGGTCCATTTCTAACCTTCTGAGAGTTCTCCAAACTGCTCTCCACAGGGGTTGGACCAACAACTTACAGTCCCACCAGCAGTGCTAAAGGGTTGCTTTTGCCCCCACAACCTCCGCAACATTTGCTGTTATTATTCTTTCTTACAGAAGTGAAATGGTCAATTGTCATCCAATTGTCATCTTTATTTGCATTTTTCTCATAATGCATACTTCGTTTCAAACTGAGTGAACTCTAGATTACACACACGCACACACACGCACACGCACACACACGCACACACACTAACAAGCTTCATGATAAGATAACTTAATCAGACTTTTTGGAAAAAAGAAATTTTCTAAAAAAAAATGAAAGAACACACCACCTATAATGGAAATAACTTGAGTAAAAATTATTTCTTATGGTGATCTGTCAAAATCAGAAGGAAGTGTCACAAGATTTTTAATGTTCTAAAAAACAAGGACAAGGGGCCAGGCGGTGGCACACCTGGTTAAACGTTCATACCATAGTGCTCTAGGACCCAGGTTCAAGTCCCTGGTCCCCACCAGCAGGGGGAAAGCTTCATGAGTGGTAAAGCAGGGCTGCAGGTATCTCTCTCTCTCCTCATCTCTTCCTGTATCAATTTCCCTCTGTCTCTATCCAACAATAAGTAAATAAAAGATAAAAAAGAAATATATATATATATATATAGAGAGAGAGAGAGAGGGAGAGAGAGAGAGAGAGAGAGACAGATAGTTCTAGAAACGTGAGTCAACCATATCTGTCACCTTGGCAGAACTAACGCAGTTTCCAGTGGGGGAAACGGGGCCACAGAACTCTGGTAATGAGAAAGGTACGGAATTATACTCCTGTTATTTGATGATTTTATAAATGAGTATTAAATCACTAATAATTTTTACGTATGTATGCATGTACTTGTTTAATGAGAAAGAAAGAGACCAGACCACAATTCCACCATGTCTGAGGGACTAACCCAGGAAATCATGGCTGGCGATACGGCTCTACTTGCTGCAGTGCTCACACTTACACGCCTAAGGTTTCTGGTTCAACCCATGGAGCTATATGGACCAAAATAGTGCAAAATGGTTTCTCTCCACATCCTCCCCTCCTCTCCTCTCCTCTTCTTCCCTCACCTCCTCTCCCCTCTGAAAAAGGTCAGTCTGTTTATGTGACATGCTGGAGATGACATCCCAAAATTAAGACTTTGAAAATATGATGCTGTGTTTATAAATTTTTTTCTAAGATGATGCTATTTATCTATCAGTCTATAACATATAAAACAGTAGTATATATTGATTGTGGTTATATGTATTTAGGGGGCCTATAATACATAAAACATATATATATATGTATATATGTAGTATTTGTGACTGTCTTTTTGAAGAGGAAGTGAGCAAGTTTAAACTTGTGATTAAAGCTAAATGCAACAATATCATTTTATATATATTTTATGGGAGTCGGGCGGTAGCGCAGCGGGTTAAGCACATGTGGCGCGAAGCACAAGGACCTGCGCAAGGATCCCAGTTTGAGCCCCTGGCTCCCCACCTGCAGGGGCGCCGCTTCACAGGCGGTGAAGCAGGTCCACAGGTGTCTTTCTCTCCCCCTTCTGTCTTCCCGTCCTCTTTCCATTTCTCTCTGTCCTATATTTCATTTAAATAAAATCTAAAACAAAAAAAAATGACTAACGGCTAACTTTATTGATCCTTTGTAGTATTTGAGTGTTTGCATGTATGTATATTCCTTAAAACATAAAAAAAAAAAAAAACATTTGGAGTATAAGCAGGCAGTCACTTATGTAACAGAGTGAAGGGAATTCAGGTTCAACAAGAAAATGATTCCAGGGAGTTGGGTTAAGCACACGTGGCACAAAGTGCAAGGACCCGCGTGAGGATCCGGGTTTGAGCCCCCTGCTTCCTACCTGCAGGGGAGTCGCTTCACAAGTGGTGAAGCAGGTCTGCAGGTGTCTATCTTTCTCTTTCCCTCCTCTCTTTATTTCTCTGTGTCCTATCCAACAACAATGACATCAATAACAACAACATTAATAACTACAACAATAAAACAACAAAGGCAATAAAAGGGAAGAAATAAATATTTTTTAAATGATTCCAGAAATACTCACAGTTGGGAGGATAGCTTTTTGTGATTCTTACTGAAAAGTGAGTATAAACCTGCCCTCTTCCGGCTGTGTACATTTAAAAATTGTGTCAGGTGCAAAATAGTGCTATTTTAGTCAAAATGAGACGTGAGAGAAAAAGAGAGTCAGGTCTTGTTTAGTTTTAAATTTTGTACCATGGCAGAACGTTCTACTATAGAGAATGTAATCCAGTCAGAAGACACCACTATGAAGTGGTGAGTGCGAAACTAAATATTAGTTACAAGTTGTCTTATTATCTGAAAGAGGACACTATTTTGTTGGGACACAAACACAGACTGAGCATCTTGTCCATGTCTATACCAGAAGTGGGAAGTATTGGGACACAAACGTAATTAACATAAGGCTGAGGTCAGCCTGTGAGCATGCTACGGACTTACCAAACCCACAAAGGATTGTGGGTGTGTTGGAATTTATTTAAGTGCATGTATTCCGGATCTGCCCTCTCGGTTCCTGCAAACCCAGCTGCAGCTAGCTGTTCCTGCATGCTTTCCTTCTCGGGCCACCATGCCACATCTCCTGGTACAGAACACGCATAGCCCAGCTCTGGTAAACTTAGCTTAAAAGACTCACTGTGGTAAAGCAGGTCTGCAGGTGTCTATCTTTCTCTCCCCCTCTCTGTCTTCTCCTCTCTTGACTTCTCTCTGTCCTATCCAACAACAACAACAACAATGGCAACAATAACATTAACAACAAGGCTAACAAGGCAACAAAATGGGAAAAATGGTCTCCAGGAGTAGTGGATTCATAGTGCAGGCACCAAGCCCCAGCGATAACCCTGGAGGGGAAAAAAAAAAAAAAAGAAGAAAAAGAAAAAAGACTCATGCTGTGCAGCCATAATGACTAGCCTATGTCTCTGCCCTACTGCCCACTTTGCTATACCCAAATAACTGCAATGGAATGAACTTTTGCTTGTTTTAAACTCTGACCAAACCCTCACGGAAGTCTTTTATGTTTTAATTACTACAACTATTGATAATTTGTAGCATTACTTGAGGACCAAGTGACATTTGCTGAGCCACTCGCATTCTGTGAACATACTTTGGCTGAGGTTACTAAGAGTCAGGAGTGCAGAGAGATGGGAAAACCAGATCTCTTGACTACAGATTTTATTTTCATCTGATAAACTGAAATTATCGCTTTGAAGAAACCTATAAATAGCCCAGAAAGCTTACAATCTGCTAACTTGGTACAGAGTATCTAAAATTAAACAAGGGAATGATTTTTCATTCAATTGTTGGGCAAGTCACTGGTAGGTCTGTGTTCCTAAGAAAATGCAGTTGGAAAACCATATGTAAATGAGAGCTGACTGAAAACTGTTTCTCACATCTACGCCAGCTTTTCCTGGTTGAATGATTTTTCAGAATCACATTAAAGCCTATTCATTATTTTGATATTGGAAGGCCAACTTCTCACAGACTCCTCCACCCAGGGAGTCCTCACCATCAGCTGCAACAGCCAGGAGGAGTTGAGGCTCTGAGAATGGCCGAGGGCTGGTGTAATTATCTCTGGCAGGGCATGAGTGTAGACACCATCTGTCTCCTCAGGACAAGGGAGGTAATGAAAGATGCCAAGTGAGGATGTAGCCATGGAACAGAGCACTACTAAGCAGCCAGCTCTGTTCTGCGCCTCTTCACACACACAGACACAACATTTACACCGACACACACCCTCAGGCAGGAACAGAGAGACACAGAAACACACTCACAGGTGCTCGCGTGTGCTCTCAGACATGCTCACATTTACAGAGGCATCTGCAGACATGCACAGACACCGGTGCTCACGCACATTGTAACACACCCTGATGTTCATTTACATCAAAATGTCCAAGGGCAGAGCATTATTTCCCAACTTGTGGACTGCTGGCGCTCCATTTGTTTCAGTAATTTGGTTTGAAAAATCAGTTTGTGTCATCCTAGCCAGATCGCAAAGAAAATCTGTTCATTGTCGTTGTCAGTTTTAAGCACGGCAATGCTTATATGAAAATGTGAGTCTCATCCGGCGTTTTCTCTAGTAATCCTCTACACGGGAGATTTGTGGAGGGGACACAATGACTGACCCTGTGGGCTTCAGAAATGCCTCCTCCCCCTCCCCACCCCTGTCCACAGTAAGAAGTCAGTTTACATTTCTCCACATGGACGGCTAAGGGGCAGATAGTACAGAAAGCAGTAGCCAAATCAAAAGCTAGACTCAAGTTGGAGATACATGAAAGGATGCTTAATCCGAATTGACATGTTTTTTCATATGTGTGAAAACAGAAGATATCAATGATTCTGTTGCATAAGCTATGTAAAAATGGGTTGCAAAATGGAAACCTCAATTTTTTTTCTTCGAGGTTTCAGTTGGCTTAGTCTCTTGTTTCTCCTCGTTCTTTTTATCTACTGGTCTAATGAACTGGTTTTAGGAAGAAATGTGCCTGAGGGTTACAATTGAATTGCTCCCAACTGGGGGGGGGGGGGCCAGGGTGGTGGCTTCCACTTGCTTGCTCCTTCTCATGGGCTTCAATCTGGGTAGCTTAGCATCTCAGCTCATGGTGGGGGAGGGTATTTAGGACAAAGAGCTGACACTGGTTTCTTTTGTAAGAGCTGGGGAACCAGAACACCTTAATGCTGTGAACTGCAGCAAATCGCAGCCAGCCCGAGATTCAGTATGAATCTCTGCCACAAAACTACTCTTTAATGTGTTCTGTTACATAGTAACATATGTAGCATGTCTGGGACACCACCGTGCACACAGCACTGGCCACTAAAGCAGGGCAAGAAGCACACTGATTTTTTTTTTCTACTTAAGTAGCTTGTCTGTGTTATCTACTGCCGTCGGTAGAAAGTCCAAACTCTTTGGCCTGAATTCAAGACTGATTGCATCATAATCTGACTTCATTCTAGCTCTTAAAGCCTGTCTTCCACCCCACAGGACTTATAGTCCTGTCATATAGATAAAACTTAATACTAAATAAGCCATGGACTTTGTTGAGTTGTTCCTTTAGCTAAGAGCCATGTCCCCTCGTTCTGACTATGGGACTCCTGCTTCCTCATGACCCTGTCTAGTAAGCACTCTCTCCCCAATGACGACATGATACTCTGTGTCCTCCTAACACTAAACTCAGAAATGACTAGTAGTATAACCTCCAACAATTATGCTTCTCTTACGTAATACATCATCCACCATTAGCTGTAAGTAACATGCATTACCAATAGAGGGGGTGGGGAGTAGAAATGATGCCAACAAAAATGTAGAGATGCATCTGTAATACAAGAAGAAATGCTCAATGTCATTCATAGAAAACTGCTAAATAGGGAGTCTGGCTTTAGCGCAGCGGGTTAAGCGCACGCTTGTGGCATAAAGCACAAGGACCAGACCAAGGATCCCGATTGGAGCCCCCAGCTCCCCACATGCAGGGGAGTCACTTCACAAGCGATGAAGCAGGTCTGCAGGTGTCTGTCTTTCTCTCCCCCTCTTTGTCTTCCTCTCCTCTCTCCATTTCTCTCTGTCCTATCCAACAATGACGACATCAACAACAACAATAATAACTACTACAACAATAAAAACAACAAGGACAACAAAAAGGAAACAAATAAATATCTTTTAAAAAGCAAAAAGAAAGAAAGAAAACCGCTAAATAGGGGCTGGGTGGTGGTGTGCTTGGGTTGAGCGCACGTTATTGTGCTCAAGGACTTGGGTTCGAGCCTCCAGACCCCACCTGTGGGGGGGGAAAGCTTTGTGAGTGGTGAAGCAGGGCTGCAGGTGTCTCTCTCTTCCTCTCTATTACCCCCTTCCCTCTTAATTTCTGTCTGTCTCTATCCAATAAATAAATAAAGATAATAAAAAAATTAAAAAAGGAAAATGCTAAATAAAACTCCATAAAGATGGAGTTTCAAGTGCAGTAGTTTAGTAAAGATAAAATAAAACTTTGGTAAAAATAATGATGTTAAGACTATAAGGGCCAGATTGAGCAGTGATGCGCCCAGTGCAGTATGCACTGTACCATGCACAAGGACCAGGGTTCAAGCCTCTGATCCTCACCTGCTGGGAGAAGCTTCATGAGGAGTGAAACAGTGCTGTAGGCATCTCTTTCTCTCTCCCTCTCTATATCTCACTTTCATCTCCATTTCTCTCTATTTCTATCTAAAGAGAAAGAATTAGGGGGAGGGAAGACTGCCAGGAGGGGTAAATTTCTTATCCAAGGAAGGGTCCCAGCAGCAATCTTGAGGGCAATAAAAAAGACAATGAGGGAAAATGGAATTTTCATTTCCAGTTTCAACTGCCAAGTGTGGAAATATGTGAGAAACAACTGGGGAATAGTTTTTTGGACAAAGCTAATAAAATATAAATACATCCTCCCCCCCCCCCACCATGCAGTATATTTCTGGGAACATGTGGTATATATACATATATTTATAAAAAATATACATGTACAAATTTACTCAATACATCATTATAATCATAAAAGGATGTAAACTGTACAAATCTCTACTTGCAGGAGATGGGTGCATTCACCAATTATTGTAAGTATGTTCTTCTTTTTTTTTTTTTTTTTTTCTTTCTGGTTCTCCATTTCCTTTATTGGAAAATGCAGTAGTTCTCTATGTCTATATATATACAGATATATATATTATATACATATATATATTTGCCCATTTATTCCTATTTCTCTAACTTCTCTTCCTTTCTAAGTCACACCTACTACTTCTTTTTTTTTTTCACTTTTTTTTTTATTTTATTTAAGAAAGGATTAATTAACAAAACCATAGGGTAGGAGGGGTACAACTCCACACAATTCCCACCACCCAATCTCCATATCCCACCCCCTCCCCCGATAGCTTTCCCATTCTCTATCCCTCTGGGAGCATGGACCCAGGGTCATTGTGGGTTGCAGAAGGTGGAAGGTCTGGCTTCTGTAATTGCTTCCCCACTGAACATGGGCGTTGACTGGTCGGTCCATACTCCCAGTCTGCCTCTCTCTTTCCCTAGTAGGATGGGTCTCTGGGGAAGCTGAGCTCCAGGACACATTGGTGGGGTCTTCAATCCAGGGAAGTCTGGCTGGCATCCTGATGACACCTGAAACCTGGTGACTGAAAAGAGAGTTAACATACAAAGCCAAACAAATTTTTGAGCAATCATGGACCCAAAGCTTGGAAAAGTGGAGAGGAAGTATTAGGGAGGTACTCACTGCAAACTCTAGTGTACTTCTGCTTTCTTACTTTCTTACTTTGGTGCCATACTCCAAACTCAGTCAATTTCTGCTTTGCGTTTCTACTTGTTCTTCTTCACGCACAATGGTACAACCGCAAAGAAGAATCATTCCATTCCATTTGAATCAACCAGGTCAAATCTGGAGAATATATTGTTATGTGGGGTAGATATAATATAGGTGTTCTTTTCAAAGGATGCATATATATTTGTATTTAGTGATGTAAGCACAAAGAAAATTTCTGAGACCGTAGGGCACCAGTGTAAAAATGCTAGGGTGAGGGTGAGGGTGAATGTTCTACTTCACGGAGCAGGGCATGGGGGGAGGGGCAGGGGGAGGGACACAGTCTTTTGGTGGTGGGAATGGTGTTTATGTACACTCCTATTAATTTGTAGTCATATAAATCACTTTTAATTAATATGAGAGGGTAAAATTGATCGAATGTCTCAAGCTTTTTAAAGCACAGACTAAGTCTTTTTAATACATAGGCTGAGTCTTTGATATGTTGACTCTCTTAAAAGCCTAAACCAGGGAGAACAGAAGCAACTGGTGGCACAGCTATATGCAAATAATGTCAAAGGACATAAATTATGGTGATGTTGTGTATGATACAGCAAATCCTAACAAAGGGATACTTCAAAGTTAATGCAATTGCCAAATAATGTGATTATAGCAATAACTATCTATTGTCTTCTTAAACCCTAAGACAGCAGGAACCTCCCGCTTCCTCTATAGAGCCTATATTTCCCCCAGTCCTGGAACCTCTAGGGTGGGGCTCACTTTCCTTCATGCTTCTTTCAATTCATACCAAATGATATTGCATCCGCTGATCCCAACCTAATCAACAAAACGAGTACCACCTCAGCATGCTTCACTTTAGACTGTGTCCAGAGACTTCAGGCATGGACTGTCAGCCCTTCACCGTCATTACTCCAGTGAGACCTTTCCTTTCATAGTATTCTCTAATTCCATTCCAGGTGATTCACTTCCTAACAAAGTCCCAAAAGCTAGTTATAGACCAGGTCCCATGAGATAGGGCAAAGGTAGGTTCACATGTATCCATAAGTTAGGACAAAATATATACCTGAAAGTAAATGTACACAATAGTCTCAGTGAGTTAGCATAAAGTTCATAATGAAATAGTGTCTACTTAGACTTAGATACCCTCCTCACCTACTTCCTATTACACTTCCCTCACTCACTCCAAAGCTAACCTTATCAAAACAAAGACTGCAAAAGCTGAATAAGGGCAAGAGACTGGCATACTTTAACGATGACTCTTTAGTCACTATCAGGCCACCCCATCAGCTGGGGCCCTATTCGGGGAGTCCTGAGATTCCCAAACAGATATGATGGGCCTAGACCTCAAATCCCTTTCTCCATTGTTACCGGTCATCTCTATCAGGAAAAACAAAATAGACCCCTTGTGGGCCCCCATACGACCTTGCCCTCAACTTGGATCAACAATGGTAGAGAATGTTCCATCCTCCAAAGTGAGGCTGGACAACATATTCTAAGCTACATCTGAGGAAGATGGGTCAATATTGGGGCAGCTTGGAATTACCACAGAATGTGAGCTCAGATCTACAGGGATGCAGAGGTCACATAGGCTCCTAAGCTAAATATGGGCCCCAGATCACATCAAATCAATGGGGTTTACAGTCAACAATATTTATACACCTTTCCCATATGTGGGAGCAGCTACTCTCTTCCTTGATCCAGCTTTCTGATCCTTTTCCAGCCATGACATCATCTCCCCAGACAATGACTTGGATCCACCTGCATATCAGATGTCAGGCTCAGGGGAAGAAAAAAAAAACTAGTACAGCCACAGGCCCTTTAGAATATAACTAAAATATGCCTACTAGCTATCTACAAAATGGAGGACCCCTCCCCCAACTCTTCATCTGCACTATTCTAGCCTTTAGGTCCATGATTGTTCAATAATTTGTTTGGCTTTATATGTTTTTTTTTAACTCTCTTTTCAGCCACCAGGTTCCAGATGCTAGCAGGATGTCAACCAGACTTCCCTGGACAGACAACCCCACCAGTGTGTCCTGGAGCTCCACTTCCCCAGAACCCTTCCCCACTAGGGAAAGAGAGAGGCAGGCTGGGAGTATGGATCCACCTGCCAACACCCATGTTCAGCAGGGAAGCAATTACAGAAGCCAGACCTTCCACCTTCTGCATCCCACAATGACCCTGGGTCCATACTCCCAGAGGGATAAAGAATAGAAAGCTATTGGAGGAGGGGATGGGATACCGAGTTCTGGTGGTGGGAATTGTGTGGAGTTGTACCCCTCTTATCCTATGGCTTTGTCAGCATTTCCTTTTTATAAATAAAAAAAGAAAAAGAAAAAAATTTAAAAAAGAAAATTTCTGAGAGCGTAAACAAGAACCCAGTTAATGATGGTTACTTATTGCTTTGTTATAATTTAAAAAAAAAAAAAGGAAGAAGAAAACTGAGAAAAAAACAGGAGTGAAGAAACAGTAATGGGGAGATAGTTTCGGTCATAATTCTTTCACTTCTCTATTTATAAAAGATGCTAATGTGGGAGTCAGCTGGTATTGCAGTAGGTTAAGCGCACGTGGCACAAAGCGCAAGGACCAGCATAAGGATTCAGGTTTGAGCCCCCAGCTCCCCACCTACAGGGGAGTCGCTTCACAGGTGGTGAAGCAGGTCTGCAGGTATCTGTCTTTCTCTCCCCCTCTCTGTCTTCCCCTCCTCTCTCCATTTCTCTCTGTCCTATCCAACAACGACGGCATCAATAACAACAACAATAATAACTACAACAATAAAAAGGGCAACAAAAAGGGAAAAATAAATAAAATATAAAAAAGAGTAAAAATATGATGCTAATATATTATCTAATTAAAACACAAAATTTCAAACATTCACATGAACTTGCCATTTCTTGGGCTAATTAAGCTGTCTGAGGTGTCATGCTGAGAAGTCTGAGATTTCTTCTGAGTTCACTGGGAAAACTTGGCAAGGATGTTCTACTATTTGTATACATGGCAAAACAAAAAGTTCTTTTAAGTTGAAATAGCCCTTGCAATAGTAAATTTGCTACATCTTTCACCATCTGTTTTACCTTTCAGTTAAAATGTTATCTATTTCTGGGCCAGGCAGTGACACACTGGTAGCATACACATGCTACTATGTGTGAGCTCCCAGTTCAAGCCCACAGAGGGATGCTTCATGGGAGTGAAGCAAGGCTGCAGCTGTTTCTCTCCCTCTCTACCCACTTCCTTCTCAATTTCTCCCCGCCTCTGTCAAGATAAATGAAAATAATGTTTTTTAAGATTCAGTGGATATACTAATTGTCCTGTTCTGTGACTTGAAAAACAAGTGCTCATTCAGTTAATTCATAGTCGCAAAGATAAGACCAATTGAACTGAAGGAAGAAATCTGGACTGAAAATCTGGTACAGCTGTGGAGAGCTACTCTCACATCAGAAGTCACTTTAATGTATTTTATGAAAAATGAAGTCAGCCATCTCTGTCTTGCTCCTTCTCACTGGATATTGTCAGGTTTCACTGTTAAAGAAGCATACAACATTCACCAAAGTGGAAGTCCAGCCTAGACGCCCATCAACACATGACCTGCTAGAGACTTTATAGGCTATAGACTCCATGGAATACTATTTTGCAGTCAAAAAAGATGGTATTGTGTCCTTTGGGACCAAATGAATGGAATTGGAAGTGATGATGCTTAACACAATAAGTGAAGAGGTGAAAGACAGCTACCAGCTGGTTTCTCTCGTATGTGCAATATAGAGAGCTGATTCACATGAACTTGTGGGGGTTGGAGGCGGAGGAAGCAAGCTCTTTCTAACACTTTCTGTTTTAATTTTTCATATTTATTTATTTATTTTCCCTTTTGTTGCCCTTGTTTTTTATTGTTGTTGTAGTTGTTGTTGTTGTTATTGATGTCATCGTTGTTGGATAGGACAGAGAGAAATGGAGAGAGGAGGGGAAGACAGAGAGGAGGAGAGAAAGACAGACACCTGCAAACCTGCTTCACCGCCTGTGAAGCGACTCCCCTGCAGGTGGGGAGCCGGGGGCTCGAACCGGGATCCTTAAACTGGTCCTTGCACTTTGCACCACTTGCGCTTAACCGCCCAGCTCCCTGTTTCTAACACTTTGTGAGAACTCTGGTGGTTGGTGTGGTGTGGAGCTACACGCTATAATCTTATAATCTTATAACATACCATTAATCAGTAACAAAGATATTAACTACATAAATACGCAAGCAAGCAGGTGACAGTCGGCTTGGAGAAAGTGTCAGTCGCAGTGTCCCCTCTCAAACCAGGAGATGGCACAGCACAAAGCTGTTGTCTCTGCTTGCCACACCAACCTAGCACCCTCAGGTAAAAGCTCAGTCATTCTGTGCACATAAATGCACAGTCTAGAGGCTGTGTGGCCCCTGGTGTGCTCCTGCTGGGAGCTCAGCTTTCAGTCAGTCTTCCAGGTGAGGGCAGCACAATGGGTACATCCGACGGGCTGATTTTGGAAACATGGCAAAAGGGCTTCCTAAGCTCAGAAGTTGAGAATCCATCATGTTGGAAAGAAAATATGTTTCTCAAATGTTAAACTGTAGATTTTATGCAAAAAAACCCCCCTCATTTTCTAGTTTTTCTCTGGATTTCAGAACCGACATTTAGATTTCAGTCACAGTCTTTTCTGCAGACAACTGTTTATCGAGCAGAAAAAACCACTCTCTAACTTTTAACACCAAACTTTAAAAAAAAAAGAAGAAGAAGAAAGACTAGATAGATAGATAGCACAGCAAGGAAGTTTGCTTCAATGCAGTGCAGATCAGACTTGAATCTGGGTTGAGCACATAGCAAAGCATCATATTACCCAGGTGAGCTCTCTTGTCAGACCCAAACCAAACGTTTAACCACCTACAATCAAACACATGACTTCCCACCTTATTGATGCTACTTCTGTGTGACAACAGAGATGATATTAGACACTTCAGACAACAGAGGCAAAGTCATATAGCCTGATGGGTAACATATATACATTAAACTAAGGGCTATCTCTAAAGAAGTCCAAAGTCCTGAAAAAATCCACTGGTGAAATTTAATGCCTTCCTGATACACAGCTACTCTTATCTGGGTAGGAGAAATAGCATCAGAGTTATGCAAAAAGATTCTTACGCCTGAGGCTCTGAAGTCCCAGGTTCAATACTCTATACCACCATAAACCAGAGCTGAGTAGTGCTCTGGTAAAGATGTATAAATAAGAAAATATAACAGAGAAAAATATATGGTCTTAACCCTATAAACAAAAGAATGTATAAACTAGGGAGTCGGGCGGTAGCACAGCAGGTTAAGTGCATGTGGCGCAAAGTGCAAGGACAGGCAGAAGGATCCCGGTTCGAGTCCCAGCTCCCCAACTGCAAGGGAGTTGCTTCACAAGTGGTGAAGCAGGTCTGCAGGTGTCTATCTTTCTCTCCCCCTCTCTGTCTTCCCCTCCTCTCTCCAGTTCTCTCTGTCCTACCCAACAACGACGACATCAATAACAACAACAATAATAACTACAACAGTAAAACAACAAGGACAACAAAAGGGAATAAATAAATCTAAAAAAAAAAAAAAAGAATGTATAATCTACTAAATCCTAGCTAACAAGTTAGCAGGAATTCATAGCTGGCTTAGTAATATACTTTGTGAGTAAATTATATATTATGTATTATTCTTCCTAGTTCTACTTTGAGATGTTGACCTTCCCAGCAGATAAGCATCTTTAGTTGAAAGAAAGAAAACTGGCCAGAAATGAACAGTTGAATAAAGCTCATCCCTTCCATGTCCATCAAAGGAATGAATGTACTATACTAGAAAGTTCCGGGCCTCACCTCGATCATCCAGCATCCTTTGCACTTTGAAGTCAACCCAACTGCTTCTCTCTTATCTGACATCACAGTCCTTGAGGATACTGCAAGGCTGTCCCCTGCATGCCTTTCATTGGGATACACACTCGGTTGAATCCTGAGGGACTGTAACTACATAGCCCAATGCTAAAGATGGTGAAATATCAGTGCTCGATAGTGACAGTTCCATACCAAGAAATATGTGTCGTCACAAGGAAAACAATGTCTCTTCATGCTAGCTTTACATCCCCTCCAAAGGAGGGGGACACAGAATGCACATTTTTGATTTTCAGATGAAAGATTCCAAGCCCTTTGTGACTGGCTGGATAATCCTTTGCCACACAGACCTACTGTGCCACTTGAATTCACCATAAATGAAGAATAAGCCCCTTCCAGGAGCCCCTTAATTTCCACAAAGGCTGAGAAAACTCCCTGGCAACTCCAATCTCCTTTTTGCATCCATGCAGGGGGATTTGCATGGCCAGTCCCCACCGCCTCCCTCCCTATCTCCTGCACACAAAAAGGCTGCTTTTTTTTTTTCAGGGATTAAACAGGAGGCAGAGAAAAGAGCAGCTGTAACATGTGACCCAGGGAGCAGTATGAATGGCTAGGCTGAAGCAGTACGGGGTTTCCCTTCATGAGGCTTTCAAGAAGCTGGTTACACTCCACCACAAACACCCACAGAACACCACACACCCTTGACATGCCCAGAATGCCTTCCGCAGGAAACTTACAAGAGCTTCAGAATATTAGAAATAAAAGTCCTCAGAGAAATTCTTGTCTGTCATGCCCATTTCCTTAAGCCCAATTTTCAGATTAGATCTTTTTTTTTAAGCTTTAATTTATTTTTCCCTCCTTTATTGTTTTTCTCAGTAACTTAACAAAGTTTTACAAGGTTTGGAGGAATACAATTTAACACCCGTACACGGTAAATGTGTGCTGACACCCCTCTCCCCCTGACCACTATAGTTCTCACAAAGTCTGAGAGACAGTTTGCTTACTTTTTTAAAAATTCTTTGCAAGTTCATTGATTTAGTTCTCTGCATCCCACATATATGGAAATCATCCAGTCGCTATTCTTCACCTCTTTATTTATTTCACTCGATATAATCACCTCCAGTTTTATTCATTTTGTTCCAAATGATACAATCTCATATTTTAATTGAATTTTAATGTTCCAGTGAATATATATATATATATATATATATATCCTACAACTTCTTCTGATCTAGTCATCAGATTAGACCTTTTTTAAATTTTATTGGGGGATTAATGGTTTACAGTTGACAGTAAAATATAATAGTTTGTACATGCGTAACATTTATGTTTTCCACATAACAACCTACCCCCCCCCCTTAAGACTTAACATTTTCTTCTGAGCTGTAGAACAGCTTCCACACCACTAACATCTCAACTTAACTCCACAGGGATGGCCTGGCCTGGCCCATTTGCTGCAGAGGTCAGCCTGGCTCTTGGCACAAAATGGCCTGGTCTGAGTTACCCACAACCCAGGGCAGTCTGGCTCATGTGCAGGAGGGATAGCTTGCCTTGTCCATGAGATTAGCTGTCCTGATTCATCCACAGGACATTGACTCAGAGAGTGGGAAGACCCACTCTAAATCCCTCTGAGCCCAGAATAAATCCGAAGTCCCAACATACTTTTTCCCTCCCTCTCCCTCTCTCTTTCTATTTATTTCTCTCCCCCCCCCCTCTGTTTTTTACCAGAGCACTAGTTAGCTCTGGCTCTGATAGTGTGGGGATTGAACCTGGAACTAAAGGGCCTCAGGCAGAAGAATCTCTTTGCATAACCACTATGTTATGCTATCTACCCCTGCCTCCATACTCTCTCTCTCTGAACATTCTGGAAGAGTGGCACTGCCAGGGTTTTATTGGTCTAGATAAGGCCTTTTTTTTTTTTTTTCAGAGACTGAGTGAAAATACCATGGCACTGAAACTTCCTCCAACACTGTGGAGGTCATTAGGTTTAACCTGAGTTATACAAAGCAGGCACATTATTCATATGAGCTATTGAATTTTTTTTTTGTCAGCCCTCTCCATGACTTTTTACTAAGCAAGAATTCTTGAGCTAAGTCATAAACCCAGTATGGTCCTCTTCCAAATAATCTAATCGGTCCTAATCCTTCTAGAGATTCCTGAAGGTTCAGAGAAACCCAAAAGAATGGAACCCTTACTAAGAGAATCAAATACCTAGGGAGGAGAGATAAGAAAAAGCAAAGGGTAGCATTGGAAGAAAAGAAAGTAGTCCAGGGACCCACCTGTTTAGAAGGTTGCAAATCTTGCCATTTAAATTCATCTCCACTTCTGCAGACCAATTAGGAAAATGAAGATGCTGAGTTTCCACTCCAGTTTGAAGTTGTGCATGGTTGCATTTCTTGGATTTTATTCATGGGAGTGACAAGTAGGAAAAACAGTTTAAAAGCATGTCCAGCCAGCCAACGTCCATGTTCAGTGGAGAAGCAATTACAGAAGGCAGAATTTCCACCTTCTGTATCCTATAAGGAATTTTGGTCCATACTCCCAAAGGGATAAAGAAAAGGAAAGCTTCCAGTGGAGGGGATGGGGCCTGGAACTGCATGGAATTGTACCCCTGTTATCTTATAATCTTGTTCATCATTATTAAATCACTAATAAAAAAAAGCATGTCAGAATTCAAAATTACCTTAAAATGTAATTTATTTGAAGGTACTATTGATTTTCAAATTGCATTCTTATGACTTGAAACACAGTCAGATCATATAATGCTGTAAAATTAGAAGCAGTTACTATACGATGAATCTGGGAACAAAATGCAACTGCTAATTCCTATTCATAACTCATGACTACATATTAATAGTCATGTCGTGACTCATTCCATGCTCCCCACCTGAAAATACTCTTATATGTATCTTTCCATTCTGTGGCTAGACTTTTGGTCAACATGAAACATGTAGCAGTGTAATAAAAGCATAGAAAGACATTATTTGTGTAAATAGGAGATAAAAATACATCTTGACAACAAGGTCCTAGAGCTTCACAATGACTCAGGATAATTTTAACCTTGTCCCATGGTTTACATGTGAATATTGGAAAATCAGAACATGGGACCAGAGTTCTAGTCATGTCAGTCACAGGGACTCAGGGACCTCCATCCCCTGAGAAAGCTTGGTTTTGCCGATTGCTACCTGCATCTGGAGATGATTAGACAGCCTGGTCCCTTCTGAGAATGCCAGGCAGCCCCCCTGCTCCATCCTCCATTGCTGACACTATGATCTATTTATATAATCATTGTTATGCCTGAAAGATCCCCACCATTGATCTATCTGCCTGCAGGGTACATTAATCCCGCCAGCTAAAACCCTAGCAACCGTTGCTATGGAAGCTTTCTACCTTCCTGCTCTTTCCTTTTCTCCACCCCCTTTCCTAGTCATTTCCTTTTCTGACTTGCCACTTCCGGTTCTAAATATATAAAAGTGTGGCCTCTGATCAACAAAGACACATTGTATTCCCACTCCACCAGGAGTAACTGGTCTCTCTCCTGTGTCGCTGAGTAAGCCGCAGCCCAGGTTGGCTCCAGTCGAGAGCACATGCCCGGCATGAGAATCCATCCTGCTCTATCAGATTCTTTATCAATTACTAACTGCTAGTGAAGAGTGTTTGAAATCAAAGGGAAGAAGGAATAACAATGGAGAAAGGGCTCTAAAATGAAAGCAGAGTTCTCCTGGTGAGGGTGACAAAGACACCCGTTCTGGGCCCATCTATATGCCCCTAAATGCAATGCTTCTGCAATACTTTGTAAATAGGCAGACGATGAGAAGCTTGGCTCTACTGTTTGTTAAGAAGCAAGGCCAAGGGCTAAGTTGACATGCATCCTAAAAGTCACTCAGAAAGTTTGTGTTGCAACCATGAAGCCAGGTTTTTGGCATATTGTTATCTACACAGGGAAAGGTTATGCAAGAACTAGCTATCTGAGATTGAAACCTCCAAGGCAGTGTGGACTCTCCAGGGAAATCTTGTCCCACAGACATTGCCCATGGAAGCCCACCTCCTTACACACCACTCATCCAGAGGTCCTGATCACCTACCAGTCGGGATAGGATAGGTACCTTGCTCTGCATGTGACTCTGAAGTTTGCTTCTGAAAACCTGCTTTCTGTGTGGAAGAACAACTCCTACTGCAGCATCACCCATGCAGAAACAGAAGGTACATCCATCTGTCCTTGGGGATGTGTGAGCCCAAGTGTTCAGACAGTGCCGTGTTAACAGACAGATGTGCACAGTCACATGTGGGCACCAGGTGTCCACAGAAGAGTAGCATACTATCTTCTTCAGAGCTTCTCAGGGGGACAAAACAATAGCACTTCCAGCTTTCATGCCAAGGAATGCAATAGCCCAGAATGGAGAGATAGACAGGGGGGGAGAGAGAGAGAGTGAGAGAGAGTGAGAGAAAAGAAGAAGGAGGAGGAGGAGGAAGAAGAGGAGGAGGAAAGCTCAGCTCATTATCAAGAAGTCTTTCTTCTCCAGCCAACCCTTGCTGGCCATCTGTTGATGTAGCCAGGAAATGCTGACGGGGAGCTGACAAAGGACCCCAGAGGTGCTGGCCATGCAGCACCTGTGTAAATGTCTGTCGCAGCAAGAGTGACCCTCTAATTACCTTGAACTTGTCCAAGCAGAAGTTCCCTCTCAAACCTGAGCCTGTTTGTATGTCTGTTGCTGCCCTCTTCCCAGGAGGAAAGCAGCTTAACAGCCCAGCTCAGCAGCTCCACAGGCCCATCTTGGAAGTCTCACCTCTGCAGGGGGAGCAGGAAGCCTCCCCAAGATAAGGGGGTGGACTGTCCCACTGTGTCTTGACATCAAGGACTATACTTGGAAATACCGCAGCTGGGTGCTTTTCTCCAGACTTGTCAGCATTTTCAGTCTCAGGATGTTCAAAAGCCTGAGATCCATTGTTTGTAAAGTAAACTCAGAGTCCAAGTTTAAACATTCAGAGGAAAAGAAGAGTGTTCCAAGCACTTCTGAACTCCAGCAATACCAAATACTCCCATTTCGGCATTCCCACCTGCCCTTGGTCTCCTTTCCGGCTTCCTCAATTATGAATGATGTGATATGTCATTTTCGACATGTACAAGGAGAAGGTTTTATGCACTAAGCTGATGAAAGTGAACAACTGATTAATAACCAAGTATTCATTTTAAAAAATATGCACTAGTATTACTTCTTATGTTCTAGCTTTCCTGAAACCCCAAATGCAAACATTATTTTATGGAATAAGATAGCAAAAAGAGTTATGTGCATTCCACAGTGCTATTTAAATAAGCACACAGTGAAATTAATTCACAAAGTAAACTAACAGCACACAGTAAAGGAAATACCTCTTTAAGCACAGTTATAATAAATATAAGCCTAACAAAAAGTCATCTAAGAATGATAAAACTACCATTGGAGAGAGAGGAGATAGCCTATCATGTAATGCAGAGGGTTTGCATGCCTGAGGGCCCAGCTTCTGTCCCTCCTACCACCATAAGTCGTAACTGAGCAGTGCTCTGGTAATCTTCTTCTTCTAGCGTTTGCCCTTCTTCCGTAGCCAGTCAACAGCGTCAGGTTGAGCCTGATGTAAAGTTTCGAGAACTCCTTTGAATCTAATAAAAGTTAGTATTGGCAGGGCTGTGAATGAACCAGTTTTCTGCAGCACAGTGAGTTGTTACAATATCTCCAAAGTTGTGTTGACAGCAACTTCACTATTTAGATTTAGCTGTTACCATTCTAAATAACCTCCCACAGACATAATCTAAGAGAAGCTTAAATGACCTGTGACAAAAATAGAACAAAAATTTTTAAATCATTCCAAATACCTTCAAATATTTATTTGCACAATAATTTGCCACCTTTGAACTATTTTCACATCTCTGTGTTTTTAGAGTTTTCAAAATAACATAGTGGAGGTTCTAGCAATGAAAACGTGGCAATCTGATGATGTGTCTGGCTGAAGTAAAGAAGTAAAGCAAATGGATTACCTAGCATTTGCTCCTGCCCCTTCTCTCCTAATCACCCCAGGATCTGGGAATCTTAGCTATCTAGGAAAATCATGACAATTCTCCAATCACATTAAAAAAAAGAAAGAAAGAACTTACATAATTCGATAAAAATCAGCTTTGCAGGGGCTAGGCAGTAGCATAGTGGGTTAAGCACATGTGGTGCAAAGCAAAAGGACCGGCAAAGGGATCTCGGTTCGAGCCCCCGGCTCCCCACCTGCAGGGAAGTCGTTTCACAGGCGGTGAAAGTGGGTCTGAAGGTGTCTATCTTTCTTTCCCCCTCTCTGTCTTCCCCTCCTCTCTCAATTTCTCTCTGTCCTATCCAACAACAACAATAATATTAACAACAACAAGGGCAACAAAAGGGAAAAAATGGCCTCCAGGAGCAGTGGATTCATAGTGCAGGCAATGAGCCCCAGCAATAACCCTGGATGCAAAAAAAAAAAAAAAAAAATCAGCTTTCTAATCAGATTCCAAAAGCTTAAATCTTCATTTCCCATCTTCTAGCTCTTGGTATTTGGCAAAATGCTAATTTCTGTCCCACTTCAGTGCTCTTTCTATTAAGTGGTCTCATTGGTCGCTATGAACGCTAGCATACACAATGCTCACAGGTGTGGAGCACAGTGAGTGCTTATTAAATAGTAGCTTCTGCAGCAGCAGTAGGAGCAAGATCATCTGGAATTACCTTGCCATTGAGGTGAAGATGTCTGTGTCTGAGATGGCTGTGTCTGAGATGGCTGTGTCTGAGATGGCTGTGTCTGAGATGGCTGTGACTGAGATGGCTGTGTCTGAGATGTCTGTGTCTGAGATGGCTGTGACTGAGATGGCTGTGTCTGAGATGGCTGTGTCTGAGATGGCTGTGACTGAAATGGCTGTGTCTGAGATGTCTGTGTCTGAGATGGCTGTGACTGAGATGGCTGTGTCTAAGATGGCCAGAGTGGAGCAGCATTTCTTCCCACATGGAACACTCCTTGGGCAGGAACGTGTCTCAGCCACTCACCGCCCTCACATCCTTGGATACAAGCAAGAGTTGAAAATGCTTGAAACAAGAAAGGTTTAAAAACCATGTGCAGTGATCAATCTTCTTGGTGCAGGTGACAAAGCCTTAGAACATAAGAACTTAGTGTTCTTGGCCCTGAATCAAGACCAGCAGTTCGTTGAAGCTGTTGGTTTCAAGCAGGAGCCTAAAAAAAGTCTTCCTATGGTCTGTTGGCCATTTTAGAACTTTGTAGATGTAATGGTCAATTCATTAGCAAGAAACAGCTGAGTGACTGGTGCAGGATACGGACTGATACTTATCTATAGTCAGTTAAAATCCTGATCCTGAAATACAGAGATCCCTGATGTAAAAAAAAAAAAAAAAAAAAAGAACTTAGTGTCACTTGTTTCAGTTCCCTGTTACCAAAACATATTTTAAATAAGAACTGGTGAATGCTAAGAAAATGTGTAGGTGGGGGAGGGCAGTAAGTGGCACATCACACATGTTGCCATGCAGGGACCCAGGTTCAAGCCCTTGGCCCCCACTTGAAGTGGGAAGCTTCATGAGCAGTGAAGTAATTCTACAGGTCTCTCTCTCTCTCTCTTTCCCCTTTATTGCTCCCCTTTCCCTCTCAATCTTTCTGTCTCTATTCAATATAGTAAAAATAAGAGAGTCGGGCGGTAGTGCAAGCAGGTTAAGCGCACGTAGCGCAGAGCGGCGTAAGGATCCCGGTTCGAGCCCCCGGCTCCCCATCTGCAGGGGAGTCACTTCACAGGCGGTGAAGCAGGTCTGCAGGTGTCTGTCTTTCTCTCCCCCTTTCTATCTTCCCCTCCTCTCTCCATTTCTCTCTGTCCTATCCAACAACGACATCAATAATAACTACAACAATACAACAAGGACAACAAATAAATATTCAAAGTAAAAATAAATAAAATTTTAAAAATTAAAAAAAAAGAAAAGAAAAACTGGGTGACCATTTTTAGTGAGCAAAAGAAAAACCAGAATCACTAGTCAATGAAGTCTTTCTAGTCAATAGAAACACCTCCCACTCATTCACACCTTAGTCATCACCATCTGAGCATTTAAACCCCTTTCATGTTACTCTTAATGAGATTACCTCCACAGCATTCCCAACATGGGTACACCTCTGCCAGAGTCTCCACTCCTTGGTGACAGGAGGAATGTACTCTCTCGAGGCGTTAGCAAAAGCAACTCTTTGCCTAGGGGTGGGGGGGACCATCTACAACAGCTCAGGAGTTGGTTTAGGGTGTCAGGCTAAGATTTTGGATACACCATCCTTTGGGCTGTTCCATATCTTCACTGCCTAGAGTCATGAAAACACTCTGTATACTGAAGTTACACTTTGATTCCCATTGCTATTTAGAATGATAAAAAAAATAATAAATTGATCCCTTTTCTCCCGAAAAGACTTCAACATTTACAAACTATTATTTTTCAAGCATATTAAGATCCTCAGACAAGGTAGATTTCCACCTCTCCTTTAGACGTATTTTAAGTCGTCCTTCTAAAACAGACCTAAACTCTAGAAGAGAATCAAGCTAGTGGAACACTCAAATGGCTCCTTCTCATTAATATCTCATCCCCACATATGCTTTGACATTGAGTCACATCTGTTCTTCCTTATCTTACAGTGGACAAGACAGATTCAAAACGGCAAGCCCTGTACATAGGTGCTCCAAAAAACGTATCGTTATGTAGACAGAGGAAAGAAAAGCCACAGGCAGCCTGGCAATCCCATCTGTGAAGCAGAACTGTGCCAACCTCCAGCTCCTCTGCAGGCTGAAATCAAGACTGAGCAGGCCTGTGCCAAGGTCCCATCCCCTCTGTGTTCAGACTTGGTGCTATCACATTCCTCACATAATTTCTCATCCCTGTGCCTGCAAGGCAAGGCTGAGTGGGCAGCGTACCTTTGTCTAATGATCTTGGCTACATGTCACATATCACATTTGTGTAGGCCCTCCTTTGCCCCTGGGCTCACATAAAAGGAGGCCATTGCAAATGAAGACATACAAGTATGAGATGGAAAAGTTTTTGGTCATGTCCAGCTCCGGGGAATCTTGCATTGCATTTGTCTTCCTGGTTAATTTTTTTTTAAAAAAATGCTGAGAAATCTTTTCTTCATTTCTGTCTTAAGATAGCATTGTCAGGGAGTCGGGAGGTAGTGCAGCAGGTTAAGTGCACACGATGCAAAGTGCAAAAACCGGTATAAGGATCCCGGTTCAAGCCCCCGGCTCCCCACCTGCAGGGGAGTCCCTTCACAGGCGGTGAAGCAGGTCTGCAGGTATCTGTCTTTCTCTCCCCCTCTCTGTCTTCCCCTCCTCTCTCCATTTCTCTTAGTCCTATGTAACAACGATGACATCAACAACAATAACTGCAACAACAATAAAGAAAACAAGGGTAACAAAAACAAAAGGAAAAAATAAATATAATTAAAAAAAAAAAGATAACGTTGTCAAAAGCTTTTCCTGGTGATAGGATTCCACGTAAGTGGTCTGTAAAACTTAAGAGGGGCAGGTTCCCCAAACAGTCTAGGACAGTCTGCGTGGTCTTTCTGAATTCAGAGCTTCTTATTCACCTTCTTGCTGTCACCTTTCTGGGTGACATGGTTCTGCCCATGTTCGCAGTGCTCTGCTTTCTTTCTCAATTAAGAGTGGCTTAGAGGCTGGTAAATTAGCTCACTAGGATAGTGGGCTGCTTTTCCATGTGAGCAATCCAGGTCTGAACCCAGTCCCCACTGCACTGAAGAAAACTTTGTTAATGTAGATAAATATAGACAGACAGTTACAGAAATAATAAGTCAGCATTTATCTGTGATCATGGGGGAACTGCTGCAGTTTCTAATGGAGGGAGTGGGGACACAGAACGTTCGCGGTGGGAACGGTGCAGAGTTATGCCTGTTCTCTTATAATTTTGTATCAATATTAAGTCACTAATAAAATTAAAGTAGATTTAAAATATTTTAAAAAGAAAGCTTTCATGCTGCGGTCTCTCTCTTTTAATATTATTTATTTATTATTGAGTAAAGACAGAGAGAAATTGAAAAGAGGAGGAGAAGAGGGACAGAGAGATACCTGCAGCCCTGCTTCACCACTCACGAAGCTTCCCCCTACAGGTGGGGATGAAGGGCTTGAACCTGGGTCCTTGTGCACTGTAATGTGAGAGCTTAGCCAGGTGTGCCACTGCCTGGCACCCTCCCACCCTCCTTCTCTCATTGTCTTTCTCCTTCTCTCCCTTCCTTTTGTCTTCCCTCTATCTGAAAATAATAATAATAATAATATTAATTTTTTAGTCCCGCATCAGCCAGTGATGACTCTGGTTATAGAGAAGCTGGATACTAAGAGGCATAGTATCTTTCTTGCATTGCATTTGTCTTTCTGATTATTATTTTTTTAAAGGAGGTGTCTATCTATTTACCTACCTGACTATCTATCTATCTACCTATCTATCTCTCATTCTCTTTCTCTCTCTGAACATAAGACTGCCTGACTCTGGCTATTGGTGGTAAGGACTAAAACTGGAAATTTTCCATATAAATTCCATGCACAACTTTTTCACTCTTTCCCAGTCTGATTTCTCTTTTTATTTATTATTATCTTTATTTATTTATTGGATAGGGATAGCCAGAAATAGAGAGGGAAGGGGGTGACTGAAAAGAAGAGAGACAGAGAGACACCTGCAGCCCTGATCCACCACTTGTGAAGCTCTCCCCACTGTAGGTGGGGACTGGGGTTTAGAACCTGGGTCCTTGCACACTGTAGTGTGTGCACTTAAGCAGGTGTGCCACCACCTGGCCCATATGATTTCTTTTTATGATGATGATGGTGTGTGTGTGTGTGTGTGTGTGTGTGTGTGTGTGTGTGTGTGTGTGTGTGTGTGTGTTTTAGAGGTGACTTACATGAATTTGTAGGCTCTGGTCCTTAGAGAGCTCCCATTTGGAAATGTCCATAACATTCACTACATTATTGTACCTCACAGAATTGTGACTTTGCAGATATTAAAATACCTATTCATCAAATATAGCGGCAGTAAGTTCTTTGAAGTCAGCGGCATTCAGATGTAGTTTGGAGATGGTTCTAAAGCAATTATTTTAAGTACAAATGGCTATTTTGACCTTGGGACTTATCTTTGCAGCTTCCACCAGCAGCTCAGCTGACTGGCTGGCAAATCATTGCAGGCCTGATGTGTACTTCTGCATGGCTGTGGCATCCCTGCTCTAATGTAAATGGAGATGTCGTTTGTGTCTTCTCTAAACCATTGTTATATAACAGCATTCTCATACTTCTCTCAAAAGCATTGCTCTGCCAATGCCAGTCAGTTTGAATTAGCCTAAAGCAATCGATGTTGGTTTCCCTTCTTCTAAGATGCAACACTAGGAATACCAAGGAGAAGAGTCCAAGTGATAACCACTGCAGACAAACGTGACTCTCATCACATGGCCAACTAAGAAGTGTCTGGATTCTGACAGCTTTGAATTAAAGAGTAGTGGCCAATCTTGTTACTGCAAATGCTTCTGTTGTTGCTGCTTGAGTGGCAACATGGAGGCTACCCAGTCTCTACATCTGCATGGCTTCTCCCTATTTCTCTCTCTTCCCAGCAGTCAAAGGCACTTTCTTAATGTATTTCTCTCTTTCTCTCTCTCTTTCTTTCTTTCTTTCTTACCTCAAGGGTTACTGCTGGGCCTCAGTGCCTGTACTACCAACCCACTGCTCCTGGTGACCATTTATTTTCCATTTTATTGGATAGAATGAGGAGAAATTGAGAGGGGAGAAGAGATAGAAAGGGAGAGAAAGACAGACAGACACTTACAGACCTGCTTCACTGTTTGTGAAGCATACCCCTGCAGGTGAGGAGCCAAGGGTTCGAACTGGGATCCTTGCAGGTGTCTTTGCACTTTGTAATATGTGCACTTAACCCAGTACACCACCCCACCCCACTCCATCCCCCACCCCCTGCCCCTTAACATGTATTTCCTGACACCTCTCCCTGACTTTGCAAAACCTCCTATCTCTTTCAAGATAGAATTCAAACTCTTCATCCTGCAATAACATGTCTATTTGAGCATCTTCACCAGCATTTACCTATTTATTTTATTTGAACTTGGGTAGCATATTCTCACTTTACAGCTTCAATACAGGGTAAGGTCTTACCTTTACCAGTCTATTCCTTAGGGTCAGTTACTGGGTACCGAACTCCTTTGCAATTTAAAAGACAGAAGATGGCTGAGGGCTCAGCATAATAGTTATGCTACAAGATTTTCATGCCTGAGGCTATAAGGCACCATATTCAGTCCCCAGCACCACCATCTGCCATAAACCAGAGCCGAGTAGTGCTCCTGTCTCCCTCTGTGTGTAAGTCTCTTATTCAAAATAAATAAATAAAATAGTAAAAAAAAAAAAAAACAGAAGTTTTGTTTGTTTTTAATGAGAAAAAGTAAAACTCATTCCTTCTATCAGTGTGCATTTTGGGGGACCTAAATATTATTCTGGTCTTGTCTTAAAGCCTTAAACTATCATTGGACATAGAATCAGAACTAGAAGGAAATCTGGGGTTCACTACTAAGCTCAAAGGTTGATTTTAAACCCTTTCCTTTTAACCAATGTCCTTATTAAGAACTGCATGTCATATCAAAACACAGTACTCAGACAATGGTATCATTAAAGTGAATGTTTCCTGGAGTAATCTACACATTTACTACATATAACTTATTTATTTTGTATCTTTTTTATTATTATTTGTTTTCCCTTTTGTTGCCCTTGTTGTTTTGTAGTTGTAGTTATTGTTGTTGATGTCATCCTTATTGGATAGGACAGAGAGAAATCGAGAGAGGAGGGGAAGACAGAGAGGGGAAGAGAAAGACAGACACTTGCAGACCTGCTTCACCACCTGTGAAGCGACTTCCCCTGCAGGTGGGGAGCCGAGGCTCGAACCTGGATCCCTTTGCCGGTCCTTGCGCTTTGCGCCACGTGCGCTTAACCTGCTGCACTACTGCCCGACTCCCTATTTTGTATTTTATCCTATCCTATTATTAAAAAGGCTGTTCCTATTCATGAAATCAGTTTCACAAATCACTAATGGTTGGTAGCCTGCAGTTTGAAAACACTGATTCTGGTGTGACTCCCTTTCCTTGCAAAAAGAGAAAACAAAGTCCAGATGGTTGTGAATAGGGTCCAATAGTTAGAGAAGTCCCTGGAGAGAGCTAGACATCAAATTTACAGTTCCCCTCTGAATATTTGCTTCAAATCTTCAAGAGTAAATCTCCTAGGTTGAGTGCACCCATTACCATGTGCAAGGACCCAGGATTAACCCCACCCTGTCCCATCCCCACCCATAGGGGAGAAGCTTCTGGAGTGGTGAAGCAGGTCTGCAAATGTCTATCTTTCTCTCTTCCTCTCTATCTCTCCTTCCTCTCTCAATTTCTCTCTGTCCTATCAAATAAAATAGAAAAGAAAAAGGAAAATTGTCTGCTGGGAGTGGTGGGTTCATAGTGCTGGCACTGAGCCTCAGCAATAACCCTGATGGCAATATAAACAAACAAATAACTCTTAGATCAAATGTTGTCTTTTTTGCAGGTAAACCACATAGAAATTTGCAATTTTTCCACTTTTCCAAGCTTTGGGTCCATGATTGCTCAACAATTTGTTTGGCTTTGTATGTTAACTCTCTTTTTAGTCACCAGGTTCCAGGTGTCATCAGGATGCCGGCCAGACTTCCCTGGATTGAAGACACCACCAATGTGTCCTGGAGCTCAGCTTCCCCAGAGACCCATCCTACTAGGGAAAGAGAGAGGCAGACTGGGAGTATGGACCGACCAGTCAACGCCCATGTTCAGCGAGGAAGCAATTACAGAAGCCAGACCTTCTGCCTTCTGCAACCCTCAATGACCCTGGGTCCATGCTCCCAGAGGGATAGAGAATGGGAAAGCTATCGGGGGAGGGGGTGGGATATGGAGATTGGGCGGTGGGAATTGTGTGGAGTTGTACCCCTCCTACCCTATGGTTTTGTTAATTAATCCTTTCTTAAATAAAAAATAAATAAATAAATAAATAAAAAAGAAATTTGCAATTTAAAGCCAAATCTCAGTCACAGGCACCACACAGACAATGCCATTTTCTCTCCATGAGACCAGCCCACATACCAAAAATTGGATACCACTTTGAGCACCCCTGAAAAGCAAATCCTCAAACTGGCAAAGTAGGGCTGCACGCGCATGTATATACATATGTATATGTATATGTATATGTATATGTATATGTATATGTATATGTATATGTATATGTATATGTATATGTATATGTATATGTATATGTATATAGAATTGTGTCCCGGTGGGCTAACTGTATAGTTAAACTGTTTTCTTATGTTTAACTCAAAGACAATTATCAGCAGATCTAAGGTCTTCATGGCAGAGTAAAGTCATTCCATAAGTTGATAAACCCAAAAGAGAATGCCAAGATCAAAGTTCCAAGGTTAGCTACCAACTGGAATTAATTTATTCATTAGTTCTAAATACAAGGCAAATCCTTACACTCAAATGGAAAGGATTTGGGGATTTATAGAAGAAATCTAAACACACAATGCTAATAGTTTTCCTGGGTTTGGGGAAAAAGAAACATCAGGCCTTACACATGTACTCTAGGTGTATGGCTTGGGGAAAGGCACTCAGTCCCAGAGGGACAGACAGACATTGCTCCTGACTTATTTATTAAGTCTCTGTTGATCACTATGAGCAGATCTACACCTACAACCATGACAACTTTACACACAAGTATATGAGTATTAAATTTAAAAGTACAAGCATCAGGTGATGGGAACATTCTCTCAGAAAAAGTCAGCCAGGACAGGCATTTGGCCTGAGAAGCAAAATGCCAATTCATAGAATGATTTTGGCTCAGACAATGATGGTCAGTTCTTTGGGTCATTTAGAGATGCTTCTGTATCTTTTATCATTGTTTACCAGGCTCCCCCAGGATCGGAGACAATGATCTATGTTCAGGATCCAAAGACTGCTTGCCCTGACTCAAGAAGCAAGAACTGGACTCCCAGTTTTTCAGCCCATGAGTTCTCTGTCACTCTCTGTCTAGTCTTCCTCCCACACAGCAAAGCCTGGGGCACTGCACCTGAGTTGGAGTGGGTGAGGTTGCATGCCAAGACTGGGTGTGGCAGCTTGGGGAGGACTGCCCCTGGGACTTGATGCTTAGAGACAAGGGAGCCAGAAAAGAGAAAACACCTTCTGTAGAAACCAAAATCAAGGGTAGGGTAATCTTTCCCAGGGAGGAATTAGGTTGAAAGAGTGAGGTACAAGGGAACCTGGATTTTGAACAATCAAATAGAAGAGTAAAAAGTGGTCAAAGTAAAAGAATTTCATGGGTCATGAGAACACAACCAGTATCAGCCACTTCAAGAGTTGGATAGGATATTCTTCTTCTAATTTAGTGTTTGCATAAAGGAATGCTACTGCCTTTTGGATGTTAATTTTGGAAATTTTGGTAATTTCCAAAAGCTTCCTGCTGGATTCTTTAGGTTTTTTCTATGTATACTATCATATCATCTACAAATAGGGAGAGTTTGACATCTTCTCTTCCAATTTGTATCCTTTTAATTCCTTGCTCCTGCTTGATTGCTATGGCAAGAACCTCCAACACTATGTTGAATAGTAATGGTGATAGTGGGCAGCTCTGTCTAGTACCTGATCTGACAGGGAAATGCTTCCAGTTTTTCACCATTGAGTATGATGTTGACTATAGGTTTATAGACTCAGCTATATTAAGGAATTCTCCATCTGTTCCCATTTTTTGTAATGTTTTAATCATGAAGAGATGTTAGATTTCGTCAAAGGCTTTCTCTGCATCTGTTGATATAATCATGTGGCTTTTGGTCTTGCTTTTGTTGATGTGATTTTATTGACTGATTTACGTATATTAAACCAACCTTGTATCCCTGGGATAAACCCTACTTGGTCATGATGAACAATCTTTTTAGTATGCTATTATATCTGGCTGGCTAGAATTTTGTTCCATATTTTAGCATCTGTGTTTATCAGAGATGTTGGCCTGTAGTTTTCTTTTTTTATTGATGTGTCCCTGTCTGTTTTTGGTATCAGGATGATGTTGGCTTCATAGAAACTGAAAGGGAATATTCTTGTGTCTTTAGTCTTTTGGAAGGGCTTTAAAAGTAGAGGTTAAGGATCTGTTCTTGAGTGGTACATCCGCAAAGGAACATATAAGCTAAGAATTCATAAACATCCCAGAAAAAGACAGCACACTTTAAAGGCAGTATGCATTTCACAACTAAGCAAAGCTGCAGCTTGGGTTCAGCTTTATGGCCCTGAAATGATATATTTTGGCAAAATTTCCATGTTCAGATCACGCCATACCCTGCTGCTTTTGATCTTTTGTTTCCTTGTTGTGAACTCTAGCAGAACTCCTCACACTGGGCTAGGATGTTCCCCAGTGTGCTGTGATGTTCAACTGGGACACTTACCCAGATCATTACATTTGAGATTTCTCTGATCTCTTTTGTTTTTGTAAATTTGGTTTGAAAATGATGGTTGGGGGCAAAGCACTCTTTACAAGCAGAGACTTAGGCAGCACCAGCTTAAGCTGCTGATAAGGTGGTTCTGTCTAACAATTTACATTTATAAACACATGTGGCAACAAAACACACAGCTAGAGCCCCAGCTGCATCTCTCCTTATAGCTTAATCATGTTCCTCTCCTCTCAAACCCTGAGACACACCTAACCTCTTAAAGATTAAAGGAATGGTTGGTTATCTTTTCTTACACATGGTTGGTGTAAGAACACACAACATAGGAATATAGCATAACAGACAGACTACTATATTTTCTAGACTGGGAAGTGGTGACAAAAGATCTTCCTAAAGTCTGCTAGGTCCAACATCCACAACCACCATAAACCCACACTAAAGGCCACAAATAGCCACTATATTTGACCCTTTGGACAGACACATTCTGGGACATTTTTGCTTACTGTGACAACTGAAATGTGTAGTTGTGTGTTCCTGAGGGGTGCTGTATGTTACATGCATAACTGCATATGTGCTAACAGCAGTCTCTTAAATCATCATTCTCTCCAACAAGGTGATTAAATGAGCAAATAAAAGGAGAAGAAAGGAAGGATATGCATGTGGAAAGGAGCAATGGATAAATCCCAATGATTGACTTGATAGTCTTCACATAGTCACTTGTATCACACTTGTCTTGCCCCTGTTGCAACTGTAGGATGTATGCCTGGACTAAAGCAACAGCAGACACTGAAGACTCAGTAGAAAAGGTCTGCTTAGGTAGCAGCTAGTTTAGTCTTCTTTTGAACACTGAAAGTGAATACATCCTAGCTGGTTATGCTACTCTCATAGTCGTTTCCAAGAACTTCACCTTTTAAACCAGCTGGCCCTAGAACAGAGACAAAAAGTGCATGGCCCCTGTTTGCACAGCAATAGCATAGAAATTGCACTGAGCTCTTATTAAGCTCTCTGACTCATGCTGAAACTTGGGATTTATTTCCAATTAGCAACAAAATTAAGTAGAAGGCGCTCCTCAGGCAGTCTTGAGACACTCCCACTAGGTAAACACAGTTTATAAAGATTACGTTTGGAAGCACATGGAGAAGGGATTAATCTTAAGCAACAGAAAGTTGTTTGAAAACAGTATTAGTCATTTTAGAGTACACCCAAAGACTGACAGAGGCCAAGTACACACACTGATTCGCTGATGTGACACTAGGGACAAAGACTAGAGAAAACACCCAGGGGTATCTTAGGAGTAGAAGACAACAGAGGAAACATAAGAGTTCATTCTCTTCGAAGAAGCAAAATGCTTTTCTTAGAACTAGTCTGGCACTGACTAGATGTTCTGATCAAGATTTTGAAAGTAGTGTCTCTCTGCCACTCTCTCTTTTAGTTCTCACTACCTAGACACTGTATCTACCTAACAGCTATGAAAATATAGGGAAAAATATGTAATGTCAGTAGCAAACATAGGATATGGAGTCATATAGAAAGACATCTATGTAATAGAAATGTGCTTAGTAGCTAGTTGTCATCCTCTCTCCTCTAATGGAGACCCTGCCCTTGAATATTCACGTAATTTTCTACGTCTCAGACTCCTCCTCTGTGAAGTGATACATTACCTATACTTAGAATCCAAACAGTGCAAGTCTATGAACCTAGAGCTTAACCTATGAACCCACAGTCTTCAAGGCCAGGATTTTCAGTGGCTCAGCAAGTCCAGTGTAGTCTATCAACTGGCATATTTTCCATCTTTTCCTCCTCACATCCCATTCCTTGTCTTGGGTCATGCACTCTCACCAAATTCACTACAGCAGTTTTCAACCTCTTCTAATTCATCAGCCATGTCACTTTAGAAGTGAGTTTCTTAAAACATGGCCTTATTATGTTTCTCCTCTGCTGGGGGTCCCTTAGTGACTATCTGTGGCTTTCCAGCTAAAGCCTCCTGGCTTGGGTAGGACTCAGTACATCTGCCCACTCATCTGGCTTTTTTCCATGTTGTTGCCAGGTGAACAACCACCCCATTTACCCAAGACATTCTTGGCTTTACTGTACCATTCTGAGGAACCTCCCAGTCATTAGTAAACCAAAATGGTTAGCCTCCTATCTAAATATTCTCCACAGTCCCCAGAGTCATTTACAGCACCCTAAAAGCTCCTCAACTGGGCCTTCATCCTTGCTGTTTCATAAGCCAAGCAGGGCCCTCTCATTTCTTTCTCCTACAAAAACCAGAACAAGCATCACATTCTTTGTTCGGTCCAGTGTTCCTCAAACAGGGAAACTCCCAAATACCAGCTTCAACACCTCTGTGACCTGATCAGAAATGCAAATCCCTGAGCCTCGCCAGAAACTCTGGGGGTGGAGCCAAACAGTCTGTGTTTTAACTTGTCATTCCTGTGATGCTCCATAAAGAGTGAGAATCAGAGATCAAAGACCTTATTAGCACAATGACCCCTCCCTGGACTAGCCATGCTGATCCCGGCTCTACAGCAACACAGGTGAAGGCCATATTTGTAGTGTTGTACTCACCACTTTGACAGTGTGACCATTTGCTGACCTAGCTGCCTCCCCAATCTGACTGCCAATTCTTTGAAGGCAGCATTGCCATTTTCTTTTGCTTTCTTTCCAGGTTTAATATCAGTCTATGTTTATAAACCTTTGAGAGGTTCATTAACTCTTGTTGGTATGCTTCTAATTCTGCTTCTAAGACCCCTTCTGTTGCATTGCTTAACACTGTGGTCTATTTACATAATCACTGCTTTACCTGAGACCCGCCCTGCCTACAGGGCACTGGTTTAAACCCCACTGGTTCGAACTTTTTTTTGGCTCCACTCCCTCTCCTAGTCACACCCTGTTTTCCACTGTTTAATCCCCACTGGTTCGAGCTCTTTTTCCACTCTGCCCCCTTATCCTACGTACTTCCTTTCTCCACCCTACCACTTCTGCCTCAGGAGATATAAAGGACAGGATTTTCTAATGAAGAGAGATTTGATTGATTGCACTGCATCCCCACTCATCAATAAAGACTGAACTGCGTCCAGCTCAGCCATGAGTCCCTGGTCGTCTCTCTCCCGCCCGCGAAGCTAGCCCTGCAAACTCTTATATTAAAAGAATAGATGTATTAAATTATGTTTAGTTTCTTAACCCAGATTATTCTGCAGAGAAGTGTGTAAGCCTAGGAGAAAAAAATGACAGAGGATAACAAAGGAGCAGGTGTTCCCACACTGCCTGAAAGCATTGGAATGGGTGAATTTTGCCCTTTTTCTCCTTAAAAGTCCTATGTTTCAGTTATCTTTATTTAATATTAAAGATAGATGGTTTTTTTCCTCCTCAAAAGGCTATGAAAATACCTTGAATTTAAACACTGTATGATGTACTTTTTAAGCATTACAAAGAAACTCCAGGAACTAAAATTTGATTTTGTATATTTCATAGACTAAGTTTACACTGTCTTTGTACCAGGAAGGACCCACACTTTTGGTCTCAATTAAAAAAACACTGCCACATGTCTGCTATTAATGACAGCAATTTACTTCTGATGAAATTGAAAGCCTTCATTCTCTTTGAAAAACTAAACGCATTTCACATGGCTTACAGACATGTTTCAAAGCTTTCTTCTCCTTTATAGTTTTCTCTCTCTCGCTTTAATAGTTTCAGTCTTCAAAGTTTGTGATTGCCATTTGGTGACTGAAGACAGAGACCTAAGCAGACATATGTATTTGTATATGTGTGGGTTTATATTGATATTTATATATTGTGGTAAAACAAATAGTTCTGCTTTCTAAAGCAACTTCTTATTGTTCATGTGAATATAATTTATCTGCCTTTTTGTAGCATTTTTACTTGACATTTTAAGAGGAAGGGAAACTATGGGAAAAAAACTTTCAATGAAATATAATTGTTTTCAGTAAACCACATGTGACAGTTCAGATTTTTTTTCTTTATAATATGGTATTGTCTTGCAACAGTATACATTTGGGAAGATTTCTTAAAGTAAACCATTAGGGGAAAAAAAAAACTCTGAAACCAATAATTAGCATTCATCAAATATATAAGAAGAAGAGATGTGATGTGTACCACATCAAATAGCCAAGCCTTACTAGTCTAGTTAGTTTCATTCACGGCACATTGAAAAAGCAAATTCTGATTCAGAAAGAGACGCCCTCCCCCCAAACAAGTGTGCATGCTCTAGAGTTTCTGGTTTAGGTCAAGAAAAGGCATCTGGAAGTGATTAGAAAAAGACTTCCCCAGTCAGTCCTCAGTAGGAAGCAAATTCTAAGCCAGGGCCCAGAATTTCTGAAGGGCTCAGGATATTTGTGGACAAAATTAAGTAGAACATTTCTAAGGTAATAGTTTGAATCTTCTTCTTCTAGCGTTTGCCCTTCTTCCGTAGCCAGTCAACAGTGTCAGGTTGAGCCTGATGTAAAGTTTTGAGACCTCCTTTGAATCTGGAGAGGTGGCAGTCGTTGACTATGTGGGTCATAGTCTGTCTGGAGCTGCAGGGGCAATTCGGGTCGTCTCTGGCTCCCCAGCGATGGAACATAGCAGCGCACCGGCCATGGCCTGTTCGATAGCGATTGAGGAGGGCCCAATCATAACGTGCTAGGTCAAAGCCGGGTGGACGCTCACAGGGGTCTGTGATGAGGTGTTTGTTCTTGACCTCAGCTGACTGCCAACTCTGTTTCCAAGAGTCTGGAACAGAGAAGTTCAGTGTAGGCATAGGGGACCAGATTGGATGACGAGACGTCAAGCGTTGGACAGGGTGGGCGAAGATATCCGCGTATATTGGCAGGTCCGGTCGAGCGTAGACGTGGGAAATGAACTTAGATGATGCCGCATCCCGACAAATATCTGGAGGGGCGATGTTGCTAAGAACTGGCAGCCATGGAACCGGGGTGGAACGGATGGTTCCAGAAATTATCCTCATGGAGGAATATAATTTGGAATCCACCAAGTGGACATGGGGGCTACGGAACCATACTGGGGCACAGTATTCTGCAGTGGAATAGCATAATGCCAGAGATGATGATCGTAGTGTGGAAGCGCTCGCGCCCCATGAGGAGCTGGCCAGTCTTGCAATGATGTGATTTCTCGCGCCCACCTTTGCTGCAGTTTTTATGAGATGTTCATGAAATGACAGAGTGCGATCAAGAGTAACGCCAAGATAGACTGGCTGGGCTTCATGCCGGATTCTCGTATCGCCAAGCTGCACATTAAGCTCACGCGAGGCCGAGGCATGGTGTAGATGGAAAACAGATGATACCATTTTTGCAGTGCTAGGGATTAGTCGCCATTTTTTACAGTAATCAGATATCCTCGAGGATGTCAAACTTGGATGCCTGAGTTGCACAGCAGATGTCATCGGCGTAGATGAACTTATATGTAGATGTACATATATGTAGATGTACATATATATGTACATAGATGTACTTATATGTAGATGTACATATATGTAGATGTACATATATATTCAAACTATTCAAACTATTAAACTATTTAAAGATATATATAAATGATCTTAAAGTCATTAATAACAAAGTCTAAGTTTTTTGGAATCTGTTCAGTGTGGCCACCTTCATTGATCCTACTTGTTGAAATAGCTTTACAGTTCCACTTTACTGGACAGACACAATCACGTAATTATCTACAATAGAGTTCATAGGAAAATGCTCTACATTATGATCGAGTACTTATTGAGTGATTTAATCACTACTGGAAGAGTGATAGGTTCATTATAGATGCCCAACATCTTGGGTCCTTTCGAAATTTGTTGCAATTACTGAAAATTGCTAGCAAATATTATCTCCTTTATATTTATTGTCTTTTCTTCTTTCTGGATATGAAAAGAATGGACCAAGTATATATGTTTGTTTGTTTCTCATCACTGGGGCTTTACCACTCTGGGTTAACATTTTCATACAGAAACAGGGAGAGAGAGAGAGAGAGAGACCATAGCACTGAGCATGTAAAATGTATAAATCTTTGTTATAAAGTAAATGTACCACAAACATACTCATAGACAGAGTGCATTGTCTATGAGTCCCTAAGAAACTTTTCATATTTTATAGTAGAGCATTATTTTGAAAGTATCAAAATTAGAATCTGAAAACAAGATCTTTAAGATAAATTAAAATTAATTAAGTCGGCAAGAGTTCCTTTGCTTATATTTAAATGGACAATCATTTCTGAATTATAATCTTTAATCTACTGCTCTCAGTTATCACTCATGCACTTACTGAGGTTGTGTTTTAAAAAATTAGTATTCAATATATTTAAAATAGTTCAACATATAAAAGTACACATATTTTCTCAAACTTATACTTTAAACTTTGACCTTAACTCTTTATTTTGAGACACAAAGTCAGCAAAGTGCAATGAGCCTCCTTGAGCAGCTTTGTTTTATGTGGGTAAAGGAAGCAGTGGAAAGGGGGCCAGGCAGTGGCGCACCTGGCTGAACGCACATGTTGCAGTGCTCAAGGACCCAGGTTCGAGCCCCCGGTCCCCATCTGCATGGGAAAAGCTTTGCAAGTGGTGAAGCAGGGCTACAGGTGTCTCTCTGTCTCTCCCTCTCTATAACCCCCTTCCTTCTTGATTTCTGGCTGTCTCTATCCAATAAATAAATAAAGATTAAAAAAAATAAAAAAGAAAGAAAACAATGGGAAAAGATAACTGCCCTCCCCTCACTGCAGAGAGGGATCCAATTTCTCCCAATTTAAAAAATATTCCATACTTATATTCATCACATACACTTATAAGATAAAGAATAAAAGCATGTCTCTACCACATCTTTTATAAAGCATATAGGTACGTTATTTTTTAAGTTACTAAATATGTACCTACTAGATAACACCTTAAAGATTATCCATGATACAAAGCCCTTTTTGTCTAATGGTCAATAATGTTTCTTTGAAAAATTTGCTCTACCTACCCCACTGGGGAAAGATAGAAACAGGCTGGGGGTATGTATAGACCATGCCAACATCCATGTCCAGTGGAGAAGCAGTTACAGAAGCCAGACCTCCCACCTTCTGCATCCCATAAAGAGTTTTGGTCCATACTCCCAGAGGGATAAAGAATAGGGAATCTTCCAATGGAGGGGATGGAACATAGAACTCTGGTGGTGGGAACTGTGTGGAATTATATCTCTGATATCTTACAATCTTTTTTTAAAATTTTTTTATTATCTTTATTTGATAGAGACAGCCAGAAATTTAGAGGAAGGGGGAGATAGAGAAGGAGAGAGACAGAGAAACAACTGCAGCCCTGCTTCACCACTTGTGAAGCTTCCCCCCTGCAGGCGGAGATTGGGGCTTGAACTCTGGTCCTTGTGCGCTGTTACATGTGCACTCAAGCAGGTGCACCACCACCTGGCCACAACAATCTTGTTAATCACTATTAAATAACTAATTAACTCCTCCCCAAAAAAGAAAGAAAATTTTGCTCTAGTGCTCATGATAGAAAGATTTAAATAAATGTCTTGACTCTTGGCTGTAACAGTTGTGAGGACTGAGGAAGGCAACATTCAAAATTACATAGCTCCAAATGGAAGAAATTTTATATTGGGTGTTCTAAATCATAACACTTATTTCTTTTCAGCTCTGTTGGCCAGTTTTATCAAGGTTTCTATTAAGCTTGGCTAGAAAAGATTCCATTTCCTTATGTCAATCAAGACTCCATACTGTTCTGTTTCTTTGCAAATGAATCAGAAAGTTTATTTTTACTTCAGTGATTGGACATTAAATCGAACACCTTAGAATTTGTACTTTTCAACTGTTTTACAAGGAGTTCTTATTATTTTAGCAAAACCATCAAATAATGATTGAATTTATTGGAAACATCCATCTTCACTTCTTTTGGAAACTAATTTCCTCACCATCTTCACTTGTTACTTTAAGTCCCCTTTACTTTGAGAGTAATAGAAACACTTGCTACCAGCTATTTTTTTTTGTAGATTTTGCTTTATTTTATTGTATTTATTTACTTAATTTTGAGAGAGATGCAGAGAGAGAGAAACAGAGAGAGAGAAAGAGAGAGAGAAACACCAGAGCATTGCTCAGCTCTGGCTTATGGTGGTGTGGGGGATTGAACCTGGGACTTCAGAGCCTCAGGCATGAAGAGTCTCTTTGCATAACCATTATGCTTTCTACCCCCACCCACTACCAGCTATTTTGAGCCTTGGATCAATGATACTCCCCTTGCCTGACCTCCTTGCACACACACACACACACACACACACACACACACACACAAATGAATAAATAAAACCATTCCTTCATATTCACATCACCCATATGCCTTCAATTACCAATCTGATTTTCTCATTTGATCTCTTAGATGAATTCTGCAAGGAGGTCTTTTTGTTTCTGCCTTCTGAGTTTGAGGGTAGACTTAGATCATCATAAGCTGAAAGATAAAAATATAGTACAGTTCTGATCAACAAAGTAGGATTAGTCTTATCTCAGAGGGCATTATCACAGGCACTCTGAATAAGAATAGCGCACTCTTCCCTAAAGGGAAACTTCAAGTGATTCCTAGGATGACAATCTCACCTAACTTCGAATACTCATGGAGACAAGAGGAAAGCAGTAGGGGCAGCTCATGACCACTTCAGAAGGCACAAGGACAGTAACTAGTGACTATTCCTAGGGTCCAGTGTCGACTGTGTCCACAGGGCAAACTGAATGGCTTCGTTCCATGGTCACAATGGTCTGTCTAGATCAGCTCTACACTTCCTGATCAAATTAGCTAACATGGGTCTCTTGTTTTACAGCCTCTTAGCTAGAGATTTCCAGTAAGCAATTTTAAGGCAAGTAAGTCCAGCATGAGCTAGCATCACTGCGAACTTATATGGTCGGGTCTATCTCAGCATCTACTCAGTTTTCATCACCAACTACACATTTATTGGGTACCAGACACTGGCACTGAGGTGACAGCTCATCTCACACAATCCTCTGAGTAACTCCACCAGAATTGTACTGTCCTTGTTATCACTGTACAAAATGAGACCAGGTCATTCTTAAAATATTAAATAGGGTGCCAAAGACACAGAGCTTTGGTAAAAACTTGAAACCAGGTCTACTCTGTGCCAAGTCCATATTCTTTTCTTTTCTTTTCTTTCCTTTTCTTTTCTTTTCTTTATTTTCCCTGTTGTTGCCCTTGTTGTTTAACATTGTTGTGGTTATTGATGTCGTTGTTGTTGGATAGGACAGAGAGAAATGGAGAGAGGAGGGGAGGAGAGACAGGGAAACACCTGCAGACCTGCTTCACCACTTGTGAAGTGACTCCCTTGCAGGTGGGGAGCCAGGGCCTCGAACCGGGATCCTTACACCTGTCGTTGGGCTTTGTGCCATGTGCTTAACCTGCTGTGCCGCCGCCCAAATCACCAAGTCCACATTCTTATTCACAGCAATCCTTGCGCCCTACCCATCTCCCTCTTCCAGACACAGTCATTTATTATCGTGCAAATTAGTAACATTATCTCTGAACTGCCCTTGATCCAGTACTGATTTTATTTATTTATTTATTCATTCATTCATTTATTTTGTAGCCACATGGATGCACACTTCACCAAGCTTAAGCTGACTGTGTCATACTTTTCATTTCAGATACATAGAGACGGAGAGTGAGAGGCACCAAAGCCCTGGCCCCCCAGTGACACGGCGTGGCGCTCCCTTGTGCTGCTGAGGCTCCAGTCTGGGGCCTCATACATGGCACAGTAGTTCCCAACCGAGACAAGCAAATCTTTGCTGTCAAAACAGCCAACTGAGAACACTGTGGGTGGGACTGTGACCAGCGGAGGAAGTGACGGGGGAAAAGTTACTCATTACACGGACAGAACAAAACAGAAACCTGCTTTCCACTGTCTCATGTTCTCCTAGGATGCCATGGAGCACACTGCTCCCAAAACCTGACACCCCATCATAGAATAAAGTGACCGAGGGCACCGAGTAGCAGACCGGGTTAAGCGCACATAGTATACTGCACAAGGATCCTGGTTCGAGTCCCCAGCTACCTACCTGCAGTGGGGTCATTTCACAAGCGGTGAAGCAGGTCTGCAGGTGTCTCTCTTTCTCCCCCCCCATCTTCCTCTCCTCTCTCAATTTCTCTTTGTTCTATCCAACAACAATAGCAGCAACAACAACGAGAAAAAAAAAATGGCCTCCATGAGCAGTGGATTCCTACTAGTGCAGGCACCAAGCCTCAGTGATAACCCTGGAGGCAAATAAATAAATAAAGTGACCTAGTGGTCATGAGTTAGTGAATTCTTACCGAGAGATATAATCAGAATTTCTTCTAAGCATCTCATCAATACCCTTCCTTCATTGTTCCAGTCTTAACCAGTTAGTACAATGTAATTCAACATCTTTGGTATCTGTCTTGAGACTGGGTGAAACCATAAGAGAGCTGGAACAATAGACAATCAGAACACTGAATAGTCATTTAAGGCAGCTAGAAGTCCCCATCTTGCCTCCCTGCACACTGGTCTCTTTGAGCAGATGGTTCAGTTTAATTTTACAAAGTAATGTTGCTTCATCCAGTGACACCATCTATTCTTTGTTGGTTCTGTACTATATGGCTTTAATATTTTCCTTTGTGTGACTATTACTTGTTTAAATGCTCACAAGAGATTGTCAACCAACTGGCAGCATTAGCTGTCCTATTCTATTTTGTTTCTCTTCAATTTGTTCATATGACCATGTGTATTCTGTGCAGTAATGAAACATGTAAAACACACGCACATACACACACACACACACACACACACACACACACACCTGGATTGTTTAGCAGCTGCTTAAAGATGGTTTCATTGCGTAGCAAGACTCAATATTATTTAATGCTATTATAAATGATCTTTGTGAGCATAATTTCACATTTCCCCATTCTGAGTGTTTTATGGACCGTAAGTCAAAATGGAACTCCAAAACCAAGAGTTAATGTTAAGTAATTTTCCTTGGTAAGAACTCAGACTCCAGCTGAAATGAAATTAACTTAATAAAATGAAGATGCGGCAACTCCACGTTACAAGAAGAAGTTGTTCTACTCTGAAAGAAGAAAATAAACAAAGGAGACTTCTTAAATAAACATGGACATCCCACCTCTTGGTCGAACTCAAAGAAACTTTCCTTTGCATTTCCTTTCTCTTAAAAAGTCACGAGGCTTAGTGCCATACAAACTAATATTCTTCCTTTTACAGCTTGTTTTCTGTCATTTTATTTCTGTTTGTTTTAACTTCAAAGAGTATTGTATCCAGAAAGAAGAGAAATTTTGAGAACTTATTCTGGAACTCCAGGAAGAAAATATTTGCTTCTTGTGCAAGCCTCTTTACACAGCAAAATAAATTAGAATAAGGTGTATCTCAGAGTATGACTTCTTTTCTTATGCCAAGTACATTAATTTTCATAAAACATAAATTTATACATACATTTATGATATCAAAGCTTCAGATGGAAAAATAAACATTTATCTTTTCTTTAGTCAATATTAAAAGATCAGAGTAATTTTCTTGGGTCTTAGGCAACTGATAATGTAGGTACAAGCTACCATCATAACTTTTAATCTTAAGATCTTATTTCCATCATGACTAGTGCTACTTCCTGGTGTCTTCAGTATTTTCCTTTTTCATAAGGTGTTCTGGGGCAAACTGAAAAAACATCAATATATTCATGATCTAGTTTGTGAAACTTGCCATCTGTCCTTGGAAACCACAGTGGTGAGGTCTGTAGAGAACAAGGGAACAGAATCTCTGATCCCCAACTTGCTCATGATGGAAAAATTTGCCACCAGAAATTGGGAGATGAAACATTAGTGGTTTTATGAATAGTAGTACTTTTTGTCAAGACTTTTCTCAGTAATCTGTTGTAGAAGATACAGTAGTTGGCCAGTTGGTAGCTTAAAAGGAGAGGAGAATAGGGGAGAGGAGGGAGGGAGGAGAGTGAAAGAAGAAAAGAAAGAGGTGAAGAGGGGAGAGAAGGGAGAAAGAGAAAGAAGGAGAGAGAAGGTAGGAGAGGGGAGTAGAAAATAAAATACTCCTTAGCAGTAATAAATCCTGCAACTCTAACTAGATGTCTCTGGTGATTATCTGTCTTCAACTTCCATACTTCTTTGCTTTCACATGGGAAAAAAGAAGATTTTGCAACTCGACTAATGATTCTGATCATTTAGATACTGGATTTATATTACATAAGGTGGAAAACAATATAATTTGATAACATTTACAAGTTAAAACAGAACCAAAAGACAACACTCTGATGACATTACCATTCTCCACCCCCAGCTAGAAATAATAAATAAAACAGTCAGAGCCATAATGTAAATGAAAGAGAAATCTGCCTTCCCCAGATTCAAAATAAACACAGCAAAGGCAAGTCTCCACCACTCCCTCCACACTTCTACTACAAAAGGGAGGCCAACTGCCTCTTAGAGAGAAGCACAGAGACCCAGGGCCATCCACAACTGAGACTCTCAGAAGGAAGGGTGGTTTTTCATTTTCATTTTATTTATTTATTTGTTTGTTTGTTTATTATTTATCTATAAAATGGAAACACTGACAAGAGCATAGGATAAGAAGAGTACAATTCTCACCACCAGAACTCTGTATCCCATTCCCTCCCCTGATAGCTTTCCTATTCTTTATCCCTCTGGGAGTATGGACCCAGGGTCATTATGGGGTGTAGAAGGTGGAAGGTCTGGCTTCTGGAATGGCTTTAGAAGGGTGGTGTTTCAAGCTAGTGCATGGGAGGTCCACTGTACTTCTAAATATTTTTTTGAAATCCCACCTTTTCTGTTTTATTCTATGAATATCTACAGCTTCATCTGCAATTGAAGACTAACACTTCAGACTTCTTCATTATTTCTATTTCAGCAGAAATTAGTTCAGACCATCAATTCTTGTCTTGTTAAGGAAGAAAGCTGGAAGACATGAAAGCACTCTGATGTATCTTAGAGGATGGGATAAAATCTGGAAACCCAACCAGAGTTATGCTGAGAATACTTCGCTTTAATCTGGCATTCTTCTGTGCTTTTCTTTTCTTTTTTTTTTTTCCCCAGTGAATTCACGTTTCTGTTTCTAGAGCCATGCCCTGTGCCGTAGACTTACTCAAGAGTCTGACTTTCCATGGTCATCAAATCAAGGAAACCGACATCACACAAAGCAGTGGGATTGGGACTGCCAAGGGAGTAACGGGGGTCAGTTGTGCAGAAGTTTCTGATCATGGACACATTTACCACCAACTCATCTCTTTGAGTTAACCTGGTCATCAGTAGGACATCTGCCTAATTCACTTACCCAAGATAAAGAATCTTCAAAGTGCCGCTATCAGAAAATGCATGTGTGGACTTGTTCACTGGCAATTGCTAAATAACTACTTCTGTCTGTATGGTGCTTTTTGGTTGTTCTTTTCCCCGCACTCACCTACCATACCCAGGGCCGGGGAGACAGCATAATGGTTATGCAAAAAAGACTTTCCTACCTGGAGCTCCAAGATCTCAGGTTCAATCCCCAGCACCACCATAAACAAGAGTTGTGCAGCACTCTGGTCTCGGTCTCTCTCTCTCTCTTTCTCTTTCTCTGTATCTCTCTTATTAAACTAATTTTTTCCAATTTATTGGTTTGACCATCTATTAAAATCCTACTGTGAGCAAAATACTGGAAAGACTGGTGTAGGTATTGAAAGGGATTGAGAGATGACCCTTCTTGTCTTCCAAATGCTTAAAGTTGGTTTTGGCATTTAGCAAGTTTTTAAAAAATTCCCTTTATCCCTGGAAATGTTTTCCATCTTCTGAGGACGAAGAAGTAGTAGAATTCCATCCACCATATTTATGGCTGAGTCTATTCCAGGATTAATGTTTTAATTAATTCTGATTTTTTTATGAAACTGTCATTTTCTTCAAAAGCTGAAAGATCTGGAATCTTGTATTTACTTAAATGTTTATTTTTTATTTATTATTGGATAGAGACAAAGAGAAATTGAGAGGGGAAGAGGAGAGAGAGAGAGAGAGACCTGCAGCTCTACTTCATCACGTGTGAAGCTTTCCACCCTGTAAGTGGGGACTGGAGGCTTGAACCTGGGTGCTTGTGCATTGTAGTGTGTGTGCTTTAACCAGGTGTGCCACTGCCTGACCTGTGAATCTTTTAAATTCTAAATGACTTTTATGAAAGCATACCTTTGGATCAGTTACCACAAGGACTATATCCAAGAAACAAAAAACAGCAAAGCCTTTAAAAGATGTTGTACCTCCCAGGATAATGATGCAACGAACTCTATACTTCTCTGTGCTCACTGAAAACCAAGATGGTCTCCTACAAAAGTCAAGCCAGGGTAATAACTCCTATTCTGTGCCCAGAGAAGGGTATTCCAGACAATTTGCTCATGACTCAGAGTCACTGTGGAAGAGCAAAGACCTGGCTCTAACTCAGAGCCTGAGCCAATCATAGAGGCTCTCAGTTAAGATCAACAGTACTCTGGGGAAAGGCCACTTAGTAAACATGTGAGTGGTTTGTGAGTTGATGTCTCACTAGTCACGGTATCTCTATGTGCTGTGAGCACCCTTGAGGTTTTTTTTTTTTTTTTCCTTTCTTCCCTATTAATATGACAACAGTTACTTATAACTAGCTTCAGATATTCTAATACACTTGTTTGTTCTCTTACTAGAATTCTATTCAGCTAACCCACCAGGAACATTCCCATGCCAATAAGGCTGGCTACACACAGCTCTTGCTTACAGTAAGTTTTCTGGGGGAGTTATCTGGGCTGATTTCAAGGGATTCTAAGTGTGAGCTCATGACCAGCTATGCTAGTACCTCCTTGGAAACATACTCCTCACAACAATTCTACTAAAGCATTAATCCACACATTGCTGCTCCATGACTAATTTATATTACATACTGCTTTTGTGTGTGTGTGTGTGTGTGTGTGTGTGTGTGTGTGATCTACCACAAGGGTTTCACTGCTCCAAGGTGACTTAAACAGAGACAGAGAAACAGAGGGAGAGAAGGAGAGACACTACAGCACTGAAGCTTCCTCCATTGTGACAGGGCTGGGAGGTAAGCCCGGCTCAGCGGCCTGGCAAAGCAGGTGCATTACCAGGTGAGGCATCTCTTTGACCACCTACATTTTTATCCCTCTTCTCCAAAAGCAAGCACACTAACAGAAAGAGTAAAATTGATGCAGAAAGTGAGCCCTATAGCTATAGTTTAGACTCAAGACAGGGAAAAGAGAATGGAGGGATTTCTGAGACTAGTGATTCCAATAGGATACTGTGTGGAAGACTGAACACTTAAATCCACAACACTAGATGTCAACAAACTGGCAAAACAAACTGCAGACTGAAGACATCATTGGGTCTATGTTTATATCACACCAGTAAAATCAGCTGGAAAAACAAAGAATAAATCAAAGTGACTGTGAAGATGACAGCAAATTAAAGTTGGCTTGTTGGTGTTATTCTTTAATATATATATAAAGTCTATATGTAAACAATCAAATGATGATTTCAGTGAATATATTACCTAATTGTTCCACTAACATGATAAATGACCTCAGCATTTTTCAGTGACTATCCATCCCCATTGCTTAAACATGAACACGCCATCCCTAACACTCATCTTTGCTTGTTTCGAATATTCCCTGATAGACTAAAAGGCATAGAAAGGATAAACATAGTCCAGTGTGTGTTCTTAGTGACAGGCTAATGTTCTGCTTAAGCAACCAAGAACGTTGTTTACATCATTTCTAATATTGGTGAAGAAATCAAGCTCCTATTTTAAACGCAATTGACCCTTGGACAACATTCAAATCACAAAAGCATGACCTGCTACCCAAAGCAATCAGGGAGATTAAAAAAAAAAGTCAGTGGACCCTGAGGGAGGCTGCAGAGTGTAGAGGAGCCCGCTCACAAGAATGCCAGCCATCATTAAGATGATCTCTCCCTCTTTTTTTTTTTTTTTTTACAGAGCCTTTCATCTTCCAGATTTTCAAACACTGGCACCAGTTAATCCTCACAACAGTGTTGCAAACTAGGCAGGTGGTACACATTATGATTCCTCCCCTTAAAGAAGGAAAAGACAGTAATGATGGTGAGAAAAACTGAAGCACATCAAACAGTATCAGCACCAGCACATCAAAAGACTCCCTGTTGGGTTAGAAAAAGTAGAAACTCAGAGGCTGTCTTCTCTAAGTTTTACACTGACGCTAAGACTTACTTGTGAAAGTTTAAAGCATAAAGAGTTGGATTACTACATCGCTCAGAGGGGGCAGGGACAGCTCTATTCTCTTGCTTTCTTTCTGTCCCTATGAAACACCAGCAATGCTGAACCAAGAAATGTTTTTTCTGGATTCCTATCTGGTTCGGGGCTGCTTTTTATCCCACGGTGAGGAGGAGATAACATGTAGCCCAAGGGAAGAGATGGGAGCAGAGAATGGTCAGGGGAGAGTCTTAAGGAGGAGCTTCCAGATAAGTCAGATGCCCTGGGCAGGGCATCCCAGCCTAGGCCCTCCCCTCTCTCTTTAATCAAAGCAGCCCGCCCTGGGAAGTGAAGAGAGGGACTAAAATGTGTTCTTGACTTTAGGTCTTAAAAGTCAAAATAAAACTGGATGCACTTTATTATTTTTTTTTGTCCCACTACCGCCCCCAGTCCGTAGAACATAGATTAAAATAATAATCATCATCGTCATCAAGATTCAGGCTGGCAGAGAGGAGCAGAGAAGGGGGCCCCTTCTGCACTCTTGCAGCACTCAGGAGCGAGGGCCCATGCTCATAAGTACTCACAGTCACACTGCTCTCGCTCCTCTCCCTCTCCGTCTGTCTCTCTCTCCCTCTCTCCAAGCCAACTTTTCTCAGATCCCACCAGTTGTGGACCCCCAGCCTTGCAGCGGCCTTTTCCTTCTGAAACACTCTTCGCCAACGACGGATGCACCCTGCCCATGAAGAGAACCGGTCGAGCGCTGCCCGGGTGGAGGCCCTCGCGGGCCGGGGGGCGGGGGGCGGGGGGCGCGGTGCCAGGGGCACCCTAGTCGGAACAAACCCCCTTTCAGCGCGCGGGGAGGGAGAGAGAAGGACCTTAGGAATGAGAAGGAGGAGGAGGAGGAGGGGGTAGGAGGGAGTGGGAGGAGAGGGGAGGCTGGAGGAGGGGCAGGGCGAGGGAAGGAAGAGCAGAGAAAAGGAGGGAGAGGCGGTGCCCCGCGCTCCCTTTCAAGTCTTGGCGCCCGCACAGCGCCGGCGGCCCCGGGAGGCGGTGGCTCCGCGTCGCCAGCCCGGGCCCCTCCCCCGGCTCCTCCTCCGTCCGCCCCGCAGCCCGGCCGCCCAGCCGGCGGCGCTCGGGAAATATGAAGAGACGCTGCGGCGGCGGCGGCGGCGGCGGCGGGGGCCACGGCAGCTCCGAGCAGTGCGCACCGCGGCGGCCAAGGCGCAGGCGGCCGGGGAGGGGCGCGTAGGGGCCGGGCGCCGAGGGGCCGAGCGCGGAGAGGGCCGGGCCGGGCCGGGTGCGCGGGGCCCGACGGCGCGGGAGGAGCGCGCGCCCCGCAGCCGCAGCCGCAGCCGCAGCCGCAGCCGCAGCCCTCCGGGCATGGGGCGCCCCGCGGCCGCCTGAAACGCGGGCTTGGCCCGGCTGCACGCGGGCGGGGACCGAGGCGCCGAGCCGCCCCTGATCTCCGGTGGCCCGGGCTGGAGGCTGCGGGGCTGCGGGGCTGCGGGGCTGGAGGCTGCGGGGCAGAGCGCGCGCTGCAGCAGCGGCTCCCCAGGACCGGGGTCGCCAGACGCTCCGCGCCCCGGGCGGTTCAGCGAGCGCGGGAGGTGCCCCAGGAAGACCGGAGATGTGCTGCCCACCCCGCCTCCTGCTGGCATACCTGTTCCCGGCCCTCCTGCTGCACGGTGAGTCTGGGCGAGCACTGGAGCCGCCGCGCGGGCGCAGCGGGTTTCCATCTTGCAAGGGCCGGTCTCCACCGCCACCTCCACCTCGCGCCTCCACCCGGGGCTGGTCGCAGCCGAGTCCTGCTTCTTGGTCACCCCCGGGTACAGAGGACTTTTTTTTTTTTTTTTTTTTTTTTTGGCGCGGGGGGGGGTGGGGGCTGGAGTTTTCTTTCTAGAAGGTAACAAAACCCGCCTTAACACACTGCTCCTCCCCCCCTTTTTTTTAAAATCTCCTGGGTCGATTGCATGGAGTTCCAGGGGGAACTTTTGATCTTCTCTGTCAGATTTTCAAACTGTAGCCGGTCTGGAAGGCTCAAGGCGTTGCGATCCTGCTTTCCAAAGTGTCAGCGAGCTGGAAGGGTTCCTGATGTGGTCCAGGATTTTATGGGGCTATAGAGAGAAACTGCCTTCCTCTAAGGGGAAATCCAGCTCTGGGCTTTTTCTGTCTTTCTGAGGACTGGTGTTTGCTGGGGGGGTGGGGGGTTGGTAGTGGGGGGGCCTCTCCCAAGTGGAGGGGATTGCAGAGATGGTGGTGGAGTGAGAAGAGCTGCCTTCCAAGTGGACTGGGTGCAGTTTCAAGGACTAGAGGGATTTCTAATAGCCAAAGTGTGCTGTTGAAAACCAATCCCCAACGTTCTTCAAGCCTCAGCACCTCCTTTCCATAATGCTCTGGTTTCCTTTATTTACTTATTTATTTATTTTTGTGACCTCTCATGCCATATATTCCTAAAGGCTCTAGTAAAGTCTTCACCAGAAAACACCGGCACATTAAAAACTTGAGTGTACCAAAATAGCACGGATTCACCAAGGCATATTTTTTCAGTGGATTCATGTTGACCATGAGAACAGACCATGGCAGAACACATTGTGCTGAATCAGACGTCCTAGATGAACTTTCCATAATAGTGTACACCTGACGTCTAGTCTCCATCAGGCTCACTGCTTCCCAGCACTTAACCAGAGCACCGCACCGCCAGACCTTTGCAGCTCTCCCTGTGATCAGCCCTTGCCATCCCTCGGTTCCTCTTAAAGGTGTCTGAGAGCTGCAGTGAGATGGAGCTTCAGACTGCATGGCAGCCCACACTGAGCGTCAGTGTGACTCCTAGGTGATCTAGGAAAAGGGAGAGAAGTCATCCACAACGTGATAGGGACTTTCTTTTTGGTCCTGCCAGGACTGGCCCCGCTGACACAGCATAGTTACACAGTCTCTCGAGGATTGTTTTGGTGTGTGAGAGTGATCACCAAGGTGCACTCTTGAGCCCCAGTGATCCCAGATTTGAAAAGTTAGGATGGAGGGCTTGTAGTTGCAGTCTGAGGGCCAAATAGAGAAGTTGTAATTATAGGGTTGCTCTCCTAGGCCCATCTGCTTAGAATTATAGAGCAGTTTTAATCTTTGGCTGAAACATGAAACAAATCAGAGTCAATGAACAGATCAAACGGCAGCTGCCACACACACCAGGGGGAAAAAAAAGGATAAGAGACATGAAACAGGGAAAATTATCCCCCCAAAATTTTGTTTTAATATCTGTAAAGGAAAAAGATTATACGGCCAACTAACATTAAAATAAAAATTTCACTTTGGCAAAACTTTTGGATTGGTTTTGCATAAAACCATTGTCTTCAAACTTCAAAACTGAGCCTCAGAGATGGGACCTGGTGTAGTTTTTTTCCCTCTTTGGAGAGTGGGAAGTTGTAATTAGACTTGCTACTTTACCAGGCCAAGTATTAGCTGGTAGTAAGATAGTAATAACTGGTAACAAGAGCCCAGATGTATCCTTAGTGAAGTCTGAATGTAGCCTCAAATCTCCAAATTCCACTCTGAGTTTTTCTGAACTCCATGGGATATTGGGATGGGAAATCTGTCCAAACCAGCCATGGGGAGGAGAACATTGTGGAAGCGGGGCTGAGAAAGGTGGTCTATGTTATACATCGCGAGACAGTGAGTCTAGATGGCGCTGTGTGTGTGTGGAGGTCACATATCCTACATATGCATGTACTAAAGAGGATGTAAGATTAAAAAGAGAATTCAGTGTGTGTGTGTGTGGGGGGGGGGGTGGGCTTCCAAAGCTTAAGATGATGGGGATAATCTTACAAAAAGTTGTCCAATTTAGGAAGTCGGACAGTAGCGCAGAGGGTTAAGCACACGTGGCACAGAGTGCAAGGACCAGCATAAGGATCAGGGTTCGAGCCCCCAGCTCCCCACCTGCAGGGGAGTCGCTTCACAGGCCGTGAAGCAGGTCTGCAGGTATCTGTCTTTCTCTCCCCCTCTCTGTCTTCCCCTCCTCTCTCCATTTCTCTCTGTCCTATCCAACAACGACGACATCAATAACAAGAATATTAACTACAACAATAAAACAAGCGCAACAAAAGGGAAAATAAATAAATAAGATATATTTAAAAAATTTTTTTAAAAAGTTGTCCAATTTCTAAGTGAACCTGCAGTTGCTGAATTATAACACTGAAGCTGCCCAAAGATCTTCTTAGATCTATAAATGAGTATTGAGTCCTTGCGTGGAAAATAAAAAGGAAATCACTGTTTAGTGTATCAATCCTTAGGCTTTAAGAAAGCCTTATCATCATTTGTTGGGATCATAGAAAGTACTAAGAAAGAAATAGATAGTCTCTCTGCCTTTCTCTAATTACCTGACTAGAGTAGTTTTAATGCAAAATAAATGATACTCTACCTAATTGGAATTGCTAGATAAATGTGTCCTGCTTAATAGATATTTTCCATATTTTATTTATTTATTATTTATTGGATAGAGACAGACAAACTGAGAGAAAAGGGGAAGGAAGAACTGCAGCACTGCTTCACTGATCTAGAAGCTTCCCTCTTGCAGGTGCAGACTGATGGCTTGAACTCAGGTCCCTGTGCATTATAACATGTTTCTCAACCAAGCGTCCCACTGCCTGGCCCCTGATAAATCATTTTCAGAAGTGTCCTACTTCCAATCATTTAAGAGTTCTATAGTAACAAATGGAGTTTGATCATATATTTTATATACTATATATTTTAATGGCAAGTGTAAGTCTAAAAATAAGTTACCTGAAATCTTCATAGTGTGTCTTAATGATTTTTTTTTTTTGCACTAAATAGACATGTTGCTAATCACCGGACATCATTTACCTATAGGAGGCAGTAGTTAGTATTTATAGTTACAGATGTACTTGTGAAAAAATGTTGATGCATCGAGCTTCAGTTATAGAGATTATTATTCTAACCATTCACATAAATAAGATGAAAACATACACAAGACCTTCCTGAAGATTCTGTACTTCCAGATGTCATAGACGCTCTCGTATTTTGACACCCAGTTCTTGTGCAGCTATTTAGTTTCTTGTATTTCAGCTCACTGTAAGTCATAAATCACTGCTCCATACTATTGGATAGCGAATTAGACTCTGGCAAGATTTGTGTCTGTTGTTTGTTTCTGCTGTTTCTGTAAATGCTGTACATGCAGTGCAAGGCCTAAGTTCAGAATGTGAGGGCATGGAAGTTGACATGTCGGTTTTAGTCTCCTGCAACTCCTGAACATAACTGCATTTCTTAATCCAAATAAAACCTATTGAATGTCAGGAAAGTATGCAGCTGGAAGATTTCCATTATCACTGTTTTCTTTGCTAAGATGAAAAGCCACAAAAAAATCATTCAGTTCCAGAAACACAGATTAGCCGGAGGTGGTCCAGAAAAAGTGGTGCTTCTCTTTACTAGCGGGGGGGTGTACGTGATCTTTAAGCTTTGGAGCTGATGCCGGCAGAGACACTGTATTCCCCAATGATACTTATTTGACACTTCTGTCCAAGTCATTGACTTTTCTGAAAGGTAAGCCCACCCTTCGTTCAAGCAGAACCTAGCAATCTTTTAAAAAGTGTGCAGGGTGCCAGATGGAAAAATAGCAAAATGTGAGGACCCATTGAAGGTGGATAAAATAAGAATCCTTGAAATGCCATCTCAGTGAAGAGTTTTTGAAACCATGAAAAAAATGGTGTGTCTGCACCTCCCTTCCCCCCCCCCAAACCCCCTACCCCTGTCCTAAATTAAGTTTTTAAAAGAAACATGATTCACCTGCACGGAACACGGAGCAAGGACATTAGACAGATGTTAAATATTATCTTGAGAGACAAACTGACTGACTTCAAACATGTGGTGAGGCTGTTCTGTAATAGCTGTGTTCCTTCTTTCTTCTCCCTTAGTGATGAAAGAGCTAACTAAGCATCAGTGGAAGATACGGCTGCGTAGTTACATACTGTTTAAGGGCAAAAACTCTGGGAAGTTGATAGAATCAAAGTGAAGCATCAAACGCTTACGAGTAGAAATATCAAAAGCGAAGTTAATGGTTGTGTACATCTGCTGAAAGTGTGTGCAGCAGGATAGGTAGGGGATATATATATATATATATATATATATATATATATATATATATATATATATGAAAGACAGGAGAGAGAAACAACCAGACATCACTCTGGCACATGTGCTGCCAGGGATAGAAATCGGGACCTCATGTTTGAGAGTCCAAAGCTTTAACACTGTGCCATCTCCCGGACCACAGGCAGGTCTTTTGTACACTCTGTATATAGACTTGAAGTAACTTCAGAGGAAATTTTAGCTAAAAAAAAAGAGAGCATTTCCAAGCATGACTTCTGTGTCAATATTTTATGCCTTAGACCTGCTGTTTAGTTCTCCAGTTTGGGAATGGAATTAACTGGGGAGAAATCCTGTGCTAGGTACCTACGCTAGAGAAAAGATATGACATTTTCCTAACATGTTTCTGTTCTAGCAGGAGTTTCTGTTTTCATTCATTAATTCATGCAGCTATTCAGTAAGGATGACTATGAGGCCCTACTATGTACCAGTGGCCATGGCATGCTAAGTAGAAGGCTCATGCAGAGAAGTGCTCCCCCCTTCTTGATGTGTCCTGAAGGAAGTCTAGAGGTGAAGTAGAAAAGCTCTTGTAGAATTACAGAGCTGGGGGGTGGGGGGTGGGGGGCAGGGGGAGATAGCATAATGGTTATGCAAACAGGCTCTCATGCCTGAGGCTCCAAAGTCCCAGGTTCCATCCCCTGCACCACTGCAAGCCAGAGCTGAGCAGTGTGCTCTGATTAAAAAAAAAAAAAAAAAAAAAAAAAGCTAGAAGTACAGAGCTGGGAGGATGGCATGCCGTGGCTACCTGCAATATTTTTCCTGCCAGGAAACCTCACACATCATACCAGACAAACAGACACACACCCTGAACAGCAAACAGCATGCCCTACACACCAGCAGGCATGTGTGTACCCTGTGCTCACACCACACCTGTGCATGGGCCTCACATGTACTGACTTGTGCTACCAAGTGTAGATGCATCTTGACAGCACTCAGCTGTGAGCCGGTGTGCTTAGTGGGTGGATGGGTCAGTCCCAATGTCTCGCCTTGGGACTACGGCATTAAAATAAAACTGCACAGAAAACCACCTCATTTTTAAAATTAGGTGAAGGTATGAATCTGAAATGTTGACTTTATTTTTATTTCTCAGGAAAGGAAAACAAAATTAAATGTGGAAGTGTAAATATTGATCAAAGCAACTTTCACTACTCTCGACCTAAATTAAAGTTAGGAATTAACAATAAAGGCTAGTAAGCATAGTGATGAAAGTAATAGCCAGTCTTTTGGTGACACACACACACACACACACACACACACACACACACACACACACACACGGTCTTACTTCAAAACATGGAAAGCTGTGCTGGAGTTTATCTGCCAGTACCCACTTCAAAGCCTGCATTTATAGTAATGACTGCTTATTTAATTGGGCAGGGCAGTTTTATGGCTAAGTAATTACCTGCATTTAATCTAGTCAGTCTCATTTTATCTGCTTGTTTTAAGTCTCTTGCCAGTTCCAACTTGAGAGTAAGTACTTTCTCACTCTGATTATCAGAGTAGTAGATGTCGCATTATCTAAAACACAGAAGCATGCAGAATGAACAAAGGAGTCTATCAAAACCATCTGTCTGCCCAGAGACAACTAGTATTTTTGACAACTAGTATATTTCTTATTTCTACTTTTAAAAGAAATTCTAAAGCATTAAAGTACATATAGATACAGATACCAGCCTGATCAAATGTCAGTCCGGTTCCAGATATACTTAAAAACTGTATCCTTGGGGCCAGGTGGTGCACCTGGTTGAGTGCACATGTTACAGTGTCCAAGGACCCAGGTTCAAGCCCCCAGTCCCCACCTGCAGGGGGAAAGCATCACAAGTGGTGAAGCAGGGCTGCAGGGGTCTCTCTGTCTCTTTCTATTTCTCCCTTCTGTCTCGATTTCTGGCTGTCTCAAACAAAGATAATAAGAATAATAAAAAAAAAAAACTATATCCTTCCCAACTAATTACACATTTTGTTGTGTGTAAAATGATTTGGAACTTTTGGTTCTCAGTGTTGAGTTCTATAAATAGCTGGTGAAAAGATGTAAAGTCTATCTCGATAATTCAGACCTTTAACTGTTATTGAGACATTAAGATAAAGAACATGGAGCACATCTTCCTGACTCTTTGACTTTGATATGTCAACCATGGTCCATAGCTAAGATAGAAACTTGCACAAGATAGGGACTCAAGATAGGGGCCAGCTGGTGGCACACCTGGTTGAGCACACATGTTACAATGTCCAAGGACCCAGGTTCAAGCCCCTAATCCCCACCTGCAGGGGGAAAGCTTCACAAGTGGCAAAGCAGGGCTGCAGGTGTCTCTCTGTCTCTTTCCCTCTCTATCTCCATCTCCCCTCTCAATTTTTTGGCTGTCTCTACCTCAATCAATAAATAAACATAATTAAAAAAAAGATAGGGACTCAATTATTTGCAAGGTGGATACATATTGACGGTCACAAAGGCAAGATGTCACTACAGTCCTTCCCTTTCTCACCACCTTCAAACATTCTTGTTTAACTTGTCTTTTGAGGACACCATAGGTTTGAAATTAATGCTTTTTCAAGAACTCACTAATTGGTCTTCAGGGAATTGTGCTAAGGACTGCTTCCTGTCATCTGTATGTGCTGTTGTTTTCAGTGATGTATAGAGTCCCCTGGTACGTCAACCTTAGATTTAGGGTGTCTATCTCTGTGTAAATAACCAACCGTTTGCTACCTTTTCTATGATCACTGGGCGTTTTCACTCTCTTTAACGGTAGACTGTTGCACTTCTGGTTGTAGTTGAGATCATTCTGCTGTCGTTTCCGATGACTGCAGCAGAGTGATTTCTTCCTTGGGAATCAGTGTGACAGGTACACACGCACATGGGTAAGCCCTCCAGAGTTTAAGAGCCCCATTTAGTCTCTGGTCCATGTCTATCTATAAAATTCTACCCCCAAATCCTTTGAGAATTAATATATTTTCAATGGGTGAACATTTTTCCTTTCAGAATCTACTTTCCAACCTCCCCCCCTCCCCCCAAGTACTTGCTTGAAAGAAACTACCTCTTAAACACAGTCATTTTTTATCAGGGCTCAGGCCACAGAACTCCTTATGTTGGAGATCATTTTATAGGGAGTCATTTTGATAACCTGCTTATTCAGATTCCATTCCATGGGAACAGCGCTCTGGAGAACTTCCAGTTCTGTTGGACAGGCTGTTTATAGAACACTTCACATTAAGGAGAGGGTCTCTAGTTACTCTCTCTTTTTTTTTTTTTAACTTTAAAAAAAAATTTTTTTTATTCTCTTTATTTATTGGATAGACACAGCCAGAAATCAAGCAGGAAGAGGGAGGTAGAGAGGGAGAGAGACCTGTTTTACCACTCACGAAACTTTCTCCCTGCAGGTGGGGACCAGGGGCTCGAACCTAGGTCCTTGTGCACTGTAACGTGCGCTTAACCAAGTGCGGCACCACCTGGCCTCTCTAGTTACTTTCTATATCTGTGTTGCAAGTGGCATTTGATCTATGAGATAATAGATGCATGAAATGCATTGTGGTGTGTCATACACATATTAGGTGTCACCATTTTAATATTTTCTATGTCATGTAGAAAGTTACCTATTTAACTTACGCAAAACCATCTTTTAAAGACTGGAAACTCACTGCTGCTTTCTTTCTGAAGTGTTACTGCTTAATTTTTAGAGATGCTCTTTCCTTGGATTTACAACAAAACTTTAATGAATAGGAACTCAATCTCCTATTCTTCTCAATTCACCATAATACTTGAATCCTTTGTTTAATCAAAATGCTGGTGGTGTGTGTCCTCAAGTGCACTTTTTCATTCTTATTTATAAGAAAGTTGGGGTGGGGATCCTGTTTGTAGTTCAAGCAGGGTTATTACTTTTGTTTTTCTTTTACTTCAATTCCTCTGTATCCAAAGTCCTTTTCTACAGGTACTGATGCCCCTAATCATGACCTTGAACCGTATTAAGATTCTGAGTCAAGAACCAGGAGACTGTGCACCTAGGAGGATGTGCCCATCACCGTCACCATCACCATCACCGTCACCATCACCGTGCAGGAGGCCCTGGGCTCAAACCCTGATATCTTGGATGGTACCCAGAGTGCTTTATCCATGGCGAAGAGTTGCTATGTTTCTGTCTTGTCTTTCCCTTTCTTCTTTTATCTGTCAAAATAAGTAAAAAGGCAGAACCCCACTTAGTAGTATCATGTATGCACAAACTCTGCAGAAGAAAAAAAACCACCTGAATCCTCAGAGAAAGACCTGCATTCCACCTGCAAAGGCAAGATTTTCAACAACCAGATGTTGTGATTAGCCAACATTTCAGTTACACAAATAATCCAATCAAATGGTGGTTTCTGGAAGTTATTGTGTATAATAAAAACCTTTGCTGTGCTAAGTAATAGGTCTTCAGAGAGGAAGTCTGGTAATAGTCATCACACACCTGAAGCACTGCATTGCTAAGTACCAGGGTGACTGAGTCACACGATTTGAGATATATTCAAACAGAACATCTGTTTTTGAATGTTTCTTTTCAGCTATAATGCTCAATCACTATAGATTCTAGTTCTCTTTCCTTATTTCTTTTTTAGTATAATTTCTTAGGAATACCTCATACTATACAAAATGTTATCAATACCTCTCTAAGTCTATAAAACAAAGTCATTATTTATTTATTGAAAGCAACTTCTTTTTCTTAACTTTCTCATCTAGTCAGAAAAAAAAAAGGAAAAAAGAAAACGGTTAAGCGCACGTGGTGCCAAGCGCAAGGACCGGCATAAGGATCCCGGTTCGAGCCCCAGCTCCCCACCTGCAGGGGAGTCACTTCACAGGCGGTGAAGCAGGTCGGCAGGTGTCTTTCTCTCCCCCTCTGTCTTCCCCCTCTTCTCTCCATTTCTCTCTGTCCTATCCAACAACGACAACATCAATAACAACAACAATAATGACTACAACAACAACAGAAATCAACAAGGGCAACAGAAGGGAAAATAAATAAATAAATAATAAAAAGGAAATGAAAAAAAAAGAAGAATGAACGAAAAGGAAGAAGAGGGAGTATATTGAGCCGCCGTAGTAGAAGCTATGGCTACTGAGCTTCCTGCTTCTAGTCCCTTCAAAGAGAGGACAGCGCCCATTCTCAAGTGGAATTCTTGTTGTACCCTTCCACTGCTTAAAGGCTTTTGGTGGTACTGAGCTTTCTAGTTCGTTCCAAACTCAGTATGACACACGTGACATTTTCAGTGACAGCCCTGCCTCTCTAACACGGCTTCTCTAGTCTAGACCAACCTGAGTTGTCCCCTTCAGCCTCTCTAGTTCCTTCTGTGGGAATCTCTCGCTCCCACCACCTTGTGCTAAGTGGACTTTAAGTCTGCCTAGACCGCTTCTGAAGTCTTTAAGGTATAGTCCCCCCCCCCGCCCCCCCCATGAGCTGCCCTGCACCCTCTCGCCTAAGTGCCCCTCTTTAAGCCTGTTAGGAGCCTGGTCTGTTACCTAACCATGACATCCATGTTTGTGGCTTCTGTGCCTAACCAGTGTCTTGCAATCCTATCTTACTAAATAAATGAGTTGCTTTATTATTATTATTATTATATTTATTGGATAGAGACAGCCAGAAATCAAAGAGGAAGGAGGTGATAGAGGAGAGAGAGACAGAGACACCTGCAGCCCTGCTTCACTGTCGTTTTCGCCGGGCTGGCTTCACGGGCGGGTAACAGACGACCAGGGACTCATGGCTGGGCTGTAGGCAGTATCTCTTTATTCATGCAGGATGCAGCCCAGTCTAAGCCGAGCTGAGCTAAACTCAAGGTAAAGTACTGTAAAACTCACAATGCTGTCTTTATATATACTTGCCAAGTAGGGTGGAAACAGGATGTGACATAGAGAGGGTGGAGAGAAAAGTGACTGGTGACAGAGTGTGACAAGGAGAGGATCAGGGTGTGACAAGGAGAGGGGGTGGAGCAAAAACATATGAAACAGTGGCGATTGAACCAATGCCCTGGAGGGAGGGTGGTGCTTGTTAACAGCGGTTATGTAAATAGAATGAAGAGGTTATGTAAATAGAATAGTGTTAAGCAGGGGGGATTTAAACCAAATGAAACAGAAGGGGTCTCATGCATACCAACACTTCACCACTTGAGAAGCTTTCCCCTTGCAGGTGGGGACCGGGGGCTCGACCCCGGGTCCTTGCGCATTGGAATGTGTGCACTCAGCCAGGTGCACCACCACCTGGTCCCAAATTTGAAGTTGACATAGTCCGGGTGATGCAGTGAACACGGGCAGGGTACAGGTGTCCCTAGGTTGACCAGAAGTGTAAGTCTGGTTTCCTTGGAGAACACATTGTGATTGATCCAGACAGTGGAAATGTGAACAAGGTAGCTGTTGAACTTGGCCGCGCGCGAATTTGAACTTAGTGCTTCAAATGACCTTTTGAATTTCTTTTTTTTTTTAATTTTTAATATTTATTTATTGGATCTAGACAGCCAGAAATTGAGAGGGAAGGGAAAGAGAGGGAGGGGGAGAGACAGAGAGACATCTGAAGCCCTGCTCCCACCACTCACAAAAGTTTTCCTCTGCGTGTGGGGGACCAGGGGCTTGAACTTGGGTTCTTATGCACTGTGCTGTGTGTGCTTAACCAGGTGATCTTGCCCCAAAATTCTGTTGTCTTCTTCTTATAGTTTCATTAGGGAAATAATTATTGGACAGAGACTGAGAGAAATGGAGGGAGAGGGGGAGAAAGATAGCTGCAGCACAGATTCACCACTTTTGAAACCTCCCCCCTGCAGGTAGGGACCCGGGGGCTTGAACCTGGGTCCTTGCACATGGTAACGTGTGTGTGCTCAACCAGGAGCGCCACCATCCGGTCCCTTTTTTGAGTTTCTAGCACTCACAAGAAAGCCATTCACATGTTTTCTTAATTAAAAAAAATTTTTTTTTTTTTTGCACTGGAGCTGTGATCTGTGCAATTCCATTGCTGCTAGAAGACTCTTTTCCTTGTTCCCCGACAGAGTGAGAGAAAAGTGAAAGAGAGACAGGAGGAAGAGAGACACCACAGTGCTCCCTTTTTCATGGTGCTCTCATGTAGTTGGCAGGGGCTCAAATCCAGATCCTTATCCATGGGGAGGTATGAACTCTGCTGAGTAAATGACCTCCAGTGCCTGCCATTTTTCATACCAGGCAAATCAAGTAAGTATTGTAGCCTGATGCCAGTCATGGACTAGATAACTAACAGACAACATTCTCTCCCTTAAAGCAAGCTTGCTTTCATTTGATCCATTTAATGTGGTTCCCTAACAGTAGTCAAAAGGTGGTAGCAAAGAGAATCAAAAGAGAAATCAGGAATAAATACCGCTCCAACATTACCCAAGACCGTGAGCCTGTGTTGAGTCCCTGTGTCCTGAGAAGCTGCACCTCCCCACCTGACCGCACCTTTGGAGCCTCACCCGCACTGACAGCCTTGCCAGGCTCCTGAGCTCTGCTAGCTGGCCAGTGAGAGCACTTAGTGAGATCGACGTTGCATTCTAGAAATGCTGAGTAATTTCATCTTCTGCCTGCTTTCTAATGATCTGCATTGTGCTGATCCTGAAACTTCATTTCCGCTACTCCCTTTCTGAGTGACTCTTGCCTCATGAATGAACCTGGCAAGTCCTTTGCCCTTAAACCCCACTTTCAACCTCAAAGCTGGCTTGCCTTTGTTTCTACTTGAATTCTTTGACATCCAGGCCAGCGAGGCCTTAAGAACCTCAAATTCTGAAAACAAACGAATACCTTTATCTTTATTCTTTTTCTTTTTATGCTCCTAAAGATATCCAGAATAATAATGAATGGGTTTTGTTAAACTGAGTAGAACTTGTCAAGTCACAAACCTGCCACCATGGGTCTCACTTTCTTCTGTGTCTGGGTCACTAGTTACTGCTGCCTGGGGTCCTTTGTCTCTGCTCAGCCTGAGGGTGATTTTGGCTCTAGGTCACTTCTTCCATTATTTTAACTGTGAAGGCAGACTAAGAGCCTAGGGATTATTTCAAATAATCACAGTTAACATCTAATAAGAACCATATGAACATCAGTGCGCTAAATACATATATACTGAAATCTACCCCTAGAGATGAGTAACTTATCCCCTCTTTACAGGTGGATAACTGAGCCTTGGAGAAGTTAGCGTAACTTAAGGTCACAGCACTAGTAATGGGTTTCACTGATACTGAGGCACATTTTCGAAGTTCTCTGTAATGGATTTGCATCCTTGATGGTTGAGGTTGATGGGTAATGCAGACTCCTGCATCCCAGAGGCAGGAGTCATGCAGGCAAAGCAACTAACTACCTGTATGAACCCAGCAAGGCAGCTCAAGCTGTCATCGTGTGACTTCCTTTATGTGCGTCCTTGGTCCACCAGATCTTGTGTTCAATCTCACATAGCCCAGTTTTGAAGACAGAGTCAATATTTGAGGCAAGGAGGCTTGTTCTCCGCCTGTGACAGGTAATCTGTTTGCTTTGCCTATATCTCAGAGCTTGTGTTCCCCCTCCGCCTGCCCCCACTTATAAATCACTCAGCACTAAAAAGAAAGACACTGTGAACATCAGACTAATTTTAGAGCAAATGGAGTGTGTTCTTGTGGCATCAGTGAGACAAGTGTTTATCACTGGAGAGATAACTGCACTCATTTCCCCACACAGCCACAGCCAGTTACTTCGGAAGATGTGATCCTTGTGAAAAGATGAGACTCCTTGTGGTTGGTATTTTCCCTCTGAGCTATATGCAAAGCAAACAGATTACCTGTCACGTGTGAAGTAATACAAAGATAAGAAACACTGACCAATCTCTGGGAAGCATCCAAAGGCTGACAGTGCACCATGGATGGGTGTCATGTCCTTGTTAAAACGCACGTGTTTCTGTATCAAGAATAAAAGAACAGTGTGTCTTCATAGTTCTTGACGTCTTGCCGTGGGTGAAGTCTTTTAAGTGGCTGATCCAGTTTCAAACTCAAAACCGCCTAGCCTAGAGATCTTACCCAGATCCAGTGCCCCTTGCTTTTACTGTCATGGGAAAATATTTGCAGGTTGTCAGTGGGTTTGCAAATCTTTTTTTTTTTTTTTTTTTGACCAAGGCTTGGTTGATAGTGAATGATGACATCTTTTTATTAAGAATTTAATAGTGAGGGGTCAGGCAGTGGTGCACCTGGTTGAGTGCACAGGTTACAATGCCCAAGGACCGAGGTTCAAACCCACCTGCAGGGGAAAAACTGAGTGGTGAAGCAGGGCTGCAGGTGTCTGTCTGTGTCTCTCTCCCCTTTCCCTCTTGATTTCTGGCTGTCACTATCCAATAAATAAAGATAATAATTTTCTAAAAGAGTAATTTAATAATGATGTATGTATTTATTTGTAACACCGATGATGGCATCTTTATTGAATGTCACATTTAAAGCAGAATCTTTTTTCAACTCCAAGTGCCTCCTGTCTTGCATTATGAAATCTATTTTAAGCCTGGTTTGAGCCTCGGGCTCCCCACATGCAGGAGAGTCGCTTCACAGGTGTTGAAGCAGGTCTGCAGGTGTCTGTCTATCTCTCCCCCTCTCTGTCTTCCCTTCCTCTCTCCATTTCTCTCTGTCCTATCCAACAACGATGACGACATCAATAACAACAACAATAATAACTACAACAATAAAACAACAAGGACGGGAGTCTGGCGGTAGCGCAGCAGGTTAAGCGCATGTGGCACAAAGCGCAAGGACTAGCATAAGGATCCTGGTTTGAGCCCCCGACTCCCCACCTGCAGGAGAGTCGCTTCACAGGCAGTGAAGCAGGTCTGCAGCTGTCTCTGTCTCTCCCCCTCTCTCTCTCCCCCCCCTATTTCTCTCTGTCCTATCCAACAACGACGACAACGAGAATAACTATAATAAAACAACAAGGGCAACAAAAGGGAATAAATAAATATTTTTAAAAAACAAGGCAACAAAAAGGAAAATAAATATAAAATCAATTTTTTAATAATCTATTTTCAGTTAGTCATGTCCTCATTGATGTCATCACTGACCCTGCAGACAGAAAGCTATATACTGCATTCTGGTCCTTGGTCACCTAATAGGAAATTCAGGATCATCACAACTGGGGGGTAGTCAGAGGTACAGGGAACAGCATACCTCTCCCTCCTCAGGTCCAAGGCCAGCTGAGAGCTATATGCAGGTGCCAGGCACATGGACATTAAGGCTTCAGAACTGTGCAGAGGACGCCATCCCCACACAGTCCAGACACAGGTTCATGACAGAACTAGTTAATAGTTTACCTCTGATTTTTCTTTTCTTTTTTTGCCTCCAGGGTTATTGCTGGGGCTTAGTGCCAGCACCAGGAATCCTCTGCTCCTGGAGGCTATTTTTTTCTCCTTTTGTTGCCCTCCTTGTTTTATCGTTGTTGTGTTCATTATTATTGTTATTGTTCAGTTGGATAGGACAGAGAGAAATAGAGAGAGGAGGGGAAGACAGAGGGGGAGAGAAAGACAGACACCTGCAGACCTGCTTCACTGCCTGCGAAGTGACCTCCCTACAGGTGGGGAGCCGGGGTCTCGAACCGGGATCCTTACTCTGGTCCTTGGGCTTTGCGCCAGCGGCTGTGCCGCCCAACCCCCACCCCACCTCTGATTTTTCAGACTGTGAGGACAGGGAAGCAGATCAATACACATTCATGTTGTTAACAAATAGTTTTGCAAAGAGAAAAATATTCACGGCTGAGTCAAAGGACTTCCTGTTTCCTTCTGGATCCTTTGGGCTAAACCACTTCACTGAAAAAGAGGGGGGGTTGAGGGGGTGTGTGGAGTGAGGACAGAGAGAGAGAATGCCCTCCGTGGAGAGTATCACTGCAGTGGGAGGGTCTTCTGGACCTGGGAGACCACGTGTCCCAGGCTTGCACAGTAATGGAGACCACTCAGCATAGATTTCTGCTTTATATTGTCTTCCTTATTCTGGCTCAGTGAGGCAGGTGTAACTTACTTGATTTAGTTAAATGGAGTTATTGGAGAGTTGACACTTCATTCTAACAATACACCTATTGCTACCTGTGCTGTGTCACCTTTCACTTCAGTGTGTGTGTGTGTGTGTGTGTGTGTGTATGTAGGCTGAGTTTAATGCTTCCTGGCCAACTTATTCATTCATTCACTCACTCACTCATTCATTCATTCATTCATTCCTTCATTCAGAGACATCACAGTACTAGCTCCCCCTGGTGCTGTGGCACTGGCATGGGGTCTTGGGGTTTGAACCTGGACCATGTAGATGGGAAGGCACTCATCCTGCCAGTGAAATATTGCTCTGACCTCCCAAACGTCCATATCTTCAGCCCTCTGAATCATGCCAAACATTTGAATTTTGTGAATGCCTGAATGGTATCAACCTATCAATCTAAATTGCTCTAGTAGATTTTATCCTGTTGCCACCAATCACTCTATTCTGGGTCTAATGCTTAACTTTCAGATGAAAATGATGCCCTTTTATAGGGCCTGAGTCCTAAAGAATTTATTCAGATGTTGACTGATATATAAATATAATCACCTTGGGAGCCGGGCAGTAGTGCAGTGGGTTAATCACACGTGGTGTGAAGCACAAGGACCTGCGTAAGGATCCCTGTTTGAGTCCCCAGCACCCCACCTTCAGGGGGGTCACTTCACAAGCGGAGAAGCAGGTCTGCAAGTGTCTTTCTCTCCTCCTCTCTGTCTTCTCTCTCCATTTTTCTCTGTCCTATCCAGCAACAATAAACAACAAATGCAACAAAAAGGGGGGAAAATGGCCTCCAGGAGCAGTGGATTCATAATGCAGGCACCGAGTCCCAACCATAACCTTGGAAGCAAAAATAAAAAAAAATTTAAAAAATAAATAAAAATAATCACTCCACACTGCTAGCATTTTACTGGATGCATTTTTATTTTGTGTGTATCTGTTTTGGTTTTGTACATTTGTCTGGAAGTGTGTCTTTAGCTAAGAGAGTGCCAAAACATAGTAAAGTTGTGTCGTTGTGTTAATTATTTCAAGGGTGAGTCTCCAAGCTCCATTTCTTTGTGTTGCGTTAGTCAGGGCATAGTCTATTTGCAGTTTTTCCTGTCTAAGTTTAGCCAACCTCAATTATAACGCTTGTAGTGAATATAAAAGCGGTGCATGGAAAATGAAAAGGTGAGCTTCCTGTGGCTTCTCTGAATCGTAAAGTGTAAGTGCTTAATTTAGTAACAGTTTTCTGCAGCGGGGAGACTTGTAAAGTAATTGGGGCATAAGTCACACTCCTGTCCCACTGCAGAGCAGATGTTTGACTTTCACCCCATTGATGGGCAGTCGCATACAGTGCATCTACTCGGAGACCGAGAGAAACAGAAGATGCACAACTAGTCATAAGGAGATGGGGGACACCATCTCAGGGGAGGGGTCATAACTGCCAGTCTTTGGAACTGATCCCTGGGCCTTTTCTCCATCTGTCTTTGCTCTTGACACTTTCGCTGGTGTCCTTGCCCCCTCTCTTCCTCACTCACACATGACATTGACTATGTCCCCTCTTCCTCATGACCCCTTTCTGTTCTCTCCCCCATTTCCCGTCTCCAGATCTTTGAGACTTTTACGACAAACACACCCATTTCTCTCTCCCATAACCCCTGCTGCCTCCGTTTGCCTGCGCGGCACAAGCGCTCATTCAGATGTCCAGTCTTGTTTGTAATTTCATAGATGCATTGTTTTGACTCTTCCTTTGCCTAGAACTAGCCAGATGGCCTTGTGGACGTCGTGTTTGTCACCTCCTGGAGCCTCAGTCTTCTCACTTTGAAATGTGAATTCTCTGAAAGCAGAGGTCCTGATAAAACTTAGAGCAAGTGTTTCCCAGATGCACTTATTTATTTCCAGGCCGTAGAGGTGGTTCTTCAACTTGATCGATGTCTGCTCCTAGCTCATCTCTCAGCTAAACTTCACCTTTCTTTTCCAGGGCTGGGAGAGGCTTCTGCCCTCCTTCATCCGGACAGTAGATCCCATCCGAGATCGTTAGAGAAGAGCGCCTGGAGGGCTTTCAAGGAATCCCAGTGCCATCATATGCTCAAACACCTCCACAATGGTGCAAGGATCACTGTGCAGATGCCACCCGCGATCGAAGGCCACTGGGTATCCACTGGGTAAGAGCAATGGGGCAAAAAGTGAAAAAGCCAGAGAGCGTGCTTCCATGCAAAGTCCTTTCGTGAGCCTGCAGACTCTGTACGCAGCTGGTCTTCTGTACAGGTCAACAGTACATGGGAAGTTGCGTAATGTGGTTAGACCCCTTATCCCACTAACATAAGGGACTTGAGCATCCAGAGTTTGGTACCCATAGGAATCATTTCTCCATGAATACTGAGAGGACTGTGATCTGCAAAGATTTAGGTGTTGTCTATGTTCTAACTAAGCAGAACTGCTCTTTGGAACTTTGGTTGGTTAAAAATAATTACATAATAATAATAATAAGAAGAATGCAGTTACATACTGTAGAAATCTTAGTGAAAGTAGAGATGATATTGTACCACTGTTAACCACAAGCATGAGTGAATAGGTCCTTGTTTACAGAACTCTGTGGGACCACTTGTATATTAAAAAAAAAAAAAAAAGCAATTAGCAAGTGAAATTAGGAGTCTGTGTTTCACCAACCCTGAAACATGCCTGGCAAGCTCCTGATGGTCTAAATATTCTAGCCAGAGTCCGGTAATTTAATATGACTTCAGGTTTCTGAGAGTAAGCTGAAAGGTACTCAAGCTACCTTCACTAGCCAGGGTGTAGTTCTTGGATTCATTTTCCAAGCTATGGAGCTGAGATTGATTCTAGTTTTGAGCTCCAGCTTATCTTTTATTCAAGCTTTTAAAAATAGCCTAGAGGCTGACCTGCAGGGTTCTTTCCCTACCCATTCAATTGTTGGGAATTAACAAGGCAAATCCTGGGATCTGATCATCTCACCTTCATCATTTCATTATAGCTTCCAGGTACCCTGGGGAGAGATCAAGTGAGCAGGGAGAAAAGAGGGGAAAAAAATAAATAAAACGAATGGTGTAAGATGATGAAGACACAGAAGTTTTATTTTCTTTTTCCTTAAAATGGGTTTGTCAGAAAACCAATGGCAGATATTTATGTCATCATTATGTGATGTGCTTTTAAATAATTCATCACCTCACTCAGCAGATATTTACTGAGTACCCAAACACTTGTTTTATTTCTTTAAATTGGGGGATTAATGTTCTACAGTCGACAGTAAATACAGTAGCTTGTACATGCATAACATTTCCCAGTTTTCCACATAACAATATAACCCCCACTCAGTCCTCCTCTGCCATCCTGTTCCAGGACGTGAACCCTTCCCCCCACCCACCCCAGAGTCTTTGACTTTGGTGCAATACACCTGCCACAACATCGACTATGGGCCAAGCATTATTACAGATTTTTGTGTACAGACTAGTGACTAAAGGCATCCATAGCCCTTCCTTCAGGAGTTTTACAAGTAAGCAGCCAAAGTAGTACTACGAAGATCAGAAAACAACAGATGCTATGGGTAGATACCAGGGGACCCTATTCCAGGACAGGGTGGGGTCAGGAAAGGCTGCCGCAGAAGAGGACACTTGAGCTGAGATGTCTTTGGCTGTCCAAGTCACAGAAAAGCTTTCTACCCAAAAGAACTAGCAGAAGTTGGATTGGAGCGACTGAGCGGGGGGGGAAAGAGCCCCAGTGAGGCTGCAGAGGGAAGCAGAGCCACCTTCTAGGCCCCTTGCACTCCAGGTCTCCTCTCCAGTTTGACTTGATACAGATCTACGTATGTGTGTAGGGTGGGAGTTGGGGTGGTTAAGTGCACATTATGTGAAGCACAGGGCCGGCACCAGGATCTTGGTTGAGCCCCCGGCTCCCTACCAGCAGAGGGGTCGCTTCATAAGCGGTGCAGTAGGTCTGCAGGTATCTATCTTTCTCTCCCTCTCTCTATCACTTTCTCCTTTCTTGATTTCTCTCTGTCCTGTCCAATAAAATGGAAAAAATGGCCACCAGGAGCAGTGGATTCATAGTGCTAGCCCCAAAGCCTGAGCAATAACCCTTGAGGCAAAAAATAAAATAAAATAAAATAAAACAAAGTCAACCAATAATGTGTGAGAGAAAGATAAGAGCCCTGATTTGTTACATGCGAAGCCTGGGGCATGACAAATTAACCATAGTGTGTGTATATATATATATATATATATATATATATAGAGAGAGAGAGAGAGAGAGAGAGAGAGAGAGAGAGAATGTGTGTGTGTGTGTGTGTGTGTGTGTGTGTGTGTGTGTGTGTGTGTATGTGTATGATACATACGTATTGACACTCTACCTGACAAATAACCTCCAGGATGCCAAACTTGACTCCTATTCTCAGAGAATTGAAAAGCCATTGAAGAGTTGTCAGCAAGGACTTTGCTTAGGGCATCAGACAAGACACTGTTCGCTGTATGACAAAGGAGATACCCAATTAGAAGACTGCCGTGACAGTTCCTCTACCCAAAAGAACTAGCAGACTAGATCGAGGCCTCGCTGGAGTGGCAGAGGGGTTAAGGGGAAAGTGGACGCACTCAAGACACGCTGAGCTTTGAAGGCTAAATCGTCAGCTGGCCATGCTTAGCTATAACATTAGAAGTTGAGTGATCTTCTTTCAGCCTCTAAGATCATTAATCGCTGCTCGTGCTAAACTTCTCTTTCCTTGGCTGGTAGGGAGGGGGATGGTGTATGGAGACCCTGGGTCTTCCCTTTCTCCTTCCTTAGGGAAGAGAGGCACTCAAGGCACCTCAGCATTGAGTCCGTACATTATTATTTGACACCAATAAAGAGCCTTTTCTTATCAAAGACACCCGCTTCAACACAATGGTGATTCATTGGTCTGTTGTCTAAAATAGGGAAATTAAGAGATTCTGACACCAGTCATGGGGATTTTAACTTGATTTAGCAAATGAGAGTCAGCACAAGCCCCAATTATTGTACAGAACAGACATAATACATATATGCTCCATAGACATGTTCTATACTTAGTGTATATGATTTATACATTATAGACAGGAGCAGTTATAAGGTCAAAATTGATATGGTTTGGTGAAAATTACGACGCTGCTGAGACTAGGATCTAGCTAAAGGTTGGGGACAGGAAAAAAAAAGCCCATGGGCTATTGCTTCATGCTTATGAATTGGTAACATTTGGAACAGCATAAAAACTGAGCCTGTCTTCAAACCTCTTGAGAAGTTAGTGCTCTGTAGGCACAGATGAAATATTTCTGGCCTAGGAATTATATTTATTGTATAAGTATTTATTATGTATTGTATAAATATGTATTATATTTATTAAATGGCTTAGCATCTAATGCCACAGCATAAAACATTGTGTCATTGTCAGCACACACAAAAGGAAACCTTTTTCTGTTAGGGTAGCTTTGCTCTCCTTGATTGATAATTCTTTGCTAAGTGGAGAAATTCATGGTGACTGGATGGGAGAGTGAGTTTCAGTTGCTTCTAATGGACACCTCCCCCAAACCTGCCCCTATTCCAGGGTAAAGGACATGTGGCACTAGCCTCCTCTAGGCAAGGTTCATAAAGCAGAAGGGCTCAAGAAACCAGTCACATAAAGGCACTTATTTTATAGGCCAGCATTGCAGTCTCATCTTCCTGCCAGAAAAAATAATGCTGTAAGTTAGACCCACACATGAAACAAGCAAAGAGGAGGGGTCTTCTGCTCTCCTGGCTTGCTCCAAGCATGCATGGAAGGCTTTGCGAGCCAGACTCTTTGTGAAGACCCTGGAGCCAGACTGCCCAGATTCACGATCTGGCTGGGATGCTGCTAGTTATGTGGCCTTGGGCACAATAACTCACCTTTCAGACTTTGGTTTTCCCATCTGGAAGATGTGGTTGATAATACCCACCTGACACAAAAGCTGTTGTGAAAAGTCATGGAGCTGGTGTCTGTAAAAGTCTTTGAACTGTGTCTTATCTGAGAAAGCATTTTGTTAGGATTACCAATACTTCTTTTCTTTTATTTTACTTATTTATTGGATAGAGACAGCCAGAAGTCAGGAGGGTATGGGGACAGAGAGAGGGAGAGAGACAGAGAGACACCTGCAGCATTGCCTCACCACTCACAAAGCTTTCCCCCGGCGGGTGGGGACCATGGACTAGAACCTGGATCCTTGTGCATTACAACATGTGCGCTCACCCGGGATCGCCGTTACGACTGACAACCACTGTCACTACCGCTCCTACTCCTACTGCCTCTTCTTCCCCTTCTCCTCCTCTTCTCTTCCTCCTCCCCCTTCTTCTTTTTCTCCTTTTTCCTTTTCTTCTTCTCTTAATTTTTAAACCTTTTACATTTTTTATTAATGATTTAATACTTATTTACAGGATTGTAAGATGATTACCATTACTTCCTACCTCTGATAAGCCTCTTTTTTAAAAAAAATATATATTTATTCATTCCCTTTTGTTGCCCTTGTTTTATTGTTGTAGTTATTATTATTATTGTCATCGTTGTTGGATAGGACTAAGAGAAATGGAGAGAGATGGGTGAAGACAGAGAGGGGGAAAGAAAGATAGACACCGGGAGTTGGGCTGTAGCGCAGCGGGTTAAGCGCAGGTGGCGCAAAGCACAAGGTCGGCGTAAGGATCCCGGTTCGAGCCCCCGGCTCCCCACCTGCAGGGGAGTCGCTTCACAGGCGGTGAAGCAGGTCTGCAGGTGTCTATCTTTCTCTCCCCCTCTGTCTTCCCCTCCTCTCTCCATTTCTCTCTGTCCTAACAATGACAACATCAATAACAATAATAACTACAACAACAACGAAAAACAAGGACAACAAAAGAGAAAATAAATAAATAAAATATTTAAAAATAAATAAAAGTAAATAAATAAAAAGAAAGAAAGAAAGACACCTGCAGACCTGCTTCACCGCTTGTGAAGCGACTCCCCTACAGGCAGGGAGCCGGGGTTCGAACCGGGATCCTTACGCCAGTTCTTGCGCTTTGCACCACCTGCACTTCACCTGCTACGCTACTGCTCGACTCCCAGTAAGCCTCTTTTTTCAAACCTTTTAAGCTTAAAATATCTTCCTTCTCCTTTCCCTCTCCAGCTGTGAGGTGAGGTCAGGCCCCGAGTTCATCACACGGTCTTACAGCTTCTACCACAATAATACCTTCAAAGCCTTTCAGTTCTACTACGGGGGCAACCGCTGCACAAACCCCACCTACACCCTTGTCATCCGGGGCAAGATCCGCTTACGCCAGGCCTCCTGGATCATACGTGGGGGCACCGAGGCCGACTACCAGCTTCACAGCGTCCAGGTCATATGCCACACGGAGGCCGTGGCAGAGAGGCTCAGCCAGCTGGTGAACCGCACATGCCCAGGCTTCATGGCCGCGGGGGCCGCCTGGGTGCAGGACGTGCCCTATGAGCTGTGGCGCGAGGAGAACGGCTGTGAGTGCACCAAGGCCGTGAACTTCGCCATGCACGAGCTGCAGCTCATCCGCGTGGAGAAGCAGCATCTGCAGCATAACCTGGACCGCCTGGTGGAGGAGCTGTTCTTAGGGGACATCCACACCGACGTCTCCCAGAGGATGTTCTACCGGCCATCCAGCTACCAGCCACCCCTGCAGAATGCCAAGGTATCTGTGACAGCTGCTGCCCTTCCCGCTGCAGGCTGGCTCCCCACTAGACAAAACGGCTAACCCTTTGTGAGTTTGGGCCAGAGTGGGAAGGGAGAGGGAGGCCGGCTGCCTGGGAGGCACAGGGAACTGGGGCCAAGAGACCTTGGCAGCTGCCACATTGCTCCTGAAAAGGACCCACAATGTCCTTTGCTGATCTTGGTGATGGTAGTAGTGGGTTTGGTGGTGTGGTAGAGGCATTTACAAATAGAAAGTTCTGGGGGCTGGGCAGTAGCGCAGTGGGTTAAGTGCAGGTAGGGCGAAGTGGAAGGACTGATGTAAGGATCCTTGTTTGAGCCCCCGGCTCCCCATGGGGGGGGGGGGTTGCTTCACAAGCGGTGAAGCAGGTCTGCAGGTGTCTGTGTCTTTCTCTCCCCCTCTCTGTCTTCCCCTCCTCTCTCCATTTCTCTCTGTCCTATCCAACAACAATAACAACGGCAAGGGCAACAAAATGGAAAACATAGCCTCCAGAAACATTGGCTTCATAGTGCTGACACCAAGCCCCGGTGATAACCCAGGAGGCAAAAAAGAAAAAGCAAAAAGGAAAGTTCATAAGTCCCTATTCAGCTTTAACATGGTAGGAAGCTCTTCTGTGATTCTAAGTCAAAAGCATTAGACAAGGACGGAGGTGTTCTAAACACACGGTGGAAAGACTGGAAACACCAGTGACTCCAGCACCAGAGGGGAAGTGACAGTGCTGTTGTCTGCAGAGGGCGGCAGACCCTGAGGATCTCCCCCCACTCCACATGACAGCAGTCACCCCCTACCCAAAGTTACATTTACCCACAGTCAACTACAGTCTGAAAATACCTACAACCAAGTATCTTTTCAAGGACAGTTTAGTGCTTTCCAGACTTCCTTTCTCCCTCTCTCTCTCTCTCTCCCTCCCTCTCTCTCTTTCCCTCTCCGTCTCCCTCTCCCTCTCCCTCTCCCTCTCCTTCTCCCTCTCCCTCTCCCACCCCTCTCTCTCTGCTAGAGGGTGAGAGAGAGAGATAGGGAGAGGGAGAAAGAGACACAGGAGAGACCCCTTCAGTACTGCTACACCACTGAAGAAGCAAGAGTTTGAAACTGGGTCCATGCACTTGGCAGTGTGTGTGCTCTACCAGATGTGCCACCACCTGGCCTGCAGTAAAACATCTGGAGAGATCACAGTCACATAGCTCCTGTTGTGTTATCATGATTTAGTGTGTTCACCTCTTACTACGCCTAGCTTATCAGTCTAGCTTTCCCGTAAGTATGTACACAGAGGAGAGAACACGGTGTGTGCAGGATTCTACCCATGTATGGTTCCACAGATCTACTGAGGGGTCTTGGAATGTGATCCTTAGAGACACGAGGGATGGCGTACCTGCTTTCTTTATAGGTAACTTGTACAGACGATACTACTAGCCTTTTTGGCAAACCAACAAACAAAAAACCCCCTGAAGTTTAAGAGGTTAAGTTTCCTGCCCAAAACCCCTGGTTAGTGAGTTTAAGAGGTTAAGTTTCCTGCCCAAGACCCCCTGGTTAGTGAGTTTCAGTGCCAAAACTAAAACTTCTTTCTCCAGACCTTTTTTTCTTTTTTTTCTTTTTCTTTTTTTATCTGTTTGATAAAGTGAGATGTGAAGTTCTGTCAGAAGAGAGAACAGAGGGTCCAGAGAGGTCAGGAAACAATTAAAACCTTATAATGCTCTTTTCTTAAATGATAGGCCAGTAATTATATTTGGAATTCACAAAGCATTTCCTTCCCACAGACCCCGAATCCATGTCAGCATGTAACCTGACCCTTTTCAACACAGAAGTTCAAGGCAGGGAGAGGTGGTCCATACAGGATACTGGCCATGGCCAGCCAAGGGGGCAGGCGGTCGGTCGTGTCCAGAGCTGCTCTCCACATCAGGCTGGTTTATGTGACCTCATCTCTGGAACACTTGTCTCAGGGTTTGATTTTTAGATATCATTTTATTTTTTCTTCTTAGTGCTCTGAACTCTTTCATGGCTGGCGGAGATATCACGGAGTACATTCCCTGCCAAAGACCACTCTGTTATCTTCTTTTTATCTGTGTTACTGTGAGCTCATGTAATGAAAGTCGCCTTTATTATAATTATGGAAACTCTGCTGAGGAAGCCAGCTTGGCGGAGGCTGTTTCCTCTGATTGCCCCTCGTCAGGGAGAGAGACCTGTTTCCATATGTGAGGGACAGTCGGTGCCATGTGTGTGTGAGAGAGCTGACTCCACGCATGAGGTGAAGCCGGGTTGAGGACACAGTGCTTCCCAGGCTTCTGCATTTGGGCAGCTCACGACTGAGAACATGACTCAGAATGCCACTGAGGGGTAGGTAGTTCCAGGGCAGAACAGGAGCCAGGCCCACTGTGCTATTTCTGCCTTGTAATTCCAGATACGCTGAGGAAGACAGGTGAGTCAGGAAAGGGAGAAGGTGGCTTCCTGCCCATCTCCATCAGCTCTTCTCAGGATGATCATTTCACAGGTCTGTGCAAAGGCCTCCAGAAGACCATCTGAGGGGGCTGGGCAGTAGGGCAGCCAGTGAGTGGGCACGCACGGGCACTCAGGTCAAGGCCCCGTGAGTGGGCACGCACAGGCACTCAGGTCAAGGCCCTAGTCTCCCCCTTGCAGGGAGGAAACTTCAGAAACAACGGAGCAGGCTGCAGGAGCCTCTTTCTCCCTCTTTCACCCTATTTATCTGTTTCTATAGTAATAAAAAAAAAAGTCCTCCAGGAGCAGTGGATTCTTTATGTAAGCACCAAGCCCCAGTGATAAGCTGAGTGACAGATAGAGGGAGAGGGAGAGATAGAATTGGCGGAGAGAGGGAGGGAGGGAGGGAGAGGGAGAGAGAGAGGGGGAGAGAGAGAGAGAGAGAGAGAGAGAGAGATTCTGCCATAGGGTTGGCACTTGAGTGAAGTGAGTGCTAAGCTGACTTTTTTTTTACACCTCCTGGGGCAACTGTTAGCAAGAATGGGCTTCCAGTTCCTTGGTGGGACCCTTCTAGTTGGTGACTTGGTCCAGAGTCCCTGAGCACTGAGCACTGTGGCTAAGCGACACTTATGAAAGCCCCTCTGGGAGATAGTACTGGGCAAAGGAAACGTGCAGATGTGCATTTATTTGGCTGACTCTGAGCACAGTTGAGCCAACTTTCAAATTATCTCTAGAAATAGGAGGTAAGAATGTCTTGAAAAAAGTGGTCCCCAGTACAGACAGAAATCTTACGGGAGCCAAGAACACTAACCCCTATCTCACCCTGAGCCTCTCCGGAGACCCACTAAACAGCAGAACCCATTCACCCAGGCTCACCCTCCAACACAGACACTCCAGAGCAGCAAAATAACCCAGATTGGGAGCAGCGGAAGAGAAACTAAGTACGGAGCATCTGTCTGCTCCAGGAGCAACCAACTGGACTGGAGCCTGGACCGCTCACCCGCTGTATCTCACCTTGGGCTGGACATAGGCAAACATACAGGCTAAGATGTTATTTTTATTTTATTTTATTTATTTTATTTAGTTTATCTTTTGCCTCCAAGGTTATCACTGGGTCTCCGTGCTGACTATGAATGTGCTCCTGGTGGTTATTCTTTTTTTATTTTATTGGTTAGGACATTGAGAAATTGAGAGAGAAAGGGGGTGGGTGGAGGTGGTGGTGCACCTGGGTGAACACACATGTCACAGTGCACAAGGACCCGGGTTCAAGCCCCTGGTCCCACCTGCAGGGGAAAGCTTTGTGAGTAGGGCTGCAGGTGTCTCTGCCTCCCCCTTCCCTCTTGATTTCTGACTGTCTCTATCCAATAAATAAAGATAATAAAAATATTTTTATATTTATTTACTTATTTTCCTTTTTGTTGCCCTTGTTGTTTTTTATTGTTATAGTTATTGTTATTATTGATGTCATCGTTGTCGTTAGATAGGACAGAGAGAAATGGAGAGAGGAGGGGAAGACAGAGAGGGGGAAAGACAGACACCTGCAGACCTGTGCGCTTAACCCGCTGTGCTACCACCCAACTCCCAAAATATTTTTTTTAAAGAAGAGAGAAAGATAAACACTTGCAGACCTGCTTCACTGCTTGTGAGGCATCGCGCCTGCAGGTGGGGAGCCAGGGGCTCAAACCTGGATCCTTGCGCGGGTCTTTATGCTTAGTACTATGTGTGCCTAATCAGGTGACCTACCGCCCAGCCTCCCCCCCAACAGGCTAAGTTGTTTTTCCTTTTTTTAAAAAAAATTTACATTATCTTTATTTTTGTTGGATAGAGACAGCCAAAAATTCAGAGATAGGGGGAGATAGAGAGGGAGAGAGACAGAGAGACTCCTGCAACCCTGCTTCACCACTTGTGAAGCTTCCCCCTCTGCAGGTGGGAACCGGCGGTAGCATGGGGGGTGCCCAAACCCAGATCCCTGCACAAAGTAACATGCACTCAGCCAGGTGCGCCACTGACCAGCCCCGGATTTTATTTCTCTACCAGCAAACACTTAGCCTGGGCTTTTTGACTCCTCAAGCTCTTTGAGAGCTTAAAAAAAAAAATAAAAGGATTCATTCTACCCACCTTTTTTACTTATTACTCAGTACTTTCATCCTGCACTTGCTGCTGAACAGCAGGCCTGACTCCTCAGAAGGAGGTCTGACAGGTGCAGTGTTTTCCTGAGACTTGCAGACCCAGCTGAGTCCCTTCCACTTGTCCCCTGTCTCTCCTCCTGCTTAGGATGTCAGCATCCCTGAACAGAGCTTGTCTGTTGGCAAAGCAAGGTTACATACTTGTGGCTCTTGGAAGTGCATTATTAAACACTGACGTGGAAATTAAAGATGACTGTTGTAGGTTGACCTTAGAGTTTTTATAAATACAAAGTTGGAACTCCCCCCCCCCCCATCCCTTCACACTGTCTGGATAAACTGGCCACAAAATGGACTTTGGAAACACTAACTAATCCTGGAAACTAATTTTTTCCCCCCCTTGGGCACCAGCTGTGAGTTGTTGGTAGTGTTATCTAGCCTTTTGGAGCCTTCATGTGTCCTTTATATAAAAGGATAAAAATAAAAGCAGGGAGTCGGGCTGTAGCGCAGTGGGTTAAGCGCAGGTGGCGCAAAGCACAAGGACCGGCATAAGGATCCCGGTTCGAACCCCGGCTCCCCACCTGCAGGGGAGTTGCTTCACAGGTGGTGAAGCAGGTCTGCAGGTGTCTGTCTTTCTCTCCCCCTCTCTGTCTTCCCCTCCTCTCTCCATTTCTCTCTGTCCTATCCAACAACGACAACAACAATAATAACTACAACAATAAAACAACAAGGGCAACAAAAGGGAATAAATAAATAAAATAAAATATTTTTTTTTAAAGTGAAAAAAAATAATAAAATAAAAGCAAAGGGCAGGCTAGTGGACAGAGTGCTATGTGGTGTTTGGAAGGGGGACACTCACAGAGCTCTCTCTTTACCAGGGTTGAGGTAAACCCCTTTCTGTGCAGACAGACCCATGAATGAAAATGACAGTTGACAGCTGGCCAAGGGTTACCCAAGTGTTTTATGATGCCCAACTTTTAAAATGTTTCCTTCCATTTCCCCCCTCTACTCTAAGGCAGCTGTGGGAATATTTTGCCTGACTGCTAACAAGGAGCCTCTTTAAACCTTAGATATGATTCCCTGACTTAAGAAATGATAAGGCTGGAAAGTCCCAGGGACTGAGTTATTATCCAGAAGATACTGTGAAGCAAAAAACAAACAAACGAACAAATAGCAGCAACAACAAAACCCTAGTAGGTACAGAAGAGGATGGATAATATGGTACCATCCTTCAAAATCAATAGTAAAGAAGGTGGCTTATAAAGGAATTTTTCTGGAAAGGTATACAGGAAATGACGGTAATTCCCTCTAAGGAAGAGAGGCAGTTGGAATAGTGACATGTCACTGTGTGCCTTTTCATGCATGTTGTAATTTGTGTCATGATCTTTCAATACCTAAACACCATCATCACTCAAAATTCAATTAAAAAAAAAAGGAGCAATTCTGAATCTCAGTGAAGTTCCGTGACCACAGATGAAGATGGTGGCTAGACTGAGAGGAATGCTCAGGGCTGGCATCCAGAGCCCTGCCCAGCAGCTGACTTGCCTGGGGACTAGGAGCAGAGGGCCTTCGGGGGCCAGCCTCCTGGGTCCACAAGGCTTTGGGAGCTGAAAGAAACCCTTCTTCTCTTGTTGTCCCTGGCATGTCCATCTTGGCCGGCAGGAAGCTGTTAGATCCTTCCCCAGGACAACTAGGAGAAGGAATGAATGGTCTTGGCCAGCGCTGTCCCAGACACAGCGGACGCAAAGCTCCAGGTGCTTGCTGCCTGTGGCAGGTCAGGTCGCTGCCCTGCTGGGAGTGTGGGAGTGGGGCGGAGGGAGGCTGGGAGCACATCCGGAGGACACCCACAGCCCCCCCCCCCCCCCCCCCCCCCCCCCCGTTCTTTGAACTCTGCCTTCCCTAATTGCAGGTCCACAGAGACCTGGCTGAAAATTAGTTTAAATGCTAAATTGAGTTTGAAACCACGAGTCTCAGCCCCTCTGGAAATGGGACACCATGTAAAAATAGAAACTTTAAATCACCTTGTTTTTCTAAGCTTTATGCAGCTTTGCTATGAGGTTGAGGGTTTTTTTTTTTCTTTTGCTTCTTCTTCTTGCAAATAAATTATGTTTGAAGGGAATCAGGTGTGCTGGGAGGATTCTTTCAGGGTATTTGTCTACTCTTCATTTTAAAAAAAAAATCGAGGCGGCCTAAAATAACTCTGAAAGAAGACGCTTTTCCTGAATCGAGTTTAACATAAGGGCAGTCGTTGAATCCTCTGCTTGGGTTCTGCACAGCTGACAGTTCAGCCAGGTTTCTTCTCCCAGTGGTAGAAAGAGAATCAAATAGTAATTAAAAGCAAATGATTGCCAGGGCTGTTTGGAAGGACCAGAGCCTCAAGATCAGGCACATAAGCAAATGGAACTGGTCTTTCTCCAAAGCCCTGTGCTGATTCAGCCACAGAGCCATAAATCAAAGGGGTTGTCTGAAACCCAGACAACTTTCCTCAAGCCATGTTTCTTGAATTTTCTAACCCAGCACATACACAGTGCTGTGGCTGTCTGCCCGTCAGAGAGAGAAAAACACCAGCGTGTTTTTCAGAGTAGGTGAGCCCCTGTGCTTGAGGGAACTGTCACTACGCTTTCTCCCTTGACATCTGTGGAGTCTTCTAGACTGTGAATCAGTATTTGTTTGGGGGTCGGGGGAGCTTGTCTACTCCAGAGCCTTTTTGGAGCAGGTGAAAAAATACAGATGAATTGTGAGACTTTGCGCTATTTGTAACTTTGGAGGAAACTTGAACCAAGTGGCTCTAGACAGTAGATATTTTTCAGCTCAGCTTTGGGGGATGTGTCTCCAGCAGGAAGAGGTCCCTTAGGCATATGCTTGGCAGGGTTGCTGGATAGATGGCTAGTTGATTGGGTATCTGCAAGGTAATAGAAGGGACCTAGAACTTATGAAAAAAAAATGTGTCCACTTTTTGTCATTGTAGGGAAAGGACAGGGGCTTGCAGAGGGGTGGGAGATAAGTTGTTAGAATGATCGAAGACATCATGACCTAGAACAGTTTCAGATCCCCCCCACCTCTGTGTGTGTGTGTGTGTGTGTGTGTGTGTGTGTGTGTGTGTGTGCGCGCGCTTACCAGGACACTACTCAGTTCTGGTTTATGGAGGTGCTGGGTATTGAACCTGAATCCTTTCATGCTATCTCCCCAGCCCTCGGGAATTAGTTTTATATCAGGATAAGTCCCAAAGAAAAACTGCAAGCTCACTGGAGCTAGCTGTTAACTATGAGGCAGCAAATATACACTATATATATATGAGGCAGCAAATATACATGATATATATATATATATATATATATATATATATATATATAGCAGTTGGGGTTGCACAGCAGGGTCTTAACACTGAAAAGTTTGCTTATTTGTTGTTTTTAAAATTTATTTCCTTTTTGTTGCCCTTGTTTTTTTATTGTTGTTGTAGTTATTATTATTGTTGGTGTCGTCATTGTTGGATAGGACAGAGAGAAATGGAGAGAGGAGGGGAAGACAGAGAGGGGGAGAGAAAGACAGACACCTGCAGACCTGCTTCACCACCTGTGAAGCGACTCCCCGCAGGTGGGGAGTCGGGGCTTGAACCGGGATCCTTACGCCAGTCCTTGAACTTTGCGCCACGTGCACTTAACCCGCTGCACTACTGCCCGACTCCTGGGTTTGCTTATTTGTACATTTTATTTGGGCCGACATATGAAGTGTCGTGCCTCTGCTGTACTGCCCAGTGTCTGTCATGACCTTTTAGTACAGAAACAGTTTGCTGTGATTCTTGTCTCCAAACTATTTTAGCAAGCATGCAAGGTTGTTTCATTTAAGAAGTTAGCAGACTAGGAAATACTCATTGTCAGGGACAATGCAAGTGGCAAATGTTTCATCCCTTAAAAGGCAAGAAAGCTGAAAGGGCAGAGGGAAGGCCTGGGCATGCCGGAAGCTGACCATTCCGGAAGTCTATGCTGAATGCCTCCTGCCTTGGAGGCCTGGCTGAAGCCTTTGGGGGAGAGAGGAAGAGAAATGATCCAAACCTTGAGGCCCCTTGGTTTTATAGTAAGTTTAATTTACTTTTCACTATTAGTCTACTTTAACTTTTTATAGACATGGAAAAAATGATCAAATAGAGATCAATAAAATCCTATAAAGCCATTTTTTAAAGATTTTAAAAAATTTATTTATTTATTTATTCTCTTTTGTTGCCCTTGTTCTTTATTGTTGTAGTTATTATTGTTGTTATTGATGTCTTCATTGTTGGATAGAACAGAGAGAAATGGAGAGAGGAGGGGAAGACAGAGAGAGGGAAAGATAGACACCTGCAGACCTGCTTCACTGCCTGTGAAGCGACTCCCCTACAGGTGGGGAGCCGGGGGCTCGAACCGGGATCCTTACACCAGTCCTTGTGCTTTGCGCCGCCTGCACTTAACCTGCTGCACTACCGCCCGACTCCCTGTAAAGCCATTATTAAAGTCTTTCTACTCAAGAGCCAGACTTTTTTTTTTTAATTGATTTAACAGTGACTGTCAAGATTGTAGGATGAGGGGTACAATTCCATACAGTTCCCACCACCAGAGTTCCATATCCCATCCCCTCCCCTCCATTGGAAGCTTCCCTATTCTTTATCCCTCTGGGACTATGGACCCAGGATCATTATGGGGTGCAGAAGGTGAGAGATCTGGCTTCTGTAATTGCATCTCTGCTGGACATGAGCGTTGGCAGGTCGATCCACACTCCCAGCCTGTTTCTATCTTTCCCTAGTGGGTCAGGGCTCTGGAGAGGTGGGGTTTCAGGACACATTGGTGAGGTCGTCTGCCCAAGGACATTGGGTTGGCATCATGGTAGCATTTGCATCGTGGTGGCTGGAAAGCATTAAGATATAAAGCAGATATAAATCGAGTCTCAGCGGGTTAAGCACACATGGCACAAAGCATGAGGACCGGTGTAAGGATCCCAGTTTGAGCCCCCGGCTCCCCACCTGCAGGGGAGTCGTTTCACAGGCGGTGAAGCAGGTCTTCAGGTGTCTGTCTTTCTCTTCCCCTCTCTGTCTTCCCCTTCCTGGAGGCCATTTTTACCTGAATACTGATATTTGAGGAAACAAGCACATTTGTTTTTCAGAGACTGAGACACAGTCTTCTTTAGAGCAACCAGAAGTGAAGTGATCGCAGTTGATGTTTTTAAAACTACAGCTTGCAGAAGTCAGGTGGTGGCACACCTAGTTAAGCGCACATAGCACTAAGAGCAAGGACCCATGTGAGGGTCCCCCACTCCCCATCTGTAGGGGGAACGCTTCATAAGTGGTGAAGCAGGACTGCAGGTGTCGCTCTTTCTCCCTCTCTAATCTCCCCTCCCCTCTCAGTTTCTCTCAGTTTGTCTCTGTCTCTAGCCAATAAAATGGAAAAAATGGCTGCCAGCAGCAGTAGATTAATAGTGTTGGCACCCCAGGATGCTGGCCAGGCTTCCCTGGACTGAAGACCCCACCAATGTGTCCTGGAGCTCAGCTTCCCTAGAGACACACCCTACTAGGGAAAGAGAGAGGCAGACTGGGAGTATGGACCGACCAGTCAACGCCCATGTTCAGCGGGGAAGCAATTACAGAAACCAGACCTTCTACCTTCTGCAACCCTCAACGACCCTGGGTCCATGCTCCCAGAGGGCTAGAGAATGGGAAAGCTATCATGGGAGGGGGTGGGTTATGGAGATTGGGTGGTGAGAATTGTGTGGAGTTGTACCCCTTCTACCTTATGTTTTTGTTCATTAATCCTTTCTTAAATAAAAATTTAAAAAAAAATTAAAATAAAAAAAATAGTCTTGGCACCGAACTCCAGCGATAACCCCAAAGGCATAAAATAAATAATAACAATAATAATAGTTACAGCTCGCAAACCTGGTGGTGGGAATAGGAGGAAGGGAAGTAGAAGCAGGCTGTTGAGGAACCCCTCAGTGAGCAGGGTCGCTGGTGGCTGGGCAACTCCTCCTGCATCATTTAAATGATTTCCCTAGAGGGCTGCTGGAGCATCTCAGCGACCTCGCTGAAAGGCACTGGCCAGAACACCACCGTCCTGTCTGTAAGTTTGGAAATTTGAATCTGAGCACTGGGCTCGCTGGTTTCACTTGGAGTGTGTGAGCTCTGAGTTGTAAGGTGCTGCTCAGGATGGCTCTGGCTGGCAGGTAGAGAAGGCTGATCCTGAGAGTGAGGAGCGAGTGTGAAGTTCCTTTGAAAGACACAGACAGCATACACAGTAGCCAGAGACACCCCTGAGACACACTTTATCATTTTATATATATATATATATATATATATAATTTTTAATTTATTTCCCTTTTGTTGCCCTTGTTTTTCAAGGTAGTTATTATTGTTGTTATTATTGTTGTTATTGTTGTTGTTGTTGGATATTGTTGTTGTTGTTGGATAGGACAGAGAGAAATGGAGAGAGGAGGGGAAGACAGAGAGGGGGAGAGAAAGATAGACACTTGCAGACCTGCTTCACCACCTGTGAAGTGACTCCCCTGCAGGTGGGGAGCCAAGGGCTCGAACTGGGATCCTTACGCCCGGTCCTTGCACTTTGCACCACATGCGCTTAACCCACTGCACTCCCGCCCGACTCCCACACTTGGTCATCTTACCAAGGAATGTGCCTGTGTGTGTCCCCCACTCCCTGCTCCTTGCCAGGAAGGACTCTCCCTAGAGTGAGTGGGGTTGGGTACTGATCTGGGGCTGGCCTCCCCTCATCCCTTGCATCAGGTAAGCAGGTACCTGTGACAATCCCTATTTCCTACAGGAGGACATTGAAACAGAGAGGTTAGTGAGTTGCCTAAGATCACTGGTTATTAATTGGCAGTCACTTCTGGAAGCAAGGGTTGGTTACCCAGAATCCTCAGAACCAGGCTGGGTGCATCTCTTTCTGTGTGAGCATAATGTGTTGTGGGCGGGGCGGGGGCAGGAGGGGGAGTACTCGCCTCCATTTTCTTTCTTATTTATTTATTTTTTATCTTTATTATTTATTTATTGGATAGACACAGCCAGAAATTGAGGGAAGGGGGTTATAGAGAGGGAGAGAGACAACTGTAGCCCTGCTTCACCACTTGTGAAGCTTTCCCCCTGCAGGTGGGGATCGGGGACTCGAACCTGGGTCCTTGGACACTGTAGCATGTGCTCAACCAGGTGCGCCACCACCTGGCCCTGTCATCCATTTTCTTGAGGTGATTTGTGGACAGAAGCTCAGTGCTGACCACAGTCTACCAGACACTCCCCGCCCCCCCACCCCCACCCCATGTTCTCCCAGTCATTTGTTGGAAAGCACAGACAGCAAATGAACTGGGACCCTGGACTGGTGAAACCCCCACCTGCCTCTCACCCTGAAGCCTATGGGACCTCATCACCAACAAGCCACAGGTGATGTTAGCAAAGGAAGCATCTCCTACCCTCACTTGCAACTCCAGGCTCATTTCAGAGGCACAGAAACAATCGAGTGAGCATCGAGTTCTTCTCCAGAGGGGCTATGCAGCAGTGGTAGCTAGTAGGCCTGTCCATCCACCCTCTCAGGAAGCCAAGCAACTAACTGCATCACTACCACAGCCGCATCACGTGGCACTAGTGAGCTCTAGAAGTGAGAAGAAATTGCAGATCTGGGGAGTTGGGTGGTAGCACAGCGGGTTAAACGCTCGAAGCGCAAGGACCGGCTAAAGGATCCTGGTTCGAGCCCCCAGCTCCCCACCTGCAGGGGAATCGCTTCACAGGCAGTGAAGAAGGTCTGTAGGTGTCTATCTTTCTCTCCCCCTCTCTGTCTTCCCCTCCTCTCTCCATTTCTCTCTGTCCTATCCAACAACAACAACGAAGCCAATAACAACAATAATAACTACAACAACAATAAAAAACAACAAGGACAACAAAAAGGGAAAATAAATATTTAAAAAAAGAAATTATAGATCTGGACTTCAGACTTTAGAAAGCAAGCGTGTACTTGCCAAGAATGACTGCCGGTCAGTTCCGTGTCCGCAGGCCTGAGGCCAGACTAAAGAACTGCTGACCCCCTCCCCTCCACCCCTCCTTACCCCAGTAGGGAAACACAGACCCAGTGTCGGAGAGCCTTGCACCTGAACACGGAGCTTCAGCTGTTGTCCTCCAGCCATTGTGCTGATAAGACTTGTACATCTAGAGGCCAGTATCTCTCAGCCCGGTCTGATTAACAACCTTCTATCTGGGAACAGAACCGCACGGAGGTGCCACCCTGCCCAGGGGTGGCCTGTGGCTAAAGTCATACAGCCTGGCTATGACAGATCCGGCCACAGACCCAGCTTTCCTGCTTTCAGTCTGGCGCCTCTCGAGCAGCATTTAGGCAGCTGATAGTCCCCGACCATCTCCCCTCGAACCTTCAGTCCCCCCTTATCCCAGAAACCATGTTAGTATGACAAAACAGACGTAGCCCAGAGCTCTGGAGAGACAGAGCCTCCACTATCTTGCACTAATTAAATGGCTTAAAGCTCTAAAGCAGGAAGCAAATTAAGAGCCCATAAAACCAGTAAACCTGTCAGATCTTGGCGCTTGTAGACAAATGGATGACAGGTGTGCACTCAGTCATCTAAGGCCCCTGGCTCTTGCCCTTCAGGCTTGTTCTAGTCTCTCCTTTGTCATCCGGAGCAATTGGAATGCTGTGTGTGTGTGTGTGTGTGTGTGTGTGTGTGTGTGTGTGTCTTTCTCTGAGTCTCTCTCTGTTTTATTCTTTATGGAAAAGAAACTTAATTGTGGAAGAAGACAACATAAAATTTACCATCCTGGCTATTTCTAAGTAAAACATTCAAAATGCATGCTGTGTAGCACTGTTCATGTGCGTGTAGGACTTCTGCATCTTCCCAAAGTGAAACTCTTGGGGCCGGGCTGTGGTGCCTCTGGTTGATTGCACATGTTACAATGTGCAAGGACCCAGGTTCAAGCCGATAGTCCCCACCTGCGAGTGGGTGGGGGTGGGGAGGGAGCTTCAAGTGTGGTGGATCTGTGTTGCAGGTATCTTTTTTTCCCTCTCTCTGCCTTCATTTCTCCCAGTCTCGATCCAATAATAATGATAAAAAAATAAAATATTAAATAAAAAGAAGCAAAACTCTTCAAAGAAGAGTTTCAAAGAAGCAAAATTCCCCATTCCTCCCTTTCTTTATCCCTGGCAACCGCTATGAGTTTGGCTGGTCTCATTTCATCATGTGAGCAGAACCACACAGCATTTGTCCTCTAGTGTCTGGATTATTTGAACACTTAGCTTAATGTCCTTAAGATAAATCTATGTTGTGAAAAATTGAATAATATGCATTGTGAGGATACATACCACATTTTCTGTATCCTCTTATCTACTGATAAGACGTTGGATCTGCACGGTTTGGCTATTTTGAACAATGCCTCTCTGAGTAGGGTTGTGCAAATATCTCTTCCAGACTCTGCTTTCAACTCTTTGGGGTAGAAACCAGAAGAGGACTAGTTGGACCGCAGGGCTGTTATCTTTAATAGCAGCTTTATCATTTCACTTTGCCATAAGTGCTGCACAAGGATTCTATTATCTTCACTTTTTCCAAATGCTGTGGGTTACTTCCTTTTTATTTACTTATTAACCATCCAAATGGGTGTGAGATGGTGTTAGGCTTTGCTTTTGAAATCAAGTGTTCAGCACATGTGAACTGAAAACAAAGACAGGATTACTCTTCTTCTCCTCCTCCTCCTTCTTATTGATTTAATAATGACCCATAAGACCTTAGGATAAGAGGGGTACAGTTCCCACCACCAGAGTTCCATATCCCGTCCCCTCCATTGGAAGCTTCCCTATTCATTTAAAAAAAATTTTATATTTATTTATTTATTTTCATTTTTTGTTGCCTTTATTGTTTTTTATTATTATTGTAGTTGTTGTTATTTGATGTTGTTGTTGGATAGGACAGAGAAATGGAGAGAGGAGGGGAAGACAGGGGGGGAGAGAAAGACAGACACCTGCAGACTTGCTTCACTGCCTGTGAAGTGACTCCCCTGCAGGTGGGGAGTTGGGGGCTCGAACTGGGATCCTTAGTCGGTCCATGTGCTTAGCGCTACCTGCGCTTAACCCACTGCACTACCGCCCAACTCCCAGCTTCCCTATTCTTTATCCCTCTGGGAGTATGGACCTAGCATCATGATGGGGTGCTGAAAGTGAGACGTCCGGTTTCTGTAATGGTTTCTCTGATGGACATGGGCATTGGCAGGTGGATACATATCCCCAGCCTGTCTCTGTCTTTCCCTAGTGGAGCAGGGTTCTGGGGAGATGGGGCTCCAGGACACATTGGTGAGGTCGTCTGCCCAGGGAAGTCAGGTTGGTGTCGTGGTAGCATCAGCAACTTGGTGGTTGAAAAGCATTAAGATATAAAGCAGAACAAATTGTTTAATAATCAGGAATCTAAAGGCAAGAATATTGCAGATGAAGATTTGGGGTCTCTATTTTAGAAAAAGCTAGTAGGTCTATTTTAGGTATATTCCAAGGGGCCCATGACTTTACTAATCTTTGCCTGAGCCCGACAGGCTAATGTGCAGGTGGACCAAAGGTGTTGTCTGGGGAGATGGTGTCAGAGTTGGGAATAGTTCTAGACAGCTAGATCTGGGCAGAGAGTAGCTTCCAAATATGGAAAAAAGAAGTATATAAATATTGTTAACTGTAAACCCCATTGATTTGATCTGGGGCCCATATTCAGCACAGGAGCCTGTGTAACCTCTGCATCCCCGTAGGTCTGAGCTCGCACAAAATAGGGTTCTAAAAAAAGCCAATGTCCTGCTGTCAGCCAAACACTCGTATGCACTTGGGAGTTCTCTCTCTCTCTCTCTCACCCTCACTCCATGTCTGGGCCCCTGAGCATGGTTCCAGGTGCCTCGAGTAGCCCCTAAGGAGTGACTGGCGTTGGTGAGCCACTGCTGAAGGTGCCTGGTGTTCACCGCTCATTTAGGAAGGCAGTAGTCTCTGACGCTGTTTGTTCCTTTGGCTTTAGAACCACGACCACGCCTGCATAGCCTGCCGCATCATCCACCGGTCGGACGAGCACCACCCCCCGCTCCTGCCCCCCAAGGCCGACCTGACCGTGGGTCTGCACGGCGAGTGGGTGAGCCAGCGCTGCGAGGTGCGGCCGGAGGTGCTCTTCCTCACACGTCACTTCATCTTCCACGACAACAACAACACCTGGGAGGGACACTACTACCACTACTCGGACCCGGTCTGCAAGCACCCCACTTTCACCATCTATGCAAAGGGCCGCTACAGCCGTGGGGTCCACTCTTCCAGGGTCATGGGAGGCACAGAGTTCGTGTTCAAAGGTAAGCTCCCACTTGGCATCTCAGCATGACGGCCTGCGGGTAGGGGACGAACAGCAGCTTGGTGACTCGTTTTTATTTTATTTTATTAAAGAATTTATTTATTTGTTAATGAGAAAGATAGGGGAGAGAGAGGGAGAGAGAGAGAGAGAGAGAGAGAGAGAGAGAGAGGAAGAACCAGACATCACTCTGGTACATGTGCTGCCAGGGATTGAACTCAGGACCTCATGCTTGAGATCCAGTACGTTAACCACTGCACCACCTCCCGGACCACACATTTTGTTTGTTTGTTCCCCCCCCACCCCCCCCACCCCCCCTCACCCCCCACCCCCCGTCTAAGAGGTTGGAGAAAGACTTTGTGCCTTCAGGCCTTCGATCACAGTCACCTCTGAGGCTCCGACTCAGGAACACTCAGGGTGTCTGCAGGCTTCCTCCTCATCACATGGATTCTGACCACCCCGTGGGCTGACATCGTGCTTGCTGCCTGCCGCTTTCCAAGCTGGCAATAAAGAGCAGGTGCTGGTCACAGCTGGGGCCTTGGCAGGGCCGTTTCCAGCCCTGAGTTGGCATGTGCTTGAGAAGTCAGCGTGTCTTCAGAGGTGGGAGGGCCAGGGGCATAATCACCTAAGTGAGGAAGTTAAAAGCTTCAGTTGAAGTTAAAGTTAAAGTTGCTGAGCTGCTATCAGCAAGGGAAATTTGGTGGGCCTAGTTCTAGAAAATACATATATATTGAAGCCACACATCTTTAAAATGGTCTGAGCCTCCTACAACCAATTAAAGAGGGATAGCCTGGACCCGTGTGTGTGGCCCTTTGCAAAATAGCATTCCATGGCTCCAGCTACTTAGTGTAAAATATTGGGCCAGATGGTGGCACAGCTGACTGAGTGCACGTGGTAGAATGCACAAGGACCCAGGTTTGAGCCCCCAGTCCCCATCTGCAGGGGGACATTTCAAAAGTGGTGAAGCAGGGATGCAGGTCTCTCTCTCCCTCTCTCTCTCTCTCTGTCTCTCTATCCCTCTATCTTCCCCTTCCTCTTGATTTCTGATCATCTCTAGCCAATAAATAAAGATAATAGGGAAAAAAATAAATATATTTCTGTGAACCCAAAGAAGTCCCAGAACATCTTAGTTATTATTTCATTAAAGGAGATTTGCTTTCAGGTGAATAATGCTCCCATAGGTATAGTGAAGAGACTAACCATCTTTTTTTTTTAAATATTCATTTATTTTCCTTTTTGTTGCCCTTGTTGTTTTTATTGTTGCTGTAGTTATTATTGTTGTTGTTATTGATGTCGTCATTGTTGGATAGGACAGAGAGAAATGGAGAGAGGAGGGGAAGACAGAGAGGGGGAGGGAAAGACAGACACCTGCAGACCTGCTTCACTGCCTGTGAAGCGACTCCCTTGCAGATAGGGAGCCGGGGCTTGAACCGGGATCCTTAAGCCAGTCCTTGCGCTTTGTGCCACCTGTGTTTAACCCGCTGCGCTACTTTCCGACTCCCAAGATGAACCATCTTTATCTGAATTTTCTCCAAAACCACTGTGGTAGACATGGAATCTGCTTCTCAGGGAGAGGCTTCATAAGCAGTTCTGCACAAGCGCTCACTCCTTTTTCTTTTCTTGCAAGGTTAATTTATTTTAGATGCATCAATTTATAGGTCAGTGGTAACTTCACAAATACTACACTTGTCTAGGTGCATGACACCTCAGCAAAAAAAAAAAATCTCAAAACTTTTTCATAGAAAAAAAAAATCATAATTCCTGTTCCTTGTTTTGTATATTTTGTCAGTCCCAAAGTGTCAGTGTCATCAAAGCAATTACTTGGAAACTCTTGGTCATAGTTTTATTTCACGGACCTGATCAGCTATAACCTGGGCTCAGATACACCAGAGGTTTTTGTTTTTGTTTGTTTTTTTGACTGTTGTTTTGCCTCCAGAGTGATCGCTGGGGCTCAGAGCTGCACTACGTACCAATACACTGATCATGGAGGTGATCCCCCCCCCCCCATTTTATAGGATAGGGCATAGAGAAATTGAGAGAGGATGGTGAAATAGAGAGAGAGACATGCAGACCTGCTTGTAAAGCGGCTCCCCTGCAGGTAGTGAGACAGGTAGGGCTCGAACCCAGAGCCTCATGCAGGTCCTTGCTCATAGTACTATGTGCTCTTAACCAGGTGCTCCACTGCCCAGTCCCCCCAGAGCATTTCTTTTTCTGGTCACACTTGTAGTGCGTTTGGCGTGTTTGCCTTTGGAATCAGCACCCTCTTCTCTTCCTACTTGAGCATCTCGCACCAGATACATCATGTTCTGGGTTGGTCTTCGGTGACGAGATCCTGTAAACATTCGCCCAGGTCTTTCTTTCTCTGTGACCCCTCCAAGTCACCGAGCTGTCCTGTTTCCTTCACAGTGAATCACATGAAGGTCACCCCCATGGATGTGGCCACAGCCTCACTCCTGAATGTCTTCAACGGGAATGAGTGTGGAGCTGAGGGCTCCTGGCAGGTGGGTGTCCAGCAGGATGTGACACACACCAACGGCTGTGTGGCGCTGGGAATCAAACTACCTCACACAGAGTATGAGATCTTCAAGATGGAGCAGGATGCCCGTGGCCGCTATCTGCTCTTCAATGGCCAGAGGCCTAGCGACGGATCCAGTCCAGACAGACCAGAGAAGAGAGCCACATCCTACCAGATGCCCTTAGTCCAGTGCGCGTCCTCAACACCAAGAGGGGAGGACTTCTCTGAAGACCAGAGGCGTGCCCAGCATGGGAGCCAGGCCCCTCAGGGGAGTGCCTGCCCCCTGCTTCTTGCTCTGCTTGCTGGACTTTTGACTGTGTTGCACTGGAACATCCTCAGATAGAAGTTATTTTTGTTCATTTCTGTTTTCCTAAGTTTTATATTTCCAAGCAGGATTCCTTACAATCTGCAGATCTTTATTAAAAGAAAGAAGACTTATTCTTTTGATGCACTTGAATGCCAGCAAACTATTGTTCCTCGTCTCTTCAGCCCTTGCCTCCTCCAGGCCTGTGTCACGAGCAGCCTGTTTGAAGTTCCTGCTTTGAACTCCATCCAGTCAGATCCCTGGCCTGGGCACCCCGAGGATGGTAGTAGTTGCACTTTAAGCTTGCAAACGGTTTGGAGCTAGCTTGTTGGGTGGAGGCAGCAGGGATGAAAGCTGAATTCTCTTCTTCCTCTAAATTAATCTTCTGTGGCTAAGTTGAACTTAGAAGAAACAGCTGTTAAGCTGCAGCTCTTCCTACCATCACACTGTTTTCTTTGGAAACTGCTTTGCTCCCCAAAATGCACAACCTGAGTTCCAGTGCGGTGGATCTGGAATCACCATCAAGACATTTTTTTATATATATATAACTAAAGAGGAGACTTGAGTGTAGATATGTAAATATGGAGACACAGAGTTTCACCACCATGATGACAACCTTCATAAAAAATAAAAAGAATAAAAAAAGAAAGAAAGGGAAAGAGAGAGAATCCGAACTTTGAATGTTGAGTGGCAATTGTATTTGTAATTAAAATTTTTTAAAGTAATTTAAACTATTGTTGCTTTGACTTGTTGGGGAAAGAGATATTTGTTACCTGCTGGTTTGGGGTGGTTGCAGAAAATATGTTACTTTCTTACCTGCTCAGCAGACAGTGGTGGTTGGCATCTACCTGAAGCAGTTCTGTTACCAGCCAGCCATGGCAGAAAGGTACAGGATGGTGACAGCAAATTAAATAGGGATAAATGCTAAAGTGGTGGTTCATTTCACAGTTCACAGGATCTCCAGCCTGGCTCCAGTGGTATCTAGCTAGGACCAAGCTGATGGAACTTCATTCTGGCATCTCTAGCTTCAGAAATGAACACAGAGACCAGGAGTGTGTGTTTCAGGACCTGGTTGTCCAGAGTGGGGTGGGGGTCGCCTAGCCTTGTGCTCTGTTAGACCCTCAACTTGGGTGAAACCCAAGTTTTATGTAAGGACCCCCTTATCGTCTGACGCATCAGCTTGACCGAGTTTCTGTACAATTACTGCCTTGATTTGTCTCAGGATCACCTTATGCAGACTGTAAATTTATTTCTCACAGACACTGAAAGGGCTCAAGAGTCATGTCTGCCATTCTGTTGCAATTTTACAGATGGTACTATTTGAGTACCACATCCTGTTGCCAATAGAGACTGATGTAGGGAAATGCTGCTGCCCCAAAGCCTGCATGTCACAAACTGCAAACCTGGAAACCATTGTCAAGGTCAAGAGTCATACTTGTATTTAATAGTGAACTTTATGAAGTGCCGAAGCACTCAGTGTGTCGCTCAGTTATGACCAAGGACGGCATTGAGCACCACAGTCTGTCTTTAGATCGATGTTAAGTCGTACTGCGTACGGAAGGGGTTTCTGCAGATGAAACTACTAACTTGATGTCTGCTAAGTTTAATAAACAGAGGTCAAAATACTTCCACAAAAATACATTTTTACCTGTGGGTCTATTTAATACAATTTGTGCCTTTAGAGGATATAATAAAATTATATTGAAAAATATTCACCGTTGAAGAATACTTCAGTGACCTACCATATAAATGACAGGTCTATAACCACTTAACTCACAGACATTCACCTAGAGGTAGTTCTAACCCCCGCAGTTAGGTCTTCCTCTGCCATCATGTTCCAGGACCTGAACCCCCTCCCCCTGCTCCAGAGTCCTTTACTTTGGTACAAGACACCAAATCCAGTCCAAGTTCTGCCTGAGTTTCTGCTTCTGCTCGTATTTCTCGATTTCTGCCTATGAGTGAAATCATTCCATATTCATTCTTTGTTACTTATCTCACTTAACATGCTTCTTTCAAGCTCCATCCAGGATAAGGTGAAGAACGTGGATTTGTTATTCTTAGTAGCTGAGTAGTATTCCATTATGTATACAGACCACAACTTTCTCAGCCACTCATCTGTTGTTGGACACCTGGGTTGCTTCCAGGTTTTGGCTATTACAAATTGTGCTGCTATGAACATATGTGTACACAGATCTTTCTGGATGTGTGTGTTGGGCTCCTTAGGATATATCCCCAGGAGAGAAATTGCAGGGTCATAGGGTAGGTCCACTTCTAGCCTTCTGAGAGTTCTCCAGACAGCTCTCCATGGGGTCTGGGCCCATTGACATTCCCACCAGCAGTGCAGAAGGGTTCCTTTGTCCCCACAGCCTCTCCATCATCCACATATATCTTATCTAGATTATCTTATGTGACACAAATGAGGGTCTCTAGAAATTAACTTCCACAGGTCTCTTTCCCATGAAGACCTTTGTTGAAGTAATTGTTCACCCCTTTGAAGAAACTTCTGTTGGTGAAACTTTTAATAGACATTCAGATTTGAGAGTGAGACATTTTAACTTGCAACCATGATGATGTCTCTGAAGAAGGAATGACTGGCTGGAATATTCCATAACAGACTTTCCTTCATCAAGTGCACTCACTGGATGGCATGTCTGCCTCTACTAAGCAGGCAGACTGCTTGCACAAAAGGCTCGGGAGTGTTCATGATGGATGACACGTCTATAGTATGTTGGTATGTGCAAGCTAGACTTTTCTTCTTGGGAAGCAGGCTGATAGACTCAGAAAACTGGACCCTGGGTAACAATAAAATTTGGGTGTTATCTTGGCTTTTAATTCTTGTTAAAAGTTATTATTGTTATTATTATTAGTGATTTAATATTGATTTACAAAGTTAGAAGATAATAGGGGTACAAATTCCACACCATTTCCACTGCCAGTGCTGTGTCCCCACCCCCTCCATTGGAAACTACAGTAGTTCTCCCAGGTCACAGATGTGGGTTGAATTCAAATCTATCACTATATATCTATAGCTATATATTTTTGCCCATTTTTCTATATTTTTTACCATTTTTTCTATGTTCTTGCCTTCACTTCTTTTATTTTTTTATTAGTGATTTAATAATGATCAATAAGATTGTAGTATAAGAGAGGTACAATTACACACAATTCTCACCACCAGAGTTCCGTAACCCATCCCCTCCATTGGAAGCTTCCCTATTCTTTACCCCTCTGGGAGTATGGACCCAGCATCATGATGGGGTGCTGAAAGTGAGAGGTCCGGTTTCTGTAATTGCTTCTCCACTGGTATGGGTGTTGAGAGGTGGACGCACACCCCCAGTCTGTTTCTATCTTTCCCTAGTGTGGCAGGGCTCTGGTGAGGTGGGGTTCCAGGACATATTGGTGAGGTTGTCTGCCCAGCGAAGTCAGGTTGGTGTCATGGTAGCATCTGCAACTTGGTGGCTGAAAAGCATTAAGATGTAAAGCAGAACAAATTGTTTAATAGTCAGGAATCTAAAATTAAGAGTCTAGCAGGTGAAATTTGGGGTCTTCATGTTGGAAGAAGTTAAGAAGTCTCTTAGGTATAATCCAGCAGGCCTATGACTACTAATTTTGCCTGAGCCCAACAGCTAACATGCAGGTAGGCTAAAAGTATTGTCTGGGAAGATGGTGTCAGAGTTGGAAATTGGACTAGAACGCTGGATCAGGGCAGAGAGTAGCTCCCAAATATGAGGAAAGTATATAAATACCATTAACTATAAACCCCATCAATCTGACCTTGGGGCCCATGTCTATTCCTATTTTTTGGCTTTACATTCTGTGAAATCCAAGCTAACTCTAGACTTGTGGAATTTCCTGGAGTCTATAAGTCTATCTAGTGCAGAACAAAAGTGGTTAACGCAACAATTTCAAGTCCAGTACCCTGTGCTATAGTGTAGGGGCAGGAACACATCTCAAACCCAGCATCTGGAATTTCCAGTCCATGTTCACTTTAAACACTGTTGGAGGACCCTTGGGGCCCCATGCCTCAGTGACCACATGGCAGCCAGCATGAAGATCCCTATTGTTGAGACTAATACAGTCACATTTCTAGGAAATACCTGTCACCAAGATGTAAGTAACCAAGGGTGTGAGAATGAAGATACACAGTCAAGATTTGGAGGTGGAGGGTGGGGTGGGAGTCTGAATAGTGGTTTCCCAGTGTAAAAAAACAAGGTCATGGTTTCAGTGGATTCATTTGGGTCTTCTTGACATCTTGGGCCCAGGCTTCTCTGTGGCCCTTACATCCTCTGGAACATCCACCCTCTCTCCATTTAATGAAATTCATGTACACTTTGCACTTCAAAGGTGCCAGGGTTTGAAAGGAGAGAGCTAAGCATTGCAACCTTAGACCTCCAAAGGGCCGCACCAGCTCAGTCTTCATCATCCTGAGCTGAAGGCCAAGAGGTGCCTTTTTTTTTTTAATTTTATTTTTTTATTTATTCTCATTTGTTGCCCTTGTTTTATTGTTGTAGTTATTATTGTTGTTACTGTCACTGTTGGATAGGACAGAGAGAAATGGAGAGAGGAAGGGAAGACAGAGGGGGAGAGAAAGACAGACACCTGCAGACCTGCTTCACTTGTGAAGCGACTCCCCTGCAGGTGGGGAGCCGTGGGCTCGAACCAGGATCCTTACGCCGGTCCCTGCACTTTGTGCCACCTGCACTTAACCAGCTGCACTACCGCCCGACTCCTCCAAGAGGTGCTTTGACCAGCCGCTGGTAGAAGCTGCAGTGTTGGAGCTCAGTAAGTCATTTCTCTCAACCAACATGGAAGGCGAAGGAAGAGCCTCCAGAAATTTGGGGATTTCAATTTCCAAGAACTTTATGCATCTTAAGCCAAGTCATCTTTATATACCAGAGGAAGCAGCATACCCAAGACATCTGACAGGTTGTGGCCCTCGAAAAAGCAAAGTTACTATAAATGATGGTCTCTGTAGAATGACAGATTGTCTGCGTAGTCACTGAAGACGACAGAGCAGATTCTCACAGGCCACGCCCAGAATAATACAGCTGCCCTACAATCCTTTAAAGTCGACTGGAAATTGAGGTAACTGTTCCCACAGTTATTCTCAGACTTGTTTGGGAAACGAAATTTCACGACATCTAGATTACACCACTACTTATGAATGAAAGAAAATAGTTTATTATGTCGATAGCCTCATGGTAATCTTACAGCTTCTAAGGAGAGGTGTTTTGTTTGTTTTGCCGTCAGGGTTATTGCTGGAGCTCAGTGCCTGCACTACAAATCCACTGCTCCTGTGGCTTTTTTTTTTTTTTAGGATAGGACAGAGAAATTGAGAGAGGAAGGAAATATAGAGAGGGAGAGAAAAAAATAAGACACTGCATATCTGCTTCATCACTTGTGAAGCAACTCTCCTGCAGGTGGGAAGCCGGGGACTCAAACCAGGATTCTTTGAGCAAGTCCTTACACTTTGTCTTATGTGCGCTTAACCTGCCGTGCCACCTCATGGCCCCAGGAGAGTATTTTTAAAAGTTTGTTGCATTGTATTAGTAGCAAACAGTTTGGCAGAGTAAACTAGGGTAGACAACAGTACTGTGAGACAGAACTGTGTGAGAAATAGCGCTGTTCTGTTGCAGCTCCCTTGCTGGACCCAGGAATAAAGGGGCCTCAGATAATCACAGAGCTTGCTTGTCATTAGAGGTCTTTGCACACATGAAGCATTTCAAACATGTTACTTTTCTAAGACCAAATGGAGAGGAAAGAAATACAGTATTTATGGTCTATTGAAAAGCACAGCGAGTAAGTCCTCGGGTATTTGTGTGGAAAGAGAAACGACACATGTGTAACCTCTGCTTCAAACCTGTATCCGTGTTCCACTGCTTTTGTACAATTTATCAGTGGAAAGACCTTCTGGTTTTCCAGTATCTGTAATTGTTAATATACAATCAATTCTTCTTACACATTACATGTTCCAGATGACAGTGTCCTGAATATTGACCAGTTGTTAAAGCATTTCCAAATAAAAATAAGAGAGTAAGAGTCTATATACATTTTTTGACAGCTGTAAAGAAAATCAGTAATGCCTCATTCATCTTTTCTAGGTGGTGAGAATGAAGTCCAGGATGAGTGAAGAAGAGGACTTTTATTAAGGTTTTTTTTTTTTGTGACCCAGTACTTGAGGCTAACTTGCCCACCACACCTGTTTCTTAGCTGTACACTAAGTATGTATTTTTATGTACTTTACTTAATAAGAACTTGATTGTTTATGTACATTATCTTGTTGAAATTTTAAAATGTTTTATTGGTCATTTATTAATGATTAACAAGATTGTAGGATAAGAGGGGTACAATTCCTATCACCAGAGTTCCATATCCTATCCCCTCCACTGGAAGCTCTCATGCCACCACTGGAGGTGGAACTTGAACCCCCAGGTATGTAAGTCCCCTGCTCTACCAGTTGAGTACTTATTTATTTATTTATTTATCTATCTGCACAGGTAAAATAAATCTGAATTAAAAAAAAATTGTTTATAAAAAGGAAACACTGACAAAACCATAGGATAAGAGGGGTACAGCTTCGCACAATTCCCACCACCAGAACTCCATATCCCATCCCCTCCCCTGATAGTTGTCCTATTCTTTATCCCTCTGGGAGCATGGACCAAGGGTCATTATGGGGTGCAGAAGGTGGAAGGTCTGGTTTCTGGAATTGCTTCCCCGCTGAACATGGGTGTTGGCAGGTAAATCCATACTCAAATATGCCTACTAGCTATCTATAAAAATAGAGTACCCCCCAACTCTTCATCTGCACTATTCCAGCCCTTAGGTCCATGACTGCTCAACAATTTGTTTGACTTTGTATGTTAACTCTTTTCAGCCACCAGGTTCCAGATGCCAGCAGGATGCCAACCAGACTTCCCTGGACAGACAACCCCACCAATGTGCCCTGGAGCTCCACTTCCCCAGATCCCTTCCCCACTAGGGAAAGAGAGAGATAGGCTGGGAGTATAAATCTGAATTTTATCTGGAATCACAAAGAACCCTGAATAGCTAAAGCTGGCTTAAAAAGGAAAACAAAGTTGAAGGCACCACACTTGATTTCAAAACATATTACAGAGTCACAGGAATTAAAATTGATAGGAAACTGGTGTAGAGACAAGAACCATGGGACCCAGGAAGCAGAAGTAAGAGGCAATTTAGGGAGCCAGCTGCTCTTCGGCAAGGCTGCCAAAAGTAACTAAGGATCATCACTTCAGTCACTGGGACTGGGAAAACTTGATGTCCACACACAAAAATATTAAAATTGAACTTTTACACCATACACAGAAATGAAGTCAAAATAGATTAAGGACTTCTACATAAAATCTGAAACTGTGAAACTTCTAAGAAAGAAGAAATGGGGGAAACTTTATAATGTTGCCATTGGCAATCTTGTTTTGGCTGTGACTCCCATAACACAGGCAACAAAGGCAAATTTAAACAAGTAGGACTGCCTCAAACTACAAGCTTCTGCAAAGCTAATGAATCCACAGAATGACAAAGCTTCCCGTGGAACACAAGAAACATTTGCAAATCGCAAATCTGATAAGGTGTTAACGCCCCTAAATATCTCAGGAACTCCTATGATTCAGAAAAAGAACACTTGATTTTTTTTAAATGAGAACTTAAATATATGTCTCAAAAAAAAAAAACCCTATATTTTATGGGCTAGCAAAATAGTTCATTTTAATAGTGTGCTGCCTTGGCCTTATCCACAATCCAGGTTCAAACCCAGCCTCCACCACTTTGGTTTTTTGTTTTGTTTTGCTTTTTTTTTTGTTGTTGTTGTTGATTGGTTTTGCCTCCAAGGTAACTGCTGGGGCTCTGTGCCTGCACTATAAATCCACTGCCCTGGTGGCCATTTTTTCCAATTTTTTTCTTTTTTTGGATGACAGAAATTGAGAGGAGGGACGGGAAGATAAGAGAGGGAGAGAGAAAGAACCTCAATCACTTTGAAGGAAGCTTCTGTGCTGTGGTATCTTTCACACTCTCTCTTCCTGCTTCTCTGCCTTCTTTTGCTTCTGTTTCGAAGAAATAAGGAGAAGGAGAAGAAAATATATTTTATGTCACCTCTTCCTTAGTTTTTCTTTTGCCATGGAAGTGACTAAATGATGTCACAATGGATTGCATAAACATGGAAGTTTGAGTGCACATACACACACAAAGTTGGTCAAAGATGAGAAATAACTCAGATTTCCAAATACAAGCCATTTCCATAGCCAAGAAATCAAAGTCCTGGTACAATAAAATGCATTCTCTAAAGAGTCTTCTCTGAGTGTGTTCCAGCACAAGTGTCTACAGCGTTCAAACAAACTAGCCAACTTCTGTATTTCCTTATTAGCTGGAAGCTAAATGGCAGGAAACGCCCAGGGGCACCAATAACATTTCAGAATCTCGTGCCAATTTCAAAAAGGGTAGACAGTACTATAGTTTCTTAATACTTTGAACAGCTCCACTGAAATGAGAGATAACAAACTTTAAAGGCAAGTTCTTTTATGCATCAATAAATAAAAACATCAAAGTGGTTATTGAGCCGAGAATCCAAGTAAGTTGTATGCAATTTTCAGCATAATAAAGTACTGAAAATGAATTCAAATGAGCAATCTGGTTTTATAAAAATAAAATCATACTTTCTATTTCCAGAGCAACTCTTTCTCTTAGGGAATGATGAAGGCATTAACATTACTGTCCTGTTCTTTGTTGATTACTTCTCCTTTCTTTTTCTTTGTGTGCATGTTTCTTTTTTAATTTTACATTTGTATTTATTTTTTACTTTTTTACTATTTATTTATTCATTTTCCCTTTTTGTTGCCCTTGTTGTTTTATTGTTGTAGTTATTATTGTTGTTGTTATTGATGTTTTCGTTGCTGAATAGGACAGAGAGAAATGAAGAGAGGAGGGGAAGACAGAGAGGAGAAGAGAAAGATAGACACCTGCAGACCTGCTTCACCGCCTGTGAAGCAACGCCCCTGCAGGTGGGGAGCCGGGACTCAAACCGGGATCCTTATGCCGGTCCTTGTGCTTTGCACCACCTGTGCTGAACCGCTGTGCACTGCCCGACTCCCCTAATTTCACATTTTTAAAAAAGAGTGATAAAATTGTGTTTTAATGAGACTGACAGGAGGAGAAAGAGAAGGAGAAGCCGAGCATCACTGTGGCACCTTTGTTACCAGAGGTTCAACTCTGAACCTTATGCATGAGAATTCAATGCTTTATCCACTGTGCCACCACCCATGCCACTACTTTTCTGCTGTTTCTCACCATTTAGAGCCAGTAAGTTAACATTTCACTTACAGTGCACCCACCAAACCCTCAGATATTAGAGGAAGCAGCCGTGATGAAAAAATAACAGGGAGTCCCAGACACCCAAGTGCTTGTGGCAACATTGAAACTTAAGAATAATGTTTAATGTATTACTTTTGGCTAACCACTCTAAAAATTGCAGTAAGAGGGCTAGAAGAGGACCTACCCCATGACCCTGCAATTCCTCTCCTGGGGATATCTCCTAAGGAACTCAACATACCCATCCAAAAAGATCTGTGTACACCTATGTTCATAGCAGCACAATTTGTAATAGACCAAACCTGAAATCAATCCAGGTGTCCAATAACAGATGAGTAGCTAAAAAAGTTGTGGTCTATATACACAGTGGAATACTACTCAGCTATTAAGAATGATGAATTCACCTTCTTCACCTCATCTTAGAGGGGAGCTTGAAGGAATCGTGTTAAATGTGATCAGCGAGAAACAGAAGGATGAGTATGAAATGATCTCACTCAAGGGCAGAAGCTGATAAATAAGAACAGAAATGGGAAACATAAAGTATAACTTGGACTAGATTTGGTGCGTTGGACCAAAGTAAAGGACTGGGGGGGTTGGGGGCTCAGGTCCTGCTATATGATGGTAGAGGAGGATCTAGCCTGTGGGTGAGAGTAGTTAGCAGAAAATTGAGAAATTTTATGCATGTATCAAAAACAGTATTTACTGTAAACCTTGGTGGCTATAAAAAGGGAGGGAGGGAGAGAGAGAGAGAGAGAGAGAGAGAATAGGGTCCTGGCTGTAACATCACTATGAACTAGCAATGGTAGGCACTGCCCCACTCTCTGAAGGCAGGCTGGGTCATCCCACTCTGTCACTGAGGAAGACAGGTCCTGAAATGATCGCAGCCTAGAATGTTCCCAGCTGTGACCATGAACTGTGAGCTCAGACTGACAGGGACTTGGAGGTTATACAGGCTCCTGTGCTAAATATGAATAGACATGGGCCCTGGGTTAGAACATTGTGGTAAACGGTTAATTGCATTTATATATTTTCTTCAAGTTTATGAGCAACTCTCTGACCTAATCCTGCTTCCAAGTTCTAACCCCAACTCTGACACCATCCTCCCAGACAATATTTCTAGTCCACCCCCATGTTAGATATCAAGCTTAAGTAAAGATGACTAAAACATAGGCTCCTAGGAACAGTCCTAAAATAGACTTCTTGGCTTCCTTCCACCCTAAGGTCACTACTTTGATATGCTCTATTCTTTCTTTATGGTTCCTATTTATTAAACAATTTGTCCTGCTTTCCATCTTACTGCATTTCAGACACCAAGTTGCAGATGCTACTATGATTCTATCTTACTTCCTTGGGCAGATGACCTCACCAGTGCTTTCTGGAACCCCACCTCTCCAGAACCCTCCCACACTAGGAAGGGAAAGACAGAAACAGGCTGGGAGGAGGAATCAACCTGCCAACATCCATGTCCAGCAGAGAAGCAATTACAGAAGCCAGACCTTCTACCTTCTGCACCTCCAAAAGAATTTTGGTCCATACTCCCAGAGGGATAAAGAATAGGGAAGTTTCTAGTGGAGGAGGTAGGACACAGAACCCTGGTGGTGGAAGCTGTATGGAATTATACCGCTATTACCTTACAGCCTTGTAGATTAATGTAAAATCACTAATAAAAAATTAAGAAAAAAATAGGGTCCTGATGTATGAAAGGAAGGTGCCAAGATATACCTTTAACCTCCACCTCCCTGCCCCCGATGAAGTATATAAAAAGATGCTAAATCAGATATCATAGATGTAGATGGAGCAGTTAAAATAACATTGATACTTTGACTACCTATTTTGGATTAATTGTGGAGGGTGTAGTTATACTGTTAAAAATAAAACATTTTAACTTTTAACATTAATATCCTTAAAGAGGTAGAAACTAAAAATGTGTCTTTTATATCGAATGCTATAGATTTAAGAAACCAGTGCTCTGCAAGCTTCAGAGGCTTCAAAGTACTTGTTTTTTCTGTAAAGAAATAACTTATGGGGGCTGGGTGCACCTGGTTGAGTGCACATGTTACAGTGCGCAAGGACCCAGGTTCGAGCCCTCAGTCCCCACCTGCAGGGCGAAAAGCTTCACGAGTGATGCAGCAGGGCTGCAGGTGTCTTTCTGTCTCCCTCCCTCCCTCCCTATCTCCCCCTTCTTTCTCAATTTCTGACGGTCTCTATCCAATAAATAAAGATAATTAAACATTTTTTAAAAAGAAATAACTTATGTCTGAATTCATTTTGTCTATTCAGAAATTATCTCAATGCAACTTCAACTTTACCTCCCTCACGTCTGGTATCTAAGGCATGCATCATGTGTAATCCACAAAATTACAGATGAAGCATGAAGGCACTTGTTAAACTATTTGACCTCTCCCAGACTCGGTGCTAACAAAACTCACAGAAGGTAGAAGATTACTATGGAAGAGCTAGATCACTGTGTAGGATCAAACAGGAAGGCATGTTTGGGAAGCACTGGAGGTAGGACTCTTAGGTTTTATTTCCACGAAGCACAGAGAAACCTTAAAACAGGGAACGTAGGTGTGGCTTGATAGCAAGTGGTTGTATTTAGAGTGGAGGTTATAAATGTGTATTTTGCTTATCTTAGTGCATTATTGTCTGTGCTGTGAATAGCTGATCTGCATTCTTGGCTTTGATCTCACTGCATTAGTTTAGTATGGTTACATTGTTTAGATTCTTTAATTTGCAATAAACATTTCTTTATTTACTTACTTATTATCCCACATGAGTCCCCAAATGATTCAAGGCAGCTTACGGAAATACCTACAATTCAACAAGACCAAATAGAATATAAAAATAGCTGAGTGCATCTGGACAAACAAAATGTAGCCTATATAAATAAGAACAATCCAGATGTGACCTGACAGCTTTCAGGATGTGTTTGCAAAGTTTAGCCCCATGCTAGAAAGGAACCACACTTAATGCCAGACTCTTCAGAAGCCCCAGTGGTAATGTGGCTTAAATTTGCACCTGTTGATCAAATTAATTGCTCAGGAGAAAAACTACTTATGAGAGGAGAGAGAGAGAGGGAGAGTGGGAGAGAGAGAGAGAAAGAGGGAGAGAGAGAGACCTGAAAAGCTAATTTAACAAGAAAAAGTCTAGCAGTTAATTTACCAATATAATATATTCCCTTTCCATTTCAGAATAGAGAAGCTAGAAAAATCTTTGCATGTAACCCACTGAACTGGGTGAAATGCTGGGTGTGTTTGAGAAGATGAGGTTAGGGTGACCATGTCTGCCTGACATTCAGTTCAAATATGGGAGTTTTCACTTATAATTAAAACCCTGAGTCCATCTGAAAGTAGCTGTTAGTGGTCTGGACATCTTAGGAAACATAATTCTCTTATTTGTGTGTGCCTTTGATGTATTTGACTCTTGTGTCCAATTAGTGTGGCACACAGTGGCAGCAGAATCTGACTTTCATCCTCAAGTTCAATCCAATTAAGAAAATCAACTGAAGGAATGCCCCATAAAAGTAAGATGTTACTATGTGCTAATGAAAGGCAGACTGTCTCCTAGTTATACAAAGCATAAACAGGAGGTTATGTTCCCATCAAAGCCTTTTGATTCGTTGTCCCCAGAACCTTCCCGTTAGTGTGGTCTGGTCTACTGTTATCAAGTGTCAAAGGATGTGTACACGTGCAGTCTGGCTGCAGGAAGTCCATTACGCACATTTATTTTTTGTGATGGTCTTTGTTAAGTTTAAATTGTAGATCTTAAGTCGCTTAACTTTTTTTTTATACAAGTAGCATAAAGACATACATTGTGTAGCATTCATGTGGAAGGTGTGTGTGTGTGTTGTGTGTGTTGTATGTGCGTCTGTGCACACACGTTTGTGGATATTTTTGGACACCCATGGGGTTCATCTCATTGCCCTCCTGCTCGAGGGTCTTCCTATGTCCATTTTCACAGACTTTCTTCTCTCTCCACAGACATGAATTTGTGTTACTGTTTGTTCTCTTTTTCACTAAACGTACCACACACACACACCAAAAGGTTGGCCACAGAGAGTCATTTTCTTTTTCTTATATAATTCACCCCTGCTCAGTTTTACCAGGCTCTGATAGGATCTCTTGTTGAGAAGACAGGTTAGTCTCTGAGCCATGGCAAATACTAGAAACACTAGGTTAAGAGCTGCTCTGGCTCACAGGTGGCACTGAAAAAACAAGGGGATAAAGAGAGAAGAGAAGGTAAAATTTGCAGGAGGTGTCATCTGTGGTAGCTAGGGGTATGTGTGGGGGGGTTTGAAGGGGGTTGAGCCGGGCACTGAGAGAGACTCAGTGTATAAAGGTGGAGGAGGACTTACGTAGCTGGTGGGAGAGGTGTGCAGGCACCTCTCATAAGGAGAAGAGGTACTGTGCTCATATTATGACTACTTTACAAATAATTATTTCCCTAATAAAACTATAAGAAAAAGCAAACAGAATTTTGGGGCAAGCGGTGGATTATCTGGTTGATTCCAGCTAAAAGTCCCCCAAAGGTTGAACCACAAAATAATGAGGTCTACATCCAAACATTAGTTAAGGAAATAATCACAGGAGTGCGTAAAGAGTTTGACAGAATTGTCATCAGAAATGCAGAAACAACAAATGAGACTGCTAGGAAATTATGCAGTTGCAGTCACATCTGCCATGTTGCCCCTCAGGCTATTGCTAGTTCCTGCGAGAGTTGGGACATTCTCAGAGCACCTGTCCCACCATGTTGTGCCCTCAGGGCACTGTCAATTCCCGTGATAGTTGGAGTGCTCTGGTTACTCCTCCCCCTTCCCATTCTCACAAGAGTTATTATCCTACCCTGCAGTGCTATGGTTACTCCTCCCCCTTCTCATTCCCGCGAAAGCTATTCCCATAAAAGCCCTTCTTCTTCAGCACCTCACTCTCTTGCCAGCCTTTCACTTCGGCGATTCCTTCACAGGGAAGGTTGCTGCGTGAGGCGGCCATTTTTGCTACCTCCACGTGGCCCAAACTGTTGCTCTCTCACCCAACTCTGAGGTGCCAGTGCAAATAAAGGATTGTGTTCCCTTTCTGCTCCAAACCTCCTTTTTCTGCATCCTGCCACCGCTGCAAGTGACATGAGACTCTGGAAGAAAACACTAAAACTATCTCAAGGTTATTAGAGAGCTGAAAGCTGAAATAGCTGAGCTAAGAACACAACTAGCTGAACAAGCTAAAACAGTATCAGAACAGGGTAACAAAATAGATAAACTCCAGAAAACAGTAGAGGGGAGAGAGAATAGAATAAATGAGGCTGAAGACAGAATTAGCAAGATCAAGGAAAAATTAGAGAAAACTAGAAAAGAAGTAAGAGATCTCAAAAAGAGATTAAGAGATACTGAAAACAACAACAGAGACCTATAGGATGACTTCAAAAGAAATAATATACGCATTATTGGCTTACCAGAGGAAGAAAGAGAGGGAGGGGAGGAAAGCATTCTTCAGAACATAATAGTTGAGAACTTATCTAGTCTAGACAACATCAAAGACATAAAATCTCAAGAAGCCTAGAGGATCCCAAACAAAATTAACCCAGACTTAAAGACACCAAGACACATCCTATTTAGAATGGAAAGGAATAAGGATAAAGAAAGGATCCTGAAAGCTGCAAGAGAAAAACAGAGTCACCTACAGAGGAAAACCCATAAGATTAGCAGCAGACTTCCCCACACAAACACTACAGACCAGAAGAGAATGGCAAGATATCTATCAAGTGCTCAATGAGAAAGGCTTTCAACCAGGACTACTGTATGAACATTTCTTAGTTCTGTCCACCTAAAAGGCCTAAAAGTAATGGCAACTAATAGCATTTTTTTACCCTGACCAGATGTGGTTTCTAAATATTATTCTCCACTAGAAGAAACCAGTACCCCTGAAAGAAGCACCAATTCCAGGTTTTGGCAGGAAATTTACATGACACTAAGATACCTCTGTGTTCCAAAGAACAAGAAAACTATAAAAAAAAATTATGTGATCAAATTACAAAGATACAGAGGAGAACATGAAAGAGTTCTATGTGATTTAAAACAGGATACTTTATGCATCAAACAGAATAGTTACCACAACTGTTTGAAATACACAGTAAGCATAAAAAGTCAAGTTCGAAGCCAGACCTCCCATCTTTTGCACCCCATAAAAATCTTTGGTCCATACTCCCAGAGAGATAAAGACTAGGAACCCTTCCAGTGGGGAGAAGCGTATATAGAATTCTGGTGGTGGGAATTGCATGGAATCGTATTCCTCTTATCCCACAATTATTAAGTCATTAATAAAAAAAAAAGGAAAGAAAGAAAAATGTCAACTTCATTATAATCCAAAGAGATACTAAAAACAAAACACATATTGGCTGAACTCTTTTCTGCATAAATTTTAAAGACATCGTCAGTGAAATGAATCCAATTACAAAGAAGACTAAGGTAAGTATAAACCTATGGGACTACATCAAATTAAAAAGCTTCTGCACAACAAAAGAAACGACTACCCAAACCAAGTGATCCCTCAGAGAATGGGAGATCTTTACATGCCATACATCAGACAAGAGGTTAATAACCAAAATACATAAAGAGCTTGCCAAACTCAACCACAAGAAACAAATGGCCCCATCCAAAAACGGGGAGAGGTCATGGACAGAATATTCACCACAGAAGAGATCCAAAAGGCTGAGAAACACATGAAAAAATGCTCCAAGTCTTTGATTGTCAGAGAAATGCAATTAAAGACAACAAAGAAATACCACTTCACTCCTGTGAGATTGTCATACATCAGAAAAGGTAACAGCAGCAAATGCTGGAGAGGGTCTGGGGTCAAAGGAACCCTCCTACACTGCTGGTGGGAATGTCAATTGGTCCAACCTCTGTGGGGGTCTGGAGAACTCTCAGAAGGCTAGAAATGGATCTACCCTATGACCCTGCAATTCCTCTCCTGGGGATATATCCTAAGGAAGCCAACACACCCATCTATAATGATCTGCGTACACATATGTTCTTAGCAGCACAATTTGTAATAGCCAAAACCTGGAAACAACCCAGGTGTCCAACAACAGATGAGTGGCTGAGCAAGTTGTGGTCTGTATACAGAATGGAATACTACTCAGCTATTAAAAATGGCGACTTCACCATTTTCAGTCAATCTTGGATGGAGCTTGAAAAAAATCCTGTTAAGTGAAATAAGTCAGAAACAAAAGGATGAATATGGGATGATCTCACTCTCAGGCAGAAGTTGAAAAACCAGATCAGAAGAGAAAACACAAGTAGAACCTGAACTGGAATTGGCATGTTGCACCAAAGTAAAAGACTCTGGGGTGGGTGGGAGGCAGAATACCAGTCAAAAAAGACGACAGAGGACCTAGTGGGGATTGTATTGTTATTTGGAAAACTGGGAAATGTTATGCATGTACAAACTGTTGTGTTTACTGTTGTATGTTAAACATTAATCCCTAATAAAGACATTAAAATGATAAATAAATACATAAATATTTTGGAGATATAAAAAATGTTATTTTTAAAACTGCCTTTTTGGTTGTGTAGTGAGTACTTCCAGGAGCAGGGCTACTGGGCCCCTACTTTACAAACATCAAACCATACTGTCTGATTTCCTCTACCAACCAAAAAGCGTGGTTTCATTAAAAACCACCCTAGCCAGAATTCAGAGTTACAAGATATTACAAAATTTGGACATCATGTAAACAGATTTCCTCAAAACGCTGGCAGTAAGATCAGCCCAATTTTAGTTTAAAAAAAAAAAAAAAACTCTTGTTGGGAATGTTGGGGTCTATATAAAACATACAGAGTTAACCTTAGAGGAATGTTACTCTAATAGTCTATGTAAAACTTCTCGTTGTGCTCCTTGTTGAGGAGAAAAAAATACAACACATGCCTAAGGAAGAATGAGAATCCTGTCTACTCAGGAGGCAGAAGAAGCCAACTCTTCTAGGAAAATTACACACAGACAGAGAGTCCCAGAACACCAGCAGGAAGATCTATGTCCTTTGGGTTCAAAAAGAATACAAACTTTGTGAAATCTGACACAAAACCATACCTAAGTGGGGGTCACACTTGCACCAAGGGCTCCTAATGATCTCCAAAGAGTCCCAATTAAGTAGAGAAATAAAATCTATGCTGCCACACTTTTTCCTACTTTTATAAACCTGCCTCTTAATCACTAATACACAGGGGATTATAATATAACATAAGAAGATTGTTTTGAAAATCCTAATAGCAGATATGTAATTTCTAGTTTAAACTAGAAATGACCTTCTGGTCAATACTTAGCTAAATTATCATACCATCTGTGGACTAAATAGTCTAGACATTAAAATCAAAGCTTGACAATGGCAAGTCAAAGGTTCCTAAGAATGACTCTACAATGGAAGTGCTTTAGAAGGGTTGGGAGGAATTCTAGTGGTTCAGGCAGCCTGTGGCTGTCTGTTCACACTGCACCATGTGAGTAGGGTCTTGCTGTTTACCAACTCTGATGCACTGATCCCTGGAGGTAGGACAGAGTTCAATAAAGCATTGCCAACAGAGACACTCTTCCTGGAAGCTTCCATAAACAGACTCTTTCCTCAGTATGCTCCCACCTGAAGGTGCCTGCCCTGTGTGCCGTAGGGAAGCACATGAGATGGGAATTGCCAGCTTCTCTTTCGATCCCTGAAAATGTGCCGTGCGTGGCAGCAAGCCAAACTAGAGCCACAAGCCACCGCGCAGGGAGTGTCCTTCCAAAGGTAATGAGGCCAGGGAGAGGCTGGGGGAGACGGCCAGACAAGACATGTTGCCTATGATCAGGCCTGTGGGAATGTTCTGGAGATGGAGCTGTGGATGCAAAAGCAAGAGCTGGGGTGATGGGAGAAACGTGAAGTGAGAAAGTGATGCAGAGCTGAGTAGAGAAATAGAAGTTTGGTTTTCAGATGGGGGGTCAGGAAGGTCACAGTGGGTCCCAAGAGAGCCCCAAGGCAGAACTGCTCCCCAGGTCTCAGTCCCATTTGGAAGCGTCAGCAAAGGAACTGTGCTGAGGTGGTGTGAATCTTGACTATCATTGTCTCTTCTCCCAAAATTAAGTGAAAAAAATTTCACTTCATTTTTTTTTCTGGGGGAACTGGGGTCTTGCAGAAGCATTCTTTCTCTACTTCAGGTCCCTGTTTAATTCAGATGGAGAGACGCAGAAAGACAGAGGGAAGGGAATGACTGTACAAGCACCAGTGCCTCCTCTTTGCCAAGTGGTGCTGGGACTTACACCTCAGTATTCACAAAGCAACAAAGGCACCCTGCCTGGTGAGCACTCTCTCCAGTTCCTTATGTATTTTGGTTTTTATTCATTTGTATTTATTTCACCACTTCTTTCCATTCCACCCACTTTTAGCTCTTTCTTCCCTTTCCCAAGCAGAACCAATGGGGAAAACCTGTCTTCTAAACTCATTTGTCTGCATTCCAGTGACTTTGATCTTCAGAGTCTCAGGTGAGGAGTCACAGGTGCATTGTGGGAAATATGAAGACTTTTTTATGTCAAAATTTCTCACCTCCCTTCTAACTGAGTTTGTCAGCTTCCAACACTTTTGGTCTGTGTCCATCCCCAACTCCTCCAGATTCCCTCTACTTTCTGAAGATGGGCAAAGTCAGCACAGACGGGGGCAGACATAGAGCTTGAGCCAGGAAGGTTGGGTTTCCAACAACTTTTGCAGTTGCTAGACTTTCTTCTTTCTGTGTGGACCTACTGAATCCAGTGTTGAGTAGTGACATTGTTCATGCTTCAAGAGGCTGTGCTGCAGAGGAGAAGATGGCTTCTACTGAGTCAGAATGATGACCAATGAATAACTCATCAAGAGCAGGTAGACCAGTAGTCCGGGCAAGAGCAGGCACCAAGAGCAGCAGGGATGAAGAGTAATGGACCTAGCCACGGAAGACCATAGACTAAGCACATTGTGTTTCTTAGTGTTCTGAGTTGGTTGTGTTGATGACATGCAGAATAACACATTAAAAATATACTACTAGGATTTTTAGTAGTCTCAGAGAGTCTCTTGTCATCATAAGTGTCCCCTAGATACTGTGACCAAAAGATAAGGTCACATGAATGCCACAGGGACCATGAGTGACTGAGGGGCTCACAGCCTGCTGCATGTACCATCTGCTTTGCCAGCTGCCTTTGGCCACCATGCCCTCTTTATGCCCAGCAGCACTTAGCTGCCTCAAGAATGGAGATCATCAGAAGGATTTACAGGAGAAAGATAAAGGCAAGCCTGGAGCTGTGCTACACATGCTGCGGCACCCTGGAATGCACGGTCTGCACGTCCTGCTCACTGAGTGTGCATATGTGATGGAAATACCAGCAGTGGCTGGACTTAGTGGCTCTCCTTACACCTGACTGGCTTAGGCTTTGGAGGATTTGCAATCCCGAAGATCCATGGACTCCCATGCAAATCAGTTGTGAGGGATTTCAGTGTCTTTTGTGAGCTTAGAAAGGATTCACTGCCCACATTTCTTAAATATTAATAAAAGAAGGCCATTAGAAAGAAAATACAAACGATATTGGCCAGTCATTTCTGCATCAAGATTCTCTTGTCTTCACCACAGAAGAGATCCAAAAGGCCAAGAAATACATGAAAAAATGCTCCAAATCTTTGATTGTCAGAGAAATGCAATTAAAGACAATAATGAGATACCACTTCACTCCTGTGAGAATGTCATACATCAGAAAAGGTAACAGCAGCAAATGCTGGAGAGCTTGTTGGGGGAAAGGAACCCTCCCACTGCTGGTGGGAATGTAAATTGGTCCAACCTCTGTGTGGAACAGTCTGGAGAACTCTCAGAAGGTAGAAATGGAAATGGATACATCCTAAGGAACCCAACACACCCATCTATAATGATCTGTGTACACATGTTCCTAGCAGCATAATTTGTAATAGCCAAAACCTGGAAGCAACCCAGGTGTCCAACAACAGATGAGTGGCTGAGCAAGTTGTGGTATATATACACAATAGAATACTACTCAGCTATGAAAAATGGCGACTTCACCATTTTCAGTCAATCTTGGATGGAGCTTGAAAAAATCCTGTTAAGTGAAATAAGTCAGAAACAGAAGGATGAATATGGAATGATCTCACTCTCAGGCAGAATTTGAAAAAAAAAAGATCAGAAGAGAAAACACAAGTAGAACCTGAACTGGAATTGGTGTATTGCACCAAAGTAAATGACTCTGGGGTGTGTGGGGGAGAGAATACAGGTCCAAAAAGGATGATAGAGGTTCTAGTGGGGGTTGTATTGTTATATGGAAAACTGGGAAATGTTATGCATGTAAAAACTATTGTATTCATTGTCAAATGTAAAATATTAATTCACCAATAAAGAAATTTAAAAAACTGTAATCATAAAACAACTTCCTTATGATTAATTCTCTAATGAAATGGTATTTCATATTCTTTATATTTACTATTTTCATCAAAAATAAAATTTATTGACATAAAAAAAGACTCTCTTGTCTAAATTGTAGTCATAGAGAACTTGCAATCACACGTACCCTCAGCCTCACCCACTCCACCCCGGCCCTAGGCAGGGAGTTAGCATAATCTACTGCAGTTACTGTAGGCATCTGACACTCTACTCTGTGGCCGGCCGGCACAACTTCCCATTCAGTATTCCTTTTATATGTATGTACCTATTTATCTATGTGTTTGTTTCTAAAGTGCTTTAAATATTTTACTTATTATTTATCTTAATGAGAAAGATCATAGATAGACAGACCAGAACTCTATTCAACTAGTTTATGGTGGTGCTAGGGATTGAACCAGGAACTTCAGAGCATGAAAGTCATTTGAAAAACCTTTATGCTATCTCCTCGGCTCTTATTTTTGTTTGTTTATTTTCAGAGGGTGGGAGGTTAATGGTTTACAGTACAGTTGTTGGCACATGGATACAATTTCTTTATTATTTTAAATATCTTTAATTAGAGACAGCCAAAACAAGAGACAGCCAAAAACAAGAGAAAGGAAGATATAAAGATGGAGATAGACAGAGAGACACGTGCAGCCCTGCTTCACCACTCACAAAGCTTTCCTCCTGCAAATGGGGGACTGCGGGCTTGAACTGGGTTCTTGCGTACTATAACGTGTGCTCAACCAGATGCACCACCACCTGGCCCAAAATGGCCTTATGACAATTAAATGTTTCTCTCTCATTCTCTCTCTCTCCCCCTCTCCCTCCCTCCCTCCCTCCCTCCCTCCCTCCCTCCCTCCCTTCCTTTTCTCCTCCTCCTCCTCCTCCTCCTCCTTCTTTTTTTTACCAGAGCACTGCTTAGCTCTGGCTGATGGTGGTTCAGGGGATTGAATCAGAGAACTTGGTGCCTCAGGCATGAAAGTCTGTTTGCATAGCCATCGTGCATCTCTCTCCCACAATAGCTTTTCATCTTGCCATGACAGGTGTCTACAACACAGTTCTTTCTGCATCATCAAGTATCAGGACCTCACCCCCCCACACACACAGACACACTTCTCCTTGTCCTCCTTCTCCAGAGTCCTTTGCTTTGGTGTAATACACCAAGCCAGTCCAAGTTTTAGATTGTGTTTCTCTCTTCTGTTGTTATTTCTTAAGTCTACCCATGAGTGAGATCATCCCATACTCATCTTTCACTTTCTGGCTTATTTCACTTAACATGATTCCTTCAGCCTCCATCCAGAATGAGGTGAGAAAGGTGACTTCCTCATTCCTAATAGTGGAGAAGGAGCCCATTGTGTATATAGACACAACGTCCTAAGCCACTCAGCTGCAGCTGGACACCCAGGTTGCTTACAAACTCGGGCAATTACGAATTGTGCTGTTAAGAACATGCTGTGCACAATCCTCTTTATTTGCTAATTTGCATTTAATTATTTATTTATTATTTATTGAATAATAAAGAGACAGAAAGAAAGCAGGACATAAGGTGAAAATAAAGAGAGACAAGGTGGCAGTGGGAGTCAGAGAGGCACCTGCAGCCCTGCTTCACTGCCTGTAAAGCTTCCCTCCACAGGTGGTGACCGAGGCTCAGAGCTGGGGCCTTGTGCTTGGTAACGTGTGCAACTGGGTGCCGTGCCTGGCCTCTCAGTACTCCCTTGGAAAAGTCCCTTCCAGTCATGAGGACTGGAGCAGGTACGAGCTCTCTCATTCTTCTGGACAGACAACCTCCACCAATTGCCTCCATTGTGGAGATCTCTATCAACTGACTTTAAAAGAGAAGGACAGACAAGGCCCAGTAGTCTAGGCCACAAACACCAGTCAGGCTGAGACTCCTATTTATAGAGTGTCCGCTGTGTGTCAGTCCTGGGCTCTGAGCCTTGGAGGTGTTATTTGTCAAATTGACAATAGCTTGACAAGACAGGCACTTAGTGGGCTTATCTGTTGCTGCTTAGCAGAGGCTCCCAAAGCTCAGTCTCTTGAAACAACAATTTGTTGTTCTGTCTCAGCAGGACTCACAGGGACCTGGATAAGGCTGGGAGGAGGCGCTCACCTCAGTATTGTGATGTCTGCAGCTTAGCTATGGCTGTTATTAAGCTGGGCTGAGGGCTGCAGGACCTCGGGGCTGGCAGGGCATCTCTTCCCGGGGTTTTCACACTGGTTATTGCATCATGGAAGCTTAGAGGTAGTTGGACTCTTCAGGGATTCCCAGAGTGATAGGAACAGCAATTGCCCGCGTCCTGAGTGTCCCCTCCTCTACATTCTGTTGCTCAAAGAAGACCAGTCGACTTCTACTCCATCTTGCAGTCGGAAAAATGACAGAGATCTGAGTGTCATTTCCACTCGACCACACTGTTATTTTATATCTTTTACTAATGCATTATTATTTATGTAATAATCATTATGTGTATAATTATTAATTATCTTTTATTTAGTCATTTTGGGGAAGAGACAGAGAGAAACTGAGATGGAAGGGAGAGCTAGAGAGGAAGAGGGGGAGAGAAGGGGAGAAAGAGAGAGAGAGAGAAAGAGAGAGAGAGAGAGAAAGAGTTGTGTGTTGGCATGCTTCACCACTCACGAAGTGTCCCCCAGCTGGTGGGGACTGGGAGCTTGAACCTGGGTCCTTGCTCATTATAATGATTCACCAAGATGTCCCACCTCCCAGCCCCTAGCTCACTATTACCATCTTGACCTTCTGGGAGACTCAATGAAAGCAAGCATATTCTATCTTACAAGAAACACAGCTGCGGTGAGAAAGCTTGACTAAGTATTTTCCCAGCTAGAACACAGTCCCCCTCTCTCAACACGTGCACGATGTGATGAGGGGTGAACTACTTTCTGACTAAAGATACAGACTAAAGGTAGCAAAGCAGTACGCTCCCACTTTTTGGTCCACATAGCATTGACAAGAGTCAGGCCACTATGTAGCGAATGACTCTGAAGTTTCTCTTCAGTTTGAAAGGTTGTTCCAGGTAAAAAAAAAAAAAAAAAAAAGAAAGAAAAGAAAAGGAGGGGGTGGAGAGTAAATACGAATGAATAAAATCATCAATTTAAATAAGAACTACCTGGCCCATGATAGGTTTCTTTCCCAGAGGACAGAAGTATATTGACATTATGAAATGAGCTGGAATCCAATGGGAACCCCTTGTTATTATTAGATTTCCTCTTGAGAAGGATTTATAAATGAAAACATAACTTGCTATTTTAGTATTTTGTTTTTCAGGGAAGAAAAACCCTTTTCAAAAACAAATTGAAAAGGAAAAACTTATCCATTTCAAGGACTTGTTTATTTTCTCATTCAACAGGCTAAAACTGTCTTCTTTTCATCTCTGATTTTTGTTGGGGGGATAGGGAGAGGAGGGCTTTTCCAAATCTGGAAGGCTTCTCAAATGTGAGCGGTACTAACTGCTTCCTTCTTGTGAATCCATGCCCTTCTCACCCACAGCGGTGGGGCTACAGCCCCTTACACTGGGGGAGCTGGGAGGCCAGCAAAGTCTGCCAAGTCACATTGGGGATTTCAGGGGCCCCCCGCTGGCTGACTGTGACCATAATTACCCTCGGCTATTCCAGTGAATGTCCTAACAATGTGTGGGCAGCCAGAGAAACTGATCCTGTCCCTGTTTCTTTGCAAGCTGAGAGCAGTGGTAGCCAGGGAATGGTCGTGTTTCCAGTTAAGCTTTAAGACTGTGAGTACTCTGGGGGCTTCTTTATGTGAACATTTGCTAACTTCTTTTTTTTTTAATTTTATTTATTTATGTTCCCTTTTGTTGCCCTTGTTGTCTTTTATTGTTGCTGTAATAGTTAGTTGTTTTTATTACTGATGTTGTTGTTGTTAGATAGGACAGAGAGAAATGGAGAGAGGAGGGGAAGACAGAGAGGGGGAGAGAAAGACAGACACCTGCAGACCTGCTTCAAGCCTGTGAAGCGACCCCCCCTGCAGGTGGGGAGCCAGGGGCTCGAACCAGGATCCTTATGTGGGTCCTTGTGCTTTGCGCCACGTGCGCTTAACCCGCTGCGCCACCTTTGCTAAATTCTAGTCACACAAACAGAAAGGTACAAGGGAGCAGGGATAGTTCCCTTGAAGACGTCCAAAAACAATTCACATGAAGCCTGATTTCGGCTGGATCTTGACTGAGACAAGCTGTATTTTGGCTCAATCGCTAAGTTGCTGTGTTCTTCACACTCCTATGGCCTTGCTGGCTCTCTCGCACCTTCTGGATGGGGTCAGCCACTGTCGGCCTCACTGAAATCTTGATATCCTTTCTCAGTAAGGCTCTGTCCAGAGAAGCCAGGACCCAGACGTCTGGCACCTACCCGGCAAGATAAGTGCTCCAAATTCACAGCCCTTCCTCTCGCCCCCTCCCCTGCCTTGGAAGTGACACTCCCACCCACACTGACTTACTCTCTGCTCACTGCCTATTCACTCGCCCACATCATCCTGCCCTTGTTAATGGAGGGAATCTCTGTCTGCTGCGTTCACAGCTGTATCCCAGGGCTCAGCCTGTTGTTGATCATGGAGAACGTAACTCCATCAACACTTGTTCGATCAATGCCTGCAGAGTGGAGAGTATAAATTCAGTTCACAGCTGTTTGTGCCTGGCTGGGTATATCTGGGGATGCGATTCTGAAAGAGCACGGACAGGGTGGAATTAGGTCATCTGCAGTGAAGAAAATGCAGGATAGCAGGAAGCCACTAAGCCAAGTCAGTGGATTGATTTCCCCCTTCAAAGAGAAACAACAGAGTAAGTTCTACATCAAGCCTTCTTTTTTCTGAAAAGAGGCCATCTCTTTTTTTTAAATTAGTAATTTAGTCTTGATTTATAAAATTATAAGGTAACAGGGGTACAACTCCACACTGTTCCCATCACCAGAGTTCTGATTCCCAGTCCCTCCATGGGAAGCTACAGCAGTTCTCTCAAGGTCGCAGATGTGGGTCAACTGTTGTTTCTACAACATCTGTCTATATTTGTATATAATTTCCCCTCCCCCAGTGTTTAAAGATCCCATCTTCTCTTCCTTTTCAAGTCACACATATACACCTGTTATGACGTCCAAATGTCCCTCCCTTTTTCCTCTTCTCTCTCTGTGATGGAGTTGGAGTTCAGAGCCCTCTGGTCATCTTCCCTCTATCACTGCTCCCCCACTGGGAGAGTATGGACCAGGATTTCTGGCTTCTATAATTGCTTCTCCACTGGATATGGACATTGGCACGTCGATCCACACCCCATAGCCTGTTTCTGCGTTTCCCTAGAGGGGTAGGGCTCCGGACAGGTGAGGTTAAAAGGAGTAATCTTCAAAACTATGGTACTGGTTCCAGTGCCAGTGCAGTTAAGAGATGTGTTATTGAACTGGCTGTGATACAGCTTTTTCTAGCCTTATTGTACTCTGAACTCTCGCGCAACACTGCTTAGCTTGGTGTACAATGCCATGAAAGATGTCACTTGTCTGTGGAAAATTCAGTTATCAATGCAAAAATGTTGCCTGAGTCTCAACTATAACCCAAAATGGAAGTCATTTCTGGTCAGATGATTTGTGACAAGTACGTGCCAATGGTGCCACCGTGTGTTTATCAGAGAGAACTACAACCAACAGCAAAAACCAAATGAGCTTACTTGTCAGATTTTCTCTTCAAAGCTCACAGGAATGATTTTATAATTTATGGTTAAACTCTTGTGCCATATCTCAGAAGTCCAAGGTAGTAGAACACTTACAAAAAAGAAAGAGAGAGAGAAAGAAAGCAAAGGTGTTAGTAGCCCAGGAGGTGGTATAGTGGCTAGAGTATTAGATTTACAAAGCATGAAATCCTGAGTTCAATCACCAGCATATGCCAGGAGGAGGCTCTGGTTCTTTCTTTTCTTCTCATGTTAGCAAGTAAATAATTAAAAAAAATGAAAGTAGTGCTACCAAAGCATTGGTAATGAAAGAAACAAAGGGACTTTTGTGCCTTCAGAAAGTGACTTATGGGTTGAAATAGTAAGAGTTAACCAACTAAACTCTCCACAATAATTATAATAACCCACTGAACAGGAGTCGGGCGGTAGCGCAGCAGGTTAAGCACACATGGCACAAAGAGCAAGGACCGTCATAAGGATCCCAGTTCAAGCCCCGGCTCCCCACCTGCAGGGGGGTCGCTTCACAGGCGGTGAAGCAGGTCTGCAGGTGTCTGTCTTTCTCTCCCCCTCTCTGTCTTCCCCTCCTCTCTCCATTTCTCTCTGTCCTACCCAACAACGACATCAATAACAACAATAATAACTACAACAACAATAAAAAGGGCAACAAAGGGGGAAATAAATATTAAAAATTAAAAAAAAAATTTTAAACCCACTGAACATTTACCTGAGGGATGTGGATCCAAAATCTTGCTTCCTGACAGCAGAATTGATCAGGGGAGAAGACAGGCCCTCACATGAGGAGAAAGTCACTTAAAAAACAGATGTTCTGCTAATTAGAAGCTTGCCTGTCATAAAGAGAGGTTCTGTGAGCAAAGGTTGTTTGTTTGTTTGTTTGTTTTCGGAAACCACCCTAGATATGGGTAATCCCCATTCTTTTAGATGAGGGATGGTAAAACATTTTTCTGCCAAGGGCCATTTGGATATTTATAACATAATTCACACATCATACAAAATTATAAACTTAAAGATTAGCACTTTTAAAAGTAGGGAACGGGGAGGGAGAGTGAAAAATGGAACATGGACGAGACATGGTGTATATATTTTTAAAATATTTATTCCCTTTTGTTGCCTTTGTTGTTTTATCATTGTAGTTATTGTTGTTATTGATATCGTTGTTGGATAAGAGAGAGAGAAACGGAGAGAGGAGGAGAAGACAGAGGGGAGAAAGACAGACACCCGCAGACCTGCTTCACCGCCTGTGAAGCGACTACCCTGCAGGTGGGGAGCTGGGGGCTCGAACTGGGATCCTTACGCCGGTCCTTGTGCTTTGTGTCAGGTGCGCTTAACCCGCTGTGCTACCGCCCGACTCTTGACATGATGTATTTATTGCACCAAAGGACTCTGAGGAGAGAATGGGAGGTGGTGCAGGAAGAAAACTTAGGGGGCCTGTTAGATGATGAAATTATATGTGTATGGCCATAACTGCACTGTGACACGTTAACCCCCACAATAATAACAACAACAACAACAACAATAATAAAGCATTTAATGTTGCTATGAAGAAAGCTCCAGCTGCCTTGGGGAAGTCAGATTGAATCATTTCATGGGTGCATACAACCCACTGGCCAGACATTCCCCATCTCTCTTCTAGACAGTGAAGGGACTGGTGAAAAGGCCGCTAGGGGCTCAGCTGACCTGAGGTCCACATGGCAAGGTGACAAGTTTATTATGGACACCCTGGGGACACCTATCTGGATATTCTGGGAAGACTTACCCTTCAAAGGTCACGAAAGCTTCATTCTCCCCCCAAATCTTAAGACCCTATGTGAAAGAGGACCCTCTTAGGACTCCAGACCCAGTCTGCAAGTATTATTGACAAAGAATAAAAGATAGTTTAATGGGAGAAAAGTATACCCTATTTATTGAAGGTTAAGTTTTACATAAAATGGGAGTCTTTGTGACAGTATTGAGATCTGAAGAAACAGTCTTGGGAACTTCTCTATCAGGCTCATGAAGAAGGGCAGTCAATGTGAGGCAGGAAAGAAGTGTTCTCCCTACAATTGAGGAAAGAAGCAATTTTCCCTCAAAAGACAAAGGAATGCTGATGGGAATCGAAACAAAAGGCCTTGTGAAGTATCTCCCAATTTATGATCTTAAATCCAGAACTTTCGGCCTATCATGTCTTTCTAAGATTTCTCCTGCTTCACCAAACCCAACATTAAAAGAGAGTTCTAGGGGAGTCAGGCGGTAGCGCAAAGGGTTAAGCACATGTGGCGCAAAGCACAAGGACCTGTATTAGGATTCTGGTTTGAGCCCCCGGCTCCCCACCTTAAGGGGGTTGCTTCACAGGCGGTGAAGCAGGTCTGCAGGTGTCTGTCTTTCTCTCCCCATCTCTGTCTTCCCCTCCTCTCTCCATTTCTCTCTGTCCTGTCCAATAGTGACAACAGCAATAGCTACAACAACAATAAAAACAAGGGCAACAAAAAGGAAATACATAAATATTAAAAACAAAAAAGAGAGAGTTCTCATTGCTTTTATACTTCATCCTCTGCCTGTGGCCATTCTCATGTCACATACAAGCTTCGTTCAATTGTCTGCTTTTATTCCTTTTTAAAAATAATTTCCCAGGCGGCCAGATGGTAGTGCAGTGGGTTGAGCGCACATGTCTTCCCCTCCTCTTTCCATTTCCCCCTGTGCTATTCAACAATAACAACAGTAGTGGCAACAATAACAATAACAAAATTGAAAAAATGGCCACTAGAAGCAGTGGATTTGTAGTGCAGGCAGTGATAATCCTGGAAACAAAAAAAGGAAAAAAAAAAGCCATAAAAATAATTTCCCAGTTGGTAACTTTCATTTAATTAACTAAGTAATTAATTAATTTTCATGAGAGAGACAGAGAGAACAGATCACCACTCCCTCAGCTCGGGTAATGTGTGGTGCGGTGGATGGAAGCAAGTCCTGTGTGCTACCTCTAGGTTACCTCCCTGGCCCTAAGTGCTTTTGTCTTGTTGATCTGTGTTTACAAGTCTAATCCACAGAAGTCCAAGTAGAGACACAAAGACAAGTAGAGGAAGAGGCTTCTTGCCTCGCTCACATTCCGTTACCCACCAGTGTGTTCCAGGCACAGTGTCTTGTGTGCAGGAGGGGCTCAGGGAAGTCAGACTCGATGAACGTGTGGATAAAGGAGTGTGCGTCAGAAACCATCGGCTTTGGGTGCACACTTCTCAGACAAACTTGTCCTTTTTTCAGTGCTTTCAGAAGTTCATGGCATTGGAAGTCAAGCCGGAGTTCCCATACAAATGTAAGGCTTTCCTATTTCTCTATAAAGGCATCTGCAGCCGTATTCCTACACGTGTCATCATTCCAGAGTTCTGGTTCGATTGCAAGTCATGGGAAAAATATTAAGGGGCTTTCCCACTCCCTCCACCCCTCACCCCTGAATGTGGATTTACCTTGTGACATGCTTTGGCCACCAAGATGTGGAAGAAGTGATGTGAGTAGGTTCCAGAGTGTTGGCCTTATGAGGTCTACAACTTCCACCACCACCTTCTTTGAAGACTTCAGGCACATGTAAGGAAGCTCCAGCTAGCTCACGGCAGCACGGGAGACCTCGCGAATGGTGGTACATTGAATGCACGGGAGAGTAAATAAAGACAGATGCTGCTAGCAGGCCACGGTCATTTAACCCATGGACGTATTCTAAGAAAACGCAGCTGGTCTGAAAGTCAGCAGGGAGACTGTACAGGAGTTTTCAGGACGAGGAAGGTGTGAACAGCCATCTGAGTGACTGAGTGATTTGAACAAGGGGGAAAAAAATGGAGAACAGTTTCACGGCAGCACTGAAGGTGTGCCTGGGGGTTTCTAAAGACGAGTTATGAATAAAGTGAGCGTGCTGGGTTTCCTCCAGCCACAACCACTGGCTCAAGAAGCAGTTCCAGAACAGGTGGAGACGTGCGTGTGTGTGTGTGTTTGTGTGTGTGCGCGTGTGTGTGTGTGTGTGTGTGTGTGTGTGTTTCAGGCTAGAAGAAAGTAAGAAGGTTGGGGGTCTACACAAAAAAATACCAGCAAAAATAACGCAATCTAGAATATATGTTGGGAAACAAGGTAATAAGTGAGGGTTTGGGAGGCAGGTTCAGAACAGGGGCAGGTGGTGGTACATCAAGGTAGCACATGCACAAGGACCTGAGTTCAAGCCCCCACGTGCTCCCCACCTGTGGGAGGAGAAGCTTCATGAGCCACGAAGCAGTGCAGTAAGTACCTCTCTCTTCCTCTCTATCTCCTCTATCCCCCTCTCAATTTCTTTCTAGCCTACTAAATTAAAGACCTCATGTTGAAGGCGAAGAATCCACGGCATTAGAGCGGGTGAGCTGGGTTGACAAGAAGGTCAAGTGGGTTGCTTGACGCTGACACCATGGAGGACGATCACCATCAGTCGTCACTAAGGTGGGATCCAGGGAGCAGGTGGCTGAACTGGCTGGAGGCAAGAAAACTGGGAGGCTGCCTGGTTGTTGTTACAGGATCCCTTTGCGAGGATGCTGAAATCATCAACCACCGTCGACCAGCCTATATTTCTGGCTGGTTCTGCTAGACTGTTGCTTTTCATTCAGGTGATCGATGGTTTGTCTGAGTCGTGTTTGTTTGACAGTAATTAGGGATGTCTGTTTTGCTCATTGACTAACCTGTAATTGTGCTCAGAGACAGAATGAACGGAGGAATGAATGCCAGGCCATCGATAAAATGGATTGTAAAGTCAGTGCTTATTATTTATTTATTTTTTTTTACGTGAATGAGAAAAGAAAACAAAAACTGTCTCCAAGAAGGAAAGCTGTGGCTCTTTCCCTATTGACTTATTCAATGTTGCACTCGCTGATGAATTGCCCAGGGCCTGACACACAAGTGTTGCAAGTACTTTGGCAGAATGAAGGAGAGCGCCGCCATCAGCACAGACGGCTGCGCCCCTCGCGGTCACGGCAGCCCTAGTCTTCTGCGCCTGCGCAGAGCCGCACGGAGCCACGTCCCAGCGGCTTCCGGTCTAGCTTCGCCTTTGTCGGATTGGGCCCTGCGGACCTCCGTACCGGCCGGGCCCTGGCGCCTGCGCTTCCGTCTCGGGGTGGTGGGGGGGTTAGTCCCACGCCTTCCTGTCCCGGCCGTCCCTCCACACAGCTGGGATCCGGCCGTGCAGATGGCGGCTCAGAAGATAAACGAGGGCCTAGAGCACATCGCCAAAGCCGAGAAGTAGTAAGTGAGACAGCGGCCGGCGGGCCCGTGCGGTGCAGGGTCCTCGCTCCGCCCCGACGTGGAGGTGGAAGCGGGGTGCGGAGTGAGCGAGAGCCCAGTCGGGCTCCGGGTGGGGGGGCTCGCGGGGAGCGACGTCCCAGGGGCCGGGCCACCGCGGCCGCCGCACGTCGGGAACCCCCTCCCACAGCGCAGGCCCCCTCCCCCTGCCCCCCGCTGGAGGTAGCCGGTCCTCGCGCGAGACTTGGGGGGGGGGGTCGATGGGGGCGGAGACTTCGCTGCTTCCGGTCTTTGCGGGCCTTCTTACCCTCTAACCTCTGCCCTCTGAACCCTGCCGGTGCCGAGCCCCGAGCCGGCTGGAGGCATCTCTGGTCCCGTGACAACCGGAAGTGAAAACGAAACGAACGGCCTCTGCGTCGTGGGGACAGAGGGAGCCTCCCGGAGGCCCGGCCGGCGGCGGTGTCCGCGGGTCCCGCCCCTGTGCAGAGGGGTCCGGAGGCCAGACGTGGAGCTGCCCCGTGACCCTGCCGCCCATCCCTCTCCGGGGGACTTGCTGTCTGTCCTGAGGGACCCAGCACACGCGTCCAGAAAGATGGCGTGCGCACCGGTGTCCGCGGCAGCGCCCCAGACCGCCGAGCCACCCGGGTGTCCCGGCGACAGGCGAGTGGCGGGGCGAGCGGTGGGCCAGGCGCACCGCGGAATATTACTCAGCTGTCAAAAATGGTGGCGCCCGCCTTCTTCACCTCACCCCGGATGGAGCTTGAAGGAATCGTGTGAAGTGAGATCGGCCAGAAAGAGAAGGACGGATACGCGAGGCGCAAACGCACAGGCTGGAATCTCAGCTGAGAAATGTCGGCGCACGGGGCGCGGTGAGCAAGGGCCCGGCGGAAGGACCCGGGTTCGAGCCCCGGCTCCCCACCTGCAGGGGAGTCGCTTCACAGGCGGTGAAGCAGGTCTGCAGGTGTCTGTCTTTCTCTCCCCCTCTCTGCCTTCCCCTCCTCTCTCCATTTCTCTCTGTCCTATCCAAGAACAACAACAGCTATAACAACAATAACAGTAACAACCACAACAAGGGCAACAAAAGGTTACAAATAGCCTCCAGGAGCGGTGGATTCCTAGTGTAGGCACCGAGCCCCCGTGATAGAGCGATGGAGGCAGAAAATAAAAAAAATTAAAAAATTGAGAGATGTAACAAGGGCAACAAAAAGGGGGAAAGAAAACTATTTAAAAAAAAGTTGAGCAATAACAGAAGGGGCAGCTGACGTGGTTTGGTGTCTTGCCTCTGGGGTGCGTGGGGTGGGGGGGTCCAGGTCGTGGAAGAGGCCGATGGGGGTTAGCGTGAGGCGGGAAACAGAAATGTTACAGATGTGTCTGTCAGCTACTGCCCTTTACTGTCTGCTGTGAATCACCAGCACCCTCCCCCAGTAAAGAAAAAAATACATACGGGGGGAGAGACCACCATCACCACCACCATCATCATCACCACCACCATCACCACCACCATCACCACCACCACCATCACCACCATCACCACCATCACCACCACCATCACCACCACCACCACCATCACCACCATCACCATCATCACCATCATCACCACCACCATCACCATCACCATCACCACCATCACCACCACCATCACCACCACCATCACCACCACCATCACCACCATCACCATCATCACCACCATCACCACCACCACCATCACCACCACCATCACCACCATCATCACCACCACCATCACCACCACCACCACCACCATCATCACCACCACCATCACCACCATCACCACCACCATCACCACCACCATCACCACCACCATCACCACCACCATCACCACCACCATCACCACCACCACCACCACCACCACCACCACCACCACCATCATCATCACCACCATCACCACCACCATCACCACCACCATCATCACCACCACCATCACCACCACCACCACCACCATCATCACCACCACCATCACCACCACCATCATCACCACCATCACCACCATCACCACCACCATCACCACCATCATCACCACCACCATCACCACCATCATCACCACCACCATCACCACCATCACTACCACCATCACCACCACCACTATCACCACCACCACTATCACCACCATCACTACCACCACCATCACCACCACCACTATCACCACCATCACTACCACCACCATCACCACCACCACCATCACCACCATCATCACCACCACCATCATCACCACCACCACCATCACCACCACCATCATCACCACCACCATCATCACCACCACCACCATCACCACCACCACTATCACCACCACCATCACTACCACCACCATCACCACCACCACTATCACCACCATCACTACCACCACCATCACCACCACCACCATCACCACCATCATCACCACCACCACCATCACCACCACCACCATCTCCACCACCACCATCACCACCACCACCATCACCACCACCACCATCTCCACCACCACCATCACCACCACCATCACTATCATCACCACCACCACCATCAGTACCATCACCACCACCATCATCACCACCACCATCATCACCACCACCATCACTATCATCACCACCACCATCACCATCGTCATCATCACCACCACCACCATCACCACCAGCACCTCTGGGAGCATAATGTCTCCTGCTGAGCACCACTGCTCTGGGAGACCCGCATGATCATGAAGAAGGCGCTGCAGGCTCGCCCTGAAAAACACTGGATTCTCTTCTTGTCATTTGTCCTTGAGCTCTAAGTGGGAGCAAGAGCTGTGATTCCTCCGCCCTTTTATGGCGTTCAGCCAGCGTCTGTGAGCACCTCGCAGTCTCTGTAGCAGAGCTGACCCCACCTGGCCCGTCTTCTGACAGTCCGCACCCCCCTGAACCCACTGAGCTTTTCTGCTCTGAGATGGGCCGCAATGCTCCTCACGTGGCCGTTTCCCATCCCTAACCCGAGGCCTTCACAGCCACTTGCCAGATAGAGAGCCTCATTTTTCCAACAAGAGGAAATGAATGGCGACCCCTGATCTCTAACCTTCTAGGACTGTGACCACTGCACGCAGTTACATTTGTGTCAGGCAGAAGAGAAAAGGCACTGGTGTTGGGGAAGTGGGAATGCTGGCAGGTCCCGCAAGCGGACGCTTAGAAAGCTGTCACTGTCCCTCTGCGCCAGCCACTGGGACTCCTTCCCCAAGAGCTTCGACTTCATAGGTGAGCAGAAAACTTAGAAATAAAAAAGAAGCCATTGGACTAGTGCTGAGACGCAGTGTGGGGCCTGCAGGAAGTTTCCCCAGATGCTCAGCGAGGAATTCCCATGCCTCACAGTCCAGCCCAGACCTGAACTTCTCAGGAGATGCCGGGACTCCACACACCAAGGACTTGGTTTCACTCGACTGCCTGCACCGGCTTTAGGACGCCAGTGGCAAAGGGAAAAAAGGAAGATTTGCCATCACAGAAGCCATTCTGATCTCTTGTTTTTATAGTGTCTTTATCTTTCTGATTGTCACACCAACTGTAGAGATTGTAATGAGCTTTTGGAGTAAGGATGGTGGGCTAGCCATTATCTTTTATTGCCTGTTTCCTCCGTTTCGTGAATTAGACAGCCTGGAATTTAAGGATTGTATTTTACGACATAATAAAACTCTTTGTTAAGCTTGAAAAATTTGCTTTAGATTTAAGTCTTGTAACAGTATATACACAAATGAAAAATAAGTTTAATTGGGGGGAAATGTGGCTTTTCAAAGTAAAGGCCTCTGGGCAGAACACACAGCTGTGACCAAAGGAGCGTGTGTTTCTGAGGGGGCCTGGGCATTCCTCACCTTTCAGTTAAGGTTCTTCTGCTGCACCCAAGCCCCTAATTCACTTGAGACTGTTATTATATATACAAGCTCCCACTGGTTGGATTGAATTTGGAATTTTAAGGGGGTATTATTTAGCAGTTCATTTAAGCGCCCAAGTTGGACAGTCCCTGAGCTAACTTAAATAATACGTTTGCAACTTTTAAAATACACTTTGGGGAAAGGATAAGTAAGGGCTCGAAATCGTTCTTTCATTTGATATCACGGAAGCCACCCTGATCTCTTGTTTTCATCATTTCTTTTATCTTTCTGGTTGTCATCCCTGCCCTGTGGTCATTTATTCTAATTCAGCCTTTTTTGCTGACTGCAGATGTTACCCCTTCTATCTGTCTGTAGTCTCTGGTCTTTCCGGCCTGTTTCTGCAGCCTCACCGGGAGATCTCTGAACTTTGGGATGGCATATGCTGACTCAGTTTGCATCTCCGGCTGCCTGAACTCCGGCCTCAGGAACCCATCTGCTTACTGGCCGTGCTTCCAGGGAGTGCAAGCTTTAACAGAGCCGCGGGGTGTGGGGTGTGCTCACAGTCTTGTTGATCCCATCCCATAGTGACTGACTTGTTCCATAAGGCTGGGACAGACTTAAGAACTTGTTTCGGGGGGGAGTCGGGCAGTAGCGCAGCGGGCTAAGTGCAGGTGGCGCAAAGCACAAGGACCGGCATAAGGATCCCCCGGCTCCCCACCTGCAGGGGAGTCGCTTCACAGGTGGTGAAGCAGGTCTGCAGGTGTCTGTCTTTCTCTCCCCGTCTTCCCCTCCCCTCTCCATTTCACTCTGTCCTATCCAACAATAACAATAGCTACAACAATAAAACAACAAGGGCAACAAAAAGGAATAAGTAAATAAATATTAAAAAAGAAGATATATTTATAAAAAAAATTGTTTCAAGTGTATTTCCAAGTAATAACTGATGCTGCCTTGTTTGGCTGTTATACAAGCATTTTGAAAGGAGGAAACCACATTTGTGACAGTGGGTGGGAAGGTGGCGAGGCTGTGTTTATTTGGAGTAAAATTTGGATTCAGAACATGTGCGGGATAGGAATTTTTTTGTCTGTTGATTCCCCCCACCCCACTTCCCTTAACTGTCTGCAAGGCCACTACATTAAAAAGATGGTTCTAACTTACAAATGCTCTGTATTAGTGACTTAATGTTCAATGTGTCTTTTCATTTTAGCCTGAAAACTGGTTTTTTAAAATGGAAGCCGGACTATGACAGTGCAGCCTCTGAATACGGAAAGGCAGGTATGTATGTTCAGCTGTAGCCCTGCGTCCACTGCTCTGCCCTGAGGGAGGCTGCTGGCTCACTCTCAACACTAAAAGGATCCTCAGCCCACACAGCCCTTGTGTTTCTTCCACTTGTATTTTCAGGCCTGTTAATAGTGGCTGAGTCAGTGGCACTGAGCCTCGACCCGATGACAGCAGCTGCAGGTGTTTCTTACCTGTCTAGTCTTGAGTTGCAGACAGTTGCACACAAAACCTCCAGTTTTGCCAGACTCTTCTGTTACCCTTACTGCATAAAGAATTTTCTTTTCCTTCCTTCCTTCCTTCCTTCCTTCCTTCCTTCCTTCCTTCCTTTATCTTTATTGTAAGCAGTTCTCTAATTGTCTTGGGCCCTTTGAACTGCATTCTGAGATAACACTGATAAACATATGAAATGCTACTCTGACTCTGTGTGTGTGTGTGTGTGTGTGTGTGTGTGTGTGTGCGCGCGCGCGCTGGGATATTTACCTATGCAATTCCACTGCTTCCGGTGAACTCTTTTTTTTTTTTCCCTCCTTTTAATTAAAGAGAGAGAGAAATGAGACAGGAGATCCCACCATTCACAAAAGTCCCCTGGTGCTGTGCAAGGTGCTTTCTTGTAGTGCTGGGGGCTGGACCCCTGGTCCTCAAACACCGCAGCGTGTGTACTCGGCTGGGTGAGCTGTTTCCTGACTCACACTATGTAGTTTTTTTTCAAACAGTTTTATCTGTATTTACGCAGAAAGCAATCAGAAATATGTAATGTAGGGAATCCACCAAAACGTAGCATTTTTAATAATGGGAAGATAGCTTTCAACTTCTTAGAAATTATTTTGGATATAAAATGTCATAATTTTAAAATTTGCTAGAGTTTTCAGTTTTGTTTGAGCAAGTGCCTGGTCACAATTATTAGGCTAACATAGAGACTACCTAGTTGATGCTTTTGACAAACTGTAGCTTTAGTGTATCCCCAAAGAAAGCAGGAATATTAAAACTAATCAGTGTAAAGTCAGATGTGTTTTCTAGATTGTGAAAGAAATGACAACAGATGATTTTTTAGCACTCCCAAATACTGAGTACATTTTTAAAAATTTTATTTATTTTTTCTTTTGTTGCCCTTGTTGTCTTTTTATTGTTATTGTAGTTATTATTGTTGTTATTGAGGTCATCATTGTTGGATAGAACAGAGAGAAATGGAGAGAGGAGGGGAAGACAGAGAGGGGGAGAGAAAGACAGACACCTCCAGACCTGCTTCACCGCCTGTGAAGCGACTCCCCTGCAGGAGGAGAGCCGGGGGCTGGAACCGGGATCCTTACGTCGGTCCTTGCGCTTTGCACCACCTATGCTTAACATGCTGCACTACCACCTGACTCCCAGGTCTTTAGTTTCAAAGTAATTTAGAATGTGAAATAAGATACCAAGTGAAGCGTACTGGTTTTTGTTGTTGTTGTTTGTTTTTTTACCATTTGTGAATCTGCTGATGTGAGATGCCTGTCTTTTGCGGCAGTTCCTGTTATGCAGGAATATGGTTTGACTGTAGGAGTTTTTCTTGAAGCATCAGTAGTATTGGAAAGATTTTCCTTTTTTTTTTGAGTGTAAGTACCATCTATTTATCGCTAGTTACCTATGCTTTTTTACACATAGACTTTTAAAAATACTTCCAAATGACTGGTAACCAAAACAGTTATAAGTATGTTGCTTTAAAAGAAAGTAGGACTTTATATAGTTTCATGACATTTTGAAGTTCCTTATTAAAAATAAGTGTATTTTAATACTTCACAACAATACAGTTTTGGTAATGACTCATTTGAGATCTTTTCCATGATAAAAAAAAAAATACTACTTGTTCTGTTTCAGCTGTTGCTTTTAAAAATGCCAAACAGTTTGAACAAGCAAAAGATGCCTGCCTGAGAGAAGCCGCTGCCCATGAAAACAACAGGGCGTATCTTTTTCAGCCTCTACAAAGGAATTCAACAATTACTGCCTTTAGTAGAAACTTATACTTTTTGCTTGTTACAATGTGCTGAATGATGAGTATGATGGTATTAAATTATGAAGTAAGTATGGGGGGAAATTTCTGCATTTTTAAACTCTAAGCACTTATAGAAACTTCTGATAAGACAGTCCACACTTTGGCTGAGCTGCATTTGAGTATTGCTATTGCTTTTGCATTTATTTGATGTTGCTTCTTACTTGGAATGATAGGAGGGAAATCCTTAAATAGACACTGAAGAAAACAGTAGGATAAGTATTAAATAATAAGTATTAAAGATATATACACTGCTTTGTGAATATCTAAAGATAGTCTTTAGGCCTTTGAAATAAGATTTATGAGTAACTTAGAGTATTAAGCCCTGGTACATGTTAAACATCATTAGTTAGAAAATTTAAAGTGTTGGGGGCCAATTAGCAGTGTTCCTGGTTAAGTGCACACATAGCGCACAAGGATGCAGGTTCAAGCCCCCTGGTCCCCACCTGCAGGGGGAAAGCTTCACAACTGGTGAAGCAAGGCTGCAGGTGTCTCTATGTTTCTCTCCTTCTATTTCCCCCTCCCCTCTCAGTTTCTCTTTGTCTCTATCCAGTAATAAAAATAAAGAAAAACTTTTTTAAAAAAAGTTTAAAGTTTGTATTTTCTCACTTGGACATTATTGTTATGACCTCTCATTTTAGTCAGATCTTCAGATAATTACACAATCAAAATAGCTGTGTATCTATTTGGTATTGTAGAGTCTGAAGAGACATCACTCACTAGCCATTAAATTATTTCTTCTTGTGCTGCTTTAGTGCACATGCTGAAATTGGAACTTTGTGGCAGAGATTAGTGTGGTCTCTGCTCAAGGATGACACACATGGTTACGCGCACATGGCGCAAAGCACATGGATCGACATCAGGATCCTAGTTTGAGCCCCCGGCTCCCCACCTGCAGGGGAGTTGCTTCACAAGCGGTGAAGCAGGTGTGCAGGTGTCTGTCTTTCTCTCCCCCTCTCTGTCTTCCTCTCTCCATTTCTCTCTGTCCTATCCAACAACAACAGTATCAATAACCACAACAATGTTAAACAACAAGGGCAACAAAAGGGAAAATAAATAAATAAATATTAAAAAAAAAAGGATGACATGCACATTCAGGAAGCATTATGTCTCAACCCGGTTCTTCTTTACCTGTCTCTAGGACTTGTCTCCTGGAACCATTTGGTGTAGTGGTTTTAGTTAGACTTCGTCATTTACTAGCTTAGCTTTGTCTTTTAGTAGCAAGTTTTAAAGAATTGTTTTCCTTAATTTTATCTTTGTTACCTCCATTCAGACTCTTTCATGCTGCCAAGTAAGTAAATACTCGGTATGTTTTTATATATTTGTAAATTGTTATGTTCTTTAAATACTGATTTTTTTCCCCTATAATTGAACACATTTTTCCAAAGTTACAAATTTGTAAGTAGTGAATTATTATACTGATTTAAATCATCTCTGTTCATTTCAGTTTTCACATGAATCAGTTCACTCCTAAGATGCCATAGTGACTGATGAAATTCACCATCATAGTCCTAGGATAATTCTGTGTAATAATCTATGATAAAATCAGAATCTCTGCTTCCTTCCTTTCTTGACGGTGACAGTACCTGTGGACAGAAGTAAACTGTTTCCTCCCTATTTGGAATATACTTGTTTCAAAACTTGGAATTAGACTTTTCAAATAGAAAATCATTCAGTCTTTTTGATTTTCACTTATTTTTGTATCTGTAATACACAATCCCTTTAACTAGGCTATCTGCTTTTCTCCCAAAAAAATAATAGGTAGAAAAAAATGGTTCTGCAGTCAACAAGCCTGATAAAATATATGGCATGAGCCAGTCTCAATGGAAAGAGCTTCCCTTATCTATGGTTGAATGTTTGTTCTCCCCACCCCATCTAACTCTCATCAGAGAAATTCCGTTCTCTTTGCAGGGCTTATGAGCAAGCTGGCATGATGTTGAAGGTTAGTACTATGCCGTGGCGTCTGTGAAGGTAAAAGCAATGGGCTGCACAGTGTTGAAGTCAGAATGTGCTGTAGTCAAAGACTGTCCGTGCTGTCAGGCACGAGGTGCTAGTTTCTTGCACCAAGTTTAAAAACTTCGGAGGTTAAAAGGCTTAACGTTCTCATGAAGATTTTTTTCTTTTTAATTTTAATTATCTTTATTCATTGGGTAGAAATAGCCAGAAATTGAGAAAGTAGGGGAAAGTAAAGAAGGAGAGAGAATGAGAGACACCTGCCAGTCATGTTTCACTACTCGCAAAGCTTTCCCCTTGCAAGTGGGGACTAGGGTCACGAACCTGGGTCCTCGTGAAGATTTTCTAACATCATTGTCATTGACACTCCTTTATACTATGTGTCATGGAGCTTAAGAATTGTGTAAGGCATGAGATGCTAATTCCATGCGCAAAATAATGCTAGATGACTCCGTAGGGAACACTATATACCTTAAGATGGGGAGTTTTAAGCCTGGCCCCCTCTGCATGGCAGGAAACTTGGTGCACAGGCCTTGTACATCCTAGGAGTTCAGTGAGTGTTTAAAGTATTTGCAAGTACTAGAAAACAGTAATGAACAAAGTCTTTTTTGGTTTCTTCCCCTGAAACTATGTAACATGACAATGAACTGTAGAAATTAGTTCGGTTTGGGCTTATCTAAATAAACTTGATGGCGAAATGGTTCTGTGAAGAAGGCGTGTATGTGTGTGTGTGTGTGTGTTGTTATTTACGTGCATGAATTGGAATAAAATCATAGAGCCTAAGATTTCTGAATCTGTTTGAAGTCATACATGTGCTGATTAATCTGTGCTGTATCTTTTGCCAAAAGGAGCTGCAGAGGCTGCCAGAGGCCATCCACCTCATTGAGAAAGCCAGCATGATGTATCTGGAGAACGGCACCCCTGACACGGCCGCCATGGCGCTGGAACGAGCTGGAAAGTGAGTGTGCGGCGTCCTGCGCCAACGGGGAAGCCCCTGCTTTCTTAATCTAACCAATGCCTGTTGGAAATGGGAAGAAAAGCCCATTTCCCAAGAAAGCCAGACTCTCTCATCTAATTTAGGCTAATAGAAAATGTGAATCCTGAGAAGGCCGTGCAGCTATATCAGCAGACAGCCAATGTGTTTGAGGTAAGTTTGAATTTTAGTTCTCCTTAAGTATTTAAAACTTCAGAATGAGAACAGACTTAAAAATAGAATTGTAGGGAGTCGAGCAGCAGCGGGTTAAGCGCAGGTGGCGCAAAGCACAAGGACCCGGTTCAAGCCCCCGGCTCCCCACCTGCAGGGGAGTCACTTCACAAGTGGTGAAGCAGGTCTGCAGGTGTCTGTCTTTCTCTCCCCCTCTCTGTCTTCCCTCCTCTCTCCATTTCTCTCTGTTGTATCCAACAACAACGATAATAACTACAACAGTAAAACAAGGGCAACAAAAGGGAATAAATATTTTAAAAATTTTAAAAAATAGAATTGTAGTGGGGATTTTAAATAATTTTCTGTGTGTTCACAACTGCATTCTGTCCTTTTTTCGGTGTCCCCCTCCTTAACTCTTCTCCATCCTCCAGACAAGTACTAATTACTTTATTGATCAAATAAATGTGGTGGGATATCCAAGAGTAGTCAACACTTCCTTTATGATGATGATTATGATTATTAATTTATTTTCAGAATGAGGAACGCTTACAACAAGCCGTTGAGTTACTAGGAAAAGCATCCAGGCTCTTGGTGCGAGGACGCAGGTTAGTTTTCTAGAGCTGTGTTCATGTGTATCCAACTGGAGATGTTAAGCAATTTGGGGCATAGCTTGTTAATCTTTTTGATGCAGGGCAGTAACACTTTTTATGTTTCCAAAGGTAAATCAGTAAAATTGAGTGGTCCGGGAGGTGGTACGGTGATAAGGTTTTGGACTCTCAAGCACAAGGTCCCGATTTCGATCCCCGGCAGGCAGCACATGTACCAGAGTGATGTCTGGTTCTTTCTCCTCCTGTCTTTCTCATGAATGAATAAAGTCTTTAAAAATAAAATAAAATTGAATTTAAAAAGGAAAAGTCATTATCTCCCAGATGGGCTATTCAATGAGATAATCAAAGATTCCATTTTTTTTTTCTCAGTGTAATTTCAAAATTTGTCATGTATTGCTGGCCAACCCCTGGCTCACCTGCATAAGAGAATGAGATAGAGATAGACAGACAGACAGGCAGACAGACAGACAGATAGGTAGAGTGCGCCCACATGTGCACAGTTTTCTTGTTCTGTGACTTGGTCAGATTACTGTGCCTCCCTCAGGAAAAATGTGCCAATAAGCCTAAGTGCCAAGAGATGCTAATTGCCGCACCATAAGAACTGGTAGGCAACCCAGGAGAAGGCGCTGCGAATAAGCTTTGGACTCCCAGCATGAGATCCCAGGTTCCATTACCAGCATCACTTGTACCAAAATGATGTTGTTGTTTTCTTCTCACTCATCCTTCATTAAGAAATAGATCTTGGAAGCCGGGCAGTAGCGCTGCGGATTAAGCGCACATAGCACAAAGCACAAGGACTGGCGTAAGGATCCCGGTTCGATCCCCCGGCTCCCCACCTGCAGGGGAGTCGCTTCACAGGTGGTGAAGCAGGTCTGCAGGTGTCTGTCTTTCTCTCCTGCTCTCTGTCTTCCCCTCCTCTCTCCATTTCTCTCTGTCCTGTCCAACAATGAATAATATAACAATAATAACCACAACCATAAAAAACAACAAGGCCAACAAAAGGGAATAAATAAATAAATATATATATTTTTTTTTAAAGGAAGAAATAGATCTTTACCAGGGGTGGCTGTTGTTAGGAGAATGGGGCCACAGAACCGTGGTGGTGGGTGTGGTGTGGAGCCCTGCCTTGTAGTCTTGTAAACCACATTCAATCACTAATAATTTCTTTTTAATCATTACAAGATGTTGACAGGCTCTTGACAACCAGATAATGCCATCAAGTCGTTAATAGCCTTCAACTAGGTGGCCTGAGGTATAACACCTGAACCAGGAAATTAGGGTCCTATTCACCTCCCCCCACCTTTTTATTTTATTTTTTTTACTTCACCTTCACTTAAATTTAGTGACTAACTTAAAATCTAGTAAATAATTTCTCTCATTAATAAAATTCTGTCTGTCAGGATCTTATTTGACAGCATTTAAGATAGACATCCTTGGGGCTCCATGGTGGTACACCGAGTCGAGCTTGTTGGTGACCATACACAAGGACCTAGGTTCAAGCCCCTGGTCCCCACCTGCAGGTGGAAGGAGCTTCACAAGTGGTGGAGCAACAGTGCAGGCGCCTGTCGTCTCTGACGCTTTATAAAGTGTCACCGGGAGTGGCGAAGTCTTCCTGCAGATGTCGTGCTTGCGTGCGTGTTATAAAAGTAGTTAAAGAAAAATGCAGAGTGCCAGTTTGACCTTTCTGATTTGAGTCCTCGCCACACGCTGTCTATATTCTACAGAGCAGACCGCACACCCCGTCGGCCAGCTGGGATGAGAGGAACGATGCAAACTGCAAAACTCGCCCGTCCCGGGTTAAAGGCGGGGCCGGTACAAGAATCCCGACACCTAGAGTGGCCTTCCCGCTCTCAGTGAGATGAGGGCCCGCTTCAGTTGGGACTGGGCTCAGGGAGCTAAATAAGAAAGAGGGTAGGGCCCTGGAGGCTTTGCGGGATTTATTTATTTATTTTTTGGCAATCCCTTTTTTAAATTTTATTTTATTTATTCCCTTTTGTTGCCCTTGTTATTTTATTGTTGTAGTTATTATTATTGTTGTTGTCGTCGTTGGATAGGACAGAGAGAAATGGAGAGAGGAGGGGAAGACAGAGAGGAGGAGAGAAAGACAGACACCTGCAGACCTGCTTCACCGCCTGGGAAGCGACTCCCCTGCAGGTGGGGAGCCGGGGCTCGAACCGGGATCCTTATGCTTTGCGCCACCTGCGCTTAACCTGCTGCGCTACAGCCCGACTCCCTGGCGATCCCTTTTCTTTTCATTTTACCATATGAGATGACAAGGGGGGAAGGAAGTGAGAGAAGTGAAAAAGGCTGTGTGATAAAGAGCAAAGGTAGTGGGACTGACCCTACCAGCCACGGTCCACTGGCATTGCCAGAGGAAGCTTGCAGGGTGTGGTTGGCACTCACTAATGAATCAAAGCTCCACTGCAGTGAGCATTTCCTAAGCTTGTCTGTCTGATGCCTCCAAGGGCGAGTCAGAGCCCGTGAAGTCAAGGGGGGCTAACAGTTTCGGTGTCATCTTTCTTTCTCAAAAGCCACTACTATCTAATACTTTGCAAAAGTTGCCTGTGCTGTAGGTTGAGACTTACCTAGGCTTGTATATTTCTCTGTTTTGTCTTTAGGTTTGACGAGGCAGCACTGTCTATTCAGAAAGAGAAAAAAATTTATAAGGAAATTGAGAACTATCCAACTTGCTATAAGGTATTTTTTTTTTGAAAGTGCTTATTTTGGTTTGACACTAGCTACCATTTTCTTATTGGTATGCACATGTCCCCTCAGATGAATTTACAATGGTGTGTTTCTGTTTCTGTGTGCATATGTATTTATGTTTAAAATGATTTTTTAATTATTTTTATTTATTGGATAGAGTCGGTCAGAAATTGAGAGGGGAAGGAGAGAGAGAGAGAGAGAGGGAGAGACAGAGAGATACCTGCAGCCCTGCTTCACCATTTGCAAAGCTTTCCCACTCCGGGTGGGGACCAGGGGCTTGAACCTGGGTCCTTGTGCATTGTAACATGTACACCAGGTACACCACCACCTGGCCCCTGTTCAAACCTCTGTCTTGGGCCAAATTGTAATGTGCCCTCTAAAGCCTGTCCTTCCTGCTGGGATGATAACCAAAACCTCATTGCCCACCATGTGAGAGAGAGAAGGCAGATCACCACTGAACTTGGTGCCTCAGGGATGTAAGTCTTGCACTATATCCTTTGAGCTGTATTTAAAAGAAGTCTTTAAGATGTCAGGAAGATCTCTTTCCTGTTTTGCTGTATGTGCTTGAACCCAGACTCCATCACACTGGTGTGTGAGGTGGTATCTTTCCCTCTGTTTCTGTGTTTCTGTCTGAAAAAGGCAGCTGGGAAAAGCAAAATCCTGGCCAGGGGATAGAGAAATGGTGGCTTCATTGCAAGTCTTTGCTAGAATGTGGTCCCCAGGCTACAGCCACGTCAGGACTACCAAGGAGCTTGCTAGAATCTCAGTCTTGCCTTGGACCTGATAAGGCCAAGTCTTCATTTTAAATGAGACCCACAGTGGTTTGTGTGCACATGAGGAGTGAGTGGCACATGCACTGCTCCAGGATATTTTCCCCCAGGTGTCTTCACTTCAGAGTTAGAAATTATTTGTATGCGCAAACTTAGACTGCAGGTTAAATGACAGATGTCAGGATATTGGTGTCCTCAAATAAGATACTTAACTGGAACCTTATTCATCTCTTGTCTCAGAAAACAATTGCTCAAGTCTTAGTTCATCTCCACAGAAATGACTACGTGGCTGCAGAGAGGTGTGTCAGGGAAAGCTACAGGTAAGATGCTAACAGTGCTGACTTCAGCAACTAACAGTTTACGCCTTTAGTCTAGGATTCCTGTCCTGATGGTGACACCTTTTAAAATAAATTAACAGGAATGACAGTGCTTGATTACCCTTTCAACTTAAACAGCAGGGTTCTTACAAGTTTGTGTTCTTTTCTGTGTTTTTCTCCTGGATGTTTTTGGAGTGAATGGCTTGAATGATGTTGTTATATTTACTTTTGAAGAAAAAGAAAAGAAGCAATTACCGAAGCCAGACCTCCGGCCTTCTGTGCCGTATAGAGCTCTTTGGTCCAGACTCCCAGTGGGATCAAGAATAGGGAAGCTTCCAGCGGAGGGGATGGGATGTGGCACTCTGGTGGCGGGAATTCTGTGAATTGTACCCCTCTTATCCCACATTCTTGTCTGTCAGTATGAAATCAAGAGAAGCTGAAAAATAAGAAAACACAAAGCAGAACTTGGACTGGAGTCAAAGACTGGGTGTGGGGGGTTCAGGTGCTGGGACATGGTGGCAGAGGAGGACCTAGTGGGGGCTGAACTGTTAGGTGGGAAACTGGGGAATGTTACACATGGACAAAGTACTGTATTTTACTGTTGAGTGTAAACCATTAATCCCCAGTAAAGAGACAAAGGAAAGAAAAAGAAAAGTGAAAATCTTCGGATTCTATGTTACAGAATGTTCAGAGTGAGGGATTTTCTTGTTTGAGACATTTTACATGCATAATCTTAGTCTAGACATGGACTTTTGGCACTGTAGACGGTTCCTTATGTGGGGCCTGTGCTTTGTCCTCAAAGGCACCTGCCCACATCCCTGGCCCCTCTTCTTCCTGACCATTTTGTCAGACAGCATCCCCAGAAGCAAAGCCATCCATGGTTAACAAGCATTCTGTTGTGGTCCGGGAGGTGGCGTAGTGGATACAGCTTCTGACTCTCAAGCATGAGGTCCTGAGTTCAACCCCTGGCAGCACATGTACCAGAGTGATGTCTGGCTCTTTATCTCTCCTATGTTTCTCATAAGTAAATACATAAATAAGTAGATGCTAAAAAAAAAAAAGCAGAGCAGCCTTCTGTGAAGAGAGCAGCTGGAGATGTGTGACTCTGTTTGGCATAGCATTCCAGGCTTCAACGGGAGTGAGGACTGTGCCGCTCTAGAACAGCTGCTCGAGGGCTACGACCAGCAAGACCAGGATCAAGTGTCAGAGGTCTGCAACTCCCCTCTCTTCAAGTACATGGACAACGATGTGAGTGGCCTTCTCATTACTGTTATTCAAAGATGGACTCATTTTTTAAAATTATCCTTATCTGAGACAACTGGAGAGGGGGTGAGAGAGAGAGAGAGAGAGAGAGAGAGAGAGACCTGTAGCCCTGCTTAGCCGCTCGTGAAGCTTTCCCCCTGCGGTGGGGACCAGGGACTTGAACCTGGGTCCTTGTGCACTGTAACGTGCGCTCAGCCAGGTGCGCCACCATCCGGCCCCCATTTGTTTTTTAATGAGGGAAGAACCAGAGCATCACACTGATGCAGGAGATCCCAGGCCTTGAACAGGGAGTCTCACTCACATCTGTGTGTGCAGTACCTTAACCATTGCTTCATCTCCTGAGCCTCTATGTAAGTGACCCTTGGTTTTCTTCTTAAAGGAAAGAAACTCTTGATAAGATTATTTTTCTTTCACGGGTTTGTAAAATTTTTTCTCCTTTTTTTTTTTTTTCACTGCTCAAAAAAGAGCTTGGCACTGGTGACAGATCTCACAAAACTTTAGATTTTTTAGCTGTCCGCCTTATGTATTTCCAGCCGTTTATCTACTAACTTGTGTGTGCCTTTTGTACTTCGGTCCTGATTCTCAGCTTCTCTTTGTATCTTGATGGTCTCTCTCTGCTTTGCTCTTACTTCCCTAACTTGTAATTGATTTTAAACAATTTTCTGAGAGGGAGATCAGAGTTCCAGCCAGTTCTCTGCCGGGAACAGAACCCGCTTTCTTTTCCACCTAAGTGAGAGTATTGGTCTCCACTGAGTATAGCTGTACAATCTGCCTTTCGTCAGGGACTGTTTTTGAGACCCGACCTCTTGAGAGCCTGCTTTGTCGTTGACAGTATGCTAAGCTGGGCCTGAGTCTGGCGGTTCCAGGCGGGGGGATCAAGAAGAAACCGGCAACAGCTCCACCAGCCAAGTCTGAAGGCTCTGCTGCTGCTCCCACAGAGGAAGAGGAAGATGAGTATGCCGGCGGGCTGTGCTAGGATGACATCCCTCTCAGCCTGCACGGACCTCAGCTTCTCCAAGGGCATCCAGACACCATCACGCCATCATCTGGAATGTTGAGAAGACTTAAATTTGAGTTTGCGTCCGTCCAGATTACCCACTCGCTGTAAAGCCGCGTCTCCCCCTCTCATCACATGGTCTGCCCCCAGACACCGGCAGGTGCAGACAGAAGCATCCCCGCCACATTTTAACACAGCTGACGATTGTGGCTCTGTAAGCCGTTGTGCCCAGCTGCATTTTAGACGGGATATGTACATCTCATTCTAAGCAGACACACAGTCTTTGGAGTTTCTGTGGTTTTATGTATGAAGAATCGTTTACATTTTATTTAAAATCGCTGCTCAAAGTGAAGTTTACTGGCTAAACGTAATAGCGATTTAAAGATTTGTTTTGAAAAAGACCACTTCCACCTCCACCAGGATATCAGAGATGTAAATTGCTAAAAATCTCCTCAAAAGTGCGATTGGGACAGGAACCTAATTTGAGTTTTATAATACTGACTTTAATCCATAAAAGGTCCATTTAAAGTCTTATGTATTAGTTTGAAAATTTTAATTTTTATGAAGTGATTCTGTAAATATCTTCAGTTTTTTCTGAAGTATGGATTTTTTTTTTTAATGTAAAAGAAGAGAAAGGGTAGAGGAGATAGCTCGTTATGCAGAAGACTTTTACGCCAAGGCTGTGAAGTCCTGAGTTCAGCCCCCCGCACTACACCACTACCTTAAGCCAAAAGGTAAGCAGTGCTCTGGTGAACTGCTAATAATAATTATAAATAGAGGTGTTTATTTTTTTTTGTCTTGTTTTTAAATACATTTACTATCTCCAACCTATTTTGTTTTTAGTGAATGTGAAGTAATCAGACCTTTTTTTACATGTCTTCACAAAAAGGTAGTATCTCTGTCAGAGTATGAGATTTATATTTCTTCCTTCCCAAATAAGTTTTTGATTCATTAAGAGTTGTAACTGGACAGTAACTTGGCATGTGAAAAGCAGTTTAGAACAGAAATTTCGCTCACAGAGTGGTTTCTGAGTGGCATGCAGTCAAAGTACTAGGCTGCCAGTATATTCCATTCTCTATAGGTATTTTCTTGTTTGCGTATGTTTGAAGCTTTCCTTTTTATCCTTGTGACTCAGCCCTGCCCCCCAGGCAGTTCATCGGAAAGAGGCCCCCAACACCAGCACTGCCGACACAGGCAGGTGCCCCCCAGAGTGGCTTCTTGCTTGTCCAGCACCCGTCTCGACCTTTTCACAGCACTCTACCTTCTGTGAAGTTGTGCTGGGTTTCCTGAAATTGTTGTGGTAGACTTGAGGGGGTTTAATCACAGCTGGCTCCCTGGGAAATCTTAAGCCAGATAAATTAACATCCCTGTTCAGCAGATGTACGTGGCTGGGTAAATGTTAGGGTGGAAATCCTTTTTTGAAGGTCTGGTTCAGAACACTAAAAAAAAATACTTTTGATTCATTCAGTTACTTGCAGCTTAGTTTTCAAAAACTGTCTTTAAACTGACTTTGTACAGTCTGAGTAGAGCTGTATTTAGGCGGTTGTACTCAAGCGTTAAACAGTAATTTTTTGCTAATTTGTTCACACTGCAGTTACACCTTTTAAACCCTGTGAGAAAATTGAGGAGTCTAATAGTAATGCTCATTTGAGGTAACTAGTCATTTGAACAGATTTGGCAATACGTAAGATATCTTAAACCATCTGTTTACAGTCTTGGATTCTTTTTTTAATCTTCTGTATTACAAAATTAGAGTATGGTTCAGAGCCCTGAGTCTCAGAAAAGCTTCATGGAAGACCGCTGTCTGCACCGCCCCCGTCCACATCCAGTATGCAGGGTTTGTGAGAGTATTTCTTGGTGTCAGGACCATCCTAGTACAGAATATTGATCCCACCGTTCTGCATCTTATTTCTCTACTTAAGTCTTTTATTTTGAGAGTATGGTTGGAAGTGGAAAACTTGGAGTTTACAACAGAGAAATAATACTTTCCAGATCTCATGTTACCACTTATACCAGAGTGGAAGCCTGCATGATTATGTCCCGAATTTAATACTCAATATTCTGTTATGTTGTATGTGAACTCAAAATATATTTAATATATTGAATTTAATTGTAAATATTCAGAGAATGGTATCTGTGTACAGTATCCGTGATTTATTTTCCCCATCTTGTTGATGAGTACGATATTAAATGTGTTATGGAAAATGTAAATTATTGCTCTCTAGGGAGGTAATTGTGAAAATAAAATCTGTAGCCACACAGTATGGTTCTTTTTATTCTGTTGTGCTCCCCCCCCACTCCAAGGATGCATTGCATTGTCATTACCGTATGATTTCTGTTGTATTCAAAAAGAAGATACTCAGGTGACCAGCAGGCATTTGAAAAGATACTCAAATTCATTGGTTATTAAGAAAAATAAATAAAATGGACATTAGAAAGTGTCTTGAGAGAAAAAGGGGATTGAGACAGTTTTGAAAAAGGAAAGGATACCACTTCCAGTTGAGTGTTTTCTTTACTTATTATTGGATAGAGACAGAGATTGAGGAGAGAGAGAGACAGAAAGGGAGAGAGACAGAAGCTTTGTGAAGCTTTCCCCCTGCAGATGGGGACCAGGGGCTTGAACTTGGGTCCTTGTGCACTGTAATGTGTGTGCTTAACCCCATTTGAGTATTATCACCACACAGTTGACTTTTTGTCAACATGATTTTTAATTTTTTTTTTCTTTTTTTACTTCTTTATTGGGGGATTAATGGTTTACGATCGACGATTTATTTTTTTTTTAAATCAAAGGTATTTTTTACTCATTTTTGTGAGAGAGAAGAAGCACCATGGTGTCCAGGATCAAACTTAGGACCGCAGGTATGCAAGTTCTGGGCTCATCCCACTAGTCAGGGCCCCTACCTTTGAGTTATTGCTATTTCTGCCCTCCAAAGTTACCACTAGGGTTGCATTAAGAATCTGCTGCTCCCGGTGACCTTTTTTTTTTTTTTCCTTCCTATTTTTTTTTCTTAAGTGAAATTGAGAGGGACGAGAGAGAGACACCTGCAGACCTGCTTTACTGCTTGTGAAGCACCCTGCTGCAGGTGGGTGAGATTCTTATTTTTATACCTTCACAGGGTTGCTTAATTTAGCCAATTACAGATTTGCTATCTTAGGGGTAAAATGCTGTTGGAACCACGACACAGTTAACAGTTTAGGAAACTGAATGCAGACCCTAACACTTCACTGTGGTTCTCCACCGACCACCGTGAACAAACGATATGTCCTTACTTGGGCTCTCGTGCTACATTGACGGGAAATATCAAACCTGGAGGGCAGGTCGGTAGCACGAGTTAAGTGCACATGGCACTAAGCACAAGGACCTGTGTAAGGATCCCGGTTCAAACCCCTGGCTCCTCACCTGCGGAGGCGGGGGGGGGGGGGGGAGGACGTTTCACAAGCAGTGAAGCAGGTTTGTAGGTGTCTCACCCTGTCTATCTTCCCCTCTCTCCATTTCTCTCCTATCCAGTAACAGCAACAGCAGTGGCAATAATAACAATAAAAACAAGGCCAACAAAAATGGGGAAAAAAATGGCCTCCAGGAGCAGTAGATTTGTGGTGCAGGCACCAAATCCAACGATAACCCTGGAGGCAAAAAGAAAAGAAAAGAAAATATCAAAACTTACTGTGAACTATGCAACACAGCACATATCCTCTTGGTGTTTAAAAATTTATTCCTATGCATGTTTTTTTTCTTTTTTTTATTGCCAGCAGTATTATTACTGGGACACCGTACTTGCTTTATGAATCCACCACTGCTGGTGGCAATTTTTTTCCTTTCATTTCTTCCCTTTGTTGACAGAGACAAAGGGAAGGGGAGATAGGACAAGAGAAAGAGAAACACCCACAGCAGTGCTGGACTGCTCATGCAGCAACTCCAGTGCAGGTGGGGACTGGAGACTTGAACCTATGTCCTTGTGCCTGGTAATATGTGCACTTTACGAGTGCACCAGCACCTGGGCCCTATGCGTATTGTTTTTAATAGCTTCTTTGCGCATTTTTAAAAATTTATTTGTTTACCCTTTTGTTGCCCTTGTCTTTTTATTGTTGTAGTTATTGTTGTTATTGATGTCGTTGTTGGATAGGACAGAGAGAAATGGAGAGAAGAGGGGAAGACACAGAGGGGGAGAGAAAGACAGACACCTGCAGACCTGTTTCACCGCCTGTGAAGCGACTCCCCTGCAGGTGGGGAGCTGGGGGCTCGAACCCGGATCCTTACTCCGGTCCTTGCGCTTTGCGCCACGTGCGCTTAACCCGTCGCCTTACCGCCCAACTCCCTCTTTGCACATTTTAAAACTTGATTTAGATAGAATCTGCAGCTATAACTTAGTTGAAGATAATTTCATTCCCTGCTTGATTTGGATTCAAATGTCTGTCTGTATGTAGCCAACATCTTCTCAGATTTTCTGGGTGTTAGGTCATGTTTTTTTGCCTCCAGGGTCATCTCTAGGCCTCAGTGCCAGCACCACAAAGCCACTGCTCCTGGGACCATTTTTTTTTTCCCTGATTTTTCTTTTTTTTCTTTGGATAGGACAGAGAGAAATAAAGAGGCAAGGGAGAAGACAGGAAGAGAATGAAAGAGAGAGAGAAAGACAGACACTTGCAGACCTGCTTGACCACTTGTGAAGCGACCCTCCCACAAGTGGGGAGCCTGGGACTTGAACCGAGACCCTTGAGCGGGTCCTAATGCTTTGTACTCTGTGCGCTTAACCTGCTGTGCCACCGCCCGGCCCACAATTTATGGTCTTACTATTAATAAATTCATTCTTGCTAAGCATATATATTGGTACACTTAATGAAGCAGTTAGATAATATGGTCCAGAATTTAGAGAAGAGGTGTCTTCATAGAAAAGATAATCAGGAGGGGCCCTATTACACTAAAAGCAGTCCCGGAATCCCAGTGGGTGCCTGGTGACTGCATGAGGCTTCTGCTCCCTGCCCTGTGCTCTTAGCTTGGAACAGTGGAGCCCTGTGAGTCACTCTGTCTGCATGAGAGTCTCCCCCTAGTGAGGTAACAACACCCGGTTCAATCACAGGCAGGCTGGGACTCTTCCTTCTCAGAAGACCTTAGGAGAGGAGAATTAACCATGCTAAGGGCCTACCTACTCAGGTCTTCAACGAATTTGCGGGAGTCAGGCGGTAGCGCAGCCGGTTAGGCTCATGTAGCACAAAGCGCAAGGACCAGCCTAAGGATCCCAGTTCGAGCCCCCAGCTCCTCATCTGCAGGGGAGTCGCTTCACAGGCGGTGAAGCAGGTCTGCAGGTGTCTTTCTCTCCAGCTTCTATCTCCCCATCTCTCTCCATTTCTCTCTGTCCTACCCAACAACAACAACATCCATAGCAATAACAATAATAACTACAACAATAAAACAACAAGGGCAACAAAAGGGAATAAATAAATAATAAAATTTAAAAAGTTTGCAGTCAGGTAGGGGTGTGTGTGTGTGTGTGTTTTCATCCATTTTTTTTTGGATGATTTATATACTCACAACTATAAAGCAGAGTGATAGGCTCTTAATAAATACTAGGATGATGAGGGCCACGGCACACCTGGTTAAACGCACATAGCACTAAGTGCAAGGATCCCGGTTCGAGCCCTGGGCTTCTCACCTGCCGGGGGGGCACTTCACAAGCGGTGAAGCAGGTCTGCAGGTGTCTACCTTTCTCTCTCCCTCTCTCCTTCCCCTCCTCTCTCCATTTCTCTCTGTCATATCCAATAAAATGGGGGGGGGGAAATGACCGCCAGGAGCAGTGGATTTATTAGTGCTGGCATCAAGCCCCAGCCATAACCCTGGAGGCAAGTAAATAAGTATTAGGATGATGAGTGAGGTTGCAGACTGAGAGTAAAGGTCAGTTTAGCCCATTTGGGGAGTTAAACTTTCTTGGGAATATATACATTTTTTTAAAAAAAAATTTATTTTCCCTTTTGTTGCCCTTGTTGTTTAATTGTTGTAGTTATTATTGTTGTTGTCGTTGATGTTGTTCGTTGTTGGATAGGACAGAGAGAATTGGAGAGAGGAGGGGAAGACAGAGAGGGGGAGAAAAAGACAGACACCTGCAGACCTGCTTCACTGCCTATGAAGTGACTCCCCTGCAGGTGGGGAGCCAGGGCTCGAACCGGGATCCTTAGGCTGGTCCTTGCGCTTTGCACCATGTGCTCTTAACTCGCTGCACTACTGCCCAACTCCCGGGAATATATACATTTTTAATTATCATACAGGTCATTTTCTGTCGGGCTGAGCTTCACTGACAGACGACCTGGGACTCATGGCTGAGCTGTATGCAGTATCTCTTTATTCATGTAGGACGCAGCATAATCTAAGCCAAGCTAAGCTAAAACTAAATTAAACTGAAAACTCACAAACCTGTCCTTATATATACTTGCCAAGTAGGGTGTAAACAGGATGTGATGTAGAAAGGGTGGAGCGAAAAGAGAGTGGTGGAAAATTAGGGTGTGACAAGGAGAAGGGGCGGAGCAGGCGAGAATTCTACCACTGAACCACCAATGCCCTGGAGGGAGGGTGGTGCTTAGTGAGTGGTTTATGTAAATAGACCGCAGCTTTGAGTGGGATCAAACCAGTGCCCTGCAGGCATGCAGGTGCTTAGTTAAGCAGGATTAGAGACAGAAGCCGGGGGAGCTGGCATACTACCCAACAATTTTCTCTAAACCTTATTTGGTTTCTAGCATGTTTGTGACTATGGGAAAGTCATTGTTAGGAATTTGTTGACTTCCTCCCTGTGATCCAGTTATAGGCACCATTTACCTTATTGATTATGTGAAAAGTTTAGGAAAAAACTGAATTATTTTCCTCGTATTCTGTAGTGAATCCATTATGAGCAAATTTTCTTTGCTCCACCTTAAGTACATGCTAAAGCCTTCCACTTGCTTTCATTCTTTTATTTTTAAGATTATATTTACTAATGAGAAAGGTAGGAGGAGAGAAAGAACCAGACATCACTCTCGTACATGTGCTGCCAGGGACTGAACTTGGGATCTCATGTTTGAGAGTTCAATGCTTTATCCACTGAGCTACCTCCCAGGCCACAATCCTGTCACTTTCTATCAGCTCTAATTCTCCCATTGTCTCTTGCCTAGATTTCTTTATTATTACTATTTTTTTAGAAAGATTTTATTTATTTTTTTAATGAGAAAGGTAGGAGAGAAAGAACCAGACATCACTCTGGTACATGTGCTGCCGGGGATTGAACTCAGGACCTCATGTTTGAGAGTCTAGTGCCTTAGCCACTGTGCCACCTCTCAAGCCACTTGCCTACATTTCTATACCAGCTTTCTAACAAGTTTCACCACTTTTTCTTTTGCCACCCTATAGTAGGCTCCAGGTATAAGTCAGAACGATCTTTTTGGAAACAGAAATCAGCTGATAGCCTAATTTTCCAATGACTCCACATCCCACTCAAAACTCAAGTGCCCCCTCTGACCTCTAGGCCCTGCAGAATCCAGTTCCTGCCTCCTTAGGGCCTCCCCCTCCCAACGGCCCCCCCCCCCCCACAATTTCACACCCCCCGGCTTCTATCACCTCTGCTCATCTGCAGTCATGTAGAGTTCCTGTGGCCTCCAGACTTAAGCTCCTTCTGCCAAGAATGTTTGCTCCCTCACTCGCTACCCTTCAACACTACATCGTCCATTTTCCACCTCTGCTGTCTAACTCCCAAGTTGCTCTTTTATTATTTTTCCCCTACCCTCCTTTGTTTTACTTTGTGGCCTGTGTCAGTACTTGAAATTAAACTGTGCATTCATGAGCTGTCTTTCTCTCCATTAGATGTGAATTCCATGAGACGAGGGCCTTGATTCTCTTCCTAAACAGCGAGTGTTCTGAAACAGTGCTTGGCACTTAGAAGGCGCTCGATAGGTATTAATAAAAACATGAACAGAAGCACTCGGCAAATGTTACTCTGTTTTTTTGTTTATTGGAATTGGCTGGTCTCTAGTGAAGCTCTTTATCTCCCTCCTCCCTCCTCCCTCCCTCTCGTCCTCTTTTTGGAGAATGTACAATTTTACCACTCCAGAGCGTTTTTCTTTTCATTCAGAGAGATAGAGAAGGGGAGTGGGCGTGGAGGTGGGGAAAACCACTTCACCACCAAATCTGCCTTCTTGCCAAGGCACCTTATCTGATGCCAGAGCTCGAACCTGGGTCTGTCAAGCAAGGCTGTGCAGAACTCTTCCTGATGAGGTAGCTATCAAGTCCCAATTTCTCTTAATTTCTAATAATCCACATTTATCTAACATATTTCAAACCAGATATAATATTGCTTAGCTCATGATTAAAAAAATTTTTTTTATATATTTTATTTATTTATTCCCTTTTTGTTGCCCTTATTGTTTTATTGTTGTAGTTCTTATTGTTGTTGTCATTGTTGGATAGGACAGAGAGAAATGGAGAGAGGAGGGGAAGACAGAGAGGAGGAGAGAGAGATAGACACCTGCAGACCGGCTTCACCGCCTGTGAAGCGACTCCCCTGCAGGTGGGGAGCCGGGGTTCGAACCGGGATCCTTATGCCGGTCCCTGCGCTTTGCGCCACCTGCGCTTAACCCGCTGCGCTACAGCCCGACTCCCATGATTTTCTTTTTTTTAAACCTTACTGATAGTTCCATTTCCCCCAAACTCCCCAGGCTAATTTAGAGGGATAAGCAAATCTTTGATATTAAGCCAAGGCACATCTAGCAACTTAGAAACTGCAGTCTGAGAAATGATGCCCACGTGGGGATGTGCACAATCACCTGCCCCCCAGCGGCCTGCAAGGGTCTTTAACTTGCACGTTGGGTCCTCAGTTTCCAAGTCTCAGAGCCAAACCCTGCGGTTGTTTTACGCCCTGAAGTTAAGATGAGATTTGGCTGTGGCTTCACGATGTGAATTAGAAGGGTGGTGATGGGGATGTAGGAATGTAGAAAAATCTGAAGCAAAATTAGTTGGAACTGTTATTTTCAAATATTAGGCCTAGTACACGGAAACACTTGCCTTTCTTCTGTTCATATTGTACTTTTTTGTTTGTTTGTTTTCCAGGGTTATTTCTGGTGCTTGGTACTGGCACTATGAATCCACTGCTCCTGGCGGCCATTTCTTTCATTTGATTGGATAAAACAGAGAGAAACTGAGAGAGAGGAGAGGGAGATAGAGAGGAAGAGAGAGATACCTGCAGACCTGCTTGCTTCGCTGAAATCGACCCCCCACCACCACTGCAGATGGGGAGCCAGGGGTTTGAACCAGGATCCTTGTGCTTTGTACCATGCGTGATACTGCCCAGCCTACTATATTTTCTAAGACCTTTCTCGAACCTGACATTCCTAGTTCACGAAGTGAGACATTACGGAGCTTCCGTTGTTCATAAGATGATCCTGAAGATGATGATAAGAACAGAACATCCAGCACTGCAGTAACTTTTTGCAGAGATGATAGACTTTCTCTTTTGTTAGAATTTCTGTTCAAAATCAAATTAGTACCTTACCTTTTACAGGAAATTTAGTTCCAATCTAGATGCCAATATCTCCTTGTTAACTGTGGCTTTAGTAATTTTATTGAAGGCGATTAGATATTGTATTCAAATTATATTAGTGTCTTGATAATGATTGACAAGATTATAAGATTTCAGGGGTCCAGGAATATAGTTCCACACTGAACCCGCTGCCAAAGTTTGATGCCCCTGATTTTATCACTTTTTGGAGAGTTATTTATTTTATTATTGGTTGGGGATGGGGATGGAGAGGGAGGCTAGAACAATATTCAACTCTGGTGGTGCCATGAGTTGAGCTGAGACCACTGTGCAGGCACTCCTGGTACACAGCCACTGCACTGTCTCCCAACCCTAAATGTGACTTTAAGGAAGCATGCTTTATAGATGGCAGTGGACAAGAAGGACACCTGCACAGAACTATGTAGACAGATATTCTTTTTTTACACTTGTTTTATATTTATTTATTTTCCTTTTTGTTGCCCTTGTTTTTTTATTGTTGTTGCTATTGTTGATGTCATCATTGTTGGATAGGACAGAGAGAAGTGGAGAGAGGAGGGGAAGACTGAGAGGGGGAGAGAAAGACAGACACCTGCAGACCTGCTTCACCGCCTGTGAAGTGACTCCCCTGCAGGTGGGGAGCTGAGGGCTCGAACCGGGATCATTCCTCCGGTCTTTGCGCTTTGCGCCACATGCGCTTAACCCGCTACGCTACCGCCCGGCTCCCGTAGACACATATTCTAACTTCAGGGCTAAAGTTAAGCATCCTGAGTGAACTCACAAATGAACTGTTTAGAAGACGGTAGAATTAACAACAAAGGTTGTGATATTTTAATGAATTTCACAAGTGGTTTGATACATGAACTTTCCCCTCTTCTAGATCCTCGAACACTTCTTCAATCTCAGAATGTTTTCCTGTATTTCTTTCTGTATTACATTATTTGCCTCTAGTTACCAGGACTCGGAGCATACACTACGAATCCATGCTCCTGTTTACTCCATAGGACAGAGAGAAATTGAGAGAGAAGGAGAGATAGAAAGATAGACTCCTGCAGACTTGCTTTGCCACATGTGAAGCGGCCCTACCTGCAGGTGGGGAGTGGGGGCTCCAACCCAGGTCCATGTGATCCTTGCAGTTGGTGCTATGTGTGCTTAACCTCCTGTGCCATGGCCTGGCCCCTTCCTGTTTTTATATAGTTGACTTTATCACCTCATCTTTATAGAAGCGCAGGGCCCATACCCAAGACTTAGAGACAGCGGATCACTCCTTAACACAGCAAGAATACTCTACTGCATATTTGGAAGTTGCTAGGATATTTGATTTTCAAATGTTCTCACAAGAAAAAAAATTCTAAAAGGGGTTCCCTGGTGCTCATTCAACCATGAAAACTGAGGGCTGAGGGTTGTGGAGTTAGCTCAGTCTGTCAGAGAATCAACTTGTATACCTGAGGATGCAGAAGTGGAAAATTCAATCTCTAGTACCAGTGTAGGTCAGATCTCTTCAGAGTGGACTGAAGATTTTTATCTTTTCTCCACCTCCTGCCTTGTTTTGACAAAATCTTTTAGGTTTTCTAAGGAGAAAAAGCTTCAGCTTCTTCAGCACGCCAGTAATTTTTTTGAACCAGCAGGTGGCACTCCAGAGTAAGTTTAGAGCTTGCCTGATGGGGGAGACTGTTGCTGGTAGGCCAGCCATTACTTTTGCAAAGTTGCCATGGTTAGAGAGGACCACAAGCTAAAGGATGGACTAGAACATTTAAACTTAGCAGCCAGATGGACAACTGTGTTGGTGTACGGTTCTTTTTGAAGCATACATACATATGCCTGTATGAACACGCACACACTTTTTTTTTTTCAGATAATTCACACTATTTACCTGTATTTCCTCTTCTAGGCCTGAGTCAGGACATAAAATTTCCTGGTAGACAAGAACCAGTCTGTGCATTTGCTGATTCCAGTGCTGGCCAACTTACAGCAGCTCTGGTGTGTGTGTGTGTGTGTGTGTGTGTGTTGGCAGGGAAGGGGTGTTAATACATTTGTTCTTACTACTTTATTTATTTATTTTGCCATCTATATTGAATAGAGACAGCCAGAAATTGAGAGGGAGGGGGAGATAGAAAGGGAGAGAGAAAGAGAGATTCCTGCAGCACTGCTTCACCACAGGTGGGGATGAGGGGCATGAACCCAGGTCCTTACACACGGTAACTTGTGCTCAACTAGATGCACCACCACCTGGCCCTGCTACTTCTTTGTATGGGTTGCTGTAACTCCCCTGACTGTCTTGCCCAGTGATGCTCCTAGTGTTTAACATACATTGTGACAAGCCAGCAATGCCCCAGCCAGGACTGGGAAACCTTCCCTTGCTGAGAACAGGTTTGCAAATATAGGATCTCTCTCTGCTACCTTCTAAGTTCTTAGATATCTTTGGAAGGAAGGCAGCAGAGCTCTAAGTCCCCAGCTAGTTTCCTTAGCAGTAGGCACACCTAGCTATTGAAGTGTAAATCAGAGCCTCGACATTAGTTCCCTGGATCACACCTCTGCTCTGGCATGTGCACTACCCAGGCTCCAGACCTGGCCTACGGCACCAGGGGAAGCTTTGTGTCCTGTTCCCCACACCCCTTCCTTCCCATTTCTCAGTGTCTCTTTCTATTTGAAAGTGAGAGCACAGCAATGAAGCCAAAAGTCAAAGACCAAAAAAAATTTTTAAATGATCAAATGTAAATTAATTGAAATGAAATAAAAGTTCAGTTATTAGACCATACCTGTCACATACAAAATTCTTTTTTTTTTGGTATTTTTTAAAATAGTTATTTTTATATTACAGAATTACGTGTCAACAGGGGTTTGAATCCACCATCCCCACCACCAGAGTTCTGAATCTTCACTCTCTTCAGTGCAATCTACCACAGTTCGCCTAAAGTTGTAGACATGGGCCAACCATCTTCTCTACAACTATCTGTCCACATTTATACATAGCTGCCCCTTCTTTTTCTGATTCACTCCTCTCTTCCCCTCTAAGCCACTCATGACATCATAACTACCTCCCTATGTCCCTCTCCTTTTCCTTCTCTTTCTCTGGGTGCTGGTGGAGCTGGAGAGCAGAGTCCTCTTATCTTCATCCTATCACTTCTCCCCTGCTGGGAGTATGGTTCAAGGTTGTTTATGGAAGCAGAAAATAGGAGTTCTGGCTTCTGTAGTTGCTTCTCTGCTGAGCATGGTTTGATCCATACCTCCAGCCTGTTTCTATCTCTCCCTAGCGGACCAGAGATGTGAGGGTCCAGGACACACTGGTGGGTTCGTCTGCCCAGAGAAGTCGGGATGGAGTCATGGTAGCATCTGTAACTTGGTATCTGGAAGGTGGCATGACCTAAGTTGAGACAAAATGGTTAATGAACAGGAACCAAAAAGTAGGATCAGAGCAGATGAGATTAGGGATTTTAGGGCAGAAGAAAGCTTGGAGAACCATTTTAGGCGTGTTCCTGGGGGCACACAGCTATGATAGTTTTGCTTAAGTTTGGTAGCTAGCCTGAGGTTGGATAAGAATATTGTCTGAGAGAATGGTGTCAGATTAGAGAATAGGGCTAGACAGTTGGATTAGGGCAGGGAGTAGCTCCCATTTTTTATAAAAAAGAATTTTGTGGCTAAAATTAACTATTTACCTCCATCCACCTGTTCAAGGGTATATATATTTAGCACCAGAGCCTGTGTGACCTCTGAGTCCCTACTGGTCTGAGCTTACAGCTCATGGTCACATCTGAGGAACACTGCAGGCTGCACTCATTTCAGGACCAGTCTTTTCGAGTGGCAGGGCAGGATACCCCCAGACTCCCTTGGGAGACTGAGCAATCCCTACCGTCATTGCTTTGTGGTAAAGCCAAGGTTCTGGGAGGGCCCACAAGATGCTGTTCCTTATGGAAGCGACAAGTACATCTGAAATTCTTTCTGAGATTTTTTTTTTTTTTTTGCAACCAGGGCCTCGATGGGACTTGGTACCTACACTGTCTCATCACTTCTGTTGGGTTTATTTCTTTTTTCCTTCTTGCTAGAGAGAAATATAGAGAGGAAGAGGAGGAGGAGGGGAGAGAGAGAGAGAGAAAGAGAGAGATGTGGATAAAAGAGACACCACAGCACTGCTCAACTGCTCATGAAGCCTTCTATTTGCAGGCTGCTACTATGTCTTTGTCAGGGCCTCAAACCCCAGTCCTTGAGAATGACAAAGTGTGCCCTCCACTGAGTATGCCTTCTGCTGACCCCTCACTAGGCTATTAAGTCCAGCCGGGCATCTGTTAACTCTCAGGCACATTTAGTCCAAGTGGGGTCTGCTGATGAGTCAACTCTCCCATCTGCTCAAGCACAGGGTTGTTAGAAAGTCAGGGTGCATTTTCTTTGCATAGAAACCAGAGGAAAATATGTCATGGCTTTTCTGATGACCCAATACAATTCAAGCTGATTTCTGCACCTTTGGGGGAATACTTGATAGCCCTTCACTGGGGTCCTCTGACTCCCTGCAGCTATCATATACCTAGGCTAGGGCCCCAAGCAACTTTTTTTTTTTTTCCACTAGCTTGATTTTCTCTCTCTCCTAAGAGTCCCCAATGGTCATCTAAATACAGTCTTTGGCTCTTTCTCTGTATCCTTTCATAATGAATTACAGGATTAGAGGAAGCATTCCTAGTTTAGCAACTCAAGCATTTGAAGGTTAAATAATAAAAATCCAGCCAAGTGAACTTTAATGATCTGACTTTGTGAAAAACATCCATCAGTCTGGAGGCATCTCATCCAGAAAGGTTGAAAGAGGCTTCAAGAGAGCACACAAAGTGGGTGGGGAGATAGCATAGTGGTTATCCAGAAAGGCATCCATGCTGTGCCTCCAAGTCACAGGTACAACCTCTGGCATCACCACAAACCAAAGCTGATCAGTGCCCTGGCCTCTCTCTCTCTCTCTCTCTCTCTCTCTCTCTCTCTCACACACACACACACACACACACACACACACACACACACACACACACACACGCCAGCTACCTACATCACTAGCCAACACCTTTTCCTTGATTTTCCCTCCTTCCATGTTTCTTCTTTCATGTTTACAAGTCTTGTCAACTTTATTTTCAAATGATACCAGCTCACCGTCAAAAAAAGGAAGGACTTTTTTTTTTTTGCAAACTAAATACTGTGTAAAGAATTCAGAAAATTCAACAACAACAACAACAAAAAGCTTGGTAGAGAAATCAATCAAAAGATTGGTAGAGAAAATAAATGTCTTTCCAAAGATGACATCTAAGTGAACAGATGCTCATTATCAGTACCTGGAGGGGAAAACCCTAGACCCTCCGCACCCTCACACATACACACCTTCAGTCTCAAACCAGCAGAACCCCAGGCCTTTATGCTTTTTTTTTTTTAAATTGTTTACTTTGGATAGAGACAAAGAGAAGTTGACAGGGAAGGAGGAGTGAGAGAGGTATGTGAGAAAAACTCATTACACCCCATTCCTGCAGGAAGGGCCCAGAGACTTGAACTCGGGGATGGCTCAGATGTTGTGGTATAATTTCCAAGTCTTGTAGGCAGTTAACCTCCACGTTTTGCGACTTTGCAGTGGTCGTTGTTGAAAACCATCTCCTGATCTTAGTGAGAACCCCAGCATCAAAATCTAGTCACAGCACTGGCTTCTGATAGGCGAACACCAGCATGAAACAGCAAATCAAACGCAAGAGGGACGGCTAGAAAGACAGCATAATGGTTATGCAAAAGGCTCTCCTGCCTGAGACCATAAAATCCCAGGGTCAATCCCTGCCACCACCATCAGCTAGAACTAAGCAGTGCCCTGGTCTCTCTCTCTCTAAAGGTGTATACCTTTAACTCTGTATTTCCTCTCATTAAAATAAAGTAGCACATTTAAAAAAAAAAAAACTCAAAAGGAGACACACTCTCCTGCCTATTAGAGTGTCTATTATCAAGAGGAGATGAGATAACAGGTGTGTTATCTTATGGGGAAAAAGCTTGTATGCACTGTTTGTGGGAATATAAATGATACAGTCACTATGGGGACAGCATGGGGTGAAGAGTTCAACAATTCACTTGACAAAAGTCAATAAAACTAGGAAATAGCAAGGGCTGAAATGACCCAATACCTGAGAGGTTATCTGAGTCCTGGAAACTTCAGTTCTAAAAGCTGGATGGTTTCTGACAGAGTCAACAACTACACCCCCTACATTTGAAGAAAGACTGATGGCAAAAAATGCAAGGAAAATAGAATTATCATCAATCAGGGCTGAGAAATAGTTCACCAGGTAAAGAACAGGTTTTACCTTGCTAAGGGACCTAGGTTCCAGTCCCCATCCCTTGGGAGTACCAGAAAATGGGACATCTTCACAAGCAGAGGAGTGATACTGTAGCATCTCTCTCTCTCTCCCCCTGTCCCTCTTCATCTATATGGAATAAAGAAAAAGAAACATATTCACAAGGTCTGTTGAATTATGTAGGTACTAATCCATTTTTCTCTCTTATTTATTTATTACTGGAGAGAGACAGAGAAATTGAGAGGGGAGGAGGAGGAAGTAGAGGGGGAGAGAGACACCTGCAGCCCTGCTTCACTACTTGTGAAGCTTTACCTCTGCAGGTGGGGACTGGGGGCTTGAACCTGGGTCCTTGCACATTATAATGTGTGCACTTAACCAGGTGTGTCACTGCCTGATTCGAGTAGTAATACCTAACAAAGACCTGGGGGCAAAGAAAAGAAAAATTCTTGGCCTTGCTGTATTTACTCAGTATTTTTGATGTAACAGATTTTTTTTCATCTCCATATTCTCTATCAACCTCTGTTTTCTCATACATAACACAAAAGCTGGCATACACTATATATGAGGACACACACACACACACACACACACACACACACACACACACACACACACACCATTGAGTGGTTAAGCTGAAGCAGCCAATCTCATCAGATAAGAAATATATACAAAGAGCTGTTTGCAATGGTGATCTTGGCAAGGAGCTTGAAAGACTGTCATGGAGACCACCTTCCTCTAATTTCCCCCACCTTCCTCAGTTGTTTTGACACTGCTGGATATAATTTGAGCTGTCACCTCCCCATCACAATCCCAGGACCCTCTTCTTTGGGCCCACCGCTGCTGAAGTGAAAAAAAACAAAACAGGCTGGGAGTATGGATCGGCCTGTCAACGCCCATGTTCAGTGGGGAAACAATTATAGAAGCCAGACCTTCCACCTTCTGCAACACACAATGACCTTGGGTCCATACTCCCAGAGGGATAAAGAATAGGAAAGCTATCAGGGGAGGGGGTGGGATACGGAGTTCTGGTGGTGGGAACTGTGTGAAGCTGTACCCCTCTTATCCTATGATTTTGTCAGTGTTTCCTTTTTATAAATGAAAAATTAAAAAAAGAAAAAAAACAAAACAACACACTCAGTAAATGCAATGAATTTAACCAAACAACTTCTCATTTAGCGAAGGTGTTCCAGATTCAACTCAGTGAGATGAATTGGCAACTCAAACTGCTTTCAGAGTATCAGAAAAATCACTTTGAACAAAGACAATGTTTAAAATAATGACTGTATTTTTATGTTATTAGAAAATCATATGAATTTAATCACCACATTGTTTAATGGAGTCCTTGGTTCTAATGTCAACCTATGTCCTACATGGTTAAACTGAGCTTAAAATGTGCCATTTCGGGAGCCGGGAAGTAGCGCAGCAGGTTAAGCGCAGGTGGAGCAAAGCGCAAGGATGACATAAGGATCCCGGTTTGAGCCCCCAGCTCCCCACCTGCAGGGGAGTCGCTTCACAGGTGGTGAAACAGGTCTCAGGTGTTCATCTTTCTCTCCCCCTCTCTGTCTTCCCCTCCTCTCTCCATTTCTCTCTGTCCTATCGAACAACTATAACATCAAAAACAACAATAATAACTACAAAATAAAACACAACAAGGGCAACAAAAAAAAAGTAATCAAATAAAAAAATAAATAATGTGTTTTTAAAAAGTGCTGTTTCTCCTCAGGTTCATTCTACAAGTGAAGGCAAGATGCGTTTGTAGGGTTAACAAGAGCCAGGATGTGGAACAGAGTGGCCTTCCTGGTGGCCGTCACTAGGGTCTCATTTTCCTCTTCTGTGAAAAGAGGGTCTGGGACCAGGTGCACTTCAATTGTTGAAGATTCTGTCTTTATGGAAACATTCCCTAATCCTCTCTCGACTGTAGGTTGGCTTATTTGATTTTTCTTCTGCTTCCCCAGATTTAAAAATTCCATTCACTAGCTCTCATATGTACTTAGCAAACCTGTAAACCTGATTGAGAGAAATTAAAACTGATGTTTGGCACCACCCCAGGGTTTTCGATGTCTATCGGTGCAAGAAGTTTTCTCTGAAGTTCACTGCTCTTGAAAGGTCTCTAGCCTCCTTCTGCAGAGGACAGGTCTGAGGGGTGAGGTGGCCCCACTATTGGAAGTATCCTGCTTTGGTCTGAGAAGTCTCAGCACTTCTGGTAAAGCTTTCTGATCTGGTTTTTCTTTTTTAAAATTTATTTTTGTATTTATTTATTCCATTTTGTTGCCCTTGTTGTTTTATTGTTGTTATTGATGTTGTTGTTGTTAGATAGGACAGAGAGAAATGGAGAGAGGAGGGGAAGATAGAGAGGGGGAGAGAAAGACAGACACCTGCAGACCTGCTTCACCACATGCAGGTAGGGAGTGGGACCTTAAAAACTGGATCCTTATACTTTCCCACTTAAACCTCAAGGACATCTTTGATGAAATAACTCAACTTCAAGGAAGACTAAAGCAGAAACAAACCAATGGGACTACATCAAATTGAAAAGCTTCTGCACACACAGCCAAAGAAACTATCACACAAACAAAGAGACCCCTCACAGAATGGGAGAAGATCTTCACATGCCAGACATCAGACAAGAAACTAATCACCAAAATATACAAAGATATCAGCAAACCTAGCACCAAAAAAGCAAATGACCCCATCCAAAAATGGGCAGAGGATATGAACAAAACATTCACTTCAGAGGAGATCCAAAAGGCTAACAAACACATGAAAAACTGCTCCAGGTCGTTGATTGTCAGAGAAATGCAAATAAAGACAACATTGAGATACCACCTCACCCCTGTGAGAATGGCATACATCAGAAAGGACAGCAGCAACAAATGCTGGAGAGGCTGTGGGGACAGAGGAACCCTTCTGCACTGCTGGTGGGAATGTAAACTGGTCCAGCCTCTGTGGAGAGCAGTCTGGAGAACTCTCACCATGCTACAACATGTATGCTCATAATTTAAAGGTCATATATACTTATTTTCTACTCTTCTTCCCCCCCAATGTCTCTTGTGTTATACAATGTCCTCTCTTTTCCCTCATGTTAATTTCCTGTTTAAAATATTTTACCATAATGATGGTGGAAGAGGACTTAGGTGGGGAGAAAAGTGTCTGGCAGAAAACAGAAATTTTACGCATACACCAACAGCTATTGGTACTACTGTTGACTGTAAACCATTAATGTTCCATATATATATATATATATATATATATATATATATATATATATATATATATGTGACTCAAAGTGTGATTCATTTTGATCATCATTCATCTTTTTATATATTCTGACTTATTTTCTTTGTGGGCAAACGCTAGAAGAAGAAGATTTTCTTTGTTACATATGAGAGAGAAGATTCCCTGTGCGTGAGAAGGAAGGTGTGAGTAGAAGTCAGAGCTTCACTGTGGTACATGTGGTGCTAAGGGCTGACATCACTCAGCTTTATGTCTCACTCAGGGTTTAAGTGGAGATGACAGTATCAAGAATCCCAAGAGAGAGATGTAAACTTCACTCTCTGTTTTGTTTTGTTTTTGCCACCAGGGTTATCCCTGGGACTGATAGTGCCTGCACTATGAACCCATTGCTCCTGGTGACCGTCAGAGAAATGGAGAGAGGAGGGGGAGATAGAAAGAAGAGAAAGATAGACCCTGCAGACCTGCCTCACCGCTCCTGAAGCGGACCCCCTGCGGGTGGGAAGTGGGGACTGGAACCCCTGGTCCTCGACCTTGGTAATATGTGCACTTAACCGGCAAGGCTCTGTACGGTCCCCAAAATGTAAACTTCTCTACCACCAACATTGAGAATTTCTTTGTTTTAATAGGGGTGAGTATAAATTATTTCTTTCTCCCCGCCCCCCCCAAGTCCAAGACAAAGTAACTTACATTATGCTATCCAGCAAATGCAGTTTGGACTAACACCAAGAAATTAATGGATTTTTCCTTCATGTCTAAAAAGTTTGTTGATGGAAAATCCTGAGTTTGGCTTTAAAAATATGATTACTAGCTGGAAGAGGCTTGTGAATTATGTATGAGCCCAGAGACTCCCATGGGGACACATCATATGACCTTGACAAGGAGATGGCACCATCGTAAAAAACTGCCAATGACTCTCTACACTGTTAATCTTTTTCAGGGGAGCTCAAACTCACCTCTGACTCTAGAAGTCTTAGTAGCGTGGAGGCGAAGAGAAAGAATCCAGGACCAGATAGCGGATTACAGGCTCTGGGCTAGAAAATCCTCCAAACTTTCTTGCTTCTCACTTTTATCTTTCTAATTTTATTTTATTTGATAGAACAGAGAGAGATTAAGAGGGCTGCAGCATTGCTTCACCACTGGTGAAGCTACCCCCCTGTAGGTGGGCTGGGGGCTTGAACCCCGGTCCTTGTGCCAGGCGAACGTGTGCTTAACCAGCTGAGCCACCACCCAGCCTCCAGAGTTTTGCTTTCATTTTAAACATAAAAAAATCTAAATTTGTAAATTGTCTTGAGATACAGACTACTATTATTATCATATCCTGAATGTCTTTGTGCCTATTTTCTTTTCTTTAATTAATTTATTTATTAATTTATTTTTTGTTGCTCTTTTTTATTTTATTGTTGTTGTAGTTATTATTGTGGATGCCACTGTTGTTGGATAGGACAGAGAGAAATGGAGAGAGGAGGGGAAGACAGAGAGGGGGAGAGAAAGACAGACACCTGCAGACCTGCTTCACCGCCTGTGAAGCGACTCCCCTGCAGGTGGGGAGCCGAGGGCTCGAACCCGGATCCTTATGCCGGTCCTTGTACTTTGTGCCATGTGCGCTATGCCCATTTTCTTAAACATCCTTCCATATGTACCCAGAAGTTATTGTACACAATACAGTATTGCCTATTTTAAAATTGTACATAAATTCTAAACTCCGCAGGCTTATCACGCAGCATAAAGTTTTGAGATTCTGTTGGTACTGTCAGGGTCTGTGCAGGGACAGGCACAGCAAGAGCAAGCCCTGGACACTTGGACACACGTTCCCCAAGCCAGGGAGAAACTGCACAGAAAGGGGGAACAGGGCAGGTCTTCGAAGCACAAGGAAAGTACTTTGCATGATTGTGGGAGGAGTTTAAATAAGGTGACCACACCTGAGGATTCCAACAGACCAATGAAAAGCTAGCTTTGGTGTGCGATAGATAGGGTTTAACAAAAGGCTACAGCCAAGAGGCCAGGTGGTGGTGTACCTGGATAAGTACACACATCACAGTGCACAAGGACTCGAGTTCAGACCCCTGGTCCCCACCTGCAGGGAACAAGCTTCACAAGTGGTGAGACAAGGCTGTAGGTGTCTCTCAGTCTCTTTCCTTCTCCGTCTTTCCCTCCCCTCTCGGTTTCTCTCTGTTTCTATCAGAAAATAAATAAATTAATTAAATAAGTAGGGTGGCCTATTTCCCGTTTCTGATTACACTGCCTCTTGTTCCCCTAACCTAAAAAATATTATCTGAGTTATCAGGGACAGTTTTCTTCTTCTCTTCTGATGTTTATTTCTAATTCTCCTCTTATTCCATTGTCTAGAGCTGCTGTACATTGCTGAATAGAATCATAAAGAATTATAGAGGGTTCTTTGCACCTGACTTTCGTTGGACAGAATTCATCTATTCACAATTCAGTAATACAGTTTTTCTATAAAAGCCCCTTTACCATATAAAGATGATTTTCTCTGGGGGCTGGGCGGTGGTGCACCTGGTTGAGAACACACATTACAATGTGCAAGGACCCAGGTTTGAGCGCCTGGTCCCTACCTGCAGGGTGAAAGCTTCACAGGTAGTGAAGCAACGTTGCAGGTGTCTCTCTCCATCTGTATCCTCCTCCCCATTCATTATCTCTGCCCTATCAAAATGTATTAAGTTAAATTAAACATGTTTTAAAAATCAATGAAGACAATCACACTTAGGACCCCTTATTCACCCTCCTGCTGACGGCCCAGTATCCTACCCTGTCCAGCGAATCCTAGGTCACAAACCGCTGCTTGTTGGAGCCCATGGCTTCTTGGTAGAAGACCAGAGTCCTCTTTGGCCCAAGGCATTTTTCTTTGTTGGATGTGAGTTACTGAATACTGCCGTAAGGCCTGGTGACCAGAAACACAGAAACCTCAGTACAGACCTTTGTTTCTGCTTTGTCTGCTCCTTTGTTGGCATTTATTCACATCCCGGGGCTCAGATTGTAAAACCAGGGGGAAAAAAAGCAATGAACAAAATCTTTGATAGCTACTCTGTTCTGCCACATTTACTCTTTCTCAAAAAAAGAAAAAAAAAAGAAAGAAAGAAAAAGAAAAAAAAGTATGGCCAGGAAACTACTTCTACAGGCAGCAGTTCTAGACAAAATATTATAAATAGAAAGAAGAGGTTGATGGAGGAGGGGGGAGAGGAGGAGGAATAAATACTGGATGAAAGGAAGGGACAGATGGAGGAAGAAGCATAGGCAGAAATGGAGAATGAAAGATAGGGAAGAGGAAAGTAAAAAGAGAGGAAGGGAGAAACCCAAGGAAAGACAGGTAGCAGTGGAACACAAATATATCTGAATGAAACGACAAATGCCCTACAGTTAAAGAGTACAGTCAGTACTGCACGGTCCTGAATCTGCAACTCTCTAATCAGCCCGAACAAAGCAAGGGCAAGAAAACAACAAGAAAAAAACCTAAGCTGAGGTTAGAGCAATGGCTCAAGAGGCTTTTTGAATGCTGAGACCTGCTAAATTGATTCTGATGAAACAAAACACCTCATTCACTGGAAAAACATGCCAGAATATGAAAATCTGAGCAGCAGATATTCCCAATGACTATGAGACACACTAACATCAAAGACAAGTAGAGAGGGGTTGGGTGGGGCACCTGGTTAAGCACAGGAAGACCTGAGCAAGGATCTGGGTTCGAGCCCCTGCTACCCACCTGCAGAGTGTATGCTTCACAAGCTGCCAAACAGGTCTGTAGGAGTCTCTCTTTCTCTCCCCCTCTCCATCTTCCCTTCCCTTCTCAATTTCTCTCTGTCCTAGCTAAATTTAAAAAGGGGGGAGGGGATGGCCACCAGGAGGAGTGGATTCATTGAGCTGGCACTCAGCCCCAGCAATAATGCTAGAAGCGGAAAAAAACATCGGTATGAAAATATTGACAAAAATTGGATTCAGTGCTACTCTAAATAGAGAAGACATCACAACAAAATACTGCACCCCAGTATTACAGAGTTGAAATTTAACAAGCCAAAGGAGAGAAACATTATTTCAATGTGCAGTAAAAATATTCAACAAAGTTCTGTATGGTAAATGTCTCTTGTCCAAGTAATAGAAGAGATTGTCTTTCAATTTCTCTCTGTCCTGTCCAATACAACGGAAAAAAAATGGCTGCCAGGAGCAGTGGATTTGTCGTGCCAGCACCGAACCCCAGGAATAACCCTGGAGGCAATCAATCAATCAATCAATCAATAATAAAAGTTCAATTTTGTTAGCAAAGTTGCCAATGACCTCCCACACAGCTCTCTGTGTTGACGTGGAGAAGTCTAGTTTCTAGTGAAATTTCTTGTGGGAAATATCATTCTCTGAATTTATCACCATGGAAATACTGAATATACAGGTCTTTTTCTTTTCCTTCTTGTCTCTTGACTGCCAAGCTTTCACAGCCTTAATCAGTTATTCCCCTCACCCCCAGTGGGAAAGTTCCAGTGGTAGGTTCTTATGGGGAGATTTCACCAGTCCCATGCCCCTGACACCTCCTCCATTCCGGGTGTCTCATTTTTCTCCTGATGGTAGGACTACCGCATCCCGCCCCTGGGGGGCTTATACAAGAATCAGTCTATCAACAGGTGGCAGGGACAATCAGGTTGTTTACTGGGAGGCCAAGTCAAATTAGTGGAGGCGGCCAAGTTGCCAGGAAAAACAAAGCCAAAAGCCTGCCTTCATTCAGTTTTCCCTGACAGACTGTTCACTGGCTTCTTTTTCCTGGAGGAAATCACGGAACTCTTGGGAAGATATCGGTATTCCTCTCAGAGGCCCCTCATGCGATCATCTGCTAATGAATGTCTTCCCAGGGCTTCTGCCTTTTCTATCACTTCCCTGCCGTTTCTTTAGGAGTTCAGCCCTGTGGGCTCAGCATTGAGGTCTAGTGTGGTTCCATGGACATTGTCCCTTTTTTCTAGAACAGGAGTCTTCAAACTATTACCCAGGCCCAAATCTGGCTAAGCAATGTAGTACAGTTGAAGTTCAAGGGGGGATAAATAAAGAGCAGAGAGGACCATGAACCCCAACTCCATTGGGTCCCAGAACTGTTGTGACTGGGAACCTTTGTTTTGCTCCCCTCTCCCCACTGAGAGGGAAGTGAATTGGGATGACACCTAAGGAAATCAGACTTTGTTTTCCTTACCTGAGACTGAAGAAGAAGGACACTGGGAAGTCCTAATAGATGCTGTGGACATGATTTAGAAATGAAGTGAAAGCTGGGCCCTAGAAGTTCATAAAAGCTCAGCTGCTTTGCCATTTTGGGCTTTTCTGCCCATGTGTCATCCTGCACATGTACTCTCACTTTTCCTTAATAAAGGCTTAAAAATTCCCCCAAATCATATTTTTTCTCATGTACAAGTATGATGAGTCTACAACCATATGGGAGAATCTCCTCAATCTCTTTTCCCCTCATGAAAGTATTTTACATTTACTTATTTATTCATTTATTTCTATTTTATTTGATAGGATAGAGAGAAATTGAGAGGGGAGGAAGAGATAGATAGATAGATAGATAGGCAGATAGATAAAGAGATACCTGCAGGGAGTCGGGCGGTAGCACAGCAGGTTAAGTGAACGTGGCGGAAAGCGCAAGGACCGGCATAAAGATCCTGGTTCGAGCCCCTGGCTCCCTACCTACAGGGGAGTCGCTTCACAAGCGGTGAAGCAGGTCTGCAGGTGTCTGTCTTTCTCTCTTCCTCTGTGTCTTCCCCTCCTCTCTCCATGTCTCTCTGTCCTAATAAGGACGACATCAATAACAACAACAATAAAAAGACAACAAGGGCAACTAAAAGGGAAAATAAATAAAATTAAATAAAAAAAAAAGAGATACCTGCAGACCTGCTTCCATGCTTCTGAAGCCTCTCACCGCAGCACGGCTCAGCTCTGACGTACAAAGGTATCAGGATTGAGCTGAGACCTTGGAGTCTCAGGCATGAAGGTCTCCTGCAAAGCCACTGCACTGCTAGCACCCTGGCTGGTTTTCTCTAGTTTTCTACCTGCCCTTGTAATGCTTTTGATGAGTTTAGAATCACAGTCATACTGGCTTAATCAAATGATTGGAAAATGTGTCTTTCTCTTCAAATTTCTGAGGGAATTTGTGTAAAGATCAGTATTCCCTTTTTACATTTTTGTTCATGGAAGCCACCTGGTCTGGAGTTTTCACTGTGGAACAGTTTTGATTATGAGTTCAATTTCCTTAATTGGTATCGGCTATTCCATTTAAAAATCATTTTGGGCCACTTTTTTTTTTGTAATATACATCTTTCATAGAATTTTTCCATCTAGGTTATAAAATTTATTGTCCTGCATTATTTCATATTAAGAACCTCATTATTCTTTTTAATATCTAAAGACTGGTATGTCCCTCAGGCTCTGTTTTTTTTCAACTGTTTTCTATTTAATTACTTTCTGTAATGTTACTATTTATTTCCTTACATCTTTCTGTTGGCTCAATTTGCTTTTCTTTTTTTTCCCCATATTTTCAAGATAGAAACCATACATTTTGCACCTTTATTTTTTAAATTATTTTTTTAAATTTATGTTTATTTATTTGTGGGATAGGGACAGTCAGAAATTGAGAAGGGAAGGGGGAGAGAGAGAGAGGGAGAGAGACAGAGAGACACCTACAGCACTGCTTCACCACACGCAAAACTTTCCTGCACAGGTGGGGACTGGGGCCTCAAACCTGGGTCCTTGGGCACTGTAACATGTGCTCTCAACCAGGTGCCCCTCTCCTTTCTTATTTTCTAATAGAGACAGTGAAAGTTGTCCTCTAAGTACTTCTTTAGTTTTGTTCCACACATTTTTTTTTTTTTGCCTCCAGGGTTATTGCTGGAGCTTGGTGTTTACATTACAAATCCACTGCTCCTGGAAGCCATTTTTCTCATTTTGTTGCCACTGTTGTTATTATTGTTATTGTTGCCATTGCTGCTGTTGGATAGGACAGAGAAAAATGGAGAGAGGAGGGGAAGACAGAGGGGGAGAAAAAGACAGACACCTGCAGATCTGCTTTACCACTTGTGAAGCGACTCCCCTGCAGGTGGGGAGCTGGGGGCTCAGACCGGGATCATCACGCAGGTCCTTGTGCTTTGCACCATGCTGCGCTACTTCCTGGCCCCTTGTTCCACATATTTTTACCCATTTATATGTTCTAAATTTTTTAAATAATTTATTCTTTGAATGATCAGTTATTTGTTGCATATTTAAAATATATTTCAGCTATTGGTCTATTTCATCTATTATGATCACAAAACACATTCCATTTGCTTTTATTTCTTTTGAATGTATTTAATCATGTTTTGTGGGTTGATCCATAGTGTATTTGCTGAATGTTCTACTGGAAAGTATCTGCACTGTGTTGTAGCTGGAGGGTTCCCTGCATATCAATTAGGTTAAATTGGATAGGAGAATTGTTCAGATTTTCTATATTGTTGCTGATATTTTTCTATTTTTTCTCTGTCATACATGGAGATGAAGTATTTAAACATCCAGCTAAAATATGTTTACAAATTGTTGACTTATTACTTCTTTAAAAAATTTATTTTATTATCTTTACTTATTGAATGGATAGCCAGAAAGTGAGAGGGTGGGGGAGATAGAGAGGGAGAGAGACAGACACTTGCAGGCCTGCTTCACCGCCAGCAGAGCTTCCCCCTGCAGGTGGGGACTGGAGACTCAGGACTCAAACCTAGGTCCTTGTGGTTGAAATATGTACACTTAGCCAGGTACAGCACCACCCAGCCCTGACTGAATACTTCTTTTCAATTTGTCAACTTTCACATTTCAGGTATTCAGTCATCTTGGAAATATGTTATTGTACACATACATAGAAACATTTACATAGGATGCTGATTCTATTCTTTTAAAAAATATTTATTTATTCTCTTTTGTTGCCCTTGTTTTACTGTTGTAGTTATTATTGTTGTTTGTGGATAAGACAGAGAGAAATGGAGAGAGGAGGGGAAGACAGAGAGGAGGAGAGAAAGACAGACACCTGCAGACCTGCTTCACCGCCTGCAGGTGGGGAGCCAGAGGCTGTAACCAGGATCCTTAAGCCGGTCCTTGTGCTTTGCGCCACCTGCGCTTAACCTGCTGCGCTACCACCCAACTCCCAGACACTGTTTCTATTCTATGTTAAACCTTTTATCATTATGTGATATCTATGTGTTTGGCAACTCATCATTTCTTGTTGTCTATAATATCTGATGTTAGTAGAACCTTTACATGTTAACTGTTTACCAGGTCTGTATTTTTGTATGCTTCTAATTTTAACCACTTTTCTCAGCATTTAAATCTGTCTCTTATAGAAGTATATTGTGATCTTGCTGTAACAATCATATACCATATACATTTTATCAATTTTCTTGCAACTGTTTTTATATATTTTGAAAGAGACATAGTTGCAATTTATTGTTAGGCAAATTTGCTCTGCATTATTAGCTCAACTAAAATGATGAAAAAAACCAAATGGAGATGGTGCGTGACCTCTTATGCCTGGCTGTCCTTCCTAACTGACAGGACTTGGCACTAGTAGTTGTTTGCAGAAGATGTGTAGGATTTCATTTTATTTGAAGGATTTCATTGAATGGATTTCATAGTATCCTTTTAAAGTCATTTGATACTGTTATTCCTAATTTACTACTGACTGTTCAGATCAGAACCACAGTCTAGGCTCTTTCTTTGGCTCTTGCTGCTCTCAGAACAGGACAGCCGATACTTCAGTCTCAAAGAACTGAGAGGGACTGGGCACCCGGTTAAGCACACGTGGTACTAAGCACAAGGATCTTGGTTGGAGCCCCTGCTCCCCACCTACAAGGGGAAAAGTTTCACATGAACAAAGCAGGTGTGTAGGTGTCTATTTTTTTTCTCTTTCTCCTCCTCTCTGTCTCTCCTCTCAATTTCTATCTTTCCTATCAAAAAAAAAAAAAGTCACCAGGAGCGATGAATTGGTAGTGCTGGTAGAGAGCCTCAGCAACTGGAGGTAATTAATACAAATAAAAACAACTTTGAAAGATGCATTACCCCCCCCCCAACAGTTTTGGTAGATCTTCATGCTACAAATACTCTTACTAGAAATGAACTGTTTCAGCTTTGTGTTTTGCCATGCTACAGAATGAAAGGGTGCCTCTTTTTCATCTCTACTGGGAGCATCCAGGACATAACAGAGACTAGTAACCCCAGGTAGTGAGGGAGAATGGAGTGGGCAGTATTAGTGGCGAGCTTTCCCGGCTTGTAGATCTTCACTTCACTGAAATGTGTCTTCCCCTTTCCCATTGTTCATTCTCACAATACCACCATCTTGAGTCTGATGCTTCCTGTCTGATCTTCTCTGTGAAACTTTTGACGTTGTTCCGTTTGGTGCGTGCACTGGCCTGGCTCACTGCAGTCCATTCATTACAGCTGGACCCCAGTATGGAAGAGACAAGGTGTCTTTTCTGCAAGGGTCACATTTCAATCCATCTACCAAAAGCCTTTATTTTTTAGACTATCAATGGGGCAGCCTGGGAGGTAGCTAGAGGAGCCAGGGACTTGTCATTGACAGTAAAGATTTTTATCTTTTCTTTTGTTTGCTGATTTTATTGCTCCTTTCCTTCCTTTTTTTTTTTTTTTTGTCTCAAAAGTGCAATGCAGGACAAGAGCTCCTGGCTATTAACTCCCATAGGATCCAGGTCAATGTTAAGCAATGTGAGAGTCACCCATCTGCAAAGTTCACTAACTCTCCACTACATTGCATCAGTCTGGGTGCCACGAAGCAGCATAGTGCATAGCTGAACCCCACCGTTCAGCTCCCTAATGTATCATTAGTATTGCAGGCTAGGTTGCCCTGTGGTGGCTGTGTGCTGCCAGCCTTGGAGGCCAGGCTCTGGCCAGGCAGGAGCGAGGATGTGCAGTGTGAGAGTGTTAGTGAGCCAGAAGCACCACGAGTCAAGAGAGCTGACCCCAGGACTTTCCACAGCTTAGTCCACCTCTGTTTTGCAGGAAGCCTTCATATGTGAAGATGGAACAAAACACACGGATGTAATTTTTTTTTCCAAAAAAGAACCTTACTGTGATTGAGACTGTACTGATATTCTCAAAAGATGAATGTGTAAAATAGCTAGCAGATGAAAAATTGCTTAATTGGTAATTTTTTTTTGACTCCAGGGTTATCGCTGGAGCTCAATGCTGGCACTACAAATCCAGTGCTCTTGGTGGACACTGTTTTCATTTTATTGGATAGGACAGAGAGAAATTGAGAAAGGAGGGGGAGACAGAAAGGGAGAGAGAGACAGAGAGACAGCTGCAGAACTGGTGTTTATGCATCAAAATTTTTGAGACATTCAATCTATTTCCCCCTCTCATATTGATTAAATAGTGATTTACAAGACTATAAGTTAATAGGAGTGTATATTAACATCATTCTTGCCCACAAAGGTCTGTGTCCCTCCCCCCTACCCCTATAGTGAAGCTGAAAAGTCTGCCCTCATCCTCCACCCAGAGATTTTTACTTTGGTGTAATACTCTAAACTGTCAAATTGAGGGACTTAAAAATACCTTAATTAAATCTATTTTATTGTCAAAAAATCCTTTTGCTCCAAAAAATAAGACCCTGAGAATAAATTCTGCATACAATGACTACACCTGTTCATCATCAAGCCAAATCACTAATCAGGCCAATGGAACTTAAGGCTGCAACTTCTTCCTATAAAGTTAAATTTATTCTGTTCTTGTTGGACTGAAAACGCAAGGTAACCTCCAGAGTCTGCAATGGTAACAAACACACAGTCTTCAGGTGGAGATGGACAGGAGCCTCATACGAAGCACCGAACTCTTCAGAAACTATCTGTATACCTCACCCATGGATGGGGAAGAAGGGTGGGGGGCGTGGACTAAAAAGGGTATACTAGGTAGTTTGTGGATTTTGAGAACTAACAGACTTAAGACTCCCACTTACGACCACATTCCTTGTAGAGTTACTGGAATAGTGATGGAGTAGAATGATCATTAGTGGGGAGAGAGGTCTCATTTGAAGGTGGGTGGGGGCGGGGCATAGACAGAAGGGAGACCTCAGTGGAAAAGATGGCTGTGAACACTTTGGGGGCAGGGGATGATGCTTCCAGAAGTACAGAGTCAAAACGGCTGTGTCATCAATGGTAAAGATTAGAAAAAACAGTCATCCACAAAATAGTCATAGATAATAATAGGAAAGATAATAACGGGAAAGGTGAAATATACACTCCTGCTAACTTATAGTCTCACAAATAACTATTTAAAAGAAAAGAAAAGGGAAATCGTGCAGTAGTACAGCCAGTTAAATGCACATGGTGTGAGGATCCTGGTTCGAGTCCCTGGCTCCCCACCTGCAGGGGAGTCACTTCACAGGCGGTGAAGCAGGTCTGCAGGTGCCTGTCTTTCTCTCCCCCTCTTTGTTTTCCCTCCTCTCTCCATTTCTCTCCATCTTATCCACCAATGACGACATCAATAACAACAATAAAAAGTACAACAATAAAAACAAGGGCAACAAAAAGGAAATAAATAAATAAATATTAAAAAAAAAAAGAAAAGAGAAGAACAGGGAAGGAGCCAAACAGGACTAAGATGCGGATTTTATTCTGTATGAACTGTAGCACATGCCCCGAGCCAGGGAAGAAAGCTTTCCCTCCTCCATCTTTTTTTTTTTTTTTTTTGCATTTCTCCCTATCTCCGCAGCCCTTTTTGCACTAGAAAGTTTTCTTCTCTTGAATCCTGGACTCTGTTTCCTTTCTTCCTTCCTTTCTCTCTCTTTCTTTCAAGAATTTATTTATTTTATTAATGAGAAAGAGGGTAGAAGACAGAAAAAGAACCAGACCTCACTCTGGCACATGTGCTGCTGGGAACTGAACACTCAGAGCATCTTGCTTGAGAGTCCAACGCTTTACCCATTGTGCCACTGCCTGGACCACCTGGACACTGTTTTACTTATCTTTTCTTCTCCCTATTTTACTCTTCCGTTCTTTCCTTCCAATGTGGTGCAGGGCTTACAATGGAGAGGAAGAATGCTAGAGATAAGAGAGACACCGCAGTGCTGCCCTACCCTCCATGGAGCTCCGTGGGTGCCACCCATGGGGCTTCTAGGTGAGACTCTACTGGGTGAGCTCTCTTTAAGTCCCTTGAAAATCATTTTCGAGAGGAGTATTATAGTTCCGGTGTTCTTAACCTTTACACTTACTTCTTAGCAGAGTTTTCCTTTGTTCCTAAATGGGTTATAACATGCTCTCTGGAAATTCCCTATTGATATTTTTAAAAGAAAGAATTTACAGCCAGAAACATGCACAAGGATTCTTTCTGTTGTCAGGAATGAGGATGTGGTCCAAAGTGTCCCCCAGTGGATTGAGTTTATTGTTGCAATGATTAAAGCCTTTATTTCAGCAGGGTGGAAGTATGCTAGCTTTCACAGTTGGAGAACAAATATACACTAATTCTTCAAGAGACTCTGAGCATCATTTGAACAGTTTTTGGAGCTTTATAGTCAAATAGTAACCACCTTTCTGGAAGCTCAATTGTCACCAATTATTATCTGCTTATATTATTTATATAGCGTATCAGCCTGAGAAACATCCCTAATAAAATGAACAGGATAGGACTCTTATCTGATATTTAATTCCTTGACCTGAAAACATCACTTTTCCTCCTTCATGCAAAAAGGCAGAATAAAAAGTACTCAAAATGACTTTGCAAGATGTGCTTTATTTTAAATCAGTCCTGAATTCAAACTACATAGGATCTTTTTTTTTTTTTTTTTAATATCCCAGACCATTGAATGATTCTTCTCAGAAACTATTTCACTATGGAATGAAAACTACATTTCAATCATTAATTTTTCATGCTACATTGTTATTTAATGAAGAAGTCGTATTACCAACAATAATTTAAGAAAAAGGCCATTTTGATTTCCCCAAGCTCAATATGTGTATTTCTTTCATAATTATGAACTTAAAAAAACCCGTCTTGGATGTAAAAATGTGAATTGGAATATGTAAACTCTTTGACATACCTGAAAAGACAGGAAGGGAAATGTCACATACTGGAAAAATCATTGCCTTAAATCATGGGAACGGGAAAAGCATGTCGAAGGAGGGAGGGACAATGAGTAAAGGTAGAAGAATGACCAGGGCTGGAAAGAGTCAATCTATTTCACATCCAGCTGGGTGCCATTTTGTTTGTTTTTGTTTTGTTTTGTTTTGTCTTTGTACCAATCTTTGTTTCACAGGGAACAATAACTGAGCTAGAACAGCCTCTACCATTTAAGTGAGTAGTTTGCTGGGCCTTGACAAAACAGATGTCCACATATTGTATTTTTTGTTTGTTTTCCTGAGAAGTCACTGGTGTTCAATGGAAAAAAAAATTCTTAGTCTTCAGATAAGATAAGGCAGTAAGAGTGTTACTAAGGGTATCTTTTTGCTTAGAATGAGGCTTATCTTTCCATGGGCTTCCTCATGGACCATTGACTCTCTTTTCCCCTTAGGAGTTCTCTGTCTCCCATCACTGTTGCAGGGCTGGGGTGTGCGGAGGGACCATCTGTTTTCATGGCCGCTTCCCCCTCCACCTGTGCTCTGTGTTTGTATGACAGCCTCTCTTTATAGTGAGGGTGCATTCTCCGACAGGAAAACATGGCGTCATTTTTTTCAATTCTCCTACTCTTCTGTTTCTCTGAGGGAGAACACCCATACAGGACTCCTTCACACAGTCAATCTGAATGCAAGACGCTGTTGACAGAAACATAAAGCAAGTAGCCCTGATTCAGAGAAATGGAATTACAAAGAACTTTTTCAACAGCGCCTTAGCTGGTCAGGTAGCTTTGATTACAAAAGGAAGTCGACTCCTCTTGGCCACCTGTCCAAAGAGAAACTATTTCCATCAAATGAGAAATGCTCAGCTCATAGGAGAATATTGTGCTTTTTGGTTCTTTTTCTGTTTGAAAACTCACAGATGTAAGTTCTGTGTCCTAGGGTGTCAATTTGTTTTTTCTCTAGTCCATTTGATCATGGTTTCTGGTGAACGGTACAGGAATATTAATTTGGCATAGAGGTCTTCTTCTAATTCCAGTTCTCCTGTCTCTCGGACTAAAAAAATATCTGTGCACAGTTTCAAAATCCGATCCACATTGGGAAGCTCTTCAAACATGATAGAGTGAGAAATTCCACTGAAGAATTCACGGACAAATTTCCCAATCACAAGGACAACTGAAGCGTATAATCCCATGATACTGAAAAAGAAAAAAAAAAGAAGAAATTGTATAGAGCCATTATTATGGTTAATAGGATATTAAACTAAAAAAATAATTAGTATTTTTTCCTCAAACTTCATAGTTATAGAAGGTTCTTTTTTTTGAGAACATTTATTTTTTTTCTAATTTAAAATTAAATTCACATTCTCTGTAAAAGAAATCTACATGTTACAGAACTATAAGACTTGAAAAAATAAAAGTTCTTTGAAATCTCAGTATTGAAAATAGTGTTAATTGCTGCCTATATGAAATTTATATATATTTACACATTATATGCACAAACCACACAACGTATTTAGTAGAGATGCAAATTACTATATATGTTTTTCTATACCTTGCTCTTTTTCAATTGATAGTCTCAGGGACTAATTTTCATAATAAAATTCTGAGAAGGCTGATTTCTTAAGAGACTCATTCTGAGAAATGAAAAAACCTCCAGATTGTCCTCGAATTTCTGCATCAGAATATTGGTGAAATGGGTATCAGTGCACATATTCCAAACTGTGGTTTCTAATCTACCCAATATATGTTAAGGTCAGGAGACATTTTAAGAAGAAAAGAGATAACTTAATGCCAATTTCTAAGTTTCTGGTCATGGCATAGCCAGAAAGTATATGTAAGAAACTAGGACACAGCTTCTAGTCCTGCTAGTGTTGTGACTCACACAAGGTAAATTTAGACTTCCTTGAGCTTATGGTTTCTTATTTTTTAATAGTATTTATTTATTTATGACAAAGAATGGGGTAGTTATACTTTGGCAAATGCGATGTTGGGGATTGAACCTGGGAATTTATGGTTGATAATCCAACAAACACTTTATTCATTGCGCCATCTCCTGGGCCACTGGCTTTTTCTTTTTAATTTTAAAAAATATTTTATTTTAATTTTGAGAGAGGTTCAGACACACACACACAGAGAGAAAGAAACACCAGAGCACTGCTCAGCTCTGGCTTATGGTGGCGTGAGGAATTGAACCTGGGACATAGGAGCCTGAGGCATGACAGTCTCTTTGCAGAACCATTATGCTATCTCCCCTGCTCTTTGGCTTTGTTTTTAAAATGAAGATCTATGAATTTTAATATTGCAGCTGAAAATTTAAAAATTCTGAGATTAAGTGCTCCCACCCTCAACCTTGCATGACACAGAAGTAGACACTATTGACTTACCCATAGCCAGCCAAGAATCCCAGACTGGGGGGACTGACTTTGTCATTGAAGATTATCAATTCCAGGGCCTGCGCATGCTGATTATACAGTCTGTTTCCAGTCAAATTGAGAACCCACCATTCACTATTAGAATTAGGTGTATTATCTCTAGACAAAATGATGGTGATATTCCTGAAATTACTTTCTGGAAGAGAAAAATGAAATGAAGTCAGAAAAACTTTTTCTTTTTTTAGAATTCATTGCACATCAATAGGTATCAGATGGCGAAACTTGGCTACTATAAGTAGAACGTGGTTCCACAATGAGAAGGACACATGGAGATGTTAGCACACAGAAAATAAAAAGTGGGTCTCAAAACATACGTGGAGTTTTCCCTTTTTCACCACAGGGATCAGTCATGATCACTACATATGATGAACTTGCGGTCAAATCACAGGGACACTCATTATCTGATACCTCTTTTTATACTCCAAACATCCAGAAAGACATTTGAAACAATGAATTGAATTGCCATTTAAAAAATTAAATTGGCTGATTCACTTATATCACCTATATATGTATATATATGTATATATATATATATATTTTGCAAATTCTTTTTATTTGATCTTATTGGGGGTTAACGGTATAGACACAATCCCAATGCCCCTTCATCCTGCCCCTGTCTCTCCTTTCCCAGAGTCCTTTGCTATGGTGCAATATGCACCAGGTGGTTCAAGTTTCACCTTCTGTTTTTCCCTTACTGCTTTTTGTTCATAAGTTCCACCTGTAAGAGATCATTTAATATCAGCCTTTTTCTTTGTCTTGTCTCACTCAACATGACATCATAGAGCTCTGACCTTGATACTGCAAAGGTGATGACCTTAGCGGGTTTTTTTTTTTTTTTATTAAAATTTTTTTTGGTACTTTTTTTTTTTTTGTCTCTAGTGTTATCACTGGGGCTCGGTGCCTAAACTATGAATCCACTGCTGCTGGAAGCTATTTTTTCCCTTTTGTTTTCCTTGTTTATCGCTGTTATTATTACTGTTGTCATTGTTATTGGATAGGACAGAGTGAAATCGAGAGAGGAGGGGAAGACAGAGAGGGAGCGAGAAAGATAGATACCTGAAGATCTGCTTCACTGCTTGTGAAGTGACCCACCCCCTGCTGGTGGGGAGCCGGGGGCTTGAACTGGGATCCTTATGCCAGTCTTTGACCTTTGCACCATGTGTGCTTAACCTGCTGCGCTGCCGCCCAGCGCATGACCTTAGAGTTGTCAACAGCTGTGTGTAATATGTACCACAGCTTCCTTAGCATTCATTTGTCATGGTGCATCGACTTGCTCCCATGTTTGGACTACTACAAACCGTCCTGCTCTGAACACTGGTGTGCAGAGAGAGGTCTTTCCTATAGGTATTTCTGTTTTCCCTGTGTAGGAGAGGGGATCGCTGGGTCATGGCAGGTCCATTTCAGAGTTCTAATGAATCTCTAGATTGTTTTCCGCAGGTGTTGGACCAACTTACATTCCCCTTCTCCCGCCAAAAAAACCTCTCCAACAATTGGTGTTTGTCTTTTCTAGTGCGTGACATTCACAGAGGTGAATGTAGGATCTCATTGTTTTTATTTGCATGCATCAGCATCACCAATGCTGATGGTCTTCTAAGAGGAATCCATGATGTTAGGTTCTATTAGGAATGACATGGCTGCTTAAGTCAATGTAGAAAGGCGGTGAACATAGGTACAATTTATGGTCATGTGGAAACCCTCTTAGGAACTTGTTTTTATTTTGCCTCTGGGGTGATCGCTGGGACTTAGTGCCAGCACTATGAATCTGCTGCTCCACGTGGCCATTATTATTATCATGAATACTTTTTGGTTTGGATAGGACAGAGAGAAATTAAGAGAGGAGTGGGAGATAAAGACACCTGCAGACCTGCTTCTTTGCTTGTGACGGTTCCCCTCCTGCAGGTGGGGTGCAGTGGGGGAGATTGAATCTGGATCCTTGCACAGGCCCTTGTAAGGGAGATCATTTGTGGAGATAGGGCAGCTGGGAAGAGTTAACTGAGGGACAGCTCATTCAGAGCAAGGACTGCTGGTTGAGCAATCTGTACTCAGAGCAAGAATTTCTAGAAATATTTCTGACAGAAAGGGAAACACCAAAGTTCTCCACTTATCTTGCGAGACAAGTCTAGTTGCTATTGGCACACCATCTAGAGTCAGCCAGTGACTTATGTTGGGACTAGGTGAGCATGCATAAGATAACCTTATTATCTTTCTGCATTTGCCAGATGCATACCTCTGCTCTGGACCACATCACTGATTAAATCAAACAATGCTTGATATATAATTAAAAAGTCATTCTCAGGAGTCCGGCGGCAGTGCAGTGGGTTAAGCGCAGATGGTGTGAAGTACAAGGACCAGCATAAGGATCCCGGTTCGAGCCCCCGGCTCCCCAACTACAGGGGAGTCCCTTCACAGGCGGTGAAGCAGGTCTGCAGATGTGTCTTTCTTTCCTCCTCTCTGTCTTCCCTTCCTTTCAATTTCTCTCTGTCCTATCCAACAACAATGACAATAATAATAACTACAACAATGAAACAAGAGCAACAAAAGGAAATAAATAAATATAAAAATAATAAAAACCACTTTCCTACCATTGCTATTATATTTGGAAATATAGTTTCTAGAGCACTATTATTGATATTGTAACAGTTTTGTGCTGAATCAAGTGCATTTGCTGCTATGAGATTACTGCCTTTATTTGGGGTGCCTTACTACTTAATACCATAACATTTTCTGAGTTACTGAGTGTGCATTTAAGTCAATCAAACTGTCAGTGAAAAGAGAAGGAAGAATACTGGTATTGGATGAATAAGTGCTTCATTTTGGCCAGTGAAGGCAGCCATAATTCTTATTTTTCTTGAAAGTTGTGTCTCACACACATACAGACACAGACACACACACAGATACAAACACACACACACAGACACACACATACAGACACACACACACACACACACACACACACAGAGAGACTAGAAAGCTTCTGTATAACAAAAGAAATGGTCACACAAACAAAAAGACTCCTACAGAATGGGTGAAGATCTTTACATGCCATATATCAGACAAGAGGCTAATAACCAAAGTATATAAAGAGCTCACCAAACTCAGCAACAAAAAAGCAAATTCAAAAGTGGAGAAAGTATATCAACAAAATATTCACTAAAGAAGAGATCCAAAAGGCTAACAGACATGAAAAATGGCTCCAAGTCACTGATTGTCAGAGAAATGCAAATTAATACAACAATGAGATATCACCTCACCCCTGTGGGAATGTCATACATCAGAAACAACTGCAGTAACAAATGCTGGAGAGGTTGTGGGGACAAAGGAACCCTCCTGCATGGCTGGTGGGAATGTAAATTGGTCCAACCATTGTGGAGAGCAGTGTGGAGAAACTTCACAAGGCTAGAAATGGGCTTTCCTATGACCTAATAATCCTTCTCTTAGGGATATATTGGAAGGAGTCAAATACACCCATCCAAAACCTGGAAACAACCCAGGTGTCCAACAACAGATGAATGGCTGAGAAGGTTGTGGTGTATATTCAGTGGAATACTATTAAGAATAATGAACCCATCTTCTCTGACCCATCTTGGATGGAGCTATAAGGAATTATGTTACGTGAGATAAGTCAGAAAGAGAAAGACAAGTATGGGATGATCCCACTCATAAACAGAAGTTGAGAAAGAACAGGAAGGGAAACTCAAAGCAGAATCTGACCGTTTGGAGTATTGCACCAAAGTAAAAAAACTCAGGGGAGGGGTGGGGATGGTAAGGGTCCACTATGGAGGGGTGGGGGTAGGGACACAGATCTTTGGTGGTGGGAATGATGTTGATCTTATAAATCATTAATCAATATGAGAGGAGAAAACAGATTGAATGTCTTGAGCTTTTTAATGCATAGGCTTCAGTTCCTAGTTTATATTCCCTCAATCTAAACAATTAAGGTTTAAATAAGTAAACTGATTGAATTTTAACATTGGGCTTAAATTGTTAATGCATGTCTAATAATAACTTTAAAAAAATATTAGATCACCTATACTCCTAGACAAGGGAGACCAGAAGCAACTGGTCTTGTCAGTATATAAGATACAGTTATTTGTAAATAGCATTAAATGACATAAATCATGGTAAGGTCTTATATGGCACAGTAAATCCTAACCATGGAATTTTCAAAGTAAACCAAATTTGCAAATAACTTGGTTATAATAATAACTATCTATTGCCTTCTTCAACTCTAAGACAGCATAGAACCTTTCTTATTCTCTATAAAACCCATATTTCTGCCAGTCCTGGAACCTCTGAGGCTTGGTTCATTTCCTTCATGCTTCTATTGATCCAGACCATTCGATACTGCATCTGCTGATCTCAACCAAGTCAGTGCAACCAGTGCTTCCTTGACATGTTTCACTTCAGACTGTGTCCAGAGACACCAGGCCTGGGATGTCAATCCTTAAGCTCCATTACTCTGCCACCAAGTTGCAGTTGCTACCATGATGCCAACCTGACATCCCTGGGCAGACGACCTCACCAATGTATCTTGGAATCCCACCTCCCCAGACCCCTACCCCACTAGGGAAAGAGAAAGAAACAGGCTTGGAGTATGGATTGACCGGCCAACACCCATGTCTAGCAAAGAAACAATTACAGAAACCAGACGTCCCACCTTCTGCACCCCATAATGATTCTGGGTCCATACTCCCATAGGGATAAAGAATAGGGAACTTTCCAATGGAGGGGATGGGATACAGATCTCTGGTGGTGGGAATTGTATGGACTTGTACCCATGTTATCCCACAATTATCATTCAAATCAACTTAAAAAAAGAAGACTAGAAAGTTGCTTGAGAAAGGCAAAAAAAGGAGAAACCGAAGAAACCATATGAAAGTCAGATTTTTTTTTCCTTTTTTTTTTTTTAATTTTTTATTTAAGAAAGGATTAGTGAACAAAAGCATAAGGTAGGAGGGGTACAACTCCACACAATTCCCAACACCCAATCCCCATAACCCACCCCCTCCCATGGTAGCTTTCCCATTCTCTATCCCTCTGGGAGCATGGACCCAGGGTCGTTGAGGGTTGCAGAAGGTAGAAGGTCTGGCTTCTGTAATTGCTTCCCCGCTGAACAAGGGCGTTGACTGGTCGGTCCATACCCCCAGTCTGCCTCTCTCTTTCCCTAGTAGGGTGTGACTCTGGGGAAGCTGAGCTCCAGGACACATTGGTGGGGTCTTCAATCCAGGGAAGCCTAGCCAGCATCCTGGTGGCATCTGGATCCTATGTTCATAGCAGCACAATTCATAATAGCTAAAACCTGGAAGCAACCCAGGTGCCCAACACCAGATGAGTGGCTGAGAAAGCTGTGGTATATATACACAATGGAATACTATGCAGCTATCAAGAACAATGAACCCACCTTCTCTGACCCATCTTGGACAGAGCTAGAAGGAATTATGTTAAGTGAACTAAGTCAGAAAGATAAAGATGAGTATGGGATGATCCCACTCATCAACAGAAGCTGACTAAGAAGATCTGAAAGGGAAACTAAAAGCAGGACCTGATCAAATTGTAAGTAGGGCACCAAAGTAAAAACCCAGTGGTGAGGGGTAGGCATGTAGCTTCCTGGGCCAGTGGGGGGTGGGAGTGGGCGGGAGGGATGGGTCATAGTCCTTTGGTGGTGGGAATGGTGTTTATGTACACTCCTAGCAAAATGTAGACATATAAATCAGTAGCTAATTAATATGAGAGGGGGAAATCAATTGTATGTCTCAAAGTTTCTCAAAAGACAAACTGAATCTTTTTAATATATAGGCTATGTATTTGATATGCGGACTCTCTCAAAAGCCTAGACCAAGTAGATTAGAAGCTTCCAATAGCACAGCTATATACAAGATACTGGGTACTGTCCAGCAAACCATAACAAAGGGACTTTTCAAAGTTAACCCTATTAACAAATAATGTGATGATAATATTAACTATTGATTGTCTTTTTGAACCCTAAGACAGCAGGAACCTCACATCTTCACTATAGAGCCCCTACTTCCCCCAGTCCTGGAACCCTTGGATAGGGCCCACTTTCCCGTATGCATCTCCCAATCCAAACCAAATAACATTGCATCTGCCGATTACAACCTAACCAAAGCAACGATTGCTACCTCAACATGCTTTACCTCAGAATGTATCCAGAGACTTCACGTGTGGAATGACAACCCTTCAGCTTCATTACTCGGGTGAGACCTTTCCTTTAATAGTACACTCTAATTTCATCTCAGGTAGTTCACTTTCTAACAAAGTCCCATAACCTAGATATACACCAGTTTCTGTGAGAGAGAGCTTATGTGCACACGTATCCATAAACTATAAAATATATACCTGAAAGCAGGACTACACTAGAGTTTGCAGTGAGTACCTCCCTAACACTTCCTCTCCACTATTCCAAGCTTGGGATCCATGATTGCTCAACAAATTGTTTGGCTTCATATGTTAACTCTCTTTTCAATCACCAGGTTCCAGAAAGTCAGATTTTTAAAAGTTCTGAAAGAATTCCTTTTAATTCTTACCAGATAAAAGTTGCTTTATAGGTTTGGAGTTAGAATCACTAGGTGCTTTCACGTAATAGGGGTAGATCTTCTCAATAGTCCTGTGCATTAAGGAAAGCAAGATGGTTAACTGGTGATCAACACAGGGTACTAGAGATGACACATGTGCAGACAGCCTCCTGGCCGGCCTTACATTCAGCACATTACAAGGAGAACAGGGCAGTCTGAGGCCAGAACTGAGCATGGCTCATGGACATGTGAAGCCCTTCATTCAGCTTTTTGGAAATGCAGCATTTCTCCCTAATGACTGATTCTCTATTAGCATCTAAACATCACAGCTTGGAGATGTTTGAAACGAGGTATTTAAGTGGCAGGATAAAATTCTCAGATATAATTTCCCCTCAAATTTCCTCATACTCCTTGTCTGCCCTCATTCTCCATTAAGTTAGCTGGGCCACCAGGAAAGTAATAGGCGAGGGGTCACACAGGAGCTTTCTCGGGCTTTTAGAGAAAAGGATAAGATGAAAGCAAGGTGTTTTCTTTCTTTCTTTCTTTCTTTCTTTCTTTCTTTCTTTCTTTCTTTCTTTCTTCCTCCCTTCCTTCCCTTTTTTTTTAGAAGACAAAAATCAATACTGCCAGAGCTTGGTGGAAAGAGAGCCAAGGGGGAGAAAAGAGAACTCCTTTAGTCTAACAAAATGAAATACACAAATGGAAATTACAAAGTACTAACTAGCAAGTAACTCGCTAATTGAATTATCAACAAATGAAGGTGCATCTCTTATATACATGAGTTTGTAGATGCCAACTTTGTACTAGCTACATATACTTGTTAGGGTTGCTTTAACAGGGGAAACCAACTTACACTGGTGTTGTTGAACTTTCTGTATCATTGCCAGCTATCATTTTAGCTATATTCTCTCTTGTAATATTTGCAAGAGAAAAAGAAAGCTTGTCTGTTGCGATTTCTGCTTTTGCACCCAGACTCATGTTTCTGTAAAGAAAAGAAAGAGAATCAATGTGAGTGATTACCCAGCAGTTTAGAAGGGAGGTTTTAAGTCTCACTTGACTCTTGATCTTACACATTTCACCAGTTTTTCACTGGGTCCATAACTACTAACCCCAAGGTTTTCTGTTTTCCTCACTTTTTTCAGCTTCTTGAGAGAATTAGTAAAACCCAGGGAATCATAAACACCTTCAAAACAGATGACAAGTAAGGACGGTCTGCTGACTAAAATAAAAACATCCTAATGCTTTCATATGAGCTGTACAGGCACTTCTTACGAACCCGGTGGATTTCAGCTCTGTAGTGATAGATAGAACTCACGTGTAAAAAAAGAATGTTCAGTCAGAAGTTGATTTGTAATGCTATTTTTTGCAATAACTTTTCAGATTAAAGTCTTGGAAGCAAATTTTTGGTAATACAGAATCTGATGTGATTCTTATTAGAATCCTTAAAAGGAGAAACTAAAAATGAGATGAAGTTTTTACAAATGAACTTGCAGAAAAATGGTAACTAAACTGTCTGTCTGGCTTTGTGAGAATGCTGGTGGTTAGAAGGGGTGAAGGGGGAGACAACTTGGTACAGGTTGGGCTGGCTAATGCTATGTGTGGGTGGGGAAATATTCCCCTGAAATTTTATATGTGTGTTTGCCTCCTGGGTTATTGAATTTACTGCTCCTGGCGGCCATTATTTCCATTTTATTGGATAGGACATAGAGAAATTGAAAGAGAAGGGGAGATAGAGGAGAGAGACAGACACCTGCAGACTTGCTCTGCTGCTTGTGAAGCATCAGACTTGCAGGTGGGGAGCCAGGGGCTTGATCCCAGATCCTTGCTCTTGGTACTATGTGCACTTAACCAGATGTGCCACCTCCCAGCCCCTGAAATCTTACAATTTTTAAAACACTTAAATCACTAACAAGAAGTGAGAAAAAAATTAAGAAGATGGAGTTAAGGAATTGGAATATCCTACGTTGAAACAGTTCTTGGATAGTTCTAGAAGGCTTCCTTTTGTGCTTATCATGATTTTAATAATAACCACGTCTGACATCATGGACCCCAAAGAACTTGACATTTGACAACTCAGCTTTTGTAGACAAGACTGTGATAGTAGACACTGACCTAATCAAGCAGCGTACTGTGTTCCTGTCCCTCCAAACAGCTTTAGTAACTGTTGGGTGTTGTGGATGTAAGGTCTTTTCCTAAGAAATGCTTTGTCTAAAAAAGTGAAGTAGTGGTAGCCTTCTGGCTGTGGGTCAGATAATGTGGAAAAGGAGCTTCCCTTAGTTCACCCCCTTGAGGAACTGCCAATCTTCTTACATCTCATGTGTGGAGACATATCTACTAGGGTATTTCCAAGTTTGGAAAATTAAAGTGACCATCTAGGGTTCCAAAAGTTTTTTTTTTCTTCTTTTTTTGGGTTATCGCTGGGGCTTGGTGCCAGCCCTATGAATCTACTGCTTCTGGAGGTGATTTTATGTCCATTTTATTGCATAGGACAGAGAGATATTGGGAGAGGAGGGGGATATAGAGAGGGAGAGAGATAGATACCTGTAGACCTGCTTGACCGCTTGTGAAGTGTCTCCCCTGCAGGTTGGAGAGCTGTGGCTTGAACCTGGATCCTTATCAGTATGTATACTTAACCCGGTGAGCCACCACCCACCCTCTAAAGTTCTTTATTATTGAGAACAAACTTCAACCTTTCAAGCAAGTCTCACAATTCACACAGGATCTGTGTTATAAACTATCACCCTCATTCTTTTCTCTCTACTTCTCTCCAATTCACAGCACTCATAACTACCCTTCCTTTGTCAATCAAAGTTGAAAGGAGGAGAACTAAACAAAGTCTCAGCTTTGTCAGTGATTCCCATCAAATCATTATTTTATTTTAGTACTATTTAAAATTTTAAAATATTTATTTATTTTCCCTTTTGTTGCCCTTGTTTTTCATTGTCGTTGTAGTTATTATTGTTGCTGTCATTGTTGGATAGGACAGAAAGAAATGGAGATAGGAGGGGAAGACAGAGAGGGGGAGAGAAAGACAGACACCTGCAGACCTACCTCATCGCCTGTGAAGTGACTCCCCTGCAGGTGGGGAGCCGGGGGCTCGAACCGGGATCCTTATGCCGGTCCTTGTGCTTTGTGCCACATGCGCTTAACCCGCTGCCCTACCACCCGACTCCCCAAATCATTATTTTCTAAGTTCAGTTTTAGTTGTAACATTGAACAAACATTCCCAAGATATGATAGGAACTAAGATCCACATTGAGTATTTCTACTTTTCTGCCCCTGTCCCCACCACCCAACTCCAAATTTAGACTGGGAGAGAAGGGAAATTATGCATGGAGATACAATAACTACCTCTGGATACTCCATGAAAAAACAAGACAGAAGTTATTATCGAGGTCCGTGAGTTCGTGTATCATTTTCTGCTTACTGGGAGGGCTGATGGTCCACAAAGAATTTGAGTTTCCTTCCAGTTCTGCTACTGTTATGTCTTCTCTTTCATAATTTTCCAGAAATTGCATAGCACCCTGTGTGTTTGCAAATATACAAGCAGAAAAGGTCATCTGCGTGGTGATAGGTAATGAAATGATAACTGTGTAGCCCAGATTTCTCCCTTCATTAAATGCAACACTTTGCCACTAAGTTGCCTCCGTTCTCTGTGGTGTTTTCTCCCCTGCTGACAATACAGGTGGTTTCCAGACATAACTCACACCTCCAGAGATACTGTCACACCAAGGGCAGCTCAAGAAGCACGCCAGTTAAGGAGCAGAGAATAATCTGATGGTTTACTGTCCCTTTCCTTCCACACTGGGAACAAAACTGATGATCAATTCACCAGAAAGTAGAATTTAATCCACCCAGGATAGGCTGGCCCTGTTCTTAAGTCATTCATCTTGCAAGACTCATTTTATAGCAGAGTAACTGCTAGGCTAATCTTTTTTTTTTTTTTAAAGATAGTTTTATTAGTCAGGCAAATTTTAATCATTTTATTAAATGCCGTGCTACCATATTATTGTTTAGTGTTGGATAGTGAAAAACAGCAACAACACCAACCATAGATTTCCCTCCAGAATATCACCTCCATTTTATGGGGGCATTAGAAGATTAATGCTTTTGTTTTAAAAAAATTATTTATTTTCCCTTTTATTGCCCTTGTTGTTATCATTGTTGTTATTGCTGTCATTGGATAGGACAGAGAGAAATAGAAAGAGGAGGGGAAAACGAAAGGGGGGGAAGAAAGACAGATACCTGCAGACCTGCTTCACCAACTGTGACTCGACCCCCCTGCAGGTGGGGAGCTGGGGGCTTGAACTGGGATCCTTATGCTGGTCCTTGCGCTTTGTACTATGTGCGCTTAACCTGTTGCACTACCGCCCCACAACCAAAAAAATGTTTTTAAAAGTTTTTTTTTGTTTTAACAAAAGTTGTTTGGGAAATAAGTCATTTACGTTGTAAATGTAAATATGTTGTAAATATTTATTTATAAAATGAAAGTAAAACAAAAAGTGAAGTTCTCTTTCTCTTTTTTTAATTTTATTTATTTATTATTGGGTAGAGATGGAGAGAAATTGGGGGGAGAATAGAGAGGGAGAGAGACAGGGAGACACCTGCAGCCCTGCTTCACCACTCCTGAAGCTTTCCCCTTGCAGGTGGGGACCAGGAGCTGGAACCTGGGTCCTTGTGCCCTATAATGTGTGCGCTTAACCAGATGTGCCACTGCTTGGCCCCTTGGCTGTTTCTCTTTCCCTTTTACAACTACTCTAGGGAAGCCAGTGCCAACCAAACACACTCAAAGCATTTGCCAATATTTATTTAACTAGTCCTTCAAGCTGTTGGCTATTTATTGTTGAATCCTTCCAATGTTCACTAATTCAGAGAATAGGATCACGAGCAGAAACATATATAGAGTTTTTTCCATATTCCAACTTATTTTATTAGGACAGTCTCATAGAAGACTTACCTGGTAAAGGTATCAACATGAATCACCATTTTAAAACTTAAAAGAAAATGTAAAGCACCAGTATCTGGTCAGTTTACATGAAAACACTGAGTTAAACCCGTGCTTATTAACAAATGTTAGTTATATAAACATACCATCTTAAGTTATCAAAGGTGCCAGTGACCAGCAATCTGCTGTGTATGATGTCTAATCTCTGGAAAGACTTTCCTACCACTGAGGTCATGGCAAAGTACTGAATCATGTCACAATCAAGGAGGTCACCTCAATGGCCTTCATGGGATTGATAATACCCATTTACTTACTGTGTCACTAGAGAAAGCATCTAGAAAGCTTTCAAACGTTGCCTGTTCCATGACTTTCAGCTGGCTTTGCTGTGCACTCATTGTGAAAATTGGCTGAAAAACAGAACCACACAGGCTTGTTGGTGTTTGGAAGCTATTCTTCACATCGTGGCTTTCAGAAAAAGAAAGGCATACACCCACTGAAAACTCGACCGAATAGGGCTCTCATTTGGAGATGATTCTTCCTATGCTCAAATCCATCCCAGAACTGTTCTTTCACTCTCTCCTGAACTTTATGTCCTACATTAAATATTTCTTGACTGGTTAAAATCTAGAAAGGAAATATAGAATTGCAAAGGCTAACAAATCCTCCTCTAAGGGGTAATCAAGAAAGAGTGCTTAGGGAAAGACAGAAGCAGGCTGGGTTATGGATCCGCCTGCCAAGGTCCATGTCCAGTGGAGAAGCAATTACAGAAGCCAGACCTCTTACTTTCTGCACCTCAAAAAGAATTTTGGTCCATACTCCCAGAGAGATAAAGAATAGGGAAACTTTCAATGGAGGGCACAGGATAGAGAACTCTGGTGGTGGGAATTGTATGGAACTGTAGGCCTCTTATCCCATGATCTTGTCAGTCATTACTAAATCACTAATAAAATAAATAAGGGTGGGGCAGACCAGGTAGAGTGTCCAGTGGTTACCTGATACCCTCCGAGGGTAATTGTCACCGAGACATCCAGGGGCTGGTTGATCACTCCAGCTACAGATTTGATCAGAGACATGAAGAGAAGAGGAAACCACACAATGCAGATGAGCAAGACGATGATCATGCCTCCCATGCCGTACTTGACCACTTTCTTCTTCTTCTGCCCCCGGGGCTGAGGGTATCTCTGCAGTGGATAGTTCACACAGGGTGAGGCTGGGATCCCCACCAGAAGCAGGGTGGAGAGGGTAGTGCTCTTCCTAAGGAGCTGAGGACCTGATTTAGTTCCTTGTTGTCTTGCTCTAAGGCATGCAGAACCATCCTGTCCCAACATGAGAACAAAGCCAAGCAGTGATGGGAAGCTCCAGTGAGCTTGCTGCCTGTCTCTGCTGCCTCTAGTGGGGGAACCAATAGGGACTTTTAAGATCAACAGGATCTGAGCAACTTTCTCCTGAAAATTGTTAAGTGTGTTTGCTGGTGATGAAACTGCAGACCCACAGGTCAAATACTCTGCTGAATGTATAGTTTCTAGTTCTAAGAGATTACGGTTATGAGTACTCTCAGAATAGGAAAGCTATCAAAGGAGGGGGTGGGATGGGGAGTTCTGGTGGTGGGAACTGTGTGGAGTTGTAGCCCTCTTACCCTATGGATTTGTTAGTGTTTCTTTTTTATAAATAAAATAAAAATTTAAAAAAAGAGAAACAAATTGAAAAAAAAATGGCCTCTAGGAGCAGTGGATTCATAGTGCAGGCACTGACTCCCAGTGATAACCCTGGAGGCAAAAAAATAAATAAAATAAAATGATAAAATAAATAAAAATAAAAAATAAAAACATTATCATCATCTTGTAAAAAAAGACATGTCACTTTACATTTCTGAATACTGTGATTTATTTTATTTTATTTATTTTTTAAATATTTATTTATTTATTTTCCTTTTTGTTGCCCTTATTTTTTTTTACCATAGTTACTATTGTTGTTGTTATTGATGTCGTTGTTGTTGTATAGGACAGAGAGAAATGGAAAGAGGAGGGGAAGACAGAGAGGGGGAGAGAAGATAGACACCTGCAGACCTGCTTCACCGCTTGTGAAGCGACTCCCCTGCAGGTGGGGAGCCGGGGGCTCGAACCGGGATCCTTATGCCAGTCCTTGCGCTTTGTACCACCTGCACTTAACCCGCTGTGCTACCGCCCGACTCCTGATTTATTTTATTTTTAAAGATTTTATTTATTTATTCATGAAAAATGAGAGGAGAGAGAGAAAGCCCCAGACATCACTCTGGTACATGTGCTGCTGGGGATTGAACTCGGGACCTCCTGCTTAGGAGTCCAAAGCCTTATCTACTGCACCATCTCTCGGACCACAATATTGTGCTTTTTATCTCCTCCTCCTCCACTTTTTTTTTTTTTGCCTCTAGTGTTATCACAGGACCTCAGTGTCAGCATGATGATTCCATCATTTCTAGTAGTCACTTCTTTGATAAAGAGGCAGAAAGAGAGAGTGGGAAGGGGGTAGAGATAGAAGAAAAGAGAGAGAGAGAGAGAGAGAGAGAGAGAGAGAGAGACCTGCAATACTGCTCTATCACTCGTGAAGCTTTCCTCATGCAGCTGGGGACAGGGGACTCGAACTCAGCTCTTCACATATGGTGATGTGTGTGCTTTACTGTGGGAAACTCCACCTAGTCCCTAAGGCCCTCCATTCTCACTGTGAATGTGCGAGCCAAAAGGGAGAATGCAACTGGTCTGGCTGTACTCCAGTTGCACACCAGCATGAACATAATGCAGAGTTCTGAGAATTAAGGGAGATATATTATCTTTGGAAAGGAGAGTTTGTGTCTTTTCAGTCTCAAGTGTGAGCATGTTGGCTCCTCTCCAGAAAGCCATTGTTATAGAAACTCATCTTAGAAAGTGCTTTGACCTTCTCCATTCACTATTCCCCTCCTCCTGCTCACTCCCTCCACAAATTTCCTGGGGGAAGAACAGGACCAAGACCTTGAATGCATCTATAAATGATGACATTCCTTTCCAAAGGTATCATCAACTTCTTGTCCTTGGCTTCTCCACCTCCTCTTGCCCAGATAAGACGACACATACCCTGGGGTATCCTGGCAGTTATGCTCAATGTTTAGTCAGTTTCCCCAAGATGTAAGAGGAAGTGGGTGCTTGAGAATCAAAGTATGACAAGAGGAAGTAGCCTGCGAAGCCAACCAACCTCTTGCCTTTTAAGAATTTGCTCTTGTTTCATAAACAATATTCATAAAGCCTTGTGGATATTTTCTGTTTGACAGAATACCCTCCCATTACTTTTAAAATCATGTGACTATTTTGCTTTCTATTAAGCAGATAGTTGTCACTGACCACAATGCGGTCTCCTACCTGTTTTTGCCAGATTCACACTCCCTTCACACTTGCCTCTCACATGTGTCTTGGGAAGCTACTGGGCATGATTTAAAAAGCTGATGTTCTTCTACCTTCTGTATTCCATAATGATCCTGGGCCCATACTCCCAGAGGAATGAAGAATAGGAACGCCCTCAATGGAGGCGATGGGATATGGAACTCTGGTGGTGGGGATTGTGTGGAATTGTACCCTTCTTATCCAATGGAATTGTCAGTCATAATTAAATCAGTTAAAAAATAATAAAAAGCTGATATTCTGGACATTGACTAACCACAAGATAAAAGTATGTAAGATGACAGGGTTTCTCTTCCTCCTCTGCCTCGTTGTCCTCCTCCTCATCCCTTTTCTCCCCTTCCTTCCTTCCTTCCTTCCTTCCTTCCTTCCTTCCTTCCTTCCTTCCTTCTTTCCTTCCCTCCCTCCCTCCCTCCCTTCCTTCCTTCCTTCCTTCCTTCCTTCCTTCCTTCCTTCCTTCCTACTTTCCATGCTTCCTGCCTTCTTTTTGTTATGCTAGGGCCCCACGTATGTGGGATCTCACTATTCCCTGGCTAGTTTTTTTTTTTCATCCCTTTTACTTCATAAAGACAGAGGCAGGCAGGCAGACATAGAGATGGAGAGACACCACATCACTGATGCTTTCTGAGGCACTGTGATGCTCTTATCTGGTGTCAAGGCTTGAACCTGGGCTGTACACAGGGCAAGACATGCACCCTGTCAGTTGAGCTATATCTGGACCCCTTCTTATCTCTCAAAAAATTTAAATGATACAGGATAAAATGAATGGAATTAGAGTTGATTGAATGAAGTGAAAGACAATTGCTGGGTGTGGAATGTAAATTTATACAAGGGAACTGGTAGCCAAATGATACTGATAACCAAACAGACTTGCAGATTCTTTGAAAACTATGGGGTCATCCATGAGAATGGGAGGGGCAACAAGGGAGGGCAGGAGGGAGATGGTTTTATTTCGTGTGATGACACAGGAATGCTGGTGATGGTTTTAGTGAGTTCTATACATATAGATCTGAAATTATATCCCCCAATCTTATAACATTTTAAACAGCATATTCCATGGAAAATGTGTCTTTTACCTGTGGGAAAAATAAATAGATGAAATGAATATTGCAAGTCTTTTGTTGGGCAGGAGCGCCTAGTGTTTTTGGTGAGAAGTGTTGGTATGCTTCTAAATTCTGCTTCTCAGACCCCTTCTGTTTCATTGGTTTAATCCCCCCTGCTTAACACTGTATTCTATTTACATAACCACTGTTAACTAAACACTGCCCTGCCTCCAGGGTATTGGTTTAATCCTCACTGTTTTGCATGCTTTTTCCTTCTCCCCACCCCCTATCCTACGTACATCCTCCACCTCAGGATATATAAGGACAGGATTGTGATTAGAGATAGCTTAGATTGCACTGCATTCCACATGAATAAAGACTAAACTGTGTACCACTCAGCCAGCCCGACAGAGAAGGACATTTCTCATGCAGAAGCAGAGCGAAGGGTGTGGCTGCTTTCTGGATGAAGACGGGAGGGTCCCTTTTTTGTTATGCTCAGGACACAGCTTGTCCCCTTGGCACCAGGGGAAACTTCAGTGCTGTGGTATCTCTTTCTCTTACTTTTTTCTTTTTTATTGAGGGCATTAGTGATTTGTGGTCGACAATAAAATACATGTGTAACATTTCTCAATTTTCTACCTAACACTTCAGCCCCCCACCCTAGGTCCTCCTCCACCATCATAGTTCCAGCACCTGAACACTCCCCCAGCCCCAGAATCCTTTACTTTGGTGCAATATGCCATTTGGTGCAATATTTCTTTTTTCTGCCTGCTCTTTCTACCTGAAAAGTTGGCTCCGAGCTATGAAGCTCCTGAAATTATGACAACAAAAACAGCAGCAGCAACAACAATGGTTGTCTCCTGTTGGCTCCGAGACAACAAAAGGCACAAGAACTGCTAGACTACCACAGAAATTCATATGAGGGTTGTCTATGTCTATGCGGACCAGTGACAGAAGCTTTGACTTGGAGCTCCCTTCTGTTGATTCTGGGAAACAATGTCTCATAGTCTTCACAGTCATTTGGGTGGGCTCTGGGCCTTAGATAGATGCCATTCTCACTGTTGTGGTGATAGAAAAATTCATCTACTTGATGATGAAGACAGGGTCTCCATCATGAGTTTGTTTGCTGCCAATCCCTCAATTTTTCAACTTTCTGTGGAATGTTGCCTCTTCTGTCACTGTTCATCCACATGAATTGTATACTTTCCAGAGCTCCATCTGGCCCTTTCTTTTCTTGGCACTGACAGTAAGAACTTTTTTTCCTACTAGTATTTTCCTTACCTCTACAGAGATCCAGAGCATCTTCAGCCTCCTATTAAACTACAGAATTGCCTCTTCTTTGCATTTTGGTGACGTAAGCTTGGTTCCTTCTAAATTATAATCATAGGAAAGACCCCATAATTCTACCTGGTGGCTCACAGCTCAAAATGCTCAACCCCCGGACTGTAAGAAGATAGGATAACTACTATTATCTTCTTTCTTTCTTTCCTTCCATCTCTCTCTCTCTTCCTTCCTTTTCTCTCTTTCTCTCTTTTCTCTTTTCTCTTTCTCTCTTTTCTTTCTTTCTTTCTTTCTTTCTTTCTTTCTTTCTTTCTTTCTTTCTTTCTTTCTAAGACATAGAGGCAGAGTGACAGAGAGCATGAAAGAGACCACAAAATCAATGTGATGGGAACTGGGCTCAAAAATCTGGGTTTCACACAAGGCAAAGCAGCCCACTATGCAAGGGAGTTACAAGTCATCAAATAGTTTATTAACAGTAACTGACAGCTGGTATGATGAACTATTCTCTCTCTCTCTCTCTCTCTCTCTCTCTCTCTCATTAAATCAGCATTAGAAATCTATTTCAGGGTCTTATATATACACACTACTGGTCCAACTTTACATTTCAGTTTTTTTTTTTTGCCTCCAGGGTTATTGCTGGGGTTCAGAGCCTGCACTACGAATTCACTGCTCCTGGAGGCCATCTTTTCCCCATTGCTGCTACTGTTGTTGTTGCTGTTATTATTGTTGTGTTGCTGTTGTTGCTGTTATTGGATAGGACAGAGAGGAATTGAGAGAGGAGGGGAAGGTAGAGAGGGGGAGAGAAAGATAGACACCTGCAGACCTGCTTCACCACTTGCAAAGCGACTCCCCCTGCAGGTGAGGAGCCGGGGGCTTCAACAGGAAGCCTTGTGCCTTGCACTATGTGCACTTAACCCATACACTACTGCCTGGCCCCACATTTTTCTTTTCTTTTCTTTTCTTCCTTCTTTCCTTTCTTTCTTTCTCTTTCATTTTTTTTTTTTGAGAAAGAGAGGTATCTATATAAAAGGAAGAAGAAAGAGAGAGAAGAGAGGTTATGTGTTTACAAACCGCAGATGAACCATCCATGAGATTCTACTTGTTTCTTGTCTCTGTTGTTCTTAGATGGTAGGTAGGCTCAAATCCAGGACCTTACATAAATAATACTATAATATATAATAGAGGTATTCTATTGTTGAGAAACTTTCCAGGACCCTGACACAACATCTTTAGAATAACTGTCCCTAGGAGCTGGAGGAAGCCCCACTGTGTTTTAACACAGAGTTTACAGTATAAATTCTGCATGCCACCTTGTATGTGCATGGACATCTCACAGTGACCTTCCTTAAGAGGCCTGTCCTGGGGTAGCTTTGGTATAGGCAAGTTCTTTACACTCCAAGGAAATGTATTTTTGCCTACTTGACTTAATTCCAATTCTTCAAATCATAAAGTAATGTGATATTTCTATCTATTTTCTGATATTTTAAATATTAAAGGACTATTTTCAACTCCTTTCCTTTTTTTTTTTTTCTACTTCAGATCAAACAATTCTTGGCCTATCTACTTTTCCCCTTATGTCATGGCATGCTGTCTGTCCTCAATGTCATTTTGGTAGAATGATTCTCATATTCTGTCACTGTATCATTTCTTCTGATCCTTAAAGGCCATGACAAAATGATATGACTTTAAGTCTACATTCAGTCCTTAATTCCTTCACTCCCCAAGCCCAAAAGTATAGACTCCACAGTGTACTGGGTACTGTGTCTGCAGAGTCAAGATCTTCACAGAAGACTGCAGAATTCATCAATCACATGTACTACGTTCCCAAAAAGGGCATTACTGAGATGAGAAAGGGACATTTCATTCTACCTGAGTGAATCTCTAATGACTATGTCTGTTGCTATTATGCAGTAAAGCCCTGTTTCAGATGTGAAACATTTGAAAATTTTGGCAAATTAAAGTAATTCCTTACTGCACCCAAATTAAGGACTCTGGGGAGCAGAGGAGGGGGAACCTTTCAGGTCCTGGTGCATGATGGGGGGGGGGAAGACTTGGGATGGGGGTGAGAGTGTTTTTCAGAAAGCTGAGAAATTTTACACATGTACCAACAGTATTTACTGTAAGACACTAATCCCTTCAATAAAAAAGTAACTCCACTTATACTTAAATGTTGTCAATCTAGCAAAGTAAACAATCGTGTGTACTCTAATTGCTTTTACATAAAGAGGTTGAGTTGTCTGTCTTTGCTCAAAGAGAGACTTAAGAGAGACTTGAGCCCGAGTTCAAGTCACCTGATCTTACTTTTTCTGAATACACCACATTCTTTCCTGATCCCAAATGGGTAGTTTAAAGAATCATTGGGTCAGACAGCACTATATCATTTCATTTCTTTAAAATAACTACTATGCACAGTTGCCAAAAGAATACATCTGAATGCTATTGCTGACTAACACAGCAGTTAAGTCCAAACCACCCAACTCCCATGGGCTGGGAATCTGTGGGACAATCATAGATAGGTCCTGGTAGATTTTCTGCCTCCAGCCTCCATCTATTTGGCCACAAGATGTGTAGAAGTTCACATTCACTTTATAAGCAGCCTCTGTCTAAGAGAAACAAATAGGGGCAAGGCATGTTTGGCTTACTTTTTCTGACTCCCGCCAACACTTGAGGATAAATATGTGAGCGTAGATGTCCTCCACGCAGATCCAGCTGGAGAGGCTCAAGGTTGTGTCTGTCCACACCCAGTCCATCACAGCCCTCAGCTCGGTCAAAAACGGGACGAGGCGGAACCTGGCACGAACCGTGTCTTATTAGAGAGACAATTTGAGGATGGCTCCAGTCTTGCCCAAAACTGAATTTCTCATGTTGTTCCTTAGGGCTTGAGCCCTTGTGAACTTTGAAAAATTCTCTGGTGGATCTCAGAGCAAAATCCAACTTGGAATATATTAGAATGCTTTTCATTATAAGTTCAACATGTGGGCTAAACTCTTTACACACACACACACACACACACACACACACACACACACACACACACACTTTTTAAAATATTTATTTTCCCTTTTGTTGCCCTTTTTTATTGTTGTTGTAGTTATTATTGACATCGTCGTTGTTAGATAGGACAGAGAGAAGACAGAGAGGGGGAGAGAAAGACAGACACCTGCAGACCTGTTTCACCGCCTGTGAAGCGACTCCCCTGCAGGTGGGGAGCCGAGGGTTCAAACTGGGATCCTTACACTGGTCCTTGCACTTTGCACCACGTGTGCTTAACCCACTGTGCTACTGCCTGGCTCCCCACACTTTTTTTTTTTTTTTTTTTAAGACTGCTGATCGTAACAAACTGGGATTTCCTTTGTAAGTAGTTTGGATTCATTTCTTTAAAGTCTTACAGTTTCATGGTACAGAGCTTTCACTTTCTCGGTTCAATTTATTTCTAAGTGTTTTATTGTTTTCATGTTATTCTGGATGAGCTAGTTTCCTTAAATTCTCTTACAGATGTTTTATTATAAACATACAGAAACAACATTGATTCCTGTATGTTGATTTTATATCCTGTTACTATACTGAATTTATTGATCCATCCTAACAGATTTTTGTTCTCTTGTTTTGGTTAATATCTATATATAGAACCACATCATCTGCACAAACATCTTTTTTTTTTTTTAAGAAAAAACATTTTACATTACTTATGGGTTTTCAACATATGACACTATTGGCTCTAAGATCATTGAACTTTTGGGACTTCACAGTTGAATGAACTAGAAAAGATAATACACTCAGTAAGTGAAGAACGAGGCCAAATGAAACCAGTTCAGGTATAGGGTGAGTCTTGTGAACTTACTCTGAATTGGCCTCTGGTATTTATTTCAGAGACACGCTGGCCTGTGCCCACCGTGGTCTGGAGTCTGTCTTAATGACTGAAACAACACTGTTACCAGGCAGGAGAACCCAAATTCATTGCAGGACCCTGACAACAACAATGGCTGCCACTCTAAAATTCCACTTGGGGTATTCAGGTACAGCAAGCGTCAGGACAGTGCTGATGCACACTCTTGAGGAACTATCAGGTCACCCACACTAGAGGACTTAGTGAAACACTGATCTACGTGTGGGGTAGAGTGGCTTCACTACCTCATCTGTAAGTCATTGCTCACTGGGCCTGGGTATATCCAGGTGTCAACAGTGCCATGAAAAGATGACCGTGCTGTTTGGTGTCCTGGTCTAATCTCCAGGGAACAGAGAGGAGATGTTGCAAATTCTCAAATGGAAAAGCCACTATGCTCCCACCGAGGAGCTGATTTTCAACTAGGAACAATCAACTGGTGTGACATCCACGTTGGCATTAGGCAAAATGCATGATCCTCCTCTACAGATGAACTTGCTGTCTACACAAAATGCGAAAGGTATTTTGGAATAGCCCCGATTCTTGATCATCTGCTTCATCGTGTTTAGAAGGGCAATCACACTTAATATATATTGTCCCATTCTATTACCATAGTATTTGTATAGGGTATGGATACAGAAAATTAACCCAGGAGGGAGGGTGATCTGAGAATACCACTTTGGTCTAATACACATAGTGGCCTGGTGGGCCATGGCATACCCGGTTAAGTGCACATAGTACTAAATGCAAGTACCTGGGTTCAAGCTTCCCCTCCCCATCTGGGGGGGGGGCACTTAATGAGCAATGAAGCAGATCTGCAGGTGTCTATCTTTCCTTCTCTCTCTCTCTCTACTTGCTCCTCTCATCTCATTTTCTCTCTGTTCTGTCATATAAAAATAGAAAGAAAAAAATGGGAGGCTGGAAGCAGTGAATTCCTAGTACAGGCACTAAGCCCCAGCAATAACCCTGGTGGCAAAATGATAATAATAAATAATATTAGCAACAACAGCAACAATAATAATACACATAAAGATGTATTTAAAAAGCCATGACTGGTCCAACGTTTTAAGAGTTCGTCAGTGACCTATACTGTTCTATATCAGTACTCTTTTTCTTTTTGCTCCTCCCCAGGAAACTAGATACTTTTCAATTGCCAAACTCCCATGTGAGTGACTGTGACCACAGATAGTGTTCTTACCCTTGAAACAAGAAGAGGTTGACGTAATTGTAGCTCTTTGTGAGGAAGTTTCCAAGGACTCGTGTCGGGTAGCCGCAACGGATTTGGTAGGCAGACAGTCCAAAGTACACACATTTCACAAAGTACCAAAGCTGGGCAACCAGGTTCTGGCTGAACTTCCTGAAAGGTAAAAATTCAAGAATATTGGAGGAGTGGATGATAATTCTACCCATTTAAGATTTTTTTTTTTTTAATTCTAAGTGTCCTTCTGCCAACAACAACCGATGCTATCATTTTTAGGGGCTTCCCTCTACACAGTGAATCACTTCAAAGACAGGACACATGATTGAAAAAAAAAGAATAATTAAAAAAAAGCAATTCCTGTGAATGGTGACTCTAGCAACTAGGTGTTAATTAAAATGAATGGTTGCCATAGGAGGAGGGGTAAGTGGATCCAGTGAGAGTAACTGATTCCAGGGTGAAGAATTACACTGTCTACAGCTGTGGATTTATATTTATGTGTGATGTACACCATAAGTCTATGTAATGCTATGACCATGTAAGTTTAAAAACATTTTTTTTCACAGTGTGGATGATGCTTCCACCATGGTCCAAATTAATGCTCAACAAAGGAACAACCACACTGCATTTTCTACTTACAAGAAGGCATCATTTGGAAGATGCAGGAGGAAGAGTTCTAAAGTGAACCTCCAATTTCTTTTTTGACATCTACTTAAAAGGCAGGTCTTGGATTAATGTATTTTCAATGCCTGAATTCTAGTTTTAATTTTTATAAAGATACTGATAATGGTAGTGATTACTCTTTTTGAGAGAGATCTTTCTTTTCTTTTCTTTCTTTCTTTTTTTTTTTTTTGCTTATTGATTTAATAGTAGTTTACCCAATGTTAAGATGTCAGTAGTTTCACACATGTATATGCTAGGATCTGCACAAGGACCCTGGTTGGAGACCCTATGAGCAGTGAAGCAGGTCTGCAGGTGTCTATCTTCCTCTCTCCCTCTCTGTCTTCTCCCCTCTCTGTTTCTCTCTGGCATTCGTGCTGTGCCAATGCATGCCCATGGCAATAGTCTGTGAGACAGTTCGTGGCAAAGTCAGCCTAAGCATCCAGTTCCCGAAGCTCTTACCTTTCAGTCACGCTTGGCAAAATGAAGAACATCCAGAAATGAATCCCAAACACAAGAATGACCTGGAAAATGACCTTCCCTAGTACAGTCTTCCTGAGGTACAGTGCCCGGTCCACCACCATGGTGCCAAACTGAATGAGGACCATCACCAGAAATGGCCCCGGGACCTGATCTTCCGACAGTGAAGAGGTGATGTCTGCTGCTGCCGAGTGTTTCTGGGAAGGAGACGACAGATTCAAACCTGAGTGGCATTTGACAGGACAGCATCACCCCCAGTCACTGTGTGGGTGGTGGCCTCTGATCCAAACCTACCCCAAAGGCCCAAAAGCCAAAGACGATGATGATGAAGTCCACGGTGTCCGCCAGGAACATGAGCACGTACACGTCAGTCACTGCGCTGTAGTCCGGGTGGATGAGGTTGTAAAAGAATTGTCGGATGGGCACATACATCTGCAGAGTCCTGCAAAACAGAGTCCCCGCCCGTGTGCTTCAGGAGGGGAAGGGTGTGGAGGAAGGAGCAGACAGTGCATTTGCTATCCTCACTGTGCTCTGATCCCCACCTTTATGGTCGTGTCCAGGTGCAGAGGAAGCATCAGCACACAGTCAGGGCCAGACACGCTGCACCCTCCAGCCTCACCCCTCCTCACATGCTATGTCCTAGACACATGGGAGACACCCCTGCATTTTGCTGACGAGAAAGGCTTTACAGTTCGGTCAACTACATTCCCAACATGTGCTTCAATTTCTCCTCTAGAGTGAATATATCTTTAAACTTTTCATTTATTATTATTGGATAAAGACTGGGAAATGGAGAGGGAAGGAGGTAGGTAGGGAGAGAGAGAGACACCTGCAGCACTGCTTCACTACCTGTGAAGATCTCTTCCAGGGGCTTGAACCCGGATCCTTACGGATCGTAACATGCGCGCTCAACCAAGTGAGCAGTCACCCAGCCCAATCTCTTTATGGCTTTTCCACATTTGGCATCAAATTCCTCACTTCCCAGTTGGACTTTCCCATGCTAATGTCCTGGGTGTATATTTTGGTTGCGCAGAATTATTTTATTTGCTCAATTTGAATAAAAACCGTATGCTGATAAGTGCAATAGGTACTAAAATACATGACACCTACTGGAAAGTGATTTATTTATTTATTTTTAAATTTTTTTCTTTTTTTAAATATTTATTTTATTTAATTTATTCCCTTTTGTTGCCCTTGCTGCTTTTTTTTTTTTTATTGTTGTAGTTATGATTGTTGTTGTCGTTGTTGGATAGGACAGAGAGAAATGGAGAGAGGAGGGGAAGACAGAGAGGAGTAGAGAAAGATAGACACCTGCAGACCTGTGAAGCAACTTCCCTGCAGGTGGGGAGCTGGGGTTCGAACCGGGATCCTTATGCCGGTCCTTGTGCTTTGCACCACCTGCGCTTAACCCGCTGCGCTACAGCCCGACTCCCGAAAGTGATTTTTAAAACAATCGATACTGGCTCTTTAAAAACTCTGTCATAAGTAGATGGTAATTGATATGAGAAGTCACTTCTATGGTCTTCACCTCTGGTTTTTGTGAAATTGATACTAGTTTCACAGCCTCAAAATAAAACCCACGACATGATTGTCTTACATGCACTCACTTTTTAATGGTAAATGCTTTGGCTTTGACTAAATGTTCTTGAAATTTTTCCATATAAAGTTCCTTTTTGCTTTTTTGTTTGATACTCAAAACACTGCTTCCTTTTTGACTGCTGTTTCGGGTGCTTGTGCTGCCTAGAAACAGAAAAAGACATCAAGATCCACTGTGAGTTTTCAAGCTTGTTCACATAAATACCTGGAAGTCCACAGAGCCTGCACCATAGAGGGATAACCCGGAACTATTCTTGAGGGTGAATATACACAGATGCCTGTAAGAACGATAACTGAGGACCTAGAGTGTTTTCACGTCTCCCACTGCTCACTTCCCCCAATGCTGGTTTATTCCTGAGTTGTTATGTAATCTTTGTTCATGAAGGAGTACATTGGGGTAGCCATTTTCACAGTTTCAGTTGGGGTACAAAGATGGAGGTTTTGGGAGTTGGGCGGTAGCAGCGGGTTAAGCGCACATGGTGCGAAACACAAGGAACGGCTTAAGGATCCCAGTTCGAGGCCCCGGCCCCCCATCTGCAGGGGGGTTGCTTCACAGGCGGTGAAGCAGGTCTGCAGGTGTCTGTCTTTCTCTTCCCCTCTGTGTCTTCCCCCTCCTCTCTCGATTTCTCTCTGTCCTATCCAACAACAACAATATTAATAACTACAACAATAAAAACAACAAGGGCAACACAAAGGGAATAAATAAATAAATATTAAAGAAGAAAAAAGAAAATTAAAAAAAGAAATGGTCAAAGATGTAGGTTTTTCACATGGGGTCTGTGACTCATGCTCTCATTAAAAAATAATTTTAGGGGGGTGAGGTGGTGGTGCACCTGGCTCAGTACACATATCACAGTGTGCAAGAAGTCAGGCTCAAGGCCCTGGGTCCTCATCTGCAGGGGGAAAGCTCCACAAGTGGTGAAGCAGGGCTGCAGGTATCTCTCTGTCTCTTCCCCTCTATCTCCCTCTCCTCTCTCAATTTCCTTGTCTCTAGCCAATAATAAATAAATAAGTTATACAATTTTTTTTTAAGAAAAAAAGAAAGAGAAAAAGAAAACTTATCAAAAAATAATTCTGTTGGGAGCAATCATAGCTGACAAGACAGTTGCAGGCACTTGAGTACAGTTTATTTCCTGGAAGCAGGTGTATTCTCCGCCACCAACCCAAGTCCCTCTTCACCACTGTGCACTGGATGTCTGACACCCTCCCTGATGACCTATGCTTTTTCATGCCCTGATATCTCTAACTGTAAAGGCAGTGTCATTTGACTTGCCTGTGTATACTAGAGAAGCCATCTAAAGATGAACACATAGTGTTTGGGACCTATATATACAAATGTCCAGTTCCTCCAAGAGTAGCAGCTGTAAGACACAACTGCTTCTTTGACTTTTCATTATTCATCAAGAAAACTAACAGTGAGCTTAGGAAACAATTAGTTTGGCTACAATTTCTTATTAATTAAGCATATGTTTTTAATTAATCAAACTAAATGATTAATTAATTAGCATTTTTTGGATAGGATAAAGAGAAATTGAGAGGGGAGGGAAAGACGGAGAAGGGGAGAGAGACAGAGAGACACTACAGCCCTGCTTCACTTCTTGTGAAGCGACTCCCTGCAGGTGGGGAGCCGGGGGCTTGAACTCAGATCCTTGCATTTAGTACTATGTGCGATTAACCCAGTGTGCCACTGCCCGGCCTCCAAGCATTATGTTTTTAAAATGAATCATCTACACTCAGTTGAAACTTCAGGTATAATTTATAAACTCTTAGGTGCTTTACAACAGTCAGGGTACCAGTAAATCAACCAATTTTTCTCTCTCTTTTCCTTCAGGGTTATTGTTGGGGCTCAGTGATAGCACTATAAATCCAGCATTCCTGCTGGCCAGTTTTCCTCTCCTCCCACATTTTATTTGATAGGACAGAGAGAAGTTGAGAGGGGAGGGAAGATAGAGAGGGAGAGAGAAAGAGAGACACCTGCAGACCTGCTTCACAAATGGTGAAGTCTCCGCATGGTCAGATATCTTTATCCTGGGGAGGAATTGCTCCAGGTCCCCCCACATAGCTGAGTCTGGATTTGAACTTAGATCTGCCTGAATCCCATATATATATATATATATATATTTTTTTTTTTTTTCTTCCACAATGCATTATCTCAGTCTCATATATACACTAGCACCAGAAACGTGAGGAAACTCAGAGAGCTATTCTGACTTGGAAACACGGTATCTCAGGTACCTCTTCTGGACCTGTTTGACGAAAAGCTGGATCCTGGGGATATCTGGGAGCTGCTGTCTAAGCGCTTCCTCCTGATGGCCGCGGGCTGCTCGGGAAAGGACACATGCACAGACTCCACAGACGCTGCCAGGTTGATGGATTTCAGGGAATCAGAGGAAGCTCTTCTGCTGTGACCAAGGGAGGGCTCATCATCTGACCCTTCCTTGTCTGTGCCGCTGTCAGCGATGTCGTCTTCATCCCACAAGCCATGGCACTGAGGAGACATGGGGAGGAACAGTCCACACTCCATGAGTAGTCTCACCCAAGGAACTGTGCCCGAGATTAGAAAATCAAGTGTCAGATACAGCGACTCTACATGGCAGCACTTGATTTACTGTGTAAACAGGATTTCTGGGAGCCAAATTTAAATGTTCTCATGAAAAGTAAAAGGCAGGGGCCAGGTGGTGGCGCATCTGATTAAGTTCACATGTTTCAGTGCACAAGGAACACGGCTCAAGTCCCTGGCCCCCAGCCTGCAGGTAGAAAGTTTCATGAGTGGTGAAATAGGTGAGCAGGTGTCTCTCTGTCTCTTCCCCTCTCCATCTCCTTCCCTCTAAATTTTTCTCTGTCTCTATCCAATAATAAATAAAGATTTTTATAAAAGTCAAAGGTAAATATGTGACGTAATGATTGTTAATGAAACAGGTGGAAGGAAACTTTTCACATTGTACAGAGTAGCAAACCACAGTGGGCCACATCTTTCTGTCTTCTTTGTTTCTTTCTTTCTTTCTCTCTTTCTTTCTTTCTTTTTTTGCTACAAGGATTTTGCTAGAGCTTCATGCCTGTGAGATTCCACTGTTCTCAGGTGACTTTCCTTTTTCTTTTTTTTTAACTAGAGGGTGTAATACAGATAAGAAAAGTCCGAAAGACCACTCATGACACTTCAGTTTTGTCTGGTGTTCTCATGTGGTGCTTGGGAGTTCCAAAGTTGTGCAAAATGAAGTCTGTGCTCTGTCAAGTGGGTGATCTCCAATTCACTTCAATGTCCACTTGAAACAATTTATGGGACAGGAGAGATCATTTGTCTGTGGCCTAGGTTTGAGCTCCAGTACCACACGGAGTGTCATGGCGCCAAAGGACTTTGTGGTGCTGTGGTCTCCCTCTCCTTCCCCCTCCCCCTCCCTCTGCCTCTCCCACCTTCTCTGTGAAAGTCAAATGAAGACAGACTGGTAAAATCTCTCACCTTTTGAGAGTGTGTTTGCTTTTCAATGGACATGACCCAAGTTTGAGTCCAGTTCTCACTGCATGGGAAAAAAATTTGGATTCGTGGTACTGACTCCCCTCTACTTTTCTCTCTGGGAAAGTCAGCTCTGAGCAGTAAAATGAAAGCACGCATGTTCCAGGTTCTGACTCAGCCCTTCCTCCACTCCCCGAATCTTACAGACTTGGCATGAGTGGGGAGTGCACTTGGGTTTGATCAGATGGCAGGCAGTAAAGGTAACAAAAAGTAGGCTTTTGGGGGGGGTGGGCTTGGTATGCTCTATACTTTTGTTAAGGTGTGACATCGTAGTCCTAAAATTTTGTGTCGTGTAGCAATTAAGTAAGGGAATAAGTATGTAGTGATTTTGCCATGTATGCCTCAGTGAGGTGGACATAAAAATGAACTGAAAGTCAAAAAAAAAAAATTGGAAAAAGGGAAAAGATTCGAAGAAAGCTTACCACCTTCCAAGGGTCTAGATGATGCTAATACAGACACTGTCATCCAATGGTGTTCGAATAATGACAACTTAACTAATTAACTGAGATGGGCAAAGCCAGTGTTTGGCAAATGGAGGAGAGGGGGAAGCATATGCACTTTATCAGGCCCTTGAGGGAAAGTGCTTTCTGGAACACATCTCTCCATGCTGAAAATTAGCATTTCAAATATTAAGCTGAAGTATCAATCCATAAACTTAGCCTTGCTGTGCCAGTTCACCAAATATCTATACTTGATAGAAAATTTTAAATATTTTATTTATTGGATATTAATAGACAGAGGTAAATCATTAGGGAAGGGGGGCGACAGAGAAGGTGAGAGAGTTAGAGACACCTGCAACACTGCTTCACTACCTGTGAACATTTTCCCCAGCAGGTAGGGACTGGGAGCTGGGACCCAGACAGGCATGGTAACATGTGCACTCTACTAGGTACACCCCCACTGTGTAATAATAATGCTGCCCCTCCTTCCAGTATGCACAGGCAGATGTGAATGCTGGAAGCACACTGGTCAAACACCCCTAGACAGAGCTGTGCACATGTTACTCAAATAAAAGGCTACGGGTCGGGCAGTATTGCAGCAGGTTAAATGCACATGGCGTGAAGCACAAGGACCCAAGGATCCTGGTTCGAGCCCCCAGTTCCCCAATTGCATGGGGGTTGCTTCACAGGGAGTGAAGCAGGTATGTAGTTGTCTATCTTTCTCTCCCCCTCTCTGCCTTCCTCATGTCTCTTGATTTCTCTCTGTCCTATACAACAACAATGACATCAATAACAACAATAATAATAACCACAACAACAATAAAAAAACAACCAGGGCAATAAAATGGGGGAAAAATAAATGGCTAATAGGGGTAGAAGAAGTGACGGAAGAGGAGACAAAGAAAGTAGGGAATTATCTGGCAGGCTCAAGATACTGTGTAAATTGTCTAAATCAACCTCAGTATGGTCTTTATTCTGTTTAACCAAACTCCTCTGACTACCAGGTTAAGCTGCCAATCCCTAGGACTTCTAGACTCCTCCCTCTGACACATACTTTAGAGCATAGGAACTACTGGCAAATTCGTCAAAAAGTAGTTGGTCAAAAACAAACTCCAGACTCCATACTAGGGAGAAGTGCCAGGAGGCCGGGTATTGAGTGCATGATGGTGAAGTGGGACTTGGGTTGGTGGTGGAAGTGGTGTGTCAATCTCTGTTATGGGGAGGTAAGGGACTGAACCCAGGTATCACCGGATTGTCGTAAATCATTATTACAAGAGTGTCAAGTGGTGAGGTAATGAGCACACTTCATGTGATTCCCTACCAGCATTCACTCATTATTATCTGTTCCGCCTAGGCTCTAAATATGTTGACATTTTCTCCAAGATTTAGTAACAGTTTCTTTTTTTTATATTTATTTATTCCTTTTTGTTGCCCTTGTTGTTTGTTGTAGTTATTATTGTTGTTATTGATGTGGTCATTGTTGGATAGGACAGAGAGAAATGGAGAGAGGAGGGGAAGACAGAGAGGGGGAGAGAAAGACAGACACCTGCAGACCTGCTTCACCGCCTGTGAAGCGACTCCCCTGCAGGTGGGGAGCCGGTCGCTCCAACCGGGATCCTTACGCCGGTCCTTGTGCTTTGCTTCAACTACTCTTAACCCTCTGCATTACCGCCCGGCTCCTTTATTAACAGTTTCTTTATTGAGCAGGAAATATTGGCAACAAGGTTCATTAATATTCTTACTGTTGTTATTTTTAAAGAGAACACACAGAAGTGTGGTTCACCATACTGCCCCTCACGTATCAGTCCCCTTGTCAATCCTAGAGTTCACCATCTTTAGGATTCTCGCAGGAGCGGTGCTAACTCATACGGGCTGATTAAACACACACGTGTAGTACCTTTAAGATTGATCGATGAAAGAAAAGTGCCAGCAGTTGAATGAGGTCATACAGAACATAGCCTTCTTTCTTTTCCACTCCTATGATATTAGGTGGGTGGTAAGGCTTATCTTTGTTCAGCTCCAAGTTCTTATTCCAAGGAAAGAACCCAAACTGGAAGAAATATTTGACCACAATTGCCACCTATGTAAGAAAGAGAAAAAAAAAAGAGGAAAAAAAAAAAACCTTACTCAAGAAGAGTTATATATATGGAAAAACAGATTTTAAAAAGCTAAAAGAAAAGGATCAATTTCATAATCTTTTTGGTAGGAATGAACACCGGTGTGTGCAGTAATGGCACTGACATTCTCACAGATGACTAAATTGAGAACAAGAGCTAAATTGTATTCTCTCAAGTTCCTTTGATTTTAACTATATCAAGACTAACCAGGTTACCCATGACCCTGCTTGAATGATCTTCTATTTATTTTTGATGGCTAAATCCTTCAGTGCCAAGTGCATAATGTCCCTGGCACACAGTCAACATCCCCTCCTTGTTCTGTGTGTCACCTCCCACCCTGCCTGCCTGTCGACCAGCCATCTGTCCATCTTGGAAGATGCCTGGTTGTCCTAAGCTTCTGTTTCTGCACAGTGATTAAGTTTTCACTGCTTATCGTCTTTCGGTGACTCTGCATTAATCTCTAAAGACTCAATTCTAAGTTCTTCACTGAGAAATTATTGTAATATCATTTAATATGAGAATACAATAAGTTTTTTTTCAAGTTTCTTTTCTTTCTGCTTGGCAGTGGTTTACAGATTGATATGACAAACATCTGATGTAAACAAACAATTTCCCTACGATATGATACAAGATTTCCATTGGAGACCCTGTAATTGTGAGACATGTGCTCAGACTGCATGCAGCCTGGGTGGGAAGAAATGGTATGACAGAGACTGCTCAGTGAAGACGAACTTGGAATTGAGTCTTTTAGAGGCTACACAGGGTGGGAGTTAAAGCACAGTACTAAGGGAGGGAATGCTGATAGTGTGTAGACCAACAAACACTCCCAGTTGGGTGACCTTGGTCTAATTAGCTAATTTCACTAATGTTGTTCACTGATCTGTTAATCATAGGCCATATCTATACCTATTTTGCATGTGAAGTGTGAAACGGGAATAAATGAATTTACCAGCACTAGTTAGTTATCATCATTTGCCTACATGGGATCACCCATTGATTGACTATCCACTGACTATCCTGTGGTGACTCAGCTCGATCACCAGCTCCATGCAGAACAATTAATAGGAAGATTCCAACCCAGGCCTACCTCTGTGTAGACGATGGCCATCATCCAGAACCTTCTGCTGGGCCTCGGCACAGACAACATGGCCCAGAGAAAGATGAGAATAGGAAGCACAAGGGTGATCATGGAGGCAGACACCATGTGGTTGAGGATGATCACGAAGTAGCATACCATTTCGGAGCGGGCCACCAGCGTGTTGTACATGGCGTAAAACAACAGCAAAAACCGAGGCTGCCCGACATAGAATTTCTCTGACTCTTCAAGCTCATCATCATGGAACATTCTATTAAAATAAACAGTACAACACAACATATTTGTCTTAACTTCTCCAAAAGTACTAACTTCCACTTTCCAAAGCCAGACCCGTCCTCCCCCTTCCCAAGTCTCAGACTTATTGTGGCAAAAATCTAACATTATATGATAGCAAGTCATGCAGACCCAAGCATCTATTGCTTCCTATGGCATTTGATCATTTTGTGATAGAAGTTTTAAAATTTGTTTTGTACTTGCAGTAAGTAGGAGAGGTACTGAAAACTGCAGACTTGATCTGAATGGCTCTAATGGATAATATATATCCATTATAAATATATATATTTTGCCTCCAGGGATATCGCTGGGGCTCAGTGCCTGCACCATGAATCCACCACTTCTGGAGGCCATTCCACCTCCTTTGTTGCCCTTGTTGTGGTTATTATTGTTGTTGTTGATGTTGTTCATTGTTGGATAGAACAGAGAGAAATGGAGAGAGGAGGGGAAGACAGAGAGGGGGAGAGAAAGACAGACACCTGCAGACCTGCTTCACCTCCTGTGAAGCGACTCCCCTGCAGGTGGGGAGCCGGGGGCTCGAAATGGGATCCTTACGCCGGTGCTTGTGCTTTGCGCCACATGCGCTGCGCTTAACCCGCTGTGCTACCGCCCGACCCCTAGTATTTTTTTTTTCTACTAGGGTTATGGCTGGGGCTTTATGCCTTCACAACTCCACAGTTTCTTTTTTATCTTTTTTGATAGAGGGGAAGAGACAGAAATAGAGAAGGGGAGAGAGAGAGAGAGAGAGAAAGAGAGAGAGAGAGGAGACACATTTGAAGCACTGTTCTGCTGCTCATGAAGCTTCCTCCCTACAGGTAAGGACTGTGGGCTTGAACCCGAGTCCTCATGCATGGCACTGTGTGAGCTCCACCACCCATGCCCCGAGTGTATTTTTTGCACATGAGTACCTCAAGGCACAACACGCTGGCTTTCACTCAGGATATTACTTTTAGGATGGGGGGAGCTCTTACTTGTTCAGTAGCAGCTCACTGGCTGTCAGCTCGTGAGTCAAAGGTGGTAGAATGCTGGACTCCAGCTTGTCGGAGCGGCTGTCGTCTGGACTGACTGCCATGCGGTTCTGGCCTGTGGAGACATCCGGAGAGCCAAAAGACAAGCGCTCGAAGCTGACTGCCTTGCTGTAGGAGGGGGGGAGCTCCATGTCGCCCTCCTCCGTGGAGTACTGCAGCAGCTCTGTGTCCGGAGTGAGGCCAATTTCTTCCTCGACATCTTCTTCTATTTCCTCCTCAGGCCCTATGTCCACCGTGGCCTCACTCACCTCACCGGGATCCCCAGTGACCCCCGCCTCTTCATCCTGCTCGGCCTCCACCTCCTCAATGGTTTCTGTGGTGCCCTGGCGTGAGTACAGCAGGGTGCACTGGGTGGGCTCACTGTCACAAAAGAGGAACAGGTAATAGACTGTCTTAGCATCTGGACTCCTCCTCAGATCTCTCCCAGATTCTCAAGACACCCTTTCACCACTCCCAAATGCTAACATCAAGGCCTGTGTGGAAATTCAAGAGCTTGCTCCCAACCCTCCGTTACATGGGCTTCGATGCTTCCGGAGGCCATGTCTGGTTGGCAGAAACTACACAGAAAAGCCTCTCAGGGGGAAATGCCGACAGCACACATATGGCTGAAAACCTGGGCCAGTCATGGCTCACGAGTTGCTAAACCCACATGGCACACAGATGTTTAGAGTTGCAGCAAGAGTCATAGCCATAGGTTCTGGAGTGCTGATCATCCAACGGAGACAATTAGCACCATCTACTTTCCACGTTAGGGATGTTTCAAGAAGAGTGATTGGAAATGAATCACCAGCCTGAGTCTCTAGCTGCTGGCCACATGTGGTCTCCACTCAGTGGCATGCAGTGGAGCCACTCTCCCCCTAAAGAGATGGCAGGAATGATGGCATATTGGCTAATCTAAGCAATGGCCAGCTTTATAAACATGGCATGCTTCTTTGGCATTTGTTTCTTTTTCTTGGTAAGACTGACCTACCCTATTATTATTATTATTATTATGGATACTGGTTACACAGGACTGAATTTTCACCATCTCTCCAGTTTCTAGTCATCTCCCACTGAGCCCTTTGTCTCCCACAAGGAAACATTCACTGTTTTCTTCTTTCCAGTGTGGTCTTTCCCCAACGATGCTCTCCTGCACTCAGGGTGCTTTCTCTCCTTTCAACAGAAGCTTACTTTCTTCTACCCATATCCCTCCAAGTGCTCACTCTCCATAAGCTACTCTTTCTCTATATCTACCACCTCTTTTCTTTCTATCCTGTTCTGTTCTCTAACATTCTTTTTTTTTTTCCCTTCTCTTCTTTTAGTCACTTGTTTTCTAACGTTCCCATCCAAGTCCATGCAGGAAAAGTTGGGAATGAAAATAAGTCACATCAGTGTTATTCAAAGTATTTTCTTTTTATCATTGTCTACCTCAGACACATCATGCCTCAGAAGGGAAATTGTGAATTATCTGGATTTGTGGAATCTGGTGACTGTCCTTTGTTAGATTTCAAAATGTATACTGTTATCTGAATGGCATGCATGAGTAGCTATGGTTGATAAACTTTGAGATTTTCAAATGCAGAGACTGTATTCATGTTTCTTTTCAGGGACACTGATGTAGATATGTCAATGAATAAGTAAGCTTTGGAAGAGCCTTTCATGACATTCTGAGTGAAGAATATGATTGGCTTGAGCCTTGGTTCCCACTTGGGTGTTGAACATCTCTCAGTCTCTCTCACTCTACGTGAAGACATCACATGAAAGGTTCTTGGAATGTCAAGCTAAACCCAAGTTTTGTTAAGACTTACCTCAGTTAGATAGAACTTCCAAGGAGAAAACTGATCACCCCAGGGAATTTTCAGACCACTGGAGCCAACTCCAAACCAGTTCTAACTTCAAGTTGAACTATAACTGAATATTAACATTTTTGCTATGGTTTTGTATCAGGCTTGACCCTGAAAGGCTGAAGGTATAGTCAAGATTCAACAAAATGGATGGCATAATGTGTAGCTGTCAGAGACACTGGAGATGGCCAAAGGAGTTCCATCAATGCCAACCCAATATATTTTGTAGAATTGTATTCAGTCATAGAGTTGCCAGCAAAAAGAAGTTACACTCTATGATTTGCCACTACGAATAGTCAAAAGTTAAAATGTTAGACTGGGTTATTTGGTGTCAGGATAAACACATTGTACCTGATGCTTCTATGGCCCTGCTGACTATTCTAAAGCAATTCAGAACTGATATTCTGGCTACATGTGGTGAATTTCTTTTCCCAATATTTATTGTGTATATTAAGGTTTAATGAGAAAATTTGGTGGCCAAAATAATTTTTTTTTCCAAAGGAGGTAAGTCATGGTCTATTGAAATGATGTAGACTATTGCATAATACTACTCCCTTTAAAAAATCCAAAGTAAAATATATTCTGAGCATGGGTTAGTTCTATACATATAATGAAAACAGATGTCCTCTATTTTAATGAAAAATAACTAAACGTGGCATTTTTCCAGTGAGTGCACCTTTTGATGAAACTATGAGAATACATTTTTCTGAACCTTTCCTAACAAGCTTTCTTCTTTGAGGGCAGGATACATGAGTTCTCAAGCAAAGAGGAAGCATGCTTCTCTGTTGAAAATGGAATGAGTGCAATACTTACAAAATAGGAGAGAATGTTTGTAACAAGATTTCTAAAGAAACTCCTAACAGACAAAAAGTAAAGAGCGGTTAATTGAGTAGAATGCTATCCCAGGAATGGCCCAGCAAGGGCATTGGTTATGCTTTTAATAGTCATGCAAATTCTTAAAATAAAAACCAAGACAAAACAAAAAAGGGATTCAAAGAACTTATATGTGCAACGACAGGAGGGGGGGAAGTAATAGAATGAAAGAACAAAGCATGCACAAGTTCAGCACCTTGATGCTAAACTGCCACTGTCAGCTGATGAGGAGGACATATCCATGCTGAACATTTTACGGAGCCTAGGTCGTGCACGCTCACTTGTTTTAGGAACAGTTTCGGGTCCATCTAAATCATCAAGGGTAGACTGCCTTGAGAACAGCAGCGTGGTTGCTTCAGTGTAGCAGCTAGCAGCGCAAACAGTTACAGAGACACAGTGTTAAAACGCCAGTGGAACATTGGTTGATTCACGGATCAGTTGACTAACACACTGCCATGCAGCAAAAAAACACACACGACATTGACACCACTGACCACAGCGACCACCACAGCAGGCTCAAGGACAGGAAAAGATCTGTTTGGCAGGACAATAAAACACACCACTGGATTTTAAGAATTGTATTGGCTTAGTGATAAATTATGAGATGGTACATACACTCTGGGTGGGACAGGGAAATAGAATGATCACCAGTCCCTCTGAGTGTTCCTCTCAGAGCAGATTTTATATCGTTATAACTTTGCAACTGACTTAAAGAAAGTATGCTTAATTTGGATCTCCCTGTGTTCCTTGAGAGCATTTGTAAACAAATTTTAAGCAAAAACTAATCTGCTCAGGCAAAATGTATATAAATATTTCAGTATATATAAATGTATATCTTTCAGCAAAGTAGACAACATGAGAAGGAAGTCCAGGAAAGACCATAATACACTGAATATTCCATCCCATTTTCTGAGTGATAGTCACTTAAGCCAAGCTAAATGCCTTGCACATACATGAGATGCTGGTTTGATATGCAGCTGGATATCAACCAACATCATAAAAAGAAAGAGAAATAAAAAACAGTACAAAAAAATCCAAAGGAAGTCTAGCGATGGCAGAATTATTTTGTCTGTTAATTTTTAATTTTTAGTGTTTCCCCCCCTTCTTCTGTATCTTGTTATACTCTGGTGGACATTATTAGGGCAAGAACTCACTGGTTTAAATCCTCAACTTCTGTTGCCCAGTGGAACAACAACCAGGAAGTAATGATAGCAGACTCAGGGCTGAGAAGCTACTGGGTCAAGCTACTGAAGGAGAAGAAGCAGAGTTATGGCAGGGGAATGATTTTAAATACATTTAGTTGTATTATTATTATTATTACCTCCAGTGTTATTGCTGGGGTTTGGTGCCTGCACTATAAATCTACTGCTCCTGGAGGCCATTTTTCATTTTTATTTGATAGGACAGAGGGAAATTGAAAGGGGAGGGGAAGATAGGGAGAAAGAGTCTATGGCCATGCCACCCTGAACAAGCCCAATCTCGTCTGATCTTGGAAGGGAGAAAGAGAAACACCTGCGGACCTGCTTCAATGCTTGTGAAGTGACCCCCCCCCCACACACACACACAGGTTGGGAGATGGGGGCCTGAACCAGGATGCGTCTTTGGGTCCTTGGGCTTAGTACTACGTGCGCTTAACCTGGTGCACTACCGCCCTGCCCCTAAATACATTTAGTTTAACCTAACTTCCAACCTGAGCATGGAAGACCTGGCTCTGACTTAGGACAACAGACTTTGTAATACAGGATGGATGATTTTCCAGACCAATGCATCACTAAGTGATCATAAAAGGAAGCTAATGTGTGCTCCCCTGCAGCTGGGGGAATACACAGTGTGAGTTGCTCACTCCTAAGACCAGTCAAAAAGTACACTCCTAGAGTTTTTCTGTGGCCATCCTGCTATGGCCAAAGCTCTGAATGAAGTGAGTGCTTGAACAATAAAATGTCCTCTAATGAGGGCAGAGGGAGACTGATCTTTTGTAAAAAGTCCTATCTCCTTGGAATGCCACCATATCTTGGATAAAATGAGATGATGGCAAAGATAAACGAGAATCACAAGGAAGATTGGCCTTGAGTTTCCACACTGACATTAAGAAGTTGTTAAGTTCATACAAACTAGCTCCCATCTTTGTAGTTCCTGTATTATTTAAGAGAGAACTGGATATTTGAAATTCTATATTTTATTTGACACTTAGATAAAAATCCTAAATGCTTTTATGGAAGATAGGACCTTTTGTAGAGCAGGTTACTATTTATTGTCCCTTTCCTGTAGCATTGATCAAATATTCTATATGGGAAATGACTGTGGGAATTCCCCAGTTTTTATTTAAATTTCCAGTTCTAGGGTGAGTCCAGTTTCAAGCCCCACACAATCTCAGCAGATTTAGTTATTGGTAGTGTGATCAATCTGCCAATTGATCCCCCAAACCCCCAAAAGATGAGGATAAAAAAAATGAAAAGGGAGGGGAGAATCTGTACAGCAACAGGTTCAGACAAGGCCAAGTGAAGGGCGTCACATACATGATCAAGCCTGCACTTGGAGCTATGGCTTGTCCACACAGGAAACTCTGAGATGACATTTTGTATTTAGGGATATTTCTTGGAATGTCATTATTGGTTTCTACAGCAATTTATACTCACATATTCCCTGAGAGGGTAAATAAATACTGGAGTTCACAAAATAGCAACCAAAAATACAAGTGCCACCGGAATTTGATGGTTTCATCAGAATTTGAATGAAACTGTAACTATCCAATAAATCAAAGGAGATACAAATTCAGCTGCTAACCAACTTCATTCACTCATTTACTGATTGACTGATTGATTGATTGCCTCCAGGATTATTGTTGGGGCTCGGTGGCTGCACTATGAATCCACTACTCCTGGAGGCCATCTTTTCCTCATTGTGCTTGCTGTTTGACAGGACAGAGAGAAATTGAGAAAGGAGGGGAAGATAGAGAGAAGAAAAGAAAGTGACCCCCTTGCAGGCAGGGACATAACATTTAGCTAACTCATTATTATTATCATCATCATCATCATCATCATTACTTCCAGGGTTATCGCTGGGGCTGGGTGCCTGCACTATGAACCCACTGCTCCTGGAGGCCATTTTTTCCATTTTGTTGCCCTTGTTGTTATTGTTGTTTTAATTGTTGTTATTGGATAGGACAGAGAGAAATCATAGGAGGACGGGAAGACAGAGAGGGGGAGAGAAAGACAGACACCTGCAGACCTGCTTCACTACCTGTGACTCGACTCCCCTGCAGGTGGGGAGCCGGGGACTCAAACCGGGATCCTTACCTGGGTCCTTGTGCTTCATGCCATGTGTGCTTAAACCGCTATGCTACTGGCCAGCCCCCAGCCAACTTATTTTTTAAATTATATTTTCATTTTTTAATTTGTGATTAGTAGTAGGTTACAAAATTGTGAGATGATAATGTATAGCTCCCCACCACACCCACCACCAAAATTCTGTATCCCCACTCTTCCACTTCCCAAAGACAGCCACGTTGTCAATTATGACTGAGTGCCAAGTTGCCAATGGCAAAACCATGCAACGTTATTTTCTGGACAATTTAAGTTCAAGTCACTTTCTAGCATTATCTTTAATTCATGATTTTTGTCCTGAAGTAGCTATTCACAAGTATAGTTCACATAAGATACTCAGGAGACCTGTGAAATCTGTGACTTTTTATGAAAAAAAAATCACAATACCTATGCTTTCTCTGTTTTAAGGTAGCATATAACTTCATAAAATTTCAAAAAAGAATGATAATAAAAACAACCACTGTGTCCTTGCAAATCAATGAAGATAGATTATTTCATCTAGTCCCCATCTCTTTTAAAAATATTTATTTATTCCTTTTTGTTGCTCTTGTTGTTTTATTGTTGTAGTTATTATTGTTGCTTTTGGATAGAACAGAAAAAAATGGAGAGAGGAGGAGAAGACAGAGAGGGGGAGAGAAAGACAGACACCTGCAGACCTGCTTCACTGCTGGTGAAGTGACTCCCCTGCAGGTGGGAAGCTGGGGCTACCGCCCTTTTTTTACTTGCCAAGTTTAGGGATACAGGCAGCAGCAACAACAAATCTATGCATCATGAGTCAAGGTAAAAAGGATGGTCAGAAACTTATTCAGGGAACTGGGTGGTAGCGCACCTAGTTGAGCTCACATGTGGCAATGCGAAAGGACTTGGGTTCGAGCCCCCAGTCCCCACCTGCAGGGGGAAAGCTTTGCAAGTGGTGAAGCAGTGCTTCAGGTGTCTCTTTCTCTCTCCCTATCAACCTCTTCCCTCTAGATTTCTGGCTGTCTCTATCCAATAAATCAAATAAAGATAATAAAAAAACTTAATCAGAAAATATATGGGTAGCATATTTTGAAGAAAATATATAAATATGTATTAACCAAGGAATATCTTATGCATTTATGTGATTGTCTTCACTCTGTGGAGAAAATATTCCTAATTGAGTATGAACAGGGCTTCCATTTCATTTAACTAAAAACTCTGAAGTTTGTATAGAATTCAGAAAAAAGAAGTCCTTGCTTGTATCAGACTCAATCCATATTCAGTATGTTCAGAACAGCCAGCAAGATCTATGGCTGGGTGTAGTCAGACATTTGTACATGGTACAAAAATAGTGAAGTCGGGAGTCGCTTTACAGGTGGCAAAGCAGGTCTGCAGGTGTCTGTCTTTCTCTCCCCCTCTCTGTCTTTCCCTCCTCTCTCCATTTGTCTCTGTCCTATCCAACAATGACAACATCAATAACTACAACAACAATAAAAAAAAAAAACAACAAGGGAAACACAAGGGAAAATAACTAAATATAAAAAAAATTTTTTTAAATGATTGTTTTTTCATGAGTAGAGTCTCGAGTGGGTAGAATTGAAAGCAGGTAGGCACACAACCCTACCCCCAGCCCCAGTGAGGAAGCGTTTTGCAGTCACAGTCTTGAATAATGATTATATTCAGACATGTCTTGTCCCCCTCAACTCTGACAACACACCCTGGAGGTGCTCGCACACACACTCAAGCACTCTTCACTTCTACAGCAAACAGTATTGAGGAATAACTTGAGTGCTTCAGAGCTTAAGAAGAACAGAGGTATAAAAGGGTTTGCAGTCTTATCATGAGAATGAATCAAACAGGAAACAACCCAGTTTAAAGAACTGAATTACAGATTAGAGTGACTTTTGCAAAAAAAAAAAAAAAAAAAAGAGGGTCAGTGTTTTCCAAATAGTGAATTACTAGGACTTGCAAAAAAAAAAAAAAGTAAAATATTAACAATGACTTTTTGTCTCAATGGGATCTGTCAAAGGAGACTGAAGCTCCATTCTAAAAAATGCCGATGATAGCATGCTTTAGGAAAACATAAAGATGTGTTGTCAGTAGTCTGCAGTCGAATCCTTTGATATTTCTCAGAAATTCACAATTATTGAGTAGGCATGTGCTTCAGTAGAAACACAAGAAGTTTTATTACTAGATTTGCTGTTGCAAAGATCAGCTACTTAATTTTAGTCACCTTGAACAGGATCTTCAACAAGTCAATATTTTGACCTCGACATTTCTCTGGAACTTAGACTTAAGCAGATTCTTCACGAGTAAAGGGAATGAAATCATGTCTTTTATTTCCTATGAATGACTTTCAAAAAAAATCAATAGCTATTTTTGGAGTATGGGCTGGGATAAATTCATGCAGAGTTTTGTCTGCATAAAAATTACATTTGAATCAATATATGCATGATCATACACACCTGAAGACATCAAAATGAAGTTCTAATATATACTATTTTTTAAAACTTGACTTTGCACGCATATGGTTAATATCTTTTAATACCAATAGAACTGATGTGCATTAATAGAAGCACCTTGAGCAGCGGAAAAGGAGACATATCTGGAGAAGCCCTAGTAGTATAGCTCTTTAGCGACAGTTAAAAATAGCATTTTGAAGGGAGTCGGTTTGGTAGCGCAGCGAGTTAAGCGCAGGTGGCGCAAAGCGCAAGGACTGGCCTAAGGATCTCGGTTCGAGCCCCCAGCTCCCCACCTGCAGGGGAGTCGCTTCACAGGCAGTGAAGCAGGTCTGCAGGTGTCTGTCTTTCTCTCCCCTTCTCTGTCTCCCCTCCTCTCTCCATTTCTCTCTGTCCTATCCAACAACAACGACATCAATAACAATAATAACTACAATAATAAAAAAACAAACAAGGGCAACAACAGTGAATAAATAAATAAATAAATAGCATTTTTAAGGCAAACTAATTTCCCCTCTTCTCTCCTTGTTTAATTTGCAATTTCAATGTCCAGTTATCTCTTCTGGGTTTGTTGTCCATTACTGAGTCTCAGTTATTCCACTATTCTTTCTTGGAACAAATACAGTGTTCATACAGAATAACAGGTCTTTAGGGTCTTGTTCCAAGTGTGAAGTGCTGCAGAGAGTCAACCAGGAGCCTTTAGACCAGCAACTGGGTTGCAGCCCATCTTTGCCATCCTTGCTATAGCAGGAATCCTAGTCATGCTCCAACCACTGAGAGACAGACACCTCTTATCCTTAAGTGTCTATTGCAGAACCAGTCCACAGGCTGGCATAGGATAAATGCTTCTTGATATATTTAATGACAACAGTAAATACATAAATGTAATCAGACACACGCAGACAAAATGCTTCAAAGAGAGCAAGAAAGAGACCAAAGCATCTTTCTGCTACTTCTGAAGTTTCGACTGTTTTTTCTCCCAGTGTAGGGCTTGGCATTGTAACTAGAGCCTCAGGCATGCAATGCCTGAATTCAATTCTGAACAACCTCCCTGCCCCTTCAAATATTAGTTATACAGATGCATGCAAGGTGTAATTCATTCAATCAACCGATGACTCTAGGCATGCCGTTTGTCCTTCCAAATCCACATTCCTGCTTCCACTCTGTGTATCTGACAGAGCCTAACTAAAACACTGCAATTCAAAAAAGTCAGAGGCTTTTCTGGGGTAGGCAATAAGAAAAAAAGGTTAGTTCTCAAAGTTGGCTTGGAGTTAGGAAGAGGCAATGAGAGGCAGCTGTCCTGATAGCTGAGAACTCGAACTCCTTCCCCGGTTTCATGTCATATATTCATTCCTTATCAATTTGAGACAAACCTCTTTTTCCTTTGTCGAAAGCAACCCCACTGTTTAGAAGGTGAGATACCTGGAGATGCTGTCATGGGAATCTAAGCTATCCATCCTGCGGGCTATCTGTGTGCCCGCGGTGGCACCAGGTTGACTGTCAATCGTGTCCAGTCCAGACTCTCTGGAAAGGTTCATGATGTGGTTCTGATAGTACATGTGGATGCTCTCCCGGGTAGGAACATTGCCCTGCAGAGAGGGGGAGAGCGAGAGGGAGGGAGAGAGAGAGAGAGCCACAGTTCTCCTGTTGTCTGTGCATTTCCCACCCCAAACATTTCCCAAACAAATGACTCTCAGTTGTCATACACGCCTTGAACAAACGGTAAAAGAGACCTAGTTAGGGTGGGTACTGATGCCAATTCCTTGAATTAGTGGCACCAAATAATGTATATGCTAGTTCGATTTATCTGCACGAGTGAGGGAGTGAACCAGACCACTGCACAGGCCTGGCACCGGGCGGTGGGTGTTGGAGGGCACTTGATCTGGGTCCTCTGGGAGTCTCAGGCTGACAGGTCTGGTGTGCTACGACTTCATTGCCTTCTGAGAACAAGAAATCCCTTCTTTCATGTAGAAAATTTTGCTGAGTCATACTAATCTTCCTAGAATTGAATAATTATTTAAAAGTATGAAATTATTTAATATATATATTCATGCATACTTTTCCATTAAGTAGCTTCAAATCTAACTTTCCAGACTAAACAATATAATCCAAGTCTGCATCTTCTGCTGAGGGAAGGGACAGAAAGAGTCAACTATTCATTGTCTCCTGATTCTCTCATTCCCTCGCTCCTTCTCTCCAGGCGTATGTAGTATCTGTTTGTTATTTTAACAATGAGTGTAGAACAGATTTAAGTTTATCATTTTAAAACAGAAAAATCAAATCATGGGGTAGATAACATAATGCTTGTGCAAAGAGACTCCCAGGCCTGAGGCTCCAAAGTCCCAAGTACAATCCCCCACTATACGCGAGAGCTGAGCAGTGCTCTGGTATCTAAAAAAAAAAAAAAAAAAACAAAAACAAAAAACCTTAAGCAAAACCAAAGCATCATTCAAGGACTGTTTGAAAGGAAAGGATTTTTATCTTAATTAGATCGAGGCTTTTAAAATCTTCATCACTTGAGATAAGAAGCAAAGCACATGCTATTACCAGTCTTACCTTTTTAATTTCTCTGGTCAGCATGCATCTTTCAATTCTCAGAACTGTTGATATGTCAATGTGCTCCCTTGAAATGGAGTTAAGCCAAGTTGTGAAACTATCCACTGTTGCTAGAAACAGGACCCAGGTAAATTTCAAAATATTAAATATCCTCTTGATGATATTATCTAGGAAAAAGGAGAGCAACACGATTTCAAAGGGACAAAATGCCGTCACCCATTTGGCTGTTGTGTGCACAGTGACGTTTCAGCAAAGCTCGACCTGGCTTCCGCCCTGTGTATCTAACAAGGTGTGGGGTGCTTGGCACTTAGCTTGATGGGCGGCATGCAGTAGAAGAAGCTATGGTGGCCTTACTGCACATGCAGTGGCAGCATTGAAAACCAAATTTGGGGGAACAGGTGGTGGCGCACCTGGTTGAGCGCACATGTTATCATGCATGAGGACTTGGGTTCAAGCCCCTGATCCCCCACCTACAGGGGCAAAGCTTCACAAGTGGTGAAGCAGGGTGTCTCCCTGTCTCTCTCTCTCCCCCTTCTCTATCACACCCTTTCCTCTCGATTCCTGGCTGTCACTATCCCATAAATAAAGATAATACAAATTTTAAAAAATAAAAAAAAATTCAGAAGATCTTAAAACTTCATTCTATGAGTAGATATATATATATATTTTTTAATTTTAGTAACACCGGTTTATAACATTGTGCAAGTTTCTGGATTTTAGCATCACATCTTTACAAATGCATGTACCAAACCACACCTGCCACCAAAGGTCTATTGCGGATAGAATATTTAACCTTTGGTTAAAAAAAAACTTTAGAATAAATCCAAATAAAGATAACAGGCTTGGTTCATGGCAGAAGTTGCTTTCAAAGGTTTCCCTCTTATTGACACAGGGATATAAGCAGTTTGAATCTATCCAGGTAACTGGATTTTTTTTTTAATGCTTTTCCTAAGTTTCTTCTTTAAGTAATAATTGCTGATGGAATCACTTGTGTTTACTCAGTAAACTTTGCTGAGTTGCTGTTGCATTTTAGTTTTCATCATTTTTTAAGGTGATTTTTTAAAGAGCTCGGTCCTTACTGAAAAAACGAAGCTATTCATAAACATTCTTTTTGTTAAAGTTATTTTAAGAACTAAGGTGTGCTCACTGCAAAGTTATGCACATCATTCAGGCCTCTCCACGTCAACCAAAGTCCTGAGAGTCCTGGTGACGTGGACCTAGCTGACACGCTCGGAGCAGACTGGGAGAGCACCCATAGACATGTCTCCCCCGTGCCCTTGTAGGAGTCAGCATGAGTGCCTCTTGAGGAGGTTTCACAGATTTTGCTGAACTTATTTGAGGTCAAAATAAAAAGAAAAATGGGAATATCCCACATTAACTATCTTCTCTACTCAGTCACTCTTGCAGTCAATGTGTGTGTGTGTGTATGTTTTTTTTTTTTTTAATGGGTATACAAGGGAGCCTTAAAGATGCCACTGAATTTCCAACAATGTTTTATCTTTTAAATTTTCTACTTAAAATTGGTTTATCTACTGCTTTTTTTGGGGGGGGGACATAAATACTGACTGCAGTAAACTCAATATTTCATGAATATAATGATGAATTAATAATTGTCTTCTAGCTTATTAAAAAGAAAACTAAATCACCACCTTGTTTAGTAAGACCAAAACTAAATCATAACTAAGAAAAACAACTTCAATCCATTGCCTCTTCCCACATCAAAATAACAATAATAACAACAATAATACCAGAGCCAAGAGTCAACATAAAGTCCTCACAGACATATAATTGATGATTATAGCTGAGAATGACTGCAATTTAAAATCATTAATATAGCTATATAAAAGGGTAAGTTTAGCTGACATAAACCTTAGAGCAGGAGTGAACAAATATTTTCCTGTATGAGGCCTGATAGTAAATATTTTCAGCCTTCGAAAAGCCACATGCTATTTCTGACACGGCTCCTTATTTCTGCTGTTGTGGTGAGTAAGAAACCGTACACAGTGAATGAATTGTCTATGTGTACACATAGACAATATTTATGGGCACTAAAATTCAAAATTTTAAATCTTCATACATTGTAAAATACTCTTGTCTTATTAACCATTAAAAAACATAAAAGTCATCTTCAGATAATAAGCAAGTGGAATTTGGCCCACCCAGGCGCTGTATAGTTTGCTGACCCATAATCCATTGTGGTCAAAGTGGGTATCGAATGGTAGACCCTTGTTCTCAACTCATACCCTCTCCAATTTAAAGGTCAGTGTGAATCAGAGTTTGATTTTGAAATTGAAAAAAAAAAAGTTATTTGAGACTCAGGAGGCTTCGGAAGAAGGTGAATTTTCTCTTAGGCCTGTTCTTTCCCAAAGGAAAAGCATCGAGGAGAAGTTCAGCTACAAATGGCGTGATTTCTGGACAGAGTCCAGATGGGGAAGGCAGGGACCAAGAAGAGTTAAAAAGTACTACCTACTGAAGGAACAGGAATCTTGAAGTTGCCAGCTGGTACCTGGGGGAAGAAAGCTGTAACCTGGAAAAGGAGATGGGAATGATCTAGTGAGAAGGGCCTGCTGGAGAAGTCTCTGAGCCTCTGCCAAGCCAGGCCTAGAGGGACCAGCTTATAACAAGGGATCCACTAAGGTGGGAATAGAGATGGCTGACATTCTGTTTGAAAGGAGTTCCTGCCTATGCTGTCACTGTGCTTGTTGCCCCAACCACTGAGAAACTGTGTCCACCAAATAGCCTTGCTTGTGTGCAGAAAGCAGAAAGCAGACTTGATACAGGAGAGCAGACAGACCAGAGGTGCTGCAGTGCCCATAGGACAGCAGTTCTGTGAGAGAGAGAGATTTCTTTCCACCTACATTCCTGCTTTGCTTTTTTTTTTTTTTTTTTAAGATATTGAGCAAGGTCTATGTTTCCTCTAATGTGGATAGATCTAATTGTTCAGTAGACATAAAAAGAGAGTCTGAAACTGGGAGGCTAGCAGAGTTGAGGTTCAATGCCATTTTATATATTTTGACAACTTCTTTTTTCTTTCTCACATTTATGACATTTTTATAGCGGGGGTGAGGATGAGCATAATTATTTTACTGTGTTGTTTTGGTGGTCCTGATAGTAAAAACGAAAGCTGCTGTAAAGTTGGAGATGTGAATGACATACACTTTGATTAAAAGCTTAAAATCAGGATTTTGATTTAAAATATTTTTAGCTGCAGACACTTTAGGACACAGTGGTTAAGGACACAGATTCTGCGTTCAGAGTCCACGAGTTCAGACTACAGCTCTGCCCTTTAGTGTAGAGCTGATAAAGTTAGCTAATGACTGCCTTAGTTCTCTTTATCTGCTGGATGGAAAAGAGAGTTTTTGAGGGGACTGTAAAATTCAGTATGTCTAAAACTCTTGGAAAAGTGCATGACAAAGAAGACATGCAGTCTAGTGTGTCCGCCACTAGCACTGGACAAGGCTTTAAAGCAATAACAGAACATCTGGTTTCACATACTTGCGAGTCAAATCATCTGGAAATAGAGGGCAGGTTAATGAATTGTACCACAGAGGGTTTTTTTGCACAGCGTTTGGAAAGTCTCTCTCTCTCTTTTTCCTTTTACCAGCAGATGGCAGCGTTGGAAGTACTTGTGTTTAGAGACTGAAAATCTTTCCTCAATCTAGAGAGATAAAGGAAGTGGCATACTTGTGCAACTAGAGGCATATGAGTTCATTTCATTTTTGTTTTGTCTTCCATATATATATATATATAGTTTTTATTTTTTCCCCTGCATGGAGACATTTTCCACACAAGCCTTTTCTATGTGGCATTCAAATGACACTGTGGGCTGGGAGTAAGAGGACATGGATTCTGTCCCTGCAATCATGAGTAGTTGTCGGATTCTGGACAAACTCACTGGGTTTGGTTTTCCTCTCATAAAACAGAAGGTTGGCCCAATGCTTTTCCAGTCACTCTCATTCCTTCCCTTCTACTTACCTCTCATTTATTTCTCTTTTCTCTTTATGAAATAGTTTCCAATATTTCTTTGTGTGTACCTGCATTCAGACAGCTTCCACGGGACCTTTACAATTCGCTCCCTAAAAATCACTTTCATAGAAACTTTGACAGAGGGATTTATGAACTCACTATAATTGACCATTTTATCGAAACCTCACCATGTGTATAAAGGTCAGGTTAATATTTAGGGATCACTTTGCAATGTAACTAGAAATGAGATTTCAAGGGACACTGATCACTGAGCTCTAGTTCAAAAATGGTATTTGATTCATGAAGTTTTCGTAGCCTTTCATGAAATAACATCTGGGCAAGTATCTTTTTCCAGGTTCCCCCGCGTCATATTTGCCTTTATATCATTACCTGGCCCATCAGATTTCTTCTTTGTTGGCTGATCCTCTTGTGCTTCCCACACCGCAGGTCCTGCTAAGTGTGTTAAACAAATATGAGTTAGATATTCTTAGGGTAAACTAAATGCCAATAAGATTTTTTTGGGGGGTTAAATGGACATTTTTAAATAAATGTAAAGCATTCTGCCTATTTTAAGAGTTGCATGGGAAAAGTTGTAGGAATTTGGTCTTCTGTCCATAATAAAAATAACATTTTGGAGATGGGCAGAGCCCACCCCACCACCAGCGCCCCCCGACAAATCTTTCTGGCTTCCTGTTGTTAAATGGCCTGAGTTCAAAATACTTTTGATATTTGAAAAAGTTGAAAAAAGAATAAGAAAGAATAATATTTTGTGCATGTTAAAATCATAGGCTATTAAGGAGAAGAAAACTTTTCTTTTTTCTTTTTGCCTCCAGGGTTATTGTTGGAACTTGGTGCCTGAACTACTGCTCCTGGCAGCCTTTTTTTTTGGGGGGGGGGGCAAGACAGAGAGAAACTGAGAGAGGAGAGGAAGATAGAGAGGGAGAGAGGAAGATAGACACCTACAGACCTGCCTTACTGCTTGTGAAGCAACCCCCCTGCAGGTGGGGAACCAGGACCCTTGCTTAGTACTATGTGAGTTTATTTTGGTGCCTTATTACCTGGCTCTGAGAAGAAAAAGAAAACTCTTTATGCCGCCTAGAATGTAGGAGTTTCATTCTCCATAGGTAAGTTAAAAAATTTATTTATTGGGAGTCGGGCGGTAGCACAGTGGGTTAAGCACACAGGGTGCAAAGCGCAAGGACTGGCGTAAGGATCCTGGTCCCCAGCTCCCCACCTGCAGGGAAGTCGCTTCACAAGCGGTGAAGCAGGTCTGCAGGTGTCTCTCTTTCTCTCCCCCTCTCTGTCTTCCCCTCCTCTCTCCATTTCTCTCTGTCCTATCCAACAACAATGACATCAGTAACAACAATAACTATAACAACAAAAAGGAAATACATAAATAAATTTAACAATTATTTATTATAAATGAGAGAATGAGTCAGGAAGGAAAGGATTATCAGATCTTTGCTTAGTTTAGGTATAAGGTGGAGGACTGAACCTGCATACTCTGGGCTTTCAGGCATATAAATTAGTGTCCTAACATACTGAGCTATCTTCCTGGCCTCTGCAAATCTCCTTGTGATCTGCTGTTCTTATTTTAAGAACCATAGAGATGGCAGTGTTGCCTAGAGCCTGCTCCCTCCACAATACTCACTCTCCCCAGACCCTTTTCTCCTTCGCTTCTGTTCATCTCTTGCAGACCTTTTTTTCTCTTTGCGTCTCTGTCGGAGCGCTGTTTTAGGGTCCGTGATCCAGGCTTGATAAACAAACTGAAGGGAGAAGAGTTCAGTTATTTTCTGACATCAATCATTTGAATTAAAAGAAAAGGAACCAAGACCAAACTTTCTGACTGGTGAAAATGTTTTTGTTCTCCCAAGAGTAACTAAATAACCCTCTCTCCCCTGTTTCTCAATATTCCCAGGTGACCTATAATATGGTTATTATAATAAAGTAAAATGTGAAAAAAAAAGGACATCGTAGGAACAGATTTCACTTGGTATCACAAACCATCATGAGATCCAGCGAACATACAAGCTACCCTCATACCAAGTTCCCACATACCACCACTCGTGATACTTAGTTCTTGATTCTCCTGCATTTCACACAACAGGGACAATCCAGAAGTCGGACTAAAGTAAACCCAGCCATTACCAGCAACTTGAGAAAGGACTTTATTGATTAATTAGTATTTGGAAAGGGAAAAAAAAAGCAGGTAATCAGGTGAAGGCTGAGAAGATATTCCAGAATGATACAGAAAAGAAACTGTTGGGATTTTGGTTGCCTTTCCTATTTTCATTCAAGAGCTGAAAATAGTTGCATTATTATAACCGATGACTACAAAACAATGATTTTTTTTTAATGTAGGCCCACCCATCAGGTGTCCCGCTTCATGCAGGAGAAACAAAAACAGAAGCCTTATACACATGACCAGCCATATACAATATAGACAGATAGTCACCAAGCCAAGCAGGCATGCTTCTCATGCACCTGCACACACACCTGTATCTCAGGGAAGCTGGGTTTTCTATTACTATGATTGAAGACTTTTTTTTTTGGTGGGGGGTGGGTTGTAAGCCAAGACACCTCCATTTCTATTCTAAATTATTTTCAGATTTCTGTAATCTTTGAAAAACACAGTGTAAGGAAACTGTTGGCACTATGTTAGCAAAGACAAAAAGGGTTCAACTTGCCCACATATAGAAATATAAAGGTCATAGGCTCCTGAGTCAGAACATTTTTTTTTTAAGATTTATTTTTTTTATCATTGATAGAACTCAAGATATAAAGAATTAACACAAATATAAAATTTTTACTATTCTTCAATAATAAACTCAGGAGAGAAAAATGTATCCTATTTATGACAAACTTGCTCTTTTTTTTTTCCCCCAATAAAAAGATGGGCTGGAACATCAAGGACCAAATGAAAGAATTTATAGAGATTTCTATTAAATATTTTTATTGGTAATTCTATTAATAACCTTCAGAGATTATTAATAAAATATACATGAATAGAAGCAAATTTGTTTTCACAAAATAATGATTCTTTACAAAATTTGGATTGCTAATGTAAATTTTCATGTATAAGGGAAATATATAGTGACATTTCCTTTAAAAAAAAAGAGCATCATAACAGTATTGTTTCTAGATAACTAAAGGATTTCAAACAGAAGAAAATAAAAGTAAGACAGGGTTGGTGAATGTAATCAGTACAGAAGTTGAAGAAATTCTTTCGCTCCTAATAAAAAGGAAACCACTGGAAAAAGGAATGAGGGAACGGGATATTTAGGATAGAATTGAAGAGGTGTTATAGAAAGGATGAGTTCCATCAAGATTTTGAAATTTTTTTAAGCTCCTACATCTGATTCTTAAATTAAGTGTAGCAGTGCCTTTTTATTGAGGTGACAATTTGGGCACTACAAGTTAAGAGGAAAAATGAAATCCTGTGATGAAATCTTTATTTGTAGGTAGGCATCCTACTGGTAATGTCTCTAAATATCAACGCTCTGCAGTTCTACTGAGAAAGCCTTAGGTTTACCTTAGTTTGACTATTTCAGTAAAAGAGAAGCAAAAAATCCTAATTTACTCAGTCAGGAAGTCATTTTCTTATGGAAATCTCTCCATTCTTACTTGGTAGCTGTGACTATCACCCAATCATCCAATCTGATAAGTCTCTCTAAGGAATTAGACACAAACACCACTTACCATAACTAGGAAGACAAAAACTGTGCACAACGACATGTTACGTCTCCAAACCGGCCCATCTCTGATAGGCATTCCCCACTTTATCTTGTGAGTGATTTTTATCTTAAATGTTATAATATCAAGTAAGGGACAAGGTATTCATTTTACTATATCAGATTTGCCCTGCAAAGGGGCATTTGTTCTGTAAAGCTGGAGAAAAAGTTATTGAAAAGGACATCCTTCAATGAAGTTGGTAAAAGGCTCATGGGTTATCTTTGTTATGCTGTATGGAAGGTTTCTTTTTTAAAAAAGGAAGGTGGGGGTAATTACAAACTGACCTTTCACATATATAATTTTAAATATGAATGAAGAGGCTCATATAATAGCTAGCAACGTGACAAGAATGTCATAAGAACAACAATAGTGAAAGTTAACAAAAAATCAGAATCCTAGCATTTTAAAAATATTAATTTATCTGAAAAAAAAAAGGAAACCCTAGATCCTGCTACTCCAAGTGAACCAGGAGCTGTGCGCACGTGGGAACAAGGGAGAAACAGACTTTCAGTTCTCACTGGACCTGCTGAATCTACATAACCTGCATTTAAATGAAAGTTGCAGGTAAAATGTAAAAAACAAAACAAAACAATAAATGGTGTCCTCACTGTGTAAACCATCGGAAGAATGCAAAGACCCAAGTGTTTAAGTTTGTATCCCAGATTAAAATAGGAGAAAATGTTTCATATAAAATATAGGAGCAGTAATTCCTTATTTAAAAATTCTAACTACAATTTAAGAAGCAGAATAATTTCTTTGATGTTTTAATTAACAGATATGTTCAAAGCAATTTCTTCAGTGCTATTCCTGAAGATTTGGGAGTGAGGAGTTAGCCAGCCAGCAAGGCAGTTCAGCCAACTGAGGTGGTATACTGACTAAAAAAGTGGGCAGACATATAAAAATATAGACAAATAGTTATAGAAATAATAGTCAACCCATATCTGTGACCTTGGGAGCACTATTGTAGCTTCCAGTGGAGGGAATGGGGACACAGAAGTCTGGTGGTAGGAACGGGTGCAGAATTAGACCCCAGTTATTTTATGATTTTGCAAATCGAAATTATCACTAAGAAAATTTAAAAAAGAGAAAGAAAGTGAATGGAAAATAGAATTCAATTTAGGAAGAAAGACTTAAAACTAGCCAAAAAGGAGATGGTGCAAAAATGAGTCTTTCATTAGCTTATTTGTAATTTTACCAGCTTTCTGAGAAAAGAAAATCATACTTTTTACACATCAAAACTGATGCATGCAATCAGATGTGACCCTTTCAAAATGAGGTGTGACTTAGGCAACACTAGGAGGACCGTAGATATGCATTTGCATTTTCTCTTTCTATTTTTTGATAGGCTGGTGGTCTGTCCACTAAGAAGCCACGCTCTCAAGCAATACGAGATTTGACTTCTCAAGGGTCTTTTGGGAAAGGTTTGCCTGATGTTTTAAATTGCTATAGTCCATTCATTTTTATGAGATATAGAACAGGGAAAATGCAGATTGAGGGCAACAAGGATCTGCTTGTCTAAAGTTCTACGGAGCAGAGGGTCACACACCACATATCCGAAAACATCAAATACCTTTGAAGCTCTGATTAAATACTGAAGAATAGTTTTGGGAAGTTTAATGACAGATTTTGGCAAGGCTAAAACGGCTGATGCAAACTTCCCAATAGCTCTCTACAAAGAAGGACAAAGCAAGAGTAATTAGTAGAAAAAAACAAAAACAATAGGTTAACAGTTTTAACACATGACGTCCGTGTGAGATCCTTTCTACAATGATATCAAGTTGGTTAAAATGAGCCCATTATGGAAGCTAGAAGGAAAAGTGGTCTTGTTGGAGACTAGAAATAAAAGAGATTAGTCATCACATTGCAATCCAGAAAGTGGTGAAGATGATCATGTTCTCTCCTTTGCTGCATGAAGAATGATCATTAGAAGAAAGCTCATTAGAATAAAAAACAAAGCCAGCTCACATGTACACAGACACGAATTTCAAGAAACACTCTGAACTAGCATTGGGGACAGTGAGAAAAGACCAGACAAGGTGCTTCTATTAACATTTTAGTTCTTCTGTTTCATTGGATGGGGTGGGGGGTAGATACCACATGCCAACCTGAGAAGATGTGGCTAGGAAACTCATAGTGGCCTGAGCATGGAGACTTATGGCCTGTTGGGCATCTTATATATACTTATATATGCTTTACATGGGGAAAAAAAAGCACTCCTAGCATGTGGCTACTTAAACAACAACAACAACATCTTTTATCCCAAGTATCACTTTAATGACAAAGTCCTGTTTAACAAAACTTGAGTGTATATTTACTGAATGAGCAAGATTGCTGAGAATGATACTGCAAGTTCTGAAAAAGAAGGACAGTTAAGCTGTTAAAAAGAAAACAAACAAACAAAACCACACTGGGGCCAGGTAGTGGTGCACCTGGTTAAGCGCACACATTACAGTGCGCAAGGATCCAGGTTCAAGCCCCTGGTCTCCACCTGCAGGGCTGCAGATGTCTCTTTGTCTCTTTCCCTCTCTCTGTCTTCCCTCCCCCTCTCAATTTATCTTGGTCTCTATTCAAAAGCAAATAAAAAAATAAATTGTGGAAGACTTCTATTATTTTAGTAATTTCTCAAAAACTTGAGCAACACAAATGATACTGATTTTCAAACTACAAATCAATATGTACATGACTGTCTCATTGACTATTTCACAAATCAAAGCTTAAATCCAAGTCCTCAAATAATCCAGAAATCTTCTTCAGCTCCTACTTGCAACAGAAATGTCATGCTCACCTGAGGAAATTGTACTTCTCATTTAGAGCACCAGAAAAGCTTTTGATGCAAGGGAATAAAGACAGACCCAGGGGAAATAAATTTCTCACACAGCACGAAAGGAAATAAAAACAATTTTAGATGTGAATTTGAGGCTTCTGGGAGCTGTAATGCAAATGACTATAACAGAGACTATACCCTGCAACCAAAGTCTGCCACAAAGAAAAAGAATTTTCTAACTAGCAAAAGGCATGGCCTTCTCACCCCCACAATTACCTGGAAAGCGGACTTTCGTGGAAGTTCTTCATCTTCCTTTCTTTGTTCTTCCTCTTCCTCCTCTTCACTATCCGTTTCAAACAAATAATAATCTCCACTCCTGACCACTAAGTAAAACAAAATATGTGCTTATTTCTTGAACGAAATATGAAGTAATTGGGGCGTTATTACTGAAATGCCCCCAAAAAGATTCACAAATTATCCATAAACAGACTCTATAAATAAAGAGTTGTTGGTAAAGGTAAAATGAACATAGGAATAGAACTCAATTGGGGCTCTTGCTATAAAGCTGTGGAATAATTGGGTCTAGAAGTCAGGAGGCCATATCTACTCTGCATAGAACTGGTCCCTACTGTGTTCCTGTGTGCCTGTATTCTCTTCCTTCCTCTTTCCAAACTGTACGTAGAGCGGCTAGCAAAACAGCTCACGTGGAAAGTGTGCTACTTCATCAGGCATGACTCAGGTTCGAGCCCAGCCTCCAACACACTGGAGAAAGCTGTGGTCTCTTTCACTCTTGCTCTCTCCCATTACCTTTCAGTTTGTGTCTCTGAGGGAAAAACAAAACAAAAACAAAACAAAAACACGTGTCCCCAAGCAGTAAATTCTCAGTGATGACAACAAAACAAATGGAACTTCCCCAGCTGCATTGGGTCACTTTACAGTGAACAGTTTTGGTACCAAAATGAACAAAACAACTGAGAACTCTGACTGTTTCACAACTCAGCACCTGAGTGGGACCTTTAGAAAAAAGTCAAAGTGCAGTAGAGTCTTTGGTTTTTATCTGAATGGATCCAACTTATGGAAAAGCCATATGACGATTTAGGACCCAGATGATTTAGGACCAACAATCAATGTGAATCTTCTATTTCACTTTCTACAGCACAAAACTAGTTTCTTTGTGTGTGCCATAAGAGGTATAACCTATACCACAAGGCATTGAGTTTAAAAATATTAATACATTGCCATGAGGAGGGAATGGACTGATACCATTGAAAATATAACCAAGACAGAACTATAACCAACTCTATTTCCACAATGATGTGGGAGACAGTACAGTAGGCACAGTCCCTGTGTTTTTAGCTCTATCAGATGCATGACCTCAAAGAAGCTCCTTAGTCACTTACTGATGTCTGAAGAGAGTTTAAACACATGGGTGAGTATATATGGCCCAAGAAACAAATACATGCACGGTCCTCGCCTCGTTAAATACTGCTCCTACAAAAGCAGATCACCGTTTTACAAGATGGGAGCAGAGAAAGTTAAAAAGGTCAAGTGATGCAAAGAAATTTGAGTGTCAACTCTTTATCAGTTTGACAGCTAGTTGGGAGTTTTATCAGAGAAAAGTGACCCAGAAAACACATTTCTAGTGACTATATCATTTTGTAGGAAAGGATTTCTATTTTCAAGTCGTATTTGAATTTTCAATGCAAATGAGGTTAAGTCTGGGACAACATAATGTGATGTGTTCGTTTATCTTCCGGACTTATACATGGTAAGATAATGGAAAACCTTGGCTTGTTTTAGATTGCTGCTTGAATATTACTAAGTATGGCCAAAAGGTAAGTCATTTTGCCCATGATTTCAGATGTATCTGAAGCCTCCATTCATGAAGATGCAGAGTGAATGAACTAGGCCTTATATCCTTGAACAGAAGCACTGTGATTTGTAATTTTTCTTTTGAAGAAAGAACCAGGCCCAGAGTACTGGGTCTAGGCCTGAGGAAATAAATGCAATACAACATAAGGTAAGAATAAGCAAGAACAAACCAAAGTCAGAGCATTACGTTTGACAGTGAGGAAGACCATTAAAGTAATGCTTTCATGTAAGCTTAGAGATTTGCAGGGAAGTTACATCTCTGTCCCATTTGGGGAAAATAGAGTATTACGAGATTGAGCATTTTACCCTCATTATAGGACCGAGGCTCAAAAGTAGCTTAGGGTTTATTCAATCATACCTTCAATGACTTATACTCATGTTGACACTGAAAGCCCAGTTTTCTTCCCAAAAATCTCATTGACAATGATTTTATCATTAAAAATCTACCAATTTGTGAGAACTGGGAATAATGCATTTTGAATAGAAGGAAATATTTTCTTAAAGAGATACTTTCTTAGTGTTATTTTTTTAAAATAAAATGTTGTTGAAAAATCTTAGGAACATAATAGAGATTAGTCCCTTTGGTGTCAGTATTAAGAAGTTTTGTTTGCTGGTTCATATCTTGCCTCCAACCTGTGTCCATACCCACATCATAGATTAAAGCTATCGATGAACTACTGGGAGTGAAAATCATTTTTAAATCCCACCACCTATACCGAGAAATATGGCCCTACATTTTAGACAGGGAACAATGGCCAGTGATTGTTGCCCATAATTTAGCAAGTTCTGAATTCACACGCAAACATACAAAACTGGAGTGGAAGGTATCATTGAACGGCAATAATGCAGCACGTGTGCACATAGGTATGGAAATGGGAGTTTTGCCACCTATGAAGCAAACTAAAACCTTGAATGGTCATCAGTAATATGAATAGCATAGAAGCACTATTATACTTCTAGATTTACACAGGGTATTCCAAATACACATATTTTTATACCAACCATGAATTAGAAATCTTTACTTACAAGCCCAGAGCTTGAAGAGATTAAAACAAGGGCTTTTAATATATATATTAAAAGATCTACAGATCTGTTTTGGAGATCTACAGATCTGTTTTGGAGATGATTATAGTATAAAAAACAAACAATATGGTCATTCTTTGTCATTCACCATAGAGTTGTCACAGGAAACACATCGTATAGAAACCTTTTAACACCAGTCAGAATTTAATTTCCAAACTATGAGTTCCACATATCCCTGCATTATTGCAATATAAATAATTGAAACGAGGCACATCTAATTTAATAAGTTTTCAAGAACTTGATATAATGAGGGTGAAATGAATTAGAAATCTACAGTGAATAACTTTCATAGGAAGTTCTTTAAATTATTACCAACTTTAAGATGATTATCAAAGACCATATCCAATTCCTTCCAAAGTACAATGTTTCCATGAGTAAGATAACCACAATTATTGCAATGGGAATTAACCCCAGGGGAAAGGTTAAAACATCCAGTATGACACAGATTTGAAATGGATAGGTCTCTAAAACTAGCAAAAGACCCTTTAAAAATCAGAAAACAGGCACAGTTTACTTGTGACTTGATAGTCAATAGGCACAGTCACTGCTAGTAGGTTGTTCAACATGAGTAATATGGACAATGCGTTGAGTCACACAGAATTTTAATTAAACCCTTTGTCATCTGAGTTGGATTATAAGTGAAATGAAACTTTATAATTTGTGATTTTTGTTTCAGTTATAAGGCTAAAGTTCATTATTTAGAAATAAATATACTGTCCAGGTATACTCAACACATTAAAAAAAAACTTCATTAAAGTGGCTTGCTGATTTTGAAAAATTATTTTTTGGGTGAGAGAAGCTAAGTGCCAAAACAAGGTGAACATAATTCTGGGGAGAGATTCTGACTCAATTTTCTAGTGATTCTGAAGATTTCATGAGTGAAATTCCTCTAGTCAACATGAGATTTTATGACCATGGTGAAATTCCTTTTCTGATTATATTAGTTGTCCTTAGGAAGGCACAATACATGCCACAAAGCTGAAAGCATTACAAGTAATTGCAAGATAATTGGTGCTTATTAAATAATCTGATCAACTAGAGGAAGGTCAGATTGAAATGGGTCATTCTGTTCTATTGTTGATCAGTAGTGAGTGATACCTTTCTGTGCTAAGCAGAACAAATATAGTCATTGAGTTCCATTAATTCCTCATTTTTTTATGATTAGAAGAGAAATACACTGAATCTATGTGGCCCTCAAACTCTTCTTTTGAAAAATTATTTTTTGATACTGTTGTTAATTGGCCATGGCTGAGCTGCAGGTGGTTGGCCGCTGTTTACTGGATTTGAAGTATATTCTTAAGACATTTTTTGAAACTGGGAAGGGGTCAGGAAGAGAAAATAAATGCATTAGAGGTTATCTTCATCTTTGTACTTAATACATCACCAAAAAAATCTCACATGCAAATCAAATCAAAGCTCTGGGAGTCAGAGGAGGGAGGCTCATTGGCATTCAGGCACAGTGCCTTACAAAGAGGGTCATACACACAGAATATGGTAACCATCCTGAAGTCAGAGTCTAAGGTGGAGACAAAACTAATTTTTTATGGATTTTCAGTCATAAAAATAGGCACTCATCAGCAGCCTTTTAAACCTTAGAACTGGAGAACATAGTAGTCAAGTCTTACTCCTTGTATGAGCTCATAAATGTTGCTCGGGAGTTCACAAAATGCATACTTGACTTTCTCCAGTCAGAATAGCAAGAGCTGATTCATTTCTCTGGAAAACAACTGTTCACAGACCTCTGAGATACAGTTACATTCTCACAATTTTCCTACACTTTGACCCCCTATCAAGTCACAAGGATGAAACCATGCATGGAACACACAGGTAATGAGGACGCCTGAATTCTGGTCAAGGATATAAGGGTTAGAATTGATGAAATTGTAAGAGGATCAAGAAAACCTACTGGAAGCATGATCAACCCAAGGCCGCCACCACTGCTTTTTTTTGCCCTTGGATTTCTGTTTGTCTGCTTCTCCTAAAATAAAATAGGTCCAAACATTAATTTTTGTAAAGTGAGAAAACAAAATTTGAAAACCATGCTTTAATGACTCAATTGTTAAGTCTAGATAAATTGCAAAAAAAAAAAAAAAAAAATACACCAGAAGTCAGGAAAAGGAACTAAGCTGAATCTGAAAAGTATTGGCAGTTAGTTTTGCGAGGTATTTTGCTGGGTATTCTATCAACATTATGCCACATTTTCACTTTCTTCTTAGTAACTGAGGGCAGATAAAGAAATGTAAGAAGGGATTATCCATCAAAAAATGTATGCATTTTCTATTGAATTAACAGAAAAAGTATGTTGCCCAAGTTTTATCGAAGAATTTAGTGGCAAACAACTTAACAAACATGCAAGAAACATTTCTGGTATGCTTATCTTAATGCATGTCTGGGAGGTAAAAATAAATGGTGATTAATAGATACTACCTACTGGGAGATTCATTTCATATAGAAAAACATGCAAACAAGTGTACGAAGCCTTTTAAACTTAATTGGTTATAACAGATATATCATTAGATAAGACAAATAAATATTTCATCTTGCGTTTCATTGAACATGAAATGATTGGGTTTACTCTATTCGGATGCCACATAGAAGATTGCCTACATGTTTTACATTTATATAAAATACATAGGAATCAGAGACAAAATCAAATTGTGTGTCTATAATGTCATCCCTAAAGGAACTTAAACACAACAAAACAAAGTAATGCTCAGTTTATAAAGACACAAATCTAAGGAAGAGAAGCTAGCTTATATGTTGATTAGAGATATCTTGAGGAAGACTAAATACTTGTATGTAAATCCATGGACTCATTTGCCATGTATTTTTATCTGACAAATATGTGCCATTTACAGTATGAAGACAAGACTTAAAAGAAAATGCATTGAAGATATTGTCATAATGAAAAGCAAAGTTACTTTAATGCTATTTCCTTCCATAACATGCTATTATTATCCATCCTCAAACTACTTGAATAAGAAGAAAATGTCTTGACATACTTTCATCATCTTCTTCAGAGAGCCTTTGGATATCCTGGCCTTCCCCTGACTCCTGGGTCAAGCTCAGCATCCTCTCCTTACCCTTTTTGTATTTCTGTTGTCTGGCCTTGATGCGATCCATCCTGAAAAATAAAATAGCAGGATCAGTGCTGAGGACACACCATACTCATCGTCTGGTCAGTACTTGGAGTATACACTTTCATGGATACTGCTGGAATCATGAATGAAGCTGTAAATCTTTTGGAATTATGAATGTCTTATTAGCAGTAAATATCTCCTTCCATTTAAAAACATACCCAGGCAATTTCAAACTACATCAATGCTAATCTCAAGACAATAGTCAAGCATACTTATGCCAGGGTCTAAGATATGTACTATTTTATAGTCATTTATACTTTGTACGGTGCCCATTTTGAACATAGACTATGAGGGAAAACAAATCCTTTATTATTTCAGATTTTATGTTCTTGAACAAATGAAAAATTCTGGAAAGTCAATACAAAGTTAAAAGTGCGACAAAATTGTTTTTTTTTTAATATTTATTTTATTTATTTTTCCCTTTTGTTGCCCTTGTTGTTTTATTGTTGTAGTTATTATTGTTATTGTTGTTGTTGGATAGGACAGAGAGAAATGGAGAGAGGGAGGGGGAGACAGAGAGGAGGAGAGAAAGATAGACACCTGCAGACCTGCTTCACCGCCTGTGAAGCGACTCCCCTGCAGGTGGGGAGCCGGGGTTCGAACCGGGATCCTTATGCCGGTCTTTGTGCTTTGCGCCACCTGCGCTTAGCCCGCTGTACTACAGCCCGACTCCCAAAATTGTTATTTTTATAGATTCAGTTTAAATAGCTAGAAATAGTACTACAAAGAGCTGTACCATTTTGTATTTACATGATATGTATGTGTACTTCACATCTTCATGAAAACAAACATGCTATAGGATAGTGTGATTTCATTTAGCAAATATGTTTTTATTGACTTATTAAAAATTAATAGCTACTTCATAATGGTTTACATGATTATAAGATTACATGGGTATAATTTCATACCTACAACCAAAGTTTTTTTAAATTTTTTAATATTTATTTATTTATTCCCTTTTGTTGCCCTTGTTGTTTTATTGTTGTAGTTATTATTGTTGTTGTTATTGATGGCATCATTGTTGGATAGATCAGAGAGAAATGGAGAGAGGAGGGGAAGACAGAGAGGGGGAGAGAAAGACAGACACTGCAGACCTGCTTCACCGCCTGTGAAGCGAACCCCTGCAGGTGGGGAGCTGAGGGCTCGAACCAGGATCCTTACACCGGTCCTTGCGCTTAATCTGCTGTACTACGGCCCGGGCTCTCCTGCAACCAAAGTTTTATCCCTTATCACACTTCATCCCTTCTAAACAAATCATAGGCATAGAGATAGGTTGGCTACTTTTCCCTTTTTTCCCCAAGTTCATGTGTTTCAGTCATCTCTATTCCGCACAGGAGCAAGGTCTCCCAGCAGCTTCCTTATCTCACTAAGCATAATCACCCTTAGTTCCATCCATTTATCCTTGAAGGACACAATAGCATCTTTTTAAATTAGCAAATAATTCTGTGTTTGTGTGTGTGTGTGTGTGTGTGTGTGTATGGGGAAGCTTAGAAATTAGATCAGAGAATTTGGAAGTTAGATCAGAGATGGTATTCTCTGATCTAATTTCTAAGCATTCCCCTCCCCACACACAGAATGATTTGCTATCAACAAAACAGAGGACCCCCCAACAACTTCATCTGCACTATTCCAGTCCTTAGGTCCATGATTGGTCAACAATTTGTTTGGCTTTGTATTTTAACTCTCTTTTCAGCCACCAGATTCCAGATGCTAGCAGGATGAGACCAGACTTCCCTGGACAGACAACCCCACCAATGTGTCCTGGAGCTCTGCTTCCCCAGAGCTCCACCCCATTAGGGAAAGAGAGAGGCAGGCTGGGAGTATGGATCAACCTGTCAACACCCATGTTCAGTGGGGAGCTATCAGGGGAGGGGAGGGGATACGGAGTCCTAGTGATGGGAACTGTGCGAAGTTGTACATCCTATGGTTTTGTCAATGTTTCCTTTTTATAAATAAAAAAATTTAAAAAAAAGAAAAGAAATCAGATCAGAATAGAACAAGGCTGTCCTCAGCATATTCAGGAGATTTTTCTGAGTGGACTGAGAATAACATTTTGGGGAACGTGTTCTAGGTTCTGAATTTTATGGCCAGCAGCTCTTAAACCTGACAACCAAATATATAAATTTACTTCCAATCTTCACAAGTTTCATTCACTGCAGGAAAATCACTCTAAGAACATTCTCTACAACTGACCAAATAAGATTTTTTCAAGTGTCATCAGTGGGTCAATTTAATATTTTCCCAGAAATTATGATAAAATAGGCCTTGTGCTAAATATGAATAAATATGAGCCCTAGGACACATCAATGGGGTTCATGGTTAATGGTATTTATATACTTTCATATTTGGGAGCTACTCTCTGTTTTATTTATTTATTTATTTATTTATTTATTTATTTATGCCTCCAGGGTTATTGCTGGGGCTTGGTGCCTGCATCACAAATCCACTGTTCCTGGAGACCATTTTTTCCCCTTTTGTTGCCCTTGTTGTTTATTATCATTGTTGTGGTTATTATTATTGTTGTTGCTGTTGTTGGATAGGACAGAGGGAAATCGAAAGAGGAGGGGAGACAGAGAGGGGGAGAGAAAGACAGACACCTGCAGACCTGCTTCACCACCTGTGAAGCGACTCCCCTGCAGGCGGGGAGTTGGAGGCTTGAACTGGGATCCTTATGCTACCGCCCAACTCCCCTACTCTGCTTTAATCAAAACTTTCACAGACACTCATCTGTTGTTGGATACCTAGGTTGCTCCCAAGTTTGAGCTGTTATAAACTGTGTTGCTATGAACATAGGTGTACACAGATCTTTTTGGATAGGCGTGTTTGATTCCCAGGAGAGATCAGAGGGTAGGTCCACTTCTAGCCTTGTGAGAGTTCTCTAGACTGCTCTCCACAAGGGCTGGACCCATTTACATTCCCACCAGCAGTGCAGGAGGGTTCCTTTGCTCCTACCTCTCCAGCATTAGCTGTTGCTATGCTTTCTAATATATGGCATGTTTACGTGTAAAATGATATCTTATTATCTTTATTTGCATCTCTCTTATAATAATGACTTGGAGTATTTTTTTGATATATTTGTTGGCCTTTTGGATCTCTCTGGTTAATACTCTTCCCCCCACTTTTGGATGGGATCATCTTTTTGTTGTTGCTAAGTTTGGTGAGCTCTTTAGATATTTTTGTTACCGCCTTTTCTATTCTGTATGACATGTAAAGATCTCTGCTTAAGGAGTCTCTTTGTTTGAGTGGTGGCTTCTTTTTCTTTTTCAATTTTATGTAGTCCAATTGGTTTATTCTTGTTTTTGTCTTTCTTGCAGTTGTACTTGTTTCATTAAAGATGCCTATGAAACTTAGATGGAAACAGTCTGCCAAGCCTTTCCTCTAAGTATTTGATAGGTTTTGGTCTAGCATCCATGACCTTGATTCATTTCCAGTTTACTTTTGTCTATGGTGAAATGTAGAGGTTCAGTCTCATTCCTTTGCATATTTCAACTCAATTTTCCCAACATTATAATAGTCTGAACTCCCTTGTCAAAAATTAAGTGTCCATAGGTGTGTGGGATTATTTCTGGGCTTTCAATTCTATTCCACTGGTATGTGTGTCTATTTTTGGTCCATAACCAGGCACTTTTGATGACAATGACCTTATAATATAGTTTGAGATCTGAAAGTGTGATACCTCTAGTTCTGTTCTCTTTTCTCAAGACTGATTTAGCAATTCTAGGTATTTTATGATTCCAGATAAACATTTGTAAACATTGTTTGATTCTCTAAAAGAATTGGTGGGACTTTGATGAGGACTGTATTACATTTGTATATGACTCAGGACAGAACAGTCATTTTGATGATGTGAATTCTTCCAGTCCATGAACATGGGATATTCTCTCTTCTTCTTTGTATCTTTCTCTGTTTCCTTGAATAGAGACTCATAATGTTTAGTATACAAGACATTCACTTATTTTTTTAGGTTTATTTCTAGATATTTTATTGTTTTTATTGCTATAGGGAATGAAGTTGATTTCAAGGTTTCTTCTTTTCTGCCTTAGTGTTTGCATAAAGAAATGCCAACAAGTTTTGTATATAAATTTTGTAGCTGGACACTTTAATGTATTTTTTTTTAATACTTTTTAGGAGCTTCCTGCTGGATTCTTTAGAGTTTTCTGTGTATACTCTCATAGCATCTGAAAATAGTGATATCTTAACTTCTCTTCCAATCTGTATCCCTTTCATTCCTTTTTGTTGCCTGATGCGATGGCAAGAACTGGCAACACTATGTTGAATAGTAATGGGGATAGTGGGCAGCCCTGTCTACTACCTTCTCTAAGTGGGAACGCCTTTATTTTCTTACCACTGCGTATTTACTGGCTGTAAGTTTACTGTATATGGACTTTTTCACTACTATATAAGGACTTTTTCATCTACTCCCATTTCTTGTAGGATTTTGATCAATTACATTTATCTACTTAACCCATAGACATAGAGAAAATTTAGTGATTTAATCTTTACAAAAACCCAGGTAGAACTGTGAGCTCCAATTTAAAAATAGGAACTTGCTATTCAGAGTGTGTAAATAACTTGCTTAAGGTTCCAAAGCTAAGACTTCAGACTGGGTACTGCTTATCCAAGATGACTCCTCTTCATAACATGACAGCTCTCATTCTTGAAGATCAGATTGTTTGTTTGCTTGCTTTTACATTAGCAGTTTGTAGACCTAGTTCAAGTGAGTTTCTGGATATTTGTGAAAATTAACATGAATAGTTTTTCAGGGAGAAAGACTCCTCAAGAACAAAGAACTGATTGATGAGATTACACACCTCACAAATAAAAGAGTGTAAACTAAAGTCTACTTACTGTCGCTTTAGCTGATCCATTGACTTTTTCTCTTCTTCAATTCTTGCCTTCACAGCCTTCACAATGGTGGCCTGGAAAAGTTCTGCTCCTCTAAGGGAAAGTCATAAACTGAAAAGATTAGTATTCTCATTGTTGTGACCAACCTTTCCCTGAAAATGATTATTTAGGGTTAGAAAACATGGCATTCCTTTTCGAGCATTGAGTAGTCTCTTGGCTGGGAGGCCAAGAGTCATTCCTAAACCTTTCCAGTGGGTCAGGATAGCACAGCATAATGTGCACTGAAGTCTGGGTGGGTGGGTGGTTCCATACTGGACCACTGGCCACCCTAAGAGTCTCAATAACTTTCCTGGGAATCATTCTTCCCTGCACAGCCTTTCCTCAGAAACCTATGATGTTGGGGCAAATCGGAAGGTGACTGGAGTTTAAGGAGAAGAAGATGGTATTTTAGTCGTAATAGTCATACAGAAGAAAGTCCACTAAATGAAAAGAGACCAAGTGGAAGAAAAGACAAATAGGAAAGGTCTGGAAGAAGGCTGGAGTCACACGCTGCCCCACCTGTGATGTTGGAAACAACAGACAATTATGTTTTTTCTCTGTTTTCAGCAATTTCTTCTTAAAATTAAAGGAAGGAGGATGGATATACTCTAAATTCTGGAACAGGGGTAAGGGGAGTTTTTTTTTTTTTGACAAGGGTCCTCTTGATATTTTTAATATCATCTGTAGGCCACACTAAACTATCAATTTAAAAATTAACACTTAATGTTGCTATGAAAAATGTTCTGAGTTTCTACTGAGTTTCAAATGTGACCTGCAGTTGACTTGACAGCATCAGATCAAATGATGTTGGTCCATGGGCTGGGCTTTGTCCACCTCGGCTGAAAAGCATCATTGGCTCGTGATACAACTTAAATTTCAGCCAGAATGAGTTATTTCTTGAGAAGGGCTCTGCTGTATAACTCAGGATTATAAGTAACTCTGACTTTTTTGTCATGTTCAAATTCCATTTATTTATTTATTTACATTTGTTTTCTTACTTCTAGGGTTATCGTTGGGGCTTAGTGTCAGCACTACAAATCCACTATCCCTGTGGCCATTTTTTTTTTTTTTTGATAGGACAGAGAGACATTGACAGAGGAGGGGAAGACAGAAAGGGAGAGAAAAAGATAGACACCTGCAGACCTGCTTCACTGCCTGTGAAGTGACTCCCCTGCATGTGGAGAGCTGGGGCTAGAACCGCGATCCTTCTGCAGGTCCTTGCACTTCATGCCACGTACTGCACTACTGCCCGACTCCCTTAGACATTTATTTCTTAAAGGAACCACCGATATTCTTGCCTGGCCTACCTGGATGCCAGAATCTGTGAGGCTTTAATATCAGCCACAACATGTAGAAAATAGTAGCTCATGAAAACTCTCCTTTGTAGCAGAAGGAAGGCAAAGCAGATGCTGTCCCAAATAATTCCTGCTTCACCGCTGGGGAGCTTGCAGTTTGAATCAGCAGCAGCTGGTGGGGAAAGAAAAAAAAATCCATTTTCACTATTAACTATAAAATCTGTATCTATGATCAGACCCAAGGAATCACATAAACATAGGAGCAACATTCTGATGCACTGACTCATTCTCTTGGGAAGAAAGGAACACTTTCCTCCATTCCACCTCAATAAGAGCAACGGAGAAATAATATCTATGTGCTGAGTACTGGAAGAAATAATTCTGCATAAAATGCATGTCTATTCAGGAACAGGTTCTGCCCAGGAGAAATCAGTTAGTATAGGGTAAGAAGAAAGGGTATCTATCCTGGAACCCCACCTCCCCAGAGCCCTACCCCACTAGGGAAAGATAGAAACAGGCTGTGGGGGGATGGATCAACCTGCCAATGTACATGTCCAGTAGAGAAGCAATTATAGAAGCCAGACCTCCCACCTTCTGCACCCCATAAAGATCTTTGGTCCATAAAGAATAGGGACTCTTCCAGTGGAGGGGAGGGGATATGGAATTCTGGTGGTGGGAACTATACGGAATTATACCTCTCTTATCCCAACAACCTTGTCAATCATTATTAAATCATTAATAAAAAACATTAAAAAAAGAAGGGTATCAACAGTACATAATATATATTTTAAATATTTTATTTATTTTCCTTTTTGTTCCCCTGTTGTTTTTACCATTATTATTGTGGTTATTATTGTTGTTGTTACTGATGTTGTTGTTGCCAGATAGGACAAAGAGAAATGGAGAGAGGAGGGGAAGAGAGAGAGGGGGAGAGAAAGACAGATATCTGCAGACCTGCTTCACCGCCTGTGAAGCGACTCCCCACCTTCTTTGTATACTTTGAACCAATATTTAAATGAGAACAATACAACAGCCCATTCACTCCCGAATCTGCTTTCCATACTTACGCATTTTGTAGCCTTTGACTGTGCAGGCCAGGCTGAAAGCTTGGATCAACCAGCAACTATTTTTAACTAACTGCTCAATATATCCACATGCTCCTATCTGAAAAACAAACGTGAGAGACACACTCTAAAACTCTGCATTGGGGAGTGAAGAGTTGATATCTTGTAATCCCAACATGTACGAGAATTCACAGTCTCAGTGCTAGTAACTGTGGGCAGGGCCAACAGTGCCTAAAATCATGGTTACTGTGGGCATTTGGTGCTTCCTCAGGGAAACTAAATTCTGTGTGTAGAGGAAGAGTCTTTAGTGTGGTGTTTTCTGTACTTGGAACACCTAATTTTTTTTTAAGGAGATCCTATTAAGCTGAACTCCCTAATAGCAAGTGGGTGAGCCTTGAGCTTCAGGACTTTGATTCTGATACTGATCTTATCACATGACAGAGATATTAAACCTATAGTACTTATCAGCTTATGCCATCACAAACAAGCTGATGATACAGATTAAAAAAATTTTTTTTTAATTAATTTTATTTTTGAGAGATGGAGTGAGAGAGAGAGAGAAAGAGAGAGAGAGAGAGAGAGAGAGAGGGAGAGAGAGAGAGAAAGGAGAGAGAGAGAGAGAAAGAGAGAGAAACACCAGAGCACTGCTCATCTCAAGCTTATGGTGGTGCGGGGGATTGAACCTGGGACTTAGGAGCCTCAGGCATGAGAGTCTGTTTGCATAACCATTATGCTGTCTCCCCTGCCCGATGATAATAGATTTTAATGTATAAACAAAGTACGTAGCTTGAGTCGTTTGGGACCAATTTCTGGGTAAAGAAATCCTCTTTGTTGATCATAGTTGTCTTCTATAGTGATTTATTATGAGTTACTTTAAGTTAATATTTTCAGGAGACTTTAAATAAGCATTAATCATTACAAACCAACAGATAAAAGGGGTGGCTGCTATCTCACTAGAGAAAGAAACAGGCCGGGAGTATGGATCGACTTGCCAACACCCATATCCAGTGAAGAAGCAATTAAAGAAGCCAGACATTTTGGTAAATTATAGGAGAAAATTATAGGGGAAATAAACCAGAGGGTTCGGCAACCCCCACTCCACCAGGACCTGAAGTGTTTGACACCAGAAATATCATTTATTTTACCATCAGTGAAAGGGAAATGAATCTGGAAAATATCAAAGGAAGCCAGGCACTGTTTCTCTGATGAGAGAGAAGAGGAAAAAAGGAAAGCTCCTCAGTAGTAGTAATAGGTGTACAGGTGACTTAGAAAGGAAGTAGAGACAGGACCTTTGAAATAAAATGGGAAAAAATACACACATATATAAATAAATACAGACATATGTTGGTCTGCTTCTAAAACCCCTTCTGTTTCATTGGTTTAATCCCCCCTGCTTAACACTGTATTCTATTTACATAACCACTGTTAATGAAGCACTGCCCTGCCCGCAGGGCACTGATTTAATCCCCACTAGTTCATGCTGTCTTTTTGCTCCGCCCCCCTCTCATAGTCACCCTGATTTGCACCAGTCACTTTTTGCTCCACCCTCTCTACCTCACATCCTGTTTACACCCTACTTGGCAAGTATATTAGTTTTCGTTTAGTTTAGATGGCTTAGATTGGGCTGTGTTCTGCATGAATAAAGACTGATCTGCATACCACTCAGCCACGAGTCCCTGGTCGCCTGTCTCCCGTCAGTGAAGCTCAGTCCAACATACATAAAAATATATACATGGACATAGATAGATAGTTATAGAATCAGCTTATATCAGTGAGAACTACTTTGGGAGAACTACCAACATTCCAGTGAAGGGGTTGGGACATAGAACTCTGGTGGTGGGAACCATATGGAGTTCTATAGCCCATTATCTTACAATTTTGTAAATCAATATCAAATCACTAATACGTATAAAAGTTAAATGAAAAAGAAAAGTGATATCTGAATTGTGTATATTTCCTGGGAACTATACTATATGAGAGAAGAATATAACTTACTTCCAAATCAGCAGTGAGCTAGTGTGAATGTCCTTTCTCACTGAAACATGCTTTTCATATTAGCTTTTTTGCTTGTTTGTTTTTGGTTTTGCCTCCAGGGTTATCACTGGGGTTTGTTGCCGTAACTACAAATCTACTGCTCCTGGTGGCCATTTCTTTGCATTTTATTGGACAGGACAGAGAGAAATTGAGATAGGACGGAAGATAGAGAGGGAGAGAGAAAGACACTTGCAGACGTGCTTCACCGCTTGTGAAGCATTCCCACTCTAGGTGGGGAATGGGGGCTAGAACCTGGATCCTTGCACAGGTCTCTGTGCTTAGTACTGTGTGCACTTAACCATGTGTGCCACTTTCTGGCCCCATCGAATTAGTTTTTCAGTCTTAAAAGGTCATGATTTTGTCTGGATTCTCTAGCTTAGAAATATCCTCAACACGTTTCCCTGGACATACCTAAATCTATCTTTAAAATCTCTGATAGGGAGGGATGGGTCACAGTCTTTTGGTGGTGGGAATGGTGTTTATGTACACTCCTAGCAAAATGTAGACATATAAATCACTAGTTAATTAATATGAGAGGGGGAAAATCAATTGTATGTCTCAAAGTTTTTCAAAACACAAACCGAATCTTTTTAATATATAGGCTGTGTATTTGATATGCGGACTCTCTCAAAAGCCTAGACCAAGTAGATTAGAAGCATCCAATAGCACAGCTATATACAAGATACTGGGTACTGTACAGGAAACCCTAACAAAAGGACTTTTCAAAGTTAACCCAATTACCAAATAATGTGATGATAACATTAACTATCAATTGTCTTTTTGAACCCTAAGACAGCAGGAACCTCACATCTCCACTATAGAGCTCCCACTTCCCCCAGTCCTGGAACCCTTGGATAGGGCCCACTTTCCCATATGCCTCTCCCAATCCATATCAAATAATATTGCATCTGCCGACCACAACCTAACCAACGCAACGATTGCCACCTCAACATGCTTCACCTCAGACTGTGTCCAGAGACTTCACGTGTGGAATGACAACCCTTCAGCTTCATTACTCGGGTGAGACCTTCCTTTTATAGTACACTCTAATTTCATCTCAGGTGGTTCACTTTCTAACAAAGTCCCAAAACCTAGATATACACCAGTTTCTGTGAGAGAGAGCTTATGTTCACACATATCCATAAACTACTGCAAAATATATACCTGACAGCAGAAGTACACTAGAGTTTGCAGTGAGTACCTCCCTAACACTTCCTCTCCACTATTCCAAGCTTTGGGTCCATGATTGCTCAACAATTTGTTTGGCTTCGTATGTTAACTCTCTTTTTAATCACCAGGTTCCAGATGCCATCAGGATGCTAGCCAGGCTTCCCTGGATTGAAGACCCCACCAATTTGGCCTGGAGCTCAGCTTCCCCAGAGACACACCCTACTAGGGAAAGAGAGAGGCAGACTGGGAGCATGGACCGACCAGTCAACGCCCATGTTCAGCGGGGAAGCAATTACAGAGGCCAGACCTTCTACCTTCTGCAACCCTCAATGACCCTGGGTCCATGCTCCCAGAGGGATAGAGAATGGGAAAGCTATCAGGGGAGGGGGTGGGATATGGAGATTGGGTGGTGGGAATTGTGTGGAGTTGTACCTCTCCTACCCTATGGTTTTGTTAATTAATCCTTTCTTAAATAAAAAATAATAAAATATAATAAAATAAAATCTCTGATAGGTTCAAAAGCCATGGGCCCAGGATACCCGTTCCCAACTTATCTAGCCAGAATTTAAAAAATATTTTTATTTATTTGTTATTTGATAGAGAGAGAGGGAAATTGATAGTGATAGGTAGAGAGGAAAGAGACAAAAAGACACCTGCAGCCCTGCTTCACCACTCATGAAGCTTTTCCCCTGCAGGTGGGGGCCAGGGGCTTGAACCTGGGTTCTTGTGCATTGTAATGTGAGCACTTAACCAGGTGCACCACCAGCTGGCCCCCCTAGACAGACTATTAAGCAACTTTAATTTTCTTAAAATTATGTGATGATCATCACAGGTTTTATAATTTTTCATAAGTAATTCTATCTTCCCTTTTTGGTGTAAGTTCCTTGAGACAAAAATCAGTGTACCATTTCTATCTTCAAGATAGAAAACAATTCTTAACAAAGAACAGATCTGTAAAACAAGTTCACAGAATGAATGAATCAATGAATAGACTTTATACATTTTCTAGAAACAGGTGGAGTGACTAACCTCTGGAAACAGATCCTGCTCCACCACACTGACTGTAGAATTAAATGGCAGTCTGTGACATCATCTCACACCCTTTCTCAATAGTATCCCAGATAAAAATTAACATGGTGAGATACATTTGTTGAATAAAAGTGACCATCAAATAGAAAATTAGCATTCCAATGGACTGAAGATAAGATAAATTGCTCAAATGTATGGTCACAGATAAAAAGACTTGGCTTTCTCAAACCTCTAAATACAGCAATGGATTTGCAAATAAAATAAAATAAAATAAAATAAAATAAAATAAAATAGGCTTTTACAGTGGAATTGCCAGGTGAGCTCATCTTTAAGTAGCTAGGAAGGGTGAAAGTAGGGTGTCATTATACCATTATACTTCTAACACACAAAGTTATGACTTTTAATAGTTGGCTGAAGGGTAGAGCCAGATAGAGATGAGTTAACTCCTGCAACTCATATAAGATTATTATTTAATTTTCCTGAAATAATAAATGATATAAATGGTGTCCCTGTGGTTTATAAGTCTACACATGACTCTAGGACTATTAATGGGAAGTTTGAGTTCTCTGTCAGGTTAGGAGAAATGCTATACCCAGGAATATGAAAATTAAGTGACAGCAACTAAACTCTGAACAACAAAGCCAGGTTTTACCTCAATCCTCTCTTGCCTTGTGTCCTGATTAGAAAAATCATGCTCTAAATTAGAGCAAAATATATACCTGAAAGCAAAAGTGCACAATAGTCTGCAGTGAGTCAATAAATGCAGCAATAAGTAGAAAGACCTTAAAAGACACCATAAAGTTCCCAGTGAAACAGTTTCACTTAGACCTAGATACCCTCCTCACCAACTTCCTATTACACTTCCCTCAGTCACTCCAAAGCTAACCTTATCAAAGTAAGGACTACAAAAGCTGAAAAAGGGCAAGAGACTGGCATACTTTACTGATGGCTCTTTAGTCACTATCAGGCCACTCCATCAGATGTGGCCCTACTCAGGGAATCCTGGGATTGCCACACAGACATGATGGGCCTAGACCTTGAACAGATCCCTCGCTCCATTGTCACTGGTCATTTCCATCAGGAACAACACAATAGACCCCTTTGTGGGCCCCCATAGGACCTGGCCCTCAATGTGGATCAACAATGGTAGAGAATGTTCCAAAAAGGAGGATGGACAACATAGTCTATCTACCACCTGAGGAAGATGGGTCCTGAAATTGGAACAGCTTGGAACATTCTTAGTCATGACCACAGAATGTGAGCTCAGACCTACAGGGATGCAGAAGTCACACAGGCTCCTAAGCTGAATATGGTCCCCAAATCACATCAAATCAATGGGGTTTACAGTCAACAATATTTATACACCTTTCCCATATTTGGGAGCTACTCTCTTCCCTGATCCAGCTTTCTGGTCCTTTTCCCAGCCATGACACCATCTCCCCAGACAATAAATTGGGTCCACCTGCATATCAGAGGTCAGGCTCAGGCAAAAACTAGTATAGACATGGGCCTTTTGGAATATAACTAAAATAGGCCTAGTAGCTATCTCCTAAATTGAGACCTTAACTCTTCACCTGCAATATTCCAGCCTTTAGGTTCATGATTAGTCAACAATTTGTTTGGCTTTATATGTTAACTTTTTTTTCAGCCATCAGGTTCCAGATGCTACCATGATGCCAACTGGACTTCCCTGAGTAGATTACCCCACCAACGTGTCCTGGAGCCCCACTTCCCCAGAGCCCTTCCCCACTAGGGAAAGAGAGAGGCAGGCTGGGAGTATGGATCGACCTGTCAATGCCCATGTTCAGCGGGGAAGCAATTACAGAAGCCAGACCTTCTACCTTCTGCACCCCACAATGCCCTTGGGTCCATGCTCCCAGAGGGATTAAGAATAGGGAAGCTATCAGGGGAGGGGATGGGATACGGAGTTCTGGCGGTAGGAACTGTGTGGAGTTGTACTCCTCTTATCCCATGGTTTTGCCAATGTTTCCTTTTTACAAATACAAATTAAAGAAAGAAAAAAAAAAAGAAAAGAAAAAGCACGCTCAGAGACAGGCAGGAAGCCCTCTTTCTTCATGTCTCTCTGCATCACACCTGACTTTCTCCCTCAGAGTTTTTTAGTGACTCATGCTCATTTTACTTAATTTTTTAATTATCTTTATTTTTTATTGGATAGAGACAGAAAGTGAGAGGGAGCAGGGAGACAGAGAGGAAGAGAGACAGAGACACACCTGCAGCCCTGATTCACCACCTGCAAAGCTTTCCCTCTGTTGGCGGGGACCGGGGGCTTGAACCTGGGTCCTCACACATTCTAACATGTGCACTCAACAACCCAGCCCCTTTATTTAATTAAAAAAATTTTTTTTCCTTTATTTAATTTTTTTAACCAGAGTACTTTTTAGCTCCATGTTATACTAGGGACAGAATCTAGTACTTTAGAGCCTCAGGTATGAAAGCCTTTTGCATAACCATTAGGCTGTTTTCCTGGCCTCATGTTAGTTTCTGCTTTCACAATTCCATCTAGGTATGGAGAGAACTACTTTTAGTCAACATGATACAACTTCCAACAAGATTCTATGGCTGATAAACTCTTAAGAGGACCACTTTATATAACATCATGAATGCTGATAAAAGACTTCTCTTAAGAAGTGAGATTTCATCAATTATACATGTTCTAAGATTTATTCCTACAAATACATATCCTCTGGTCACATGGACGTAGAATGATGGAGATAAACAGATAGTACGCTGTGTAACATGACCAAACAAAGAGTAAATGAACGGCCACTTGAACCTCAGATTTGCAGCTCTTGTTTGAAGCTCTTAAGAGGCTCGTGTGAGGGGTAAGGGCAATGGATTTTTAATAACCACTGACAGCCTTGTTTACTCTTGCAAGGAAACCACAAATGTGGTAGACCATAGGAGCTACTTACTGACAGTATGTTTTTCATTGTGATCACAAAAACATTGTATGCGATTAGCCAGTCCCAATAGCGCAAGATGCTCTTGATGGGTTTCAATAGCAGATCACCCCCGAAGAGGAGGAAGTAGAAACAGGCAACCAAGTAACCCATGCAAAATATGCTGATTCTGGTGGTGCCAGTGATGAAGATGATGGTGAGAACAAACCAGAATAGGTAGCTGAAAATGATCACTTTGGACATATCCAAGTAAGACCTTGAAAAAAAAAAAAAACAGAATCATCAACACAACATACAGCCAACACAAAATGAAGTTATGACATTCTTGCTTAATAATGGCAAAATTGTACTATATATTTGATGCTATGTCAAGGCATTTTTGAGGCCATACTGTGAACCAAACATGAGTTTTTTCCCTCTAATATTGCTTGTAGAAAAGACTCACCTCATTAGGAATGGTGTTAAGTTGTAATACCAGCTGCATATCATCACCATCAAATATAATTATTTGAGCCAAATTTCCCACAAACCACAATATTTTCTGCCTTGTGCTTGACCACTCAAAAGTCCTCTCTGTCTGAGGGTAGGGTTGTGTGATACAAAGAAGGGAGGATGTTAAACAGAAGGCTGTGGACAGGGGTTGGCACTTTAACTTCTTTAAGAAACATGAAAGAGAAGACTACTCCTGATACTTATTCAATGATGTTACCTCAATTAAAGATAATTTCTGTTCTACAGAGAGAAAATCAGGAGATGCAGAAAACCTGTAATGAATGGGTTTCTCTTCCTTCTTTCTTTCTTCTTCCCTCTCTTTTTTGTAAACATTACAAGCTACATGATTTTTAAAATTTATTTTTTATTATCTTTATTTATTGGATAGAGACAGCCAGAAATTGAGAGAGAAGGGGGAGATAGAGAGGAAGAAAAACAGAGACACCTGCAACACTGCTTCACCACTCATGAAGCTTTCCCTCTGCAGCTGGGGACCGGGGACTTTAATCCGGGTCCTTCCACATTGCAATATGTGTGCTCAACCAGGTGCATCTCTACACCCAGCCCTATGAATGGGTTTCTTTAAATGAGCTGGAAATTAAGTAAAATTAAATGTATAAAAAAGAGGAGGAAAGTTGAGGCAGAAAGAGTAGAATGTGAAATCTGACAAGCAGAAGCAGGAGGATGATTTAAAGGCCTTACTCCTTGATCTCCCTGTTCTGCATTCTGAACAATCACCTTTTAGTTTCTCAAGAATGGTTTTGTGTGTGTGTGTGTGTGTGTGTGTGTGTGTGTGTGTATGTGTTCTAAGCAGAGGTATTTTCTCCTGGTGAAGTGCACATACCAACTCTACACAGCAGCCATTACCTGCAGTGAATGAAGTCTGGTACAGGGTTATGTTGGCTGAAGGAGGCTGCATCAAGGTTCATACAAATCTCGACATTGTCCCCTGCCATGATTCTTACTGCAGCCTTATTTTCATCCTCAAAAATCTGCCTTTGTAAGGAGGCACATAAAAGCAGCATGAAGTCATCTGGCAAGACAGAGATTAGATAGTTCAAGCATCTTTTCCTCTTCCAGGGTTATACAATGTAAGAAATAACCCCTAAACTATACAGCCCACACCCCAATTTCTTAGGGAGTTGTGTTACCAAGGTGCATGATCAAACAGATCCTGGATCCCATTGTCGGGAGTTCAGTTCTTTCCCACCTGGTGGGATACAAGGGGAACCACCAACACTCTAGGGTTCCAAGTGAGAGTCCTTGGATTTTGCCTGCAGGCCAGTGAGTGGTGTCTGTGCTATTCTCCATTGACTTTCAGATGATTATATTTCTTTGCAGTTATCTTCCACCAAATTTTTGCAGAGGATTCAGTTTTCACTTCATTTCACTTCTTTAAACACTTTTTTTGTATTATCTTTTCTTATTTGTTGGATAGAGACAGCCAGAAATCAAGAGGGAAGAAGGTGATAGAGAGGGAGAGAGACAGAGAGACACCTGCAGCCCTGCTCCACCACTCACAAAGCTTTTCCCTTTCAAGGGGAGACTGAGGACTTGAACTTAGGCCCTTGCATTATGTAACATGTGTGCTCAACCAGGTGTGCCACCACCCAGCCCTTCATTTCATTTCTTCACACACACACACACACACACACACACACACACACACACACACACACACACACACACACCATACACATACTTCACATGAGAGGAGAAAGGGCAGTTGAGTCACCAATCTAGCACATACAGTGTCAGACACTGAACTGGAAGCCTTTAGCCATGCACATCCCCGCACTGCAGTAGCTGAGCCATTTCTCTGAGCCCCCACCTTTATCTTTCTGTCTCTTGGTAGATGCCAATATCATGCTCTATTTTCCTCTCAACCACCCTTTGCCTTTGTACTCCTAAGAGTCTTGCCAGAGCACTTACTGCATTGAAGAGATGGTGAAGGGGAGCAAGAGAGATAATTTTGGGGAGAGAGAGAGTTTGGGGGAGGCTGATGAAGCTTTGATTGTAGCCACCTGCCTAGAGCTGGGTCTCACATAAACTGAGGTGACCTCTATCAGCATCAGATTGCTTCCCTGTCCTTTCAATGCAATCTGATTGTGTTTTGTCAGTACATTGCTTTCCCAGCATTCCCTGTCAGCATAAGCATCTTTATTTGGGGGTGGGGGTTAATCTTCCTGGCAACCATAGCTGTATATTTAAGTTTTCCCTGTCTGTAAGAGGAAATAGAAAAAAAATGTTTTGCAAAATACAAGGTCTTTGTCTCGAATCTACTTTCAAAAAGTTGGTGAGTAGAAATGTGTCTTGGGAGATGGCAGTGGTGTTGGCAGAGTGTGTGTTGAGAGATGAAATCATAAAAGAAAATATGGCATTCCCAATATTTATTAATTTTGCCAACATAATAAGACAAGTAGAACCCATTAAGCAAGTGTGATTTTGAGGCCGTGAGACTAGCATTTACATGATACTAAAATGCAGAGGAAGAAACACAGGCACTAATGCATAAGGCATGAAGCTAGATTAGCGAAAGTAAACGCGAATGCAATGCTCTGTGGCTATGTGGTCACAGTACTCACAGACGAGAAACACAGGGTTGGGCCTCACAATGAAGTCTGGGAAGTAAAGCCACTTTATGATGTTGTCATTGAAGCTGGCATGCTTGAATCTCCATGGGTAATCTGCAGGTGAGGAAGCAATGAGTGTAAAATCAGGACACTTAACTGTTCTTTTTCCCACTGTCCAGTCAGTATGGACTACTGGTTAGAGAAGACAAATCCAGGAAGGGCACACTCACCTTTGCAAGGTGCAGGAGGGATGCCTATGCAGACGAAATACTGGAAAGTGATGATACAGGCCAGAAAGCAGCAGTATTTGGGCCAGATTTCTGCAATTGCTTTTCTTCTCCGTCGATACAAGACGGCGATGAGCCAACAGGCATGAATCATGGCATAGAAATCCATTCGCTGACCAATTACGTTAACTGACATTAGGAAACAGGTCTGCGTAAGGATAAAAAAAAAAAAGAGGGAACGCATTGGGTGTTCAGGGAAGGGGGAAGGTGTCACTGTCACTGTCAGTCCTGGGAGGGTTGCAGAGAACTGCATTCATGAGACGGATCTGTTTGGACAAGCTCACTGAGTCTTATGTCTCTGGTATGTCTTCTAGCATGGAAATCAAAATTCTCTCTACCTTACTTCCCCAGGAAAAAACTGATGCCATGCCTTTTCATAAAGTCCTTTCAAACAGTGGAGAGAATTACAGTAAGTGAAATACCACAGTTCCAAATTCAGTCTACTGAGGGCCAGGCTACCTCATTTCAGGCCAAAATAATTCATTCTAGCTAGGAGTACACCTTCTTCCCCTCCTTTTTATTTATTTATTTATTTATTTCTACACATATATCATTTTACTGGAGGGTGAATGGTATACAGGACAGCTGTTGCCACATGGGGACAGTTTCCCATCTCCCTGTGGTAGGTGTTTGTAGAGCACCCTCACCCCCAGGTTATGTCCTTTTCACATCATCGTGCACCAAGACCCTCTCCATCTTCTGCATTTCTCTCCTTTCCCAGAATCCTTTGCTTTGGTGTGATATACTCCACACCAAACAACAGTCCAAGTTTCCCTCCATTTCTCCATTTCTGTCCTTGTTTCCTAAGTTCCACCTAGAAGTAAGATCACTCAATACTGGTCCTTCTCTTGTTGGTTTTTCTCAACTCATGTTTTCAAAATATATAATACAGAAGATGAGTTCATGTCAATTGGTCCTATCTTAAATATGAAACCAGAGAAAATAAAGAATGACATGCATGCACAGAGATTTAAGGAGACTAGTTTCACTGTAGCAGAATATAGCTCTTGCCCTTGGTTTCAGAAAGCATTCAACCAGGGGCCGGCTGGTGGTGCACCTGGTTGAGCACACATGTTATAATGCATAAAGACCTAGGTTCAAGCCTCTGGTCTCCCTGCAGGGGGAAAGCTTCATGAGTGGTGAAGCAGGGCTGCAGGAGTCAGTCTGACTCTTTCCCTCTCCCCCTGCCTCTCAATTTCTAGCTGTCTCTATCCAAAAATAAATAAATAAATAAAGATAATAAAAAATATATATATATATATATATATATATATATTTTAAAAAGCATGCAACCAACTCAGATACTCTTGAACAGAAATCTCTTCCTTCTCATTTGAGATGATAGGAATTACAAAAATGTACACAGAAGCTCCAGTAGTTAATTGGCCAGAGCAGCTATTGAGGTTTTCACACAAGAAGGGAACTCACCTCCAGACCAAACTTGTAGAAGAAGTAATTTATGAAGTATTTGGCACAATTAATGATTCCGTCATCTAGATGGAGTCTCGTAATGTCATGAAAGATGGTTTTAGACACAGGAGCCATGAGGTTGTTTCGACCTCTATAGTATTCCTGATGGCGATAAATTGTAACCTCAAAGGCCAGGATGGCCAACATCAGAAGATTATTCTACAATGGAAGAAAGCAGTGCCTGAAATCATCATCTTAGCAACACATAATATGCCATATATTGCAACACATAATAGCTATCTATATATATAATATTTATTTATTCCTTTGTTGTTTTATTGCTCTTGTTGTCTTATTGTTGTAGTAGTTGTTGTTTTTGTTGGATAGGACAGAGAAATGGAGAGAGGAAGGAAAGACAGAGAGGGGGAGAGAAAGACAGACACCTGTAGACCTGCTTTACCACTTGTGAAGCAACTCCCGTGCAGGTGTGTGTGTGTGGGGGGTGAGGGCTCGAACCGGGATCCTCACACAGGTCGTGGTCATTGCGCTTTGTGCCATTGCCATGTATGCTTAACCCGCTGCTCTACTGCCCGACTCCCCAGTATGCCCTATATTAAATCATCTTGCCCCACCTACATCATCACATCCCAAGCCTGATGTCTAAACCTTTATAAAAATCCATCTATAAAAAAATATATATAGTCTTGAAGTCAATGCTGTAAGGTAGAAACACAAAGTTACCTTGTAATGCAGATTATTCTAATCTCCACAATAATAGGGCCTAGAAAGAGACTGAAGACTGGGGCTGCTAATCTCTGCTCCTGAAAACATGCACTCCAGTACTCAAGGGGACTTTCCCGGCCCAACATTATTAGCAACCAGAAGTGCAAAAACACTTCCATAGAGTTGTAGATAAGCCAAGTAGGCAGAGTGGGCTATGTGTCAGATGGGGAATATATAAAGGCTTACTTACTAGTGAGGGATCTATATATGGAGAAAGAGAGAGAGGTAGACCATTACTCAGGTATATTTGGTGCTGGGAAGCAAACTCAGGGTCTTACATTTGCAAGCTAGGCACTTTTTAAAATAATTTTTTTTTTATGATCTTTTATTTATGTATTGGATAGAAACAGCCAGAAACTGAAAAAAAGAAAGGGGGAGAGAGACACCTGCAGCCCTGCTTCACCCCTCGAAAAGCTTTCCCCCTGCAGGGGCCAGGGGCTCAGAGCAGGGTCCTTGCATTCAATGCCATCTGGCATTGTAATCTTGGCACTTCACCCTCTCTGCCCTCTCTTGGGATGCTACAGTGGACATTTCTGACCACCTCTGAAATTTACATACAGAGAGAGGTAGAGATGTGGACTGAAAAGCACTTGAGTCACAATAAAATAACGTTGCTGATAATAATGGAATACTTAACAGATAGATAGATATATTTGCCTAGATCAAACAGTAGGTTGTTTTATACTTATAGCAGCTTTTATCATTCATACTATTTATTATAAGTAAATTGGCTCAATGAGAAAAAAATGAGAAAACTTATGAAGTTATATCAAAATGAGATGCAGAGTACATTTAGATATCCCAGTTGTAAATGTTTACTTTATCACTATAATTCTTTTATGTGGCACCAGGAATTAAACTAGTACCTCATACCTTGTAACACCATGAAGCAGTCTCCAGTGTCTGATTTTAATTTAGAGAGAGAGAGATTAAGATATATATATATATATATATATATATATATATATATATATATATAGAAAGAGAGAGAGAGAGGTGAGAAGAAAAGAGAGGGAGACAAGAGATAAACCACTAAACTGTTTCAACATTCTTATAACTCCTCTGGTGTTGCCCATGGTGCCTCCAATGGTACTAGGCCTGGAGCATGGGAAGGTGTGTGCTCCTCTGTGAGATATCTCATGGCCCTTCAGTGCCTTATTTTAAATATAATACCTGAATAATATTAAGAATGCTCATATTATTCATCCAAGTAAAATGAAAAAAATCTTGAAAGTAAAGTATATTGCTTTCATTAACTTTGTAGCTGGTCCTCCTTGCAATCAAAGTTCCCTTTACAAAAAATAATGCTTTCTTTATTCAATGACCTCTAAATGTAACATATACCCATTATTCAAATATGTAGAAAAGCAGAATTTAGACAGCAAAACTTTCTTATAGTCTAGATTTACATCTCTGAAGTAATCTCTGTTAACCATTTGGCATGTTTTATTCAATAACATTGTGTCTGCAACAGATTTAACATTAGTGGCTTTTTTTCTTTACTCCAGGGTTATTGCTGGGCTCGGTGCCTGCACCATGAATCCATCAATCCTGGAGGCCATTTTTCCCCCTTTTTGTTGCCCTTGTTGTAGCCTCGTTGTGGTTATTATTATTACTGCCACTGTTGATGTTGTTTGTTGTTGGATAGGACAGAGAGAAATGGAGAGAGGAGGGGAAGACAGAGAGGAGGAGAGAAAGACAGACACCTGCAGACCTGCTCCACCGCCTGTGAAGCGACTCCCCTGCAGGTGGGGAGCTGGGGGCTGGAACCAGGATCCTTACGCCGGTCCCTGCGCTTTGTGCCACATGCGCTTAACCCGCTGCGCCACCGCCCGACCCCCAGTGGCTTTTTTTTTTTAAATGCAATATATTTAGAACACTTTTAAATAGTGTTGTCAGTCTACCTCAATATTGTAGTGGTTCTACAATGTTCAAACAGATACTCTGTTATCATTTATTTCACTGACCTCAAATTATTCAGTTAAGTTGCTTTTAGCACATTTTAATAATGACTTTTTAAAAATATGTAACTGTTTCAAAGGTAATTCTAAACACCATGCAAGAAATTGAGGTTACTATTAAAAGTGTTATTAGGATTCTTAAGGTCAAGAATTCCAGAGGAGCACAGTGGCAGGGCAACAAAGTCTTTACCCTCAAGTAGACAAGCAACGGGGAGGATTTCCTCAGGCCAACCCACTCTGTTGGGTCAATCGGAGCACTGTAGAGTAGAGACATGTTCAACTGACTGATAGGTATATTCGTTTGGTTTTCATTTGGCTAGAAAGAAGAAAAAGAGAGTAAAACATGGGTCCACACAATAGAAGGGTCCAGATTGTTCTCTTTCACTGTTGAGGAAGAGAGACATGGCGAAGCAGCAAGGGAGAGAAAACCTGTCTTCAGCACAAATCCAACCTGACTGAAATCACTTAAAGGCCAGGCAGGTAGCACATCCCCCCCCAACATCCATATTTCCCTCCAGGCCAATAAAAGATTCCGATTCCCCCATATATCATAAGGAACCAAATGCACCCATCCAAAAAGATCTATATATTACCTATGTTCATGGCAGCACAAGTTGTAATGGCCAAAACCTGGAAGCAACCCAGGTGTCCAACAACAGCTGAGTGGCTGAGTAAGCTGTGGTCTATATACACAATGGAATACTACTCAGCTATTAAAGCTGTTACCTTTTTTGACTCATCTTGGATGAACATTGAAAGAATCATGTTACGTGAGTTCAGCCAGACAGAGAAGGATGAATATGAGATAATCCCACGCATAGACAGAAGTTGAAAAATGAGAACAGAAAAGGAAAAAACAAAGCAGAACTTGGAATGGGTTTGGATTATTGCACCAAAGTAAAGGACTCTGGGGCGGGGCTGGGGTGGGGGAGTGTTCAGATCCTGGAACATAATGTTGGAGGAGGACATAGGTGGAGGGTTAGAGTGTTATGTGGAAAACCGAGAAATGCTACACATGTATCAACTACTGTATTTTATTGTCAAATGTAAACCATTAATTCCCTCAATAAAGGAAAACAAAAGATTTCCCCATCTTTGAGGCTTACCAAGGAACAGTTAACAGAAAAGTTCTCTGGCTTAATTGTTTGTAGCTGGTACAACATTTTGCAGACGATGATCACACAAGTCCAGACAGTGCAGACACTTGAAGCTATACGACGCAGCTTGGCGTATGGCAAGGCAAAAGCCCAAGAAATTAAAAACACATAGTTGAACAAGGACACCTAAAAATATAAAATGAGAAATGGGGAAAATGTACAACATAGCATGGTATTCACAAAATGTAGTAGACTGATTCACTTAGCTCATCTCAGTTCATTAAAGGCTTGGTGAGTCCCTAGTTGTGTTGGAGCATTAGCCTTCATTCAGGGCACAAAGATAGATCCCATAGGGTAGACAGACATTCATTCAGATGGTGTCAATATCATGTAGCAGGGGTTAACAAATAGATGCGAGTAGGATCATGTGAACTACTCAAAAGAAATCCTCAGTACTAACGGGGTTTCAGAAAGCATTTCCTAGAAGTGATAATAGTTAAAAGGATGCACAAGGTTAACTAGACCAGAAAGGTGAGAAGCACATTATCGATTAAGGATGAATGAACAAAGGCAGGAAAGCCTGCAGTAGAATGATGGGACTCAGTGTGGACTTCTCCCTCAGAGAACCCATCGTCCTAACAACCAGAATGCACTCTCTCACTGAGATTCCCTGTCCCACACATCCAGAGCTTCCTGGGGACACATGCAAACATGACTTTCACATTTATCAGCCATTACCATCAAACTGTGAGCCAAGATTAGAACTGTATCTTTCACACTTTTGCCTCACCATCTAAGAATAATACAAGCCTTCAATTTACTGGACTCCCTTGTAAGAACGTGATGAAGGCTAACGGGATGCCTAGTGAGAATGAAAGTAATTGCCATACTGAAACATTAACTGACACCTAGGAGGAACTGCAATGGTGCAGACTTCCTTCAGTTATGTCTGCCTTCAGGTACTAAGTACTTATTACCCTTCTACTGGTTGCTAGGACCTCTGGGAGGAGCTGAGGATACACAGCAAAACAGCATATACCCCTTCCCTCAGGAGAATACTTTCTCACAGAATTCTCCAGGAGTCTTTTGAAATGGGTTATATAGCGGTGGATAAAAATGTTAAAAGGAGGGACTGAGTGGTGGCCACGTGGTACGGTGCACAAGGACCCGGGTTCAAGTCTCTGGTTCCCACTGATAGAGAGAAGCTTCATGGACAGTAAAAAGAGAGAGCTGCAGGTGTCTCTCTTTCCCTCTTCCCTCTCAACTTCTCTCTATCTCTATACAAAATAGATGAATATTTAAAAATTTAAAAATGTTAAAGGGAGAAGGAAATGTATATATCTATCTCTATATCTATGTAACATTCCCTTTTCCATATTCAATATATATATATACACACAGATATTTATATACAATTCCATTTTCTTTTTTACATATCATGTATGCATCTATTACCTGCCTAACTATTTCTCTGAGTCAGAGATGCTGGTGCAAAGGAAAGATTTCTGTAATACATTCTTTTCCAGTAGTGTCTCCTTCCTCAGAAGTCTAGGATGATAACCTTGGAAAGATGTGATAAGTGTTGGGAGGAAATTTTGTAAAAATAAGCACCTTTGATGTGACTTTGGATAAGGATAGTTTGATTCCAAAGCATACAGAGATTCAACAATAAACAAAAATTTATGAAAACTATAGAACCCAAAAGGTCAGGGGGATAACAGAGAAGTTATGCAGAAGACTTTGATCCTTTAAGTTCTGAAGTTCCAGGTTCAATCTCTGGCACCACATAAGCCAGAGCTGAGCAGTACTCTGTTAAGATAAAAAAATAATAATAATAAAAAGAAAAATATAAAATCGTGGAACACGAATTTACACATTGCTAATATAAATTGGTTGCTATTATTTCCGCAAGAGGGTTAAGAGACAGATTTTCACAGGAAATGCAAAAAGAGGAAGATTCCTGTATCCTTCCAAACCAGCTGAGGGGAAGGAACCTTGGGAATCCAAGTAAACTGCTTACAAGCTGAGCAAGGAGATGTTTTTTCCTCTGTTATCTTTGCATCTACTCGGAACAGCTATCCTGTGGTTTTTGGTATGTTACTGTGTATCTTAGATCCTGGGTGTTCTAATGCAGTAGCAATTACATTACAATAAAAATGGAAAGCTGAAAAAGGGATAGAATGACACAAAGTACATCCATTTGTTCTCATGATAAACACATTTAACTCACTTCTTTGACAGAAACCCAGATAATGTAGGAGGAGACGATTTTGATGATATGTAATTCCAAAATCCACCACATGAACACCTGCATCTTGTGAAAATACTCCAAGAATTTTAAGAAAAGCACAGTGAGACGGTCAATCACGAGGTGCCATTTGTTCCTTAAATCTGCAAAACAGTCCACCAAAGAGCATGGAATTATTATTATTATTTTGCATCATTTAAAGCAAGTATTACAACTTTCTCATACATGGAACAAAAGTTGAGAAAGAACAGTAGTGGGTAAATCCTAAGAATATTAACCTCTGAAAGGGGACTGATTTAAGCGTTCCAAATCATATCACAGCTTCGATATCAAACATTAGGACTCTTAACATTTTTCAATCTTTCAGTTAAGTTCATGTGAAGAGTTTTGATTTCACTTATCTTTAAGGAAATTAAAACTATTATTGCTTAATTTCTGGTGAACAGTAGTAACCTGAGGTGATTATGTCAAGTGAAATAAGAGATGAATGACAGCTGCAAGATAGTTTTACTGATATGTAGGAAATAGATAATGAAAGTAAATGAACCTGTAAAGCAAATAAACTTCCCTTAGCCTCTGTGAGAGTTCTGGTGGTTGCCAGGGCTGCACAAAAACTTTGGTGGTTGGTGCTGTGAGTCTCTCTCTCTCTCTCTCTCTCTCTCTCTCTCTCACACACACACACACACACACACACACACACTACCACTGAAATATTATTAGTCTTTTAAGCCAATATGAAACTCCAATAATAAAAAATATTAAAATATTATTTCAAATCTAGGAAGAAAATTGAGGAAGTACCAGAAAAACAAAGAATGAAAAACCCAAAAGAAGAAAGACAACAAAAACAACTCTAGAAATGAACTTTAGATAATACTGATCCTCTTGCTCCTGTGCTCTTTTTGGTTCTCATAGCCTAAAACATTAGGATGGAACAAAACTATATTTTAAAAAGAAAAAAATATGCTGTAACCTTACAATCTTGTAATTTAATTAAAAAAATATGGCGTAGAAAGTAAAAAAAAAGAATTTATATCCTATGAGAGAACAAAGAAGTCAGAACACTACTTCATCGTTTTCAGAAGAATGGAATCCAGGGTCTCACAATGCAAGTAAACACATATTATCTCTCTCTCTCTCTCTCTCTCTCCCTCCCTCCCTCCCTTCCTATCTCCTCTAAATGTACATTTAACATGACAAGCTTTCTGGAAAAGCCTGAGTGTTTTCTTTTCTTTTGAAATATAGTTTACTTATACATTTACGAGGGAGACAGGAGGAGAGAAAGAGAAGCAGAACATCATTCTGGCATATGCTATGACAGGAATTGAACTTGTCACCTCATGGTTTATCCACTGTGCCACCTCTCAAACTGGCTGTTTTATTTTTAAGGGTGTGTCTAGAACTTCAGAAATTAAGATACTGCTGCCTGTCTGTGGCTCTAGTCTCTGTTAAGAAGCATCTTTGTTGATATAGAATCAGAGCCAACTCCTCTGTGTTCCCAAAGGGGATTCCCTCATGTGTGTAAAGAGTGGACAACCAGATTTCTGATCTCTTACAAATGAGAGATGAAATTACTACACAGAGAATGCTAGAACTCGAGCAGCCAAAAAAAAAAAAAAAGTCAATCCTAATTTCATTTGCTGGGTCCAATACAGGTATGGAAAGAACACGTTTTTCATCCATGATGTCAGTCTACATTACCTGATGTCTCTTCCTCCTCTTCTTCCTCCTCCTCCTCCTCTTCCTCGTCTTCTTCCTCATCCTCTTCACTGTCTTTTTCAAGCTCACCCTTCTCAGATTGTTCAGAGCAGTCCTCTGGTTCCTCCTCTCTTAGCCCAGTCATCTTCCTCATGTCCAGCTTCTCCAGGCTGGTGGTCATATTCATCATGGTGATGTCTGGGAGGCTGCCTTCAGGGTGGGCCAATCTGTAGGCAGAGAGCAGCTGAGTGAGAAGAGGAAGGGGAAGGTGGCCAAGGCTGAACGAGGGGCAAGTGGAAAAAAAGAATAAACAAAAATGAAAAACAGTGCATGTGCACAGGCCTTGCGATGTGGGGCTGTTAGCATCTGGTCACTTTTTTTTTTAACCTCTTTCTAAAAACAAAACCATGGGCTCAGGTTTTGTCAGTTGTTTTTCTTTTATTTATATATATATTTATTTATTTCTGATTCAGATTGTAGTGATCAGTCAATAATGAGAACTCTCAGCACCTAAACTTGACATTTTTTTCCCTGCAGGAGAAAATGGTCAGAGTTTAGGATGTAGAAGCATGAAATGGTGTCGTGTAGAGCAAGCATTTCATGGCTTCACAGGGGGACTTACTCATTTTGGTGGATTGGTAATTTTTTCTTGATGCTGCTCAAAAGTAATTGGAATAGAAAAGGGAAAAAAGGAGATGAGAACAGAAAGATTATAAGGAATGTCAGAGATCACACATCATGCTATATATCATTCACTATTGCATTCCTGTATGCTGGGTGCAGTACGTCCTAACGCCAAAGGCATTCCAGCGGGGGCATGGACAGCGTGCTTTTGCTAGGAACCTGGGCTTGGCGACCAATTGTATAGTGGGCAGGACTGCAGTTTGTAAAGGAGATAGAGTACATGGGCTGCTGAAGCAAGTCATGTCATGCTACTTTTCAGTAATGCAACACATCATCCCACAATAACCAAGTCATTCACATCTTAAATAAGCTACATTTTAACTCATCAGTAATGTACAATTTCAGTCAGCCTTTGCATAGGCTCATCTCACTCTGCCTCACCTACAGCATATGCCATGGTTGCTGAGGGCTCCAGGAGCAGTTGGCTTCACATTCTCAGGCACTGAGGTCAAACCGTTGTACCAACAGTTGTGAGGAGACAGTGTATGAGCCCATATGAGGGAACAGGTCACAGTTCCACTGAGCCTCGTTCCTTATGGCAACCAGGGCATTAGTGCTTGCTTCATAGCGGACCAAAAGAAATACTATATTTTTAAAATTTTTTCCTGGGAATTATTTCTTATGGAATCTATTTGCATTCAAATCAATATCTAAATGAAACTTTGTGGGATATAAAATAGATCTTCAGACAAGATCTATTACTAACCTCTTTGTGTCATTACCCATTTCAGTTTGGTTGGGATAGGATGGATTATTAACAAGGTTATTCTATGTGTGTAATCGTGGGCTCGGAGTAGATTACTGAACTTTGCTGGTTATTATTTTCTACAAAGTGTGGAGCTTGGGGAGTCGGGTGGTAGAGCAGTGGGTTAAGCGCACGTGGCGTGAAACGCAAGGACCGGCATAAGGATCCCGGTTTGAGCCCCTGGCTCCCCACCTGCAGGGGAGTCGCTTCACAAGCGGTGAAGCAGGTCTGCAGGTGTCTGTCTTTCTCTCCCCCTCTCTGTCTTCCCCTCTTCTCTCCATTTCTCTCTGTCCTATCCAACAATGACAACATCAATAACCACAACAATCAAAAACAACAAAGGCAACAAAAGGGAATAAAAAACGGTGGAGCTCTCTAAATAAAAATCTAAGCTCAGCTGTGATTAGTTTTATATTTTAAACACACTTATAAATAAGTGGACAACTACTGTCACAAGTCAACATTGTTCTTAGACTCTTACAGAGGTTATTATTCGAAAGTAATTACTTTTTTTAAAAAAAAACAGAGCATCAAGCTGGTAAATTACAGCTTGCTATAAATGAATCATCTAAAACCTGGGTATGGTTAGAAGAAGTCTAATCACACAAATTTGGAGGGCATAGTCATTTGGGAGTTTGTTAGTCAGCATACAAACTGAGTTGAAGCTTGTATCACACATTCAGATAAAAACTGCGGACCGAAAACACATACAAATGAGTTCCCCTTAAGTGGATGAGAGAAATTTACTGCACAAAAAGGCTGGCACAAGTCCTCTCATTTCTTTTTCTCATAAGGACATTTTGGAGGTAACATCATCATCATCATGTGCTTTAGAATCAGAAACACTTGAATTTCAGCAGCAAGTAGACAGCTGAGTAGGCTGAGTGACTTGGCAAAAACCCCTGTCTGGTCTCAGATGATCTGTAAAATGGAATGACAGTTTCTACTTTATGGGGTGCTGTGGGCATTTCAGGTGACTTCTATTAAGTGCTCAAAGGAATTTTTTTTTTCTAAGTTCACGGGAATTTTTTTTCCCCAAGTTAAGAACGATCTGCTAGTGGCAGATTTTCACATGCTAGGTTTTGGAAATCCTGTGTCATCAGTTCTGATTCCTACTGGAGAGGAAGCAGAATAAGAAGACTATCATCACCTGTGCCAGGTCTGCACCAAGCAGAACATCAGGGAAGGAGTGAAACTGGGGCTGTACTTTTGTCACCAGCACACCCTTTAGCCTGCGTATTTTCATCTAGAAGAAAAACAGCAAACACATCTTCCTTTGGAGCTGCTCTTTATTTTTTAAATCTTTTTCTATCATCTTTATTTATTTATTGGATAGAGACAGTCAGAAATTTAGAAGGGGAGGGGAGATTTAGAGGGAGATAGACAGAGAGAGACACCTGCAGCCCTGTTTCACCACTTGTGAAGCTTCCCCTCTGCGGTGGGGACTGGGGGCTTGAACCTGGGTCCTTGCATGCTGTAACCAGGTGTGCCACCACCCGGCCCCTGGAGCTGGTCTTTACTATTTAATGTTTTGTGTATCCTGTTACCTGCATCTCATCTGCCCTCCCTGAATTTGTGGGGGCTGTGGTCTGTGCAATGCAGAATTCACAGACAGAAGGACGGCCAGTTCATTGTAATGACTAGCTTACTGATTCTCCAGGAAGGTCTGCATATCTTTTTTTTCTTCTTTCATTTTATTTATTCACTTTAGTAGAGCCAGAGAGCAATTGAGAGGGGAGTGAGGAGATAAGAGAGCAGCACTTACAGCATGGCTTCATTATCGGTAAAGCTTCCTGGCTGCTGGACAAACTAGGGGTTTGAATCCAGGCCCTTACGCACCGTGATGTTCACTTAACCATGCACATCAGTGCCTAGCTCCCCAGTCTCTCTACCTTTTTAAAGAAGCTTATTTTACTATTATTATTTTATTATTTTAATTTATTGATTGGATAGAGACAGCCAGAAATCAAGAAGGAAGGGGGAGATAGAGAATGTGAGAGACAGAGATACCTGCAAAACTGCTTCACTACTCTTGAAGCCTTTCCCCTGAAGGTGGGGACAGGGGGCTTGAACTCAGATCTTTGCATATTGTAACTCAATGGTGTGCTCAACCAGTTGTGCCACCGCCCAGCCCCTACCAGTCTGTTTATCTTAATTTTTTTTTCTTCTTCTGAAAATTTCAAAATTTTCCAAAAATGAAGTTAAGCCTGAATACTAGGCAAGATGTTGCCTGAAACGTCTGGTTAAATAACTCACAGCACTTAGAATTCCTTATAGATAATCCTGTGGTGATGATCTGAGGACTATCACTAGGATTCTTACTTGGGACTCAAAGTAAGGCGAGGAACTGGATTCTGCAGGGGGTCTAAATTTATACAACGAATTGACTTTGTAAAGTCGGATATGAAGATAGTTTCCATCAAAGAAAACAAAAAAATCTACCACTGTAACACACCTTCATCTAAATTTCATTTATTTATAACTATCCTAATTGATAATCATCCTCACTCCACTCATCATACTATTAGAAGAAAATTTGCAAACTTGTCATGTTTATAAGCAACATTTAAACTATAATATTTATGCTGTTTAAGAAATGATAAGCAGATTTGGAAGACTGTATTCTCAGGTTGATTTGTAAATTTAATATAGTATCTTAATCATGGGTAGCAGAAATTCCTCCAAAAATTCCTAGGATTGGATGATATGATTTTCATTTCTGTATAGCTTGGAGAAATGACCATTATTTTTGCTAAAATATTCTAACTTAAATTGTTTACTGACTTAGACCTTATCCACAATCATTCATCTTGCAAGGTAATGTCTAAATTATAAAGAACCCTGAAGTTAACTGTAGTATGTTGAGACTTTACCCAGAATTCATTTCTTCCTTTTAAAAATCTATTTGATAGAGACAGAGAGAAACTGAAAGTGAAGAGGGTGATAGAAAGGAAGAGAAGCAGAGAGACACCTGCAGACCTGCTTCACTGCCTGTGAAGGTTTCTCCCTGCAGGTGAGGAATGGGGGCTAGAACCTAAGGTCCAGGTCCTTGCACATTATAACGTGTGCACTCAACTAAGTATACTACCATCCAACCCCTGAATTCATATTTCTGTACATACTATTATACAATGCTAGACATTAAGAAATAATATGAGAATGTTTATTAACAATAAAAGGATTAGCCCTGGTGGCTGGGAGATGTCTTGCTGGAATTAAGCCCTTGGCTATCCCATAGGGGCACCTGCCTGGGGAACTTTCCTGAGCAGTAGATCAGTACTGTGTGCTTTCTGCCTCTCTCTTCCTCTCTGGCTCTCATACTGTCTCAAAGAAAAGGAAGTGTCTTCCAGTAGTGGTGTACACCTGTAGACATGGGTCAGCAGAGACAACCCTGTAGCAAATCGAGAGGAAACAAATAAACAAAAAAAGTATCCACCTAATCATTCTAATAGTGGACTCTATTAAATCTAAGACATACTTTACACAGAGCCTTTGTCAGGTGAGGGGTAGGCCTATTTTGTTAATGACATTTGTCCTGGGGGCTGCTTAACAAGTTTGCTTCCAGACAAAAACAAGTGAGTCCACTGGAAAGAAGAGAGTACTAAAGTTCCTGTTTTAAAATTATTTTGAGTGACACTTAATCTTTATTATTCTATTATGTTTTCTTTCTTTGTATTCTCCTTCCTTCCTTTCTCTCCCCTCCCTTTCTTCCTTTTCTTTCTTCCTCCTCTTTCTTTCTTTCTTTCTTTCTTTCCTTCTTTCTCTCTTTCTTTCTTTCTTAATATAAAGACAGGGGACAGAAAGAATGTCAGAGACCACAGTAGCAAAGTTTTCTTTAACATGGTGGGCAGTGGCAAGTTTGATCCTGGGTTGCACAACAGCAAAGCTGCCTGCTATCTAGGTGAGCTATTTCACTGACCCCATTACAAATGAATTCTTTGGTATTATGACTTGGGGCAACCAACATAGGCTTATTTTCAAGACAGAAATCTGAAATAACTAGCACCAAATTCTTGTCCTCGTCTGTGTCCTAGATATCATTTTTTAAAATAAAGCAAATGGGAGAAGCTTAGAATTGGAGACAGAGAAAGAGAGAGAGGTAGGACAAGGAGGAAGAGAAGAGGAGGAGGAAGAGAAAAAGGAATGAAGAAAAAGAATCCTACGTTTCAGAGATGAGATTTAAATAACAGCTTAAGATTTCAAAATAAAATCTGAATTTGACTTTTCTTTTTCTCAGCATGTCAAATAGAAGTTCTTATTCCTTCTTACTTAGTGACCTGCATAGTGAGACTCTGATTGCTAGCCCCTTCCCTTTTTTTTCCTGGAAGGTCTGCCTCCTGGGATATGTTGTTTTAGAGAAAAGTGAATGGACTGGACAGCCAGCAAATCTTTCCAAGATTTATTATGTTCATCAGGTTGATCATAAATGCATGTTTCTGTTGGCTAAGTCACAGTTTTTATTACTAATGATATGTCATTAGGGTAGTGCGTATTTGATCTTATCTACCTAATAAAGTAAAAAAGCGGATTTAGTAAATTAGATCTAAACCGGTAAATTCTATATAACCACTATCAATTTTTTAAAAATTACATGTGGTTATTTGAATGTTTTGTCTCCCCAGTTAGGTGATTTTTAAATTTTATACTTTTTTATCTTTATTTATTGGGACAGAGACAGAAATCAAGTGGGAGGGGGTGGTAGAGAGGGAGAGAGAGACACCTGCAGCCCTGCTTCACCACTCGTAAAGCTTTCCCCCTGCAGGCAGGGACCTGGGGCTGGAACCCGGGTCCTTGCGCATTGTAACATGCTGCTCAACCATGTGCGCCACCACGTGCGCCACCACCCGGCCCCCGGTGATGTGTTTTTTTATGATGCAGTTCCATATTTTTGTGCTTACCTTTTGCGAACATACTGTAAAATCTGGTAGGTAACTCATCAATTTTCAATCTTTCCACCTTTCAAGTCAAGTTGTATTTTAAGAAACCAATATGGAACAAACTTAAAATATATATATTGTGATGACTATTTTCACTTCACCAAAAAAATCTTCGCTGAGGGTCAACTAACGAGTAGGTGATTTGGGAACACGTTGGTGAACTGTGCAGAGATTCCAGGCCTGAGGAGCTGATGTCTCTGGCAAGGGAGACTAGACAAGCTGGCAGAGGACCGGAAGGCAAGTGCCAGGAGGCAGCCATGGTCGAGTGCCGCGGGAATTCAGAGGAAGGGCAATTAATCGCAGCACAGCAAGTTGGCATTGATGGCTTGTGGAGGAGGGGGTTCTTGAGCTGAGCTCTCAGTTATGTGTTTAAGCGGCAGATGAACTCTTAGGAAAGTCTTAGATTAATTCTAAGGAAGTTAAAATGAGGCCTATGTTTTAACCAAGAACAACGACTGAGCACCAGCTGAAGACCCTCGGTAACCTCTAAATCCGCACGGCAGGCTCCATGCGGTATAAACACCCAATGGCGTGGATTTGCAAAGTACATACATGAACATACCTGAACACCACCGTCCACTGTCAGATGATCTAACAGCTCATTCACTGAACAGTCAGGTGTTTAACACACCGAGAGAGACCACTTTTTTTTTAAAAAATAAAAACAAGAGAGAAAACGTGGCGGTACCCACCTATTGATTATTAGATATACGCGCCCATTGACTTTGGCATGGCTACCAGGTTAAGAGATGGAAGCACAGGGTTGCATGCGGTGGCGATGGGAACACAAGTCAGAGAGAGAAAGAGGAGATTGTTAGCAGTGAACGGAGTAGATTGAGTCTCAGAGATTTACATCCCAAGATGTGTCATCAAAGACACATGCTCCATGCATTAAAGAAGTCTACTCAGCAAGACCCAACAGCAACATGACATTAGATGTTGTCAGGAAATAATGCTGGAAGGTGATAAGGTTTTCTGTTCTTCTCATCCCTCCCCGTCTAACACACTTTACTAACACTCATAATATTAAATGTGCAAAGAATATTTAGTGAAAGAAGATAAAGTATAAGAGATTAATTCCTTCTCCTTCCCCAGATTGAAAAAATTCTTTGCATGACATTTAAATTCAACCTGTTGCTTGACAAAGTTTTCTAAAACAACTAAAAAATAGGCAAAACTGGCATTATTCATTTTATTGTGCCAATTTTATTCTGCTTTATAGATAACTGCTTTTTTCCCCCTAAATCAAGATACCTTTCCAGCAAAAGTGTTATTAGTCAGATACATTTGACGGCTATCGTTTTTACACATACAACATGGTGTTTTAAATTCAAATATTTGTATTATCTTTTCAGATACACTGCTATTTACAGTGTCATGCAAACATTTTATATGTACTACTGCACTGGGGAACCAAAATCTTCATGTGACATGCATCACTGTGATATTTGGAACCTCACGTACCCCAAACATCTCCCAGGTGTGTCTGTCAATAAAACTGCAATGCTGAAGGTCTTTAGTTTTTTTCAGAAAAAAAAAAGCTTTGTGAAAATAACTCCTCTATTTTCTTATGTCACCAGAGACTGTAAACATAATAACAGCAAGAAAACAGTGGAAGAAAATTTAATGAAAAGAAATAAAGAATCAAGGGCAAAGAGAGTGAAGAAAGAAATACTGTAGAACTAAAGCTTCCTCTAGCATGTTGGGGCCAGCTGGAAATGTGGTCCTGTGTATAACAGAGAGGGCACAAAACCCACCATCTCACAGGCCCAGTTTTGTAAGCCTTTATCTTAAAATTATTTCTTCTTTCTTTTTTTAATATTTATTCCCTTTTGTTGCCCTTGTTGTTTTATTGTTGTAGTTATTATTGATGCCGTTGTTGTTGGATAGGACAGAGAGAAATGGAGAGAGGAGGGGAAGACAGACAGGGGGAGAGAAAGACAGACACCTGCAGACCTGCTTCACTGCCTGTGAAGCGACTCCCCTGCTGGTGGGGAGCCAGGGGCTCGAACCGGGATCCTTACACTTTGCACCATGTGTGCTTAACCTGCTGCGCTACTGTCTGACTCCTGATGTCTTCTTTCAACAACTTTTCTTAGTCTCTCCTTGAACGTACCTGAGTTCCTTTTTTTTTTCTTTTTTCTTTTAAGTATTCTTATCTCTTTTGTTAACCTGTATTTTTAATTTTCTTTATTTATTGGATAGAGACAGACAGAAATTGAGAGGGCTTGGTGATAGAGAAAGAGAGACACCTGCAGCCCTGCTTCACCACTCATGAAGCTTTCCCCCTGCAGGTGGGAACTGGAGGGTCAAATCTGGGTCCTTCCCTATTGTAACATAATACACTTAACCAGGTGTGCCACCACCTGGCCTCAGTCCCTGAGCTGCTAATCACTAGTTTCCTTAATGTTTCATGTTAACTGAAGGAAGCCACTGATCCCATCTAGGCCCTTCTCCCTGTACTGGTGTCGGGAGGAGAAAGATTTCAGTAGGACCTGGCTATTTCTGATGGCAAAATAACAAATAATAATAATAATAAAGAACAACTGGTAGATTATCTCCCACAAATCTTCATCTGCACTACTCCAGCCTTTAGGTTCATGATTAGTCAACAAGTTGCTTGGCTTTATATGTTAACTCTTCTTCCAGCCACCAGTTTCCAGATACTAAGATGATGCCAGACTTCCCCGGACAGACAACCCCACCAATGTGTCCTGGAGCTCCGCTTCCCCAGAGCCCTGCCCCATTAGGGAAAGAGAGAGGCAGGCTGGGAGTATGGATTGACCTGTGAACGCCCATGTTCAGCAGGGAAGCAATTACAGAAGCCAGAGAAGGTTGCACCTTCTGCAACCCACAATGACCCTGGGTCCATGCTCCCAGAGGAATAGAGAGTGGGAAAGCTATCAGGGGAGGGGGTGGGATATGAAGTTCTAATGGTGGGAACTGTGTGGAGTTGTACCCCTCTTATCCTATGTTTTTGTCAGTGTTTCCTTTTTATAAATAAAAATTATATAAAAAATAATATAATAATAAAAGACTATCTCTGGAATCTACTGATTGGGGTCACTGGAGAACACTCAGAACAAAAATTAAATGCAACCTTAGGCTCAACAAAATAGAACAAAGAATGTATCTTCTGTTCATACATAAATAAAGATTATTTAATGTTTTTAATCCTTATATTACAATGTTTTGGAGTTATCTAGAACCTATTACAACAGATAATTCTTTTATTTCACAAACTGTGGATGACAAAATACTACTTTATCTTCTGATGTCCTCTTCCTTCCATCCTTTCTTTCTTTCTTTCCTTTTGTCTTGAAAAAATTAAGGAAAGTCAAAGGAGCAAAGAGGAATTTTTAATTTTGGTATCTGTTCTCCTAATATAGTGCTCTGCTCATTAATTGCTTAGCAAGTGGGTTTCTGAGAATTGAATCATAGGCTTAACAGAAGCAGAGAGGAAATTTAGCCCTAACTTGCAATTCAAGGATGCTTGGAGTTGCCCTGTTGTGGAATATATTGTTTCACATGGTATGGGAGAGCACTGTCCTAAATTACTTGTAAACAGTTTCTGTGTACTGATGAAATGGAAGCACAAGAAATAAGACAACCATCTTCTCTTTCACACTTCATCTTTTAAAAACGCTGTCCTAATTTACAGATTTTATCCCTGTAGCTTGTTCTTATTTTTTCATGTTCAGAACAGAAGGAAAAATGGTGCACACCGTCTTTTGTTGTGTCTGTTCCCCTGGTTGCACAATAAAACTCATTCCAGACTTTCAGACACCTCAAATGTTCTAAAAACACATAACCTCCCATTGCAGTTGGCGTATTGCACCCAAGTCAAAGACTCTGGATGGGGTGGCGGGGAGAGTCCAGGTCCCAGAAAAGCATGACAGAGGGCCTAGTGGGGGTTGTATTGTTATGTGGAAAACTGAGAAATGTTATGCATGTACAAACTACTGTATTCACTGTCAACTGAACAACATTAATCCCCCAATAAAGAAATTTTTTAAAAAACACATAACCTCCCTAGACACGAGAACACACATTGCTAGTTCCAACATGCATTACCAACTGTAACATCTGCAAGGCTACTCTTGAGTCTACCTGCACAAGTAGGATAACGCTGACCTGTCATGGGTCACCAGTGGTGGAAGCTTCATCAAATATCTCCCACTTCCTCTCATTTTTATTCACGTGTAGGTTGGTACTTATTGAAAGCTCATATTTGAGTCTCCAGTTTGGATGACTAGCTTTCTCACTTCAGAGAATGGGGTTGTCTTCAGTAAAAGGCATGGGCTCACTGCTCTCACTCACCTGTAGATGGCGCTGTCTTCCTTCCTGGGGATGGACTTTAGGTCTGTGAGTTCCAGAAACTGATCATGGAAGTAGTGAAGGTGTAAAATGCACACCAGCAGAAAGGAGGTGGGGATGAATATGCGAGTGAATAGTTCAGCCACGGTGAACTGCTTTAAGCCTAGATCTTCAAGCCTGTAAAAAAAAAAAAAAGCAAGATTTCCTTTGTGTTGTATAGAATGATGTATAGCATTGTTTTAAATTTCTTTTTACATATTTATTTTTGGTTATCACCAGTGTTTCACTGCCTGGGCCTGAATTTAAAAAAAAAACACAGGCAAATATCTATGCAAATAATTTTCCAGATGAGAACACCATTGGGGGCTCGAACCAGGATCCTTATGACAGTCCCTGTGCTTTGTGCCACCTGCACTTAACCTGCTGCACTACCGCCCAACTCCCTCTTTGCTACTGTTCTTATCAGACAACCATTATGGCTTGTGAGTACTGCCCAATGGTGTGACTATACCTCAAGAATATTAATCTCTATTTTTGATGTTTTTACTGTTCACAGCTCCTGATTCATACACTTGACTAATATTAAGTTCCTTTTTATTCTTTGAGTGGAGTATAAGTGGCACCTCCCCCAGGAAGCCTGCCCACAACACTCCTTTTACAGTTAATATTCCTCCTCACCCACTGCCTCAGTCTATTTTTTGCTTCCTGTACAGTCTTGTCATGGGTTGTGCTTAACTTATCAGCACATTACATAGCTTTGTTTGTGGCCTACTCCACAGACCTTCAACTCGGTCTGCCTTGCTTCTTGTTACATGCGTAGGCACAGAACATCTGGCCATGGGGGAGACATCTGACACGTACCTGCTTAATGAAAAGTGTACGATGTGTTAGTCTAAGGGCTGGAGAAACAGCTCACTTGAATAACATGCTCATTTGCCCTGTGTGTCCCAGGTTGGAGCCCGGCACCCTCTCCACCACCCTGAAGGCAGCTTTGGTGCTGTCATCCCCACTCTCTCTACCTTCTACGCTTCTGTTAGCTTGGCTGCCTGGCTCTGTTTCCCTTTCGTCTTTTATATTAGCTTCCTCAGTACACTTTGCTCTATTCCAAGCTCTGAATGGGTTTCTGAATTCATTTCAAAAAGCATTGGGGCTGGGTGGAGCACCTGGTTGAACACATGTTACAACAACCATACAAGGACCTGGGTTCAAGTGTCCAGTCCCCACCTGCAGGAAGAAAGCTTCACGAGTGGTGCAGTGCTACAGGTGTTTCTCTGGCTCTCTCTCTTTCTCCCTCCTTCTCTCCCTCTCTTTCTCTCCATATATATTCCATTCTTCTCAATTTCTGGCTGTCTCTATCCAAAAAAATCAAAAAAAGATTAACAAAAAAGTTTTAAGAAAAAAAGTATGCAGAGGCAAATGAGAAAAGACTAGAGTATTACTATCACAGGAAACATCATTACAACATCCCCAGTCTATCAGCACTTAGAGAATTTTCTTTATCTCTATCATCAAATACTCCTTAGAACCTGAACATCTGCTCAGAAATATGGAGAGGCTATTGCTTCATACTATGAGCTCATGGGCCCACATCTACGTGGAAGAACTAGTCTCCAATTTGGAAAGCAGGAAGTACGACTGGTAAAGTACTAAGCAGATGGGTTTCACATGAAGCAAGCACTGTGGTTCAGACTCCCAGAGGGATAAAGACAGGGAAGCTTTCAATGGAGAAGGGACACGGAACTCTGGTGGTGGGAACCCTAGGGGACTATATTCTCGTTGTCTTCGCAGTCTTGTTAATCATTATTAAATCACTAGTAAAAAATAAAGAACACGTCATTTTGAGTCAATTCAGCTTTCAGTCAATATTCACTGAGTATTTAGCACGTGCCAGGCTCATGTCTCCGCAGAGACGACTAGGACATTTCAGAATCTTAAGGATGGTAATGCTTCACTAAAACCATCTATAAAGAAGCTCTAGGGGGCCGCGTGGTGGCACACCTGGTTGAGGGCACATTACAGAGCTCAAGGACCCAGGTTCAAGCCCCTGGTCCCCACCTGCCGGGGAAAAGCTTTGCAAGTGGTGAAGCAGTGCTGCAGGTATCTCTCTTTCTCTCTTCCTCTCTATTTCCCCCTACCCTCTTGATTTCTGGCTGTCTCTATCCAATAAATAAAGGTAATAAAAAATAAAAAAAGAAGCTCTGAAAATAGGATTTCAAGTCTTCTTCCCATGTGCCACTTAATTGACCCACTAAACATCAGAATTCCTTACTTCTCTTTCTTCAGTCCGGTCATATTTTGCCAAAGACCTGGGAAGTTTTCAAACTGGTATGTGTATATAAAGATAAGCACCAGCATTGTGTAGATGACCACAGACATCCAAAAGTATTTGAGAATTCGTCTCCACCATTCATAGTGCACCTAGGAATAAAAGGGGAGAGAACAGAAGAGAAAAGAAAGAGGCGTTAGGAAAATTGATAAAACTATTTGGGTGGTTCAAATAAAAGCATATTTACTAAGGTTTGAAAATAACTGTAACCTCATGTTTAATTTTTAATTTTATGCTCCTCAGAGAGTTTGATGGATCTGGATCAGGATTCATTTTATTTATTTATTTATTTACTTATTTATTTATTTTTACCAGAAGTTACCAAACACATCTTTGAGGAGTCTCTGGGTATCCTAGGAGAAAATGAACTCTGTTTTCAAGTTCAAAGTAGTAGTATTTAAATGAAATGTAAAACTACCCATCTTCAGGAGATACCCATCTTTATCATAAGTCTGTGAGTATTATTCATCAGAGAATTTCTATTCTGAATATTAAAAAGTGGTTACAACTTTATTGCTTTCTCTTCAGAAATATTTACCATGAATAAGTTCCAGGCTTGTGTAGTTGCTTTGTTTTGTTGATTGCATGCAAGCATATTTTACTTTTGCCATTATTCTATAATTGAGTTTCTTGTTATCATTAGTAAAGATAAAAACCATAGTCTCCTTTGAAATCATTTACATATTAATAAGAGAGAAAAAGACACCAGAGCATCACTCTGGCATATACAACACACAGGATCAAATCAGAATGCTACATAGACAGACACATCCTAACACTTACCACTGAGCCACCTCCTGAGGGCAGATTTAACTTATTTTAATATAATTTTTTATAAATATAAGTACTTTTTATTTTAATATATTTTTATAAATATAAGTACTTTTAATTTTCATAAATATAAGTACTAGATGCATTATATAATAATGGATAAATATGTAAACATATATACACACAGCACACAATCTTCTGATTTCAAATTCCAAGCTACAAGTAATTTCTTTCTCTCTCTCTTTCTTTCCTTCTTTCTTTCTCTCTCTCTCTTTATATCTCTTTCTTTCTTTCTTTCTTTCTTTCTTTCTTTCTTTCTTTCTTTCTTTCTTTCTTTCTTTCTACTTATTGCCACCAGGGTTATTGCTAGGGTTTGGTGTCAGCACTATGAATTCACTGCCCCTAGTGGCCATTTTTCCTTTTGTTCTATTTTTAAGTTATTATTATTATTAGATAGGACAGAAAGAAACTGAGAGAGGATGGCTAGAGAGAGGGAGAGAAGGATGGACACCTGCAGACCTGCCTCAGGGCTCTGATTGGGTCTTTGCTTATGTTGATTTGTGCGCTGAACCAGATGCATGACCACCTGGGCCCCATCCAAGTAATTTCAATATCAGCCAATACTTTATATTATCCAGTCGTGACTTTGAAATTACTTGCTCAGTAATATAATCTAAATCTATAGACGTGCTTTTTACAATAAAAAATTTCTGAGAACTTCCATCAGCTTTTTAAAGATCGATTTAGTGAACAAATTGAAACAAATCGTAATTCCTGTTTATCTTAGGGTTCTTAGTATGCCATAGTTGAATTATACAGATCACTTTACAGGCTATTCTTAGAGATTATAGTACTTTAGAATTTCATCCATGAAACTCACATATATTCCTGGGATAAATGTGGGAATTAAAAAATGAAAAAAAAAAAAAAAGGATGATTGTTTACGTACCTGATATAAGGCCACACAAAACAGAAACAGCACCATGTAGATGATTTTGTACATCACAATTTTACCCTCGAAGCTGACAAAGAAGAACATTCCTCCACAGACGTAGATCCAGTACTTAATGAACATGGCCACCACCAAGTTGCCTAGCACTTTCATAATGTCCTGGTCATCATCTTCCTCCATCTCTTCTTCTTCTTCTTCCTTCTTTCTCTCTTGCTTTTCTTCCTTAACTTCTCCCTCTTCATCTTTAGGCTCCTCCACTTCCACATGCATGCCTTGCTCATCATCTTCAAAACAGAAGACTGTTGTTACACTTGGCTGGTACCTTGACCAGAACCCTTGGGTCAGTGAAGATACATGTATTTTACTGACTGCTGTATGATTTGAAACATTTTAGGCTATCTTTCTAGAAAACAGAGTATTTGTAAAAAAAAAACCAAAAACCAAAAAACAAAAACAAGCAAACTAGTGTAGCCACAGACCCTTTGGAATTTAACTAAAATAAGCTTACTAGCTATCTACAAAATGGAGGACCCCCCCCCCAACTTTTCATCTGCACTATTCAGCCCTTAGGTCCATCATTGGTCAACAATTTGTTTGGCTTTGTATGTTAACTCTCTTTTCAGCCACCATGTTCCAGATGCTAGCAGGATGCCAACCAGACTTCCCCGGACAGACAACCCCACCAATGTGCCTCGGAGCTCTGTTTCCCCAGAGCCCTTCCCCACTAGGGAAAGAAAGAGACAGGCTGGGAGTATGGATCGACCTGTCAATGTCCATGTTCAGTGGGGAAGCAGTTACAGAAGCCAGACCTTCCACCTTCTGCATCCCACAATGACCTTGAGTCCATACTCCCAGAGGGATAAAGAATAGGAAAGCTATCAGGGGAGGGGATGAGTTCTGGTGGTGGGAACTGCGGAAGCTGCATCCCTCTTATTCTATGGTTTTGTCAATGTTTCCTTTTTATAAATAAAAAATTTAAAAAAAAAGAAAAGAGAACATTTGTAACTAACCATAATCTCTCTGAAAAATAGTTTATAAGAAATAAATGCAAATCTGACTTTCATACAGCCCCTTTTCATTTATGATATCCACTGACAGTTTTGACTTCTGCAGGATCCAGAACAATAGGTAAAAGAACACAAATAAAAACGATTGTATCATTTCAAAGTCTCACTGTTTCATAATGCTAGATAATCCAAGTTGTGTTTACCAACTATGACTGATATTAATAATCTTCATCCAGAAGAATTGCAGTTATTTTAAAGAACTAAAATTATAAGAATGGCACTTAATTTTTAATTTTTCATTTAAAAAGTAATGATAGCTTAACTACATTTAAATCTTAGTGTGCATCGGATTTAATGGCTTATTTGGTCTAATCCTAGAATATGTTTATATATAGAACTCATCTTTGTGTTACCAAGGTTCTACAACTTGAATAATTTATTGAAATAATCAGTAGATGCAACTGTGAGAATGCAAGAAAAGTAAGGGGGTCGGAATAATTGTGATCTCAAATTATTCTTTACATAATGTCATTGGTGAATTTATTTTTGTTGAGTGGAGACATCCAAAAAATGTCAAGATTTAACTTGACAGACTTTTATTGCTGAGATAGCATTCAATGACTAGGCCTAAATGAGAAACTATAAAAACTTAGGAGTTGGTCAGTGCTGATTTTTAAAAAAAATTTTTATATTTATTTATTTTCGTTTTGTTGCCCTTGTTGTTCTTCATTGTTATTGTAGTTGTTGTTGATGTCCTCATTGTAAGAGAGGACAGAGAGAAATGGAGAGAGGAGGGGAAGACAGAGAGGGGGAGAGAAGGAGAGACACCTGCAGATCTGCTTCACCGCCTGTGAAGTGACTCCCCTGCAGGTGGGGAGCCGGGGGCTTGAACCAGGATCCTTGTGCTTTGCGCCACCTGCACTTAACCCGCTGCGCTACCGCCCAACTCCCAGTGCTGAATTTTTCTTTATTATTACTCATTGTTAATGAATTAGTCCTAAATTCACCAGTCCAGCTTTTGTAAAAATTAACAGCTTCCTTTTCAAAGCAATGCTATTACTGGCCAAGAGATATACTGGCAAAAACTATATATCAAGTTAAGGAAAACTGTTATTCCTACAACAACCTTTATTATAATCATCAAACAAGTAAATGCAGAAAAACTTGAGTATAACTATTTTTTAAATATTTATTTATTCCCTTTTGTTGCCCTTGTTTTTTATTGTAGTTATTATTGTTGTTGTTATTGATGTTGTTGTTGGATAGGACAGAGAGAAATGGAGGGGAAGACAGGGAGAGAAAGATAGACACCTGCAAACCTGCTTCACCACCTGTGAAGTGACTCCTCTGCAGGTGGGGAGCCAGGGGCTGGAATTGGATCCTTCTGCCTTTCCTTGCACTTTGCGCCACCTATGCTTAATCCGCTGAGCTACCGTCACTCCTGAGGTAAAATCCTAGGTCTATTTCCTCCTTAACTTTAGGACAGATCCCATAAACCTAATACTCCTCTGGATACAAGTGACACTCAACAATTTATCAAGTGGGAGAATAGATCCCTCTCTCTACCATCACAGATCATATCCATCAAGAATGTCATCATAAGCCCTCTTGGAGGCTTCTTCCGGACTGTACGCTCACTATGAACTAGCAATGGTAGGGAGGGACTGCCGCACTTTGAAGGGAGGTTGGGCCATCCTACTCTGCCACTCCAGGAAGACTGATTCTGAAGTGAATGCAGCCTAGAATGTTCCCAGCTGTGATTATGGACTATTAGCTGAGTCTGAGAAGAACTTGGAGTTTGTACAGGCTCCAGTGCTAAATATGAATAGATACAGGCTCTGGGTTAGATCCTTGTGGTAAATAGTTAATTGCATTTACAAATTTTCTTCAAATTTGCAAGCAACTCCCTGCCTTAATCTTGCTTTCTACTTCTACTCTCCACTCACCATCCTCCCAGACAATATTTCTAGTCTATCCCCATGTTAGCTATCAAGCTCAAGCAAAGATTAGTAAGACATAGGCTCTTAGGAACATTCCTAAGATAGACTTCCTAATCTCCTTCCACCCTAAGGTCCCTACTTTAATTTGCTCCTACTTGTTGGTTCCTGTTTACTGAACATCTTGTCATGCTTTCCATCTTACTGCCTTTCAGCTACCAAGCTGCAGATGCTACTGTGATTCCATCCTGATTTCCCTGGGCAGAGGACCCCACCAATGTGTCCTGGAACCCCACCTCCCCAGAGCTCTACCCCACTAGGAAAGGTAGAAGCAGGTTGGGGTTTGGATTGACCTGACAAAGTTCAGGTCCAACAGAGCAGAAATTACAGAAGCCAGAACTCCCATCTTCTGCATCCCATAGAGAATTGTGGTCCATACTCGCAGAGGGATAATCGTTAGGGGAAGTAAACCAGATGACTTTGTACCCCCATTCCACCAGGACCCGACGTGCTTGTCATCAGGAATCTTGTTTTTAAACCACCAAGGGAAGGGAAATGAATCCGGAAAACACCAGAGGAAACCAGGCACTATTTCTCTTATCTGAGACAAGAGGAAAAAGGGAAAGAAACGCAAAAGTAATAGGTGTAGGGGGTGAACTAGGAAGGGAGTGAGGGCAGGATCACTGAAAAAATAGCAAATATATATGGGGGGGGATAGTTATAGTTATTGGTGACCTTGGGAGAACTACTGCATTTTCCAGTGGAGGGAATGGGACACAGAACTCTGGTGGTGCGAATTATATGGAATTATACCCCTATTATCCTGTAATTTTATAAATCACTAATAAAAATAAAATCTAAAAAATGCAGTGGTCTCTGATCAACTATGTGAGCAATAAACATATTTTACACCAAAGCATTAAGTTATAATATAATTAAGGAATAAGTTATTTTCATTTTATTTATATATAGTTCTAAAACTGTAGAGGTACTTATATCTTTATTTTTTATTTTTTTTGCCTCCAGGCTTATTGCTGAGGCTCAGTGCCTGAACCATGGAGTTCACTGCTCCTGGAAGCAATTTTTTCCCCCTTTTCTTGCCTTTGTTATTTCATCATTGCTGTGGTTATTATTATTGTTATTATTGATGTCATTGTTGTTGGATAGGACAGAGAGAAATGGAGAGAGGAGGGGATGATAGAGAGGGGGAGAGAAAGATAGACACCTAAGAACCTGCTTCACCACTTGTGAAGCGACTCCCCTGCAGGTGGGGAGCCGGGGGATGGAACCAGGATCCTTGCTCCAGTCATTGCGCTTCATGCCATGTGCATTTAACCCACTGGGCTATCACCTGACCCCTTCATTTTCTCTTTCATATTTTTTCTAAATAACTGGATATGAAGTTTAAAGATCTGAGTCAGTTTATTGGTTCTAATACTCAATGACAGTATGACCTTGGACAAAAGCATTTTATTTCTCTGAGCCTCCATTTCCTCTTCCTTGCAGTAGGAATCACTTTATGATAAATTAAATGATGTGATATTTTTAAAAAGTATGTTTTAAAGCTGACATAGATCATAGCCCTGTTACATGTCTCTCCAAGTTCCTGTTAGTCTTCTGTCTCTTCTGTGTCATAAAGACTCTGATATGTTCTTTCTCTCTTACACACAAATCTTCATTCACATTCTAAACACACTAGTTTACCTTTATCTTCATTTTCCTGACTTCCGATTTTGACCTCAGATAAAAGAGCTTCCTTTTCTCGAAGAGCTTTTTGCTCGGTGAGATGTTGCCTCAGTAGGAGCCAAAAAGTAATGGTAAACAGTATCTGTAAGTAGAGGATTAGCAAATCAAGGAAGAAACCACCACTGGAAGTGTAAACAGATTTCAAAGAATGAATGTTCTTTCCACATTTCAAAGGGATCACAATAAACTAACTCTTCAAGTTGAGAGTGAGTCAGCTACCCACTTGATTTGAACTAAAAGTCACTGACTGTTTACTCCTATTTCCTGAGGATTCACAAGCATATTGAGTGTCCAGAGCGCATTTAGCACCAGTAGTTCAGACTACTTCCATCTGGGTCAAAAATCAACCTTGGCCTTTGGTCTCCTGAGAGGGGCCAGTCCTTAACTTCCTGTCTTGACGGTGACACTAGCACCATTGAAACAGGAAAATATATTTCTTTAGTAACACTAGCTTCACTTTGCTATATGTTCCTTATTTTGAAAACTCCACAGACAAAAAAAAAAAAAAAAGAACACTTCATCCCAGAAATAGAACACCTTCACATCGCCACTCATCTCCCAAAGCTGAAGGAAGAATAGTTCTAAGTGCTCACATTTTCTTTAGAGCTATGAAAAAAACAAGAACCAAAACAAAACTCAAGGATTTATATTCTGTGGAGAATATAGAACCTGAAACATTTAGATACTAAGACATAGCTTACATACTATAAATTCACCATTCAAGGAGCATAGAACTGATGGGTTTTAGTATATTCACAGAATCATGCTACACAACTGTGATCAGTTTTTGAACATTTTAATGGCCTCGAAAGAAGCTTCACAGCAGTTACCTCCTTTCTCTCCACCTCAGTCCTACTCAACCATTAATCCTGTCTCTATGTTTCACTTACTGGAAACATTATATGTAAATTAAATTATACAATGTTTTCTTTTATAAGTTGATTTTTTCCCTCAGCATATTTTTGACATGTATCCATGCCATAGCATGTGTTACAGTAATCTCAGTAGTAAAGTGAGCTTTCTTTCCAGTTTAATGTATTTAAACTTCTGACAACAATATTTGAACGATAGTTGCAAAAGGGTGATGGCATCTATCTAACTTAAATATAGAGAATTTTGGAATAACTGGAAACAATAAAATGTGTTTTCCTGAAAAAGTGATCTAAAGGCCATATTTTCAAGGTAGTGGCTGATATGAACACCTGACCTTCTGAAGCAATGCTGTCAAAGTGGAATATGGAAATAAATGAGGAGTGAAATATTATAAACTGCCTGACAACAGAGACACGCAGCATATCCAGTAGAAGGAAACTTTCTCTATAAACCAAACATGCCTTATCGGTTTGACAAATTTATGCCTATCAAAGAAAACCTTCAAGAACTTGATTTTCTGCTAAACTTTTCTTGTTTCCTAACCTAACATCTACTGTACTGTAATTTAAACTAAAATAATAAAGACAATACTTTTTATACTAAAGGAAAAGGAAAAAAAATGTCTGTTTTTTATGTAGTTCTGGAGATGAAAGTCAGGGCCTCATGCAAAGAAAGGTCTATCCTCTGCTTGTTAAACTCTCGACAGGCTCTAAAACACAGTCATGGGCCCTTTGGAATATAACTAAAATAGGCCTACTAACTATCTGTAAAATGGAGACCCCCCCAACTCATTATCTGAAGTATTCCAGCCTTTAGGTTCATGATTAGTCAACAATTTGTTTGGCTCTATATGCTAACTCTTTTTTCAGCCATCAGGTTCCAGATGCTAACATGATGCCAACTGGACTTTCCTGGGCAGATGACACCACCAATGTGTCCTGGAGCCCCGCTTCCCCAGAGCCCCACCCCACAAGGGAAAGAGAGACAGGCTGGGAGTATGGATCAAACTGTCAACACCCATGTTCAGTGGGGAAGCAATTACAGAAGCCAGACCTTCTACCTTCTGCATCCCAGAATGACCTTAGGTCCATACTCCCAGAGGGACAAAGAATAGGAAAGCTATTAGGGGAGGGGATGGGATACAGAGTTCTTTCTGGTGGTGGGAATTATGCGAAGTTGTACCCCTCTTATCCCATGGTTTTGTCAGTGTTTCCTTTTTATAAATAAAAATTAAAAAAATGATAAAATCTAAAGTCCTGACTAACATATAAACAGTATAGATTACTTCTTATAGTGTCACACCTACTCATTTTTTTCACCATAGTGAGTCATTTTGCTAAGTTTTGCTTAAATAAATTATTATGATTATTGTGCCTATTTCAATGCTGTTTTTTAAAAATATTTTTATTATCTTTATTTATAAGATAGAGACAGCTAGAAATTAAAGGGAAGAGGAAAATAGAGCAGGCGAGAGAAAGACAGCTGCAGCCCTGCTTCACCATTTGTGAAGCTTTCCCCCCTGCAAGTGGAGACTGGGAGTGTGAACCCAGGTCCTTATGCATTGTAACATATGTGTTCAATCAGGCATGCCACCACTCAGCCTGCCCAAGATAATTCCTTTATTTTTAAGTATTTAATTTGATTTATTCATTTACTTATTATTGGATAGAGACAGCCAGAAACTGAGAGAACAGGGGAAACCGAGAGACACCTGCAGCCCTGCTTGACCACTTGTAAGGCTTTCCTCCTCCAAGTGGGGACCAGGGTCTAGAACTTTGGTCCTGTGTACTGTAACCTGAGCACTTAACCAGGTGTGCTACCACCTGGCCCCAATGCTCTGCTTTCTTGTTCACTTACTTTTGAGGCAAGTTCTCCTGGCTCTTTTTTTTCTAAAAATCCTGGAATTTTTTTAATTTCAGGAAGTTCAAAACTCCATATATATTGTAACACTAACAATAGATTTCCATAGACAACCATGAAAGGAGAGCTAATCATGGCGTATTTTCTCCTGTTACGAATCATCCAAAGAGTACAGGACCAGATCAGAAGCACGAAGGTCAGCCAGCTGTGATAGGTGATGCTCCAAGCCTTAAAGGAGAGAGGAAAAGAAAAAGGAGAACGGTTAATCAAATTTATAGTGCCCTGCACTTCAAAGTTAAGAGATACTTCAATGGGAAAAAAGTCAGTAATGTTCTACCTAGGGGACAGGAGAGATTTGTGGTCAATTCATGAAGAGTGATCCCTACCAGAAGCAGAAGGGGGCAAGAAAACAAAAAGACTATTTCTCTGAGAATACCATTGATTTTGAACCTCCTGTAGGGAGCAGAATCAAAGGAAAGGGGAGGTCTTGATTCCAAGATCGTTCCCATCTTTATCCTATTGTGGTTTAAAAGTAGCTGTAATGTAGAACAACAACGGTAGGGGCTGTCCACTCTTTGAAAGGAGGCTGGGTCAACCTACTCTGCCACTTGAGGAAGACAGGTCCTGAAATGAGTGCAGCCTAGAATGTTCCCAGCTGTGACCATCGACTGCAAGATCAGACTGACAGGGATACAGAGGCTACATAGGCTCCTGTGCTAAATGTGAATACATCTGGGCCCCAGCTCAAGCCCATGAGGTAAGCAATTAATGGTATTTATAGACTTTCTTCATATTTGGGAGACACTCTCTCCCCTAATCCAGGTTTCTAGACTTATTCTCAACTTTGACACCATCTTTCCAGACAATACTTTTAGCCCATCTGCGTGTTAGCTGTTGGGCTCAGACAAAAATTAGTAAAGTCATGGGCCCCTTAGAATATACCTAAAATAGACTTCCTAGCTTCTTCCAACATAGATACCTTTATTTCCATGTGGTCTAGTCTTACCTTTAGGTTCCTAATTATTAAACAATTTGTTATGCTTTGTATCTTACTGCTTTTCAGCCATCAAATTGCAGATGCTACCATGATGACATCCTCACTTCCCTGGACAAATGACCTCATCAATGTGTCCTTGAACCCCACCTCCCAAGAACCCTACCCCGAAAGGGAAAGATAGAAAGAAACAGGTTGGAGGTTTGCATCCACTGCCAATCTCCATGCTGAGGGGAGAAGCAATTACAGAAGCCAGACTTCCCACCTTCTGCATCCCATAAAGTATTTTGGTATATACTCCCAGAGAGATAAACAATAGGGAACTTTCCAGTGGAGGGGATGGGACACAGAACTCTGTGGGTGGGTGGGAATTGTATGGAATTATACCCCTCTTATCCTACAATCTTGATAATCATTATTAAATCACTAATGGAAATAAAATTAAATAAATAAAAGGAAAAAAGAAAAAAAAGTAGTTGTAAGTGCTCTCTTTCGAAACTAGCTTGGTGTCAGTCATTATATGAGAGTGATGATTAATGTTACCCTTAGCGGAGCTCAGGTGCACACCGTGTAGCTGTGGGAATCTCTAGGTTATATACACAATGCGATTCAGAGATCACTCTTTGTAGGCTATCCAAGAGAGATTCATTATAGAAGCTATTACTGAAGCCAGACCTTAGACCTTCTGCACCTCATGATGATACTGGGTCCAACCTCCCAGGATAAAGAATAGGAAAGCTTCCAATGGAGGGGATGTGATAGGGAACTCTGGTGGTGGGAACTGTGTGGAATTGTACCCCTCTTACCCTATGGTCTTGTCAGTATTTTTATTTTATAAATGAAAAAAAAAAAGAAATTAGAAAACTTACTTGGAAAAGTTGTATGTAAGATCTCTGGACATTACATAGAATCCAGATAATTGGAAAAGCAGCTTAAGGGACTGGGTGGTAGCTCAACTGTTAGGGCTCACATGGTACCGAGTGTAAAGATCCAGGTTCAATTTCCAGCCTCCACTTGCAGGGGCCAGTTTTATTAGTGGTAGAGCAGTTCTGCAGCTAATTTTCCTCTTTCTCCCCCCCAACCCCCCCTTTTGTCTCTATGTCTTTCACCCTCAATCAAAAAGAAAGAAAAATGGGAAAAGTGGACATTAGGAACAGTGGAGTCATGCAGGCACTGAAGCCCAGGCAATAACTCTGAAGCCAATAAATAAATAAATAAATAAATAAAAATGACAGACTGAGCTTCTGTAAGGGGTAGATATAAAGAGCCATCAAAACCTATAGAAAAATAATATATTTTGCTTCTATGATCAATAGTTTTGTTATAAGAGAAAATTCAGTATGTTTGTCATCTGAAATAAAAGTAGCTTATGTTAATTTTGAATATCTTTATTGCCATTTAAAAATGTTGCTTAAAATAAAAAACCTGGGAACAGTCTGATTTGAAAGGTAAACTTGAGAAGGATGTATCAATATTTTAAAGGAGATGGACTAGAGAAGGACATCATTTAGAGGCCAGGCAGTGGCACCCTTGGTTAAGCTCAGGGACCCAGGTTCAAGTCCTTGGTTCCCACTGCAGGGGGACAGCTTCACGAGTGGTTAAGAAGAGCTGCAGGTGTCTGTCTCTTTCCCTCTCTATCTTCTCCCTCTCAGTTTTTCTTTGTCTCAATAACAAATAAATAAAATACTTTTTTTTTTAAAAAAAGAGGACATCATTTAAAAATCTATAATATGTCAATAAAAGCCCCGTGCAAAATGAACATAGCCAATCATTAGCTGCCAAAATACTGGGGAGATTATGATATTGTCCTGACCATGAAAGGATGCTGGCACTTTGACTGGGGAGATTATGCATTTTATTTCTGCATTGCCTCATTGTTGCCTCTTCCACTTACCATCATAGCAATAAGGGCACAGATGTAACTTTGTTTCATGATAAACTGGAACACAGACACCATGGCGTGGACTTTAACACTTCTTTTACCCTCAAGGCTCCTTGCCTCTTCAAATTCAACTTTCTCCTCCTCTTCTTCCTCTTTCTTTTCTAGATGAAGACACAACTTAAATCATTATTTATGCAAATTGGTGACTTTCGTGTAGCTGCCCAAAGTGTTAAAAGTTCAGGTTTGGTTTTAGCACAGTCTTTTATTTAATAGTTCAGAGACTATTTACAAGCAATGAAGTTTTTAAAACTCACACTGAATCAATAGATTAGGATTTGTAAGTGTAACGGGAACCCAGCACTCAGAAAACACAGGAAGAAATTCCATTTGGCAAAGGTGGAGAAGGCTGCTTCTAAGATGACTACTAATGCCCACTTCCAGGTATCCATGCCTCTGGGTAGCCCTCTCCCCTCCCCTCGAGTGTGTGTGGGACCTTTGATGGACTGGGAACAAACAGCATTTGAGAAGAGTAAGAATGCCACTTTCCCAAGTTTAAGATCAAAAGACTGTGGTTTAGGCTGGGATAATTCTTTTCATTTTCTCCTTTATTTGTTTGAGCAAAGTTCGCACTGCATATTGTTGAAACTGTCCATTGAAGGGCTGCAGGTAATCAGAAACCATTATCTTAGACCAGCAGTTGTCAAGAGACTGACACTGTTGAATCACCACGAAAAATGGAATGGAAGCAGTGTCCTCAGGCAAGCCTTCCAATAAGCCCACAGCCCCTAGCGGCAGAGTGATTGCAACTTCCCATGAAATGCTGAGACAGAGAAATCCATCTAGTTCTCTACTCCTTAGCCTTAAAAGCCATGAAACTAAATTTTGTCTTCAAACAAATTTGGGGACTACCTAGTCATAAGTCCCTAGTACAAATATTGTTGAAAGGTATAGGAAAAAAACCCCTTCAAAACTAGCAAATCATGTTCCAGTGAGCTCACTGACTTAGTTTACTTTTTGTCATATTGAAGCAGGAAAAAGAAAGTCATATTGAAGTTGGGAAAATCAATTCAAAGTGGAAGAAAGAAAGCTCTGAGGAGCTGAGGTAACCTAGCAATGGGGAAGTACTGGCAGAGGTTAGAAAGAGGACTTCTCAACACCCTTCTACAATGGTCAGGAAAGTTATTAATTTTTGTTTGCCTTTTATTTTTAAAAACATACACTTCTTTATTTATACAGGATGACTGTGACTGAGCATTAGTACTACTAAGTACATGCGTTTCCAGGGGGGTGCCATCAGGGTGTATGAGTGAGAAATCCTAAGAACAGCGTGTCAGAAGAACCCTGAGCAAGCGGTGTAAGGAAAGAGCAAGATTGATGTAGCGACACTACAGATGAGACAGTTGTCAGCCATTCAGTAGAGGCAGGAGAGGGCATAGCAACTCTAGTCTTAGCTCCATACAACCACATCCCAGACGCCACTGTAGTTTCATGATCACTTTGCAGCTACCTACATGGACTTTTTTCCCCTCTTTTTTTTTTCCTTTTTCTCTCCTCCACTTCCCTCACCTCTTCCTCCTCTTCCCCTTCACTCTTCTCCCTTTTCCCCTTCACTCTTCTCCCTCTTCCCCTTCCTCCCCTCTTCTCCCCCCAATTTCCTCCTCTTCCCCCTCACCCCCTCTCTTCCCCCTCCTCTACCACTCATCTTCCTCCTCTTTCCCCACCTTTTCTTCCTCTTCCCCCTCCTATTCTCCATCTTCACCCTGTTTCTTCCCCTTATCCTCCCTCTTCCTTCTCTCCCCTTTTTCTTCCCCTTCCTCTTCCCCTCCTCTTCCCCCTCTCATGGACTTTTTGTTCTCCCTTAGTAAACTAAGCATGTATCAGTAGTTGGTGTGACCAGATGGATTGAATGTGGGGGCCTCTGGACTTCAAGCATGATATCCCTGTGTTCGCATATCAAGCTGTTTTCTGGACACCAAGCTGATATGATTAATTTTTATTTTTGGTTTTTCAAAGTTTGTTCCAATTATGCCATATAGTTATATAATGATAGGCCACATAGTTCATTTTTTTTCTTTTTTAATTTTTTTTTATTATCTTTATTTATTGGAGAGATTTTCAGAAATCGAGAGGGTAGGGGGAGATAGAGAGGGAGAGAGAAAGAGAGATACCTGCAGCCCTGTTTCACCACCCACAAAGCTTTCCCTCTGCAGGTATGGACTGGGGACTCAAATCTGGGTTCTTGTGTATTGTAACATATGCACTCAGCGAGGTAAACCACCACCTGGCCTCCAGACCACATATTTTGTATACAGTGATAGACCTAGCAGCAAGATGGGGCATAATACAGTCAGAATTCAAAAGAAGTGAGCTTCTCAATCAACCACAATGGAACATACCTCTACTAAAGAAGAGAAAAAAGATTCAAATTCAATGAAAAGAGCTGTCAATGTTAGGCACAAGAGGAAATTAGACCCTGGGTGTAATTACGTACACACAGAGCTGGCTCCTTACCTGAGCTGTCATCAGAAGGCTCCCAGCGGTACTGCGGGGTAGAATACAGGTCTGCCTTGGCGGGCCCATTCTCGATGGGGAGATTGGGATGGATGGTGTGATAGTCCACTGGATTACCATTCACCGTCACCAACAGGCCCTGGCAGGGAGCATGGGGCAAAAGCAGACCTGTGAAGCACTTGTGCTTTTCTTTTTTTTTTTTTTAAATTTATTTTATTTATTCCCTTTTGTTGCCCTTATTGTTTTATTGTTGTAGTTATTATTGTTGTTGTCGTTGTTGGATAGGACAGAGAGAAATGGAGAGAGGAGGGGAAGACAGAGAGGAGGAGAGAAAGACAGACACCTGCAGACCTGCTTCGCCGCCTGTGAAGCGACTCCCCTGCAGGTGGGGAGCCGGGGTTCGAACCGGGATCCTTATGCCGGTCCTTGTGCTTTGCGCCACCTGCACTTAACCCGCTGCGCTACAGCCCGACTCCCCACTTGTGCTTTTCATTAAGGCCAGAGCCTCCTTCCCTGTCTCTACACAGGTGCATCTCAACGTAAGGAGCTGATTTAACGAAGAGAGCAGTGTATCAGCAGTCCACTGGAGCAGGACGAATTGTTGTGCATAACATCTCCAGATCTGTTCACAGACTGAGTGAAGTAGAGTACAGATCTGACCTTGCTTGTCTCTGCAATGCACTCTGCTCTCTATACACAAAGGGCGAACTGTGCAAAAGGCATGCTAAGGCTTCCTGATTTGGTCTGATACCTCTGTAGTCTCAGGGATCTTGGCTGTCCTCCTCCCAGCTGTGTGGAAAGGCAGACAGTCCCCAGGCTGTGGGTAGGGACACTGGCCCTCCCAACCCTGCCCACATCCAGTGTGGTTCCTCTTAGAACTAATGCAACAGGTTCTGGCTTAGACGCAGAGTCCATGAAGAACCCCTGCCTAGTGCTGATGGCTCGCCAATTGCTTATTGTCACACTTTGCACTTCACACTCAGTTTCTTACCCCCCCATCTGACTTCATATTTCTGAGATATGCACACAAAGTACATAAGCACATTATTTATATACGCATGTGTGTCTCTACACACAAGACTTCATATTCAAGTCATATAAAAGGCATATCTGCAGAAGAAATACTTAAAAAAAAAACCTTTACAATTGTGGACTTTAAAAAAGATTTCTTTATTTAATAAGACAGAAAAAAAGAGAGAAAGAACTTCTCTGACCGTATGCTCTTCCAGGGGATCAAACTCAAGGCTTCAGGTTCAAAAAGCATGCAGTCTCCCACTGGGCCTCCTCCCCAGCAGCCACTGGGACTTTATGAAAGTTTAAATCTATTTTCTATATAGCGAGTTCGTGCAATATGAGCTAATATTTCAATAGCAATAAGCCAGATATAATCTCTGCAAAAGATTACCTAGAGATTCGTGGACATTTTAGAGAGATCATTAGACTATACTTAAAGGAGCTAATTCCATCTTGTCAATTTTACATCACTTAGGAGCATAAATAAATAATTCTAAAGATATACTAACATCAGATGGCTTGTATTCATCTTGGGTCATGGATAAAAGCTGCAAAAAGCAATGCAGGAGAGCATGTTAATATGTAAGCTGAAAGCATTGGTATGCTTATAAATACATACAGCAGAAGACATTACAGATATCCTTTCTCTTGAATTGCTTCACGCTAGTATATTAAGATCTCCATGCAAAATTTAAAGTGAGAGATAGTGGAACAGAATATTATGCCTTATTAGAAACATTTTCCAGCTTCTGGTATTAACTTTTACTTATACTCGCATAGTACACAATACTAAACAAATAAATGTGCTTTTTAAAGCATTTTGGTTTCAAAGAATGTTGGATTCTTTCCACACTCCTAGAATGTTCTGAGATATCAGATTTAGGCAAGTGTTTACTTTTCAAGAAGCAGGAGTTTCATAATAAGGAAAAATTCATTTGCTAGCTAGAAATCATAAAACTATACTTTTAATATAACTGTACATTTTACCTATATTGCTACCCAGGGGTTTGTGTTATCATAACAAAAGAGAAAATGCCAGCTGGGTAAAAGCAAGTTTTTAACAACGTTTATGAAAGCATTTCAAAGCTGTGGGTCTTTCTAAGACTTTAAGACTCCCCAGAGATTCATTACGCTTGCCATTGAAAAGTTTTGTGTTCTCCTCTGTTGACACCAGTTATTTTGCGAAGTGGGCAGAATGATGAAACACATAAAATGCAGCGAACGAGAAAAGGCTCTGGAAACCCTCATCCATCAGAGGGCGCTGTCTCCCCCTCAAGCTACCAGCCCTCCCTCCCCCCCTCAGTAGTTCATTCATTTTTCTGCTCTGTAGCAGCTATGCTCAGAATAAGACCATGACTCATCAAGAAATTCACCCGTCAACAACTATCTCAGACAACCTCCTACTGGAGTCTCTAATATGCTGAGGAGCACGTTCCCACCCAACAAATAAAAAGCCTTTGCTTTACAACACTGTAAATAAACTATTTTAATAAGTCAACGTAACCGGACTGAGTGAAGCTCTACTGGCCAATAAATGATGGAATGATTTAATGGATTCCCTGTGACTTGCATTTCCTTGTCAAGCCCTATGGTGGGCTCCGACAGTTTTAGATTTCTTTTAGTTGTCGAGTAATTACGGGGTGACTGGCTGTCTTGTAACTGAAAATAGGTTCTGTAATGTATTTCAACACTGAGACTGCTAGAGCCTGGTGTGATTGTTTGACAAATTTTGTGGTTTTATTTACATATGAAACTACTCAAAATTTAGTTGTTATTCTCTTTATTTATTGGGTAGAAACAGCCAGAAATCGAGAGGGGAGGGAGTGATAGACAGGGAGAGAGACACTTGCAACACTGCTTCACCACTCAAAGCTTTCCCCCTGCAGGTGGGGAGCGGAAGGAGGGCTCAAACCCAGGTCCTTGAGCATTGCAACATGTGTGCTCAACCAGGTGCACTACCTCCTGGCCCCATGAAACTATTCAAAATTAAGAACTTTTTTTTTTTTGTATTAAGAACCTTCTGTGGAAAATATTGAATAAAAGAGTCCCCTAGAAGGTCTGATCGAGTTTATGATTTTTTCTTTGAAGACATTGGGTTACCCTCTCTGGTATACTAAGCCTTCAAAACCTAGCCATCTCTAGAAACTAGGAACAACCTCACTGGTGGATGGCATTCTGTGGGTCACATTCAGCAATATCACACAAAAATAGCAACAGAAGTTAAGAAGTGGGAAATGCTTCCCTGGACTCCTTACTTTTCTCTCATCTGTTGGATAGTGGGTGGCATACCACAAGCTCCGCCTCCTCTCAGCAGTGATTTGGATGGGGCTACAGGCCAGCACTCTGTCCTCTTCCTTGGTGCCCTCATCTTGCACCTGAGACAGAGAATAACCCACAGGACCGGCTCTGTTTCCCAGAGACACTCGCTCAATAGCCTAGATGACCAAGGAAAAGCTTTTCATCTTTGCCTCAACATGGTTCTTTAAGTTAATATACAACATATGATCTTTCATCTAGACACTTAAAAAAAAAAGCCAGGGAAATGACAAATGCATTTCTCTATAAATGCTTCTTGGTTTCTACTAAATCTTATAAGTTATAGGAAGATGATCTAATATTAATGTCCATGATATTTTAGTGTGCATTCTAAATTTCTCTGGGAAAAAGCTGTTCAATTGCTCTTAAAAGTTTTTTTTTAAAGTGTACTGGGTTCTTAGGGCTATAACACAGTCTCCTACACATTGCCTCTCTGCCTCAGAAATTATGGAGAGGAATCAGAGCACCTGGGAAGCTTATTAACTAGAAGGCTTTACAGTAATCACCATCACTTGGAAGACACTCTCAGGATATATACTTCATTTCTCTCGTACATGACATTATTTATTTAGATACAAAGTCATTTCACTTCATGTGTTTGTGGAGGAAAGAGATAACCTAAAAGAACTTAGGAAAACATTGGAAAAATTCTAAGAAAAAAGTCATTTGTATTCCTTATGATCCCATAAAGTCATTGGAGGGTCTAAGGGCGGGGGGCGGGGATGATGTTTTAAGTAAACCTGAGGGTAAGTATCCTCTGTGGCTTGTTGGCCTGTGTTTGAAAAACATACTTCATTGCAGGAAGGGAAATAGCATAGAGTCCCCATCTGCAGGTGGTCCTTCTTCCAGGAGTAGACAGAGGCACATATGTCACCCCATTTCACCACTGTCTGATCTGGGCCTATCTTCTCTATTTACCTGGAACTGTTTTTTCTCTTGTTGAAAGTACAGCTTTTTAATTTTTAAATTATCTTTATTAACTTATTGGATAGAGACAGGCAAAAGTCAAGAGGGAAGGGGGTGATTGAGAAGGAGAGGGACAGAGAGACACCTGCAACACTGCTTTTTACCACTTGGAAAGCTTTTCTTTGCAGGTGCGGTCTGGGGGGCTCGAACCCAGGTCCTTTAGCATTGTAACATGTGCACTCCACCAGGTGCACCACCAGGTATAGTCTGTATCACTAATAGTCTCATCTTACTGTGTCAACATTCTGCTCTCACCTCTCCAGTTAGTATTTGAAATGACAGGGTTTCAGAATACTTATAGATTATCTGAATGGATGAAAGAATGAATGGTTGTGTAGATATAGTCTGTGGGTGTGAAGACATAGAAGGGGAAGTAGTCCCTAAGCTAGAAGTGAAATGGGAAGAGGTTTGACTAGATCACAGAGACTTCAGCATCAACTGGATCACTGAAACTGACTCCCAACATGTGACAACTCCTCTGTAGAGAGGTGAATGAAAGAAAGGTGTGATCACCTAGGCCTATACCATAGGCTCCATGATGTACCAATAAGCTACTGATAGCTGAGTGTACAGTCATGAAGAAGAGGTAGTAAAAGAAGACTCAAAAGTTTTTATCTCTGAAAAGAGGGAGACAAACTCACACAGCAACTCTGAGTCCTACCCAAATCCTTGCTGCTGGTAGCTGCTGGTAGCTGCACAGGGAATAGGTCAGTTGGACCTGAAGACTGTCTTGATCCTAGAGTAGCAGGGTTTCAGGAGACTGCTAGCTTATCTCTTTAGTGTCCTCAGAAGACTGAGGTCTGAGAAGGTTTAGGGAATTCTAGGGGCTGTGATAACAGATGCTTAGTCACTAAAACCCTTGGTTTGCTGTCAAACATAGATTTGAAATTGATTTCTAGTGTTTACTGAATGTTTATCTCTTTGACTTCACTTCCTGGTTTCCAAGATGAATCCCTTACCTGTTGTTGAGAATAGTCAGTTTCAGTTGAGAAATGGTTAAAGTGTGTGAACAGCCTAGTCCATGGTAAAAAAAAAAAAAAAGACTCCTTCATTCTTACCACTTCCTACTCTTGACAGCACATTAAGATATTATCAAAAGGCAGTTTTGTTCCAATAGTATTTGTATTCACTTATTACTCTTTGCAGAATGAAAGTACTACAACCAAGGCACCATTGTTCTTTTGGAATATAGTCTTGGTTAGGAATGAACCATTTCACCTGGAGTTTCTAGGCTACTTTGCAGATAAGATTATGAAAACTTTTTTATCCTTACAATGGGTTCCTGCAGCCAGATGCGGATCAGAGTTGCTAGAGTATAGTACATCACCAGCAAGAGGATGGGGTTGGCATGATGATACCATGACAGGTCTGGGTTTGCTATGATCTTCCAAGTGCTGGAACAGTCTGTTTGAATTACTGATTTAATCCCAAATAACCTGTTGAAAAATCAAGGACCAACATTAAAGATACAATGTGCATATATACCATGTAGGGAAGAAAAAATCTTGTTTATCATATTAATGAGATGTTTTTAGGTTAATTATTTCTGCTCTGGATGTTATTATTATTATTATTATTATTAAGGAATTTATTAATTTATTCATGAGAAAGAAGGAGAGAAAACCAGACATCACTCTGGTACATGTGCTGCCTGGGATTGACCTCAGGACCTCATGGTTGAGAATCCAATGCTTTATCCACTGCACTACCTCCTGGACCACAATATTATTATTATTATTAAAATATTTATTTTATTTATTTATTCCCTTTTGTTGCCCTTGTTGTTTTATTGTTGTAGTTATTATTGTTGTTGTTGTTGTTGGATAGGACAGAGAGAAATGGAGAGAGGAGGGGAAGACAGAGAGGAGGAGAGAAAGATAGACACCTGCAGACCTGCTTCACCGCCTGTGAAGCTACTCCCCTGCAGGTGGGGAGCCGGGGTTCGAACCGGGATCCTTATGCCGGTCCTTGTGCTTTGCGCCACCTGCGCTTAACCCGCTGCGCTACCGCCCGACTCCCTATTATTATTATTTTTTTACTCTTGTGCACATACATTTAAAAATGTCATATATGGGAGTCGGGCGGTAGCGCAGCGGGTTAAGCACAGGTGGTGCAAAGTGCAAGGACCAGCATGAGGATCCTGGCTGGAGCCCCCAGCTCCCCCTCTGCAGGTGGTGAAGCAGGTCTGCAGGTGTCTATCTTTCTCTCCCCCTCTCTGTCTTCCCCTCCTCTCTCCATTTCTCTTTGTCCTATCCAACAATGACAACATCAACAACAACAATAATAACTATAACAATAAAACAACAAGGGCAACAAAAGAAAATAAATATTTAAAAAATGACATATATGTATTAATGTATAAACATGTATACTGTAGACACATCCTTAAATCATATGCAAGCATGCTTGTGTATATACAATTAATACCAGATGCATTAGTTCAAAAATATAGCTAATACTAAATGTTTGCCCACACATTAGAAATTTGTGCTTTCATTGTCAATCAGACCTTTTAAATCCTGCATTATTAAAATGCGGTAACATGTCACTAAGTCCAGCTTAATGAGCACAAATTTGTTTTTTGGCAGGAATTAGCATTAGCTACTCAGTTAGTGTAGACACTACTGGGAAAATATTGAAATTGGATACAGTTCTAAGATTCAACCATATAAGCCCACTACTATATGCTAGAGCGTTTGCAAGATATATTTCTTTCAAGTACTATGTAAGGGTAATTTAATGTCTTTATAAGCTTCATAATTGGTTGTTTACTTTAAAATATAACTTTATAAGGCTTATTAAATTTGAATGGCTTGTTTTTACATTGATATTTACTATGTAATGATCAAATATCTGAGGTTATAATAGGAAATTATGTAAATATAACTCATTTAGAAATTCATTTTCTTAAGTAACGATTTTATTAAGTAAATCTCTGTTTCACATGCCAACTCTCATATCTTTCTATGCTTTTAGGTTAATTATGGTTGAGAATCCAATGCTTTATCCACTGCACTACCTCCCGGACCACAATATTATTATTATTTTTTTACTCTTGTGCACATACATTTAAAAATGTCATATATGGGAGTCGGGTGGTAGCGCAGCGGGTTAAGAGCTTGTATCTTTTACATGTGAATCTTCTTTAACTGTTACATGACATGTTGACTCGGTTATAACACTGTCCATGTCTTTCATTCACAAAACTTTCCAGTTATTGGTGTCTCTTATCGTAAAGCAAGTGCAATAGTAGTGAATTTTAAAGTAAGGTAAATAGAAACTAAACTTTATTCAATTAAAATATAATTTTAATATGCATTAGTTTTAAAAACTTAAAAGAAACTTTACTAGGGGTTTAATGAGTCACATTACAGTTATTGGTACATAGCTACAAATTTCCATCTCCTTATGATAAGTATCTAAAGAATATTCTTTACCCTCAAGGTAGACCCTTTCCACCATGATGCCATGATGCCCAGGGCCTCCAAGCTGTCCCCACCCAGACTTCACCCTTCAACTCTTTCTACAGAGTCGTCCTACCTTTTCTTCCCCCGATTCCTTTGCTTTGGTGCAATACACCAGACTCAATACAGTTTTGCTTTGTGTTTTTTCCTTTCTGTCCTTGTTTCTTAAGGTCCACCTATGAGTGAGATTAGCTGGTATTCATCCTTCTCATTTTGGCTTACTACATCTGCTTATGTTTTAATATTTAAAGTTTATAAAATATAAAATAAACTATTTATAATAGAACTTAATTTTTATTTCCTCCCAATGGAAATTAAAACACTTATCAAAAGATAGTGCTCACAGTGGTACAATTCACAATAGTCAAAAATTGGAAGTAACCCAGTTGTCCAAGGACAGATGAGTGGCTAAAAACAGTGTGGTCTAAATACACAACAAAATACTACTAAGCTCTAAGCTTGTAAAAATGATGGAAGTCATCCCCTTTGCTTCACATTGGTTGGAAAAGATTAAAAAATGAGACTGGTAGTTTCTATCTCTGCTGCTGCATAAAAATGGAGATGCATTAAGTGCACAGAACTAAAAGCATTTAGACTTAGCTAAGTCTCTGGGTGAAGCTAACTTTCTGCCACCAAATCTCTCTTTTTGCCTCACACTGGGTACCCAAACTAAAATGATTTCATCAAATACCAGTTTACCTATCATGTCACATCAGAAAGTTCGTCCAGGTTTTTGCAGTTGTTTGTAAACTGAAGTCTACACCTCATCAGACTGTGTGTCTTCCTTTATGCAAACACTAAATCCAAAGAAGAGGATATCCAGAAATCACCCCCATTCACTGTTGCAGCAAAATCAATAAAATACCTAGGAATAAAGCTGACCAAAGAGTGAAAGACTTGTGTACTGAAAACTGTGAGTCACTATTCAAGGAAATAGAAAATGATACCAAGAAATGGAAAGACATCCCACGCTCATGGATTGGAAGAATTAATATCATCAAAATGAATGTTCTCCCCAGAGTCATATACAAATTTAATGCAATACCCATCAAAGTTCCACCAAGCTTCTTTAAGAGAATAGAACAAAAACTACAATCACTTATCTGGAACCAGAAAACACCTAGAATCGCCAAAACAATCTTGAGGAAAAGAAACAGAAATGAAGGCATCATACTCCCAGATCTCAGACTATATTATAAGGCCATCATCATCAAAACAGCTTGGTACTGGAACAAAAATAGGCACACAGACCAGTGGAACAGAATTGAAAGCCCAGAACTAAACCCCCACACCTATGGACATCTAATCTTTGGGGTCCAAAGTATTAAATGGAGGAAGGAAGCTCTCTTCGATAAATGGTGCTGGGAAAACAGGGTTTAAACATGCAGAAGAATGAAACTGAACCACTTTATCTTACCAGAAACAAAAATCAACTCCAAATGGATCAAGGACCTGGATGTTAGACCAGAAAGTATCAAATACTAAGAGGAAAACATTGGTGGAACACTTTCCCACCTAAACCTCAAGGACATCTTTGATGATACAAACCCAATTGCAAGGAAGACTAAAGCAGAAACAAACCAATGGGACTAAATCAAATTGAAAAGTTTCTGCACAGCCAAAGAAACTACCACACAAACAAAGAGACCCCTCACAGAATAGGAAAAGATCTTCACATGCCATACATCAGACAAGAGACTAATAACCAAAATATACAAAGAGCTCAGCAAATGTAGCAACAAAAAAGCAAATGACCCCATCCAAAAATGGGCTAAGGATATGAACAGAATGTTCACTACAGAAGAGATCCAAAAGGCTAAAAAACACATGAAAAATTGCTCCAGGTCTCTGATTGTCAGAGAAATGCAAATAAAGACAACACTGAGATACCACCTCACCCCTGTGAGAATGACATACATCAAAAAGGACAGCAGCAACAAATGCTGGAGAGGCTGTGGGGAACCCTTCTGCACTGCTGGTGGGAATGTAAATTGGTCCAACTTCTGTGGAGAGCTGTCTGGAGAACTCTCACAAGGCTAGTCATGTTCCTTCCATATGACCCAGTAATTCCTCTCCTGGGGATATACCCCAAGGACTCCATCACACCCAACCAAAAAGATATGTGTACACCTATGTTCATAGCAGCACAATTCATAATAGCTAAAACCTGGAAGCAACCCAGGTGCCCAACAACAGATGAGTGGTTGAGAAAGCTGTGGTATATATACACAATGGAATACTACACAGCTATTAAGAACAATGAACCCACCTTCTCTGACCCATCTTGGATGGAGCTAGAAGGAATTATGATAAGTGAGCTAAGTCAGAAAGATAAAGACGAGCATGGGATGATTCCACTCAGAAACAGAAATTGAGAAAGAAGAACAGAATGGAAAACTCAAAGCAGGATTTGACTGAATTTGGAGTAGGGCACCAAAGTAAAAACCCTAGGTTGAGGGTGAGGGTGGATGTTTGGCTTTACGGGGTGGGGAGGGGGGGAGAATGGAATGGACACAGTCTTGGTGGTGGGAATGGTGCTTATGTACACTCGTATTAATTTGTAGTCACATAAGTCACTATTCAATTAATATGAGAGGGGAAAAATTGAAAAAAAAAAAGACTGTGTTTCATCAAAATATCACTCCACTTGCTGGTGGTAACATGACTCTTACAAATCAATTCTGTGCATTTTTACATGAAGGCTGGAGAATCAGTACTGGGCATCACACTACAAGTGTCCAGACTTGCAAACATTGGTTGATGTAGTAATGTCGCAGATTGCAGAAAGAATTTATTGTTTAAAAGAATTATGAAATGTGTTTTATTTACTTTATATATTGTAAAAAAAATATTTACTATATGAGGAAGTGAGAACATTAGAGTCCTGCTTGGCTCTGGTCTAAATGAGGCTGGGGATTGAACCTGCAATTTCGGGGACCTCAGATGTGCAAGTTGCTGCCTTAGTAGGTCAAGCTACTTCCTGAGTCTAAGATGTACAAACATTACAACATTGACCCAGGTGAGCTGGTCTCTCCTACACTATAGGAAGTCTGTCTCTATCTAAAAAAAAAAAAAGTATTTATGGGATAGATGGGATAGACAGGGAGAGAGAGAGATAGAGTGGAAAACTCTCTCCAGCATATGCAATGCCTAGGATTGAACTTGGGGCCCCAAGCTTGAGAGTCTAATGTTTTAGCCACTATGCCACCTCCTCAGCCCAGCTACTAGATTAAAAGGCCTTCACTTGAGCTCATAAGAAACTTGAAACAAGTCAGAAGCTAGAAGTCCTAATGGAAAGGGCAGGAACCCAGAAAGGAATTTAAATCCTATCCATACTATTAGCTCTATGGCCATAATATGCAAGGGGATCTTTCTGAGTCTCAGTTTCTTCATTTGAAAAATGCAGTTAGTGAAAAGGTACTTGCAGCAATCTTTTTTGGGTTACAAATAGTAGACATAAAACTTCTGAGATACTTCTCATGCCAGGTCTGACTAAGACTTCTGGAAACAGAGTTTGGATCTATCTTATGTAAAATATTTTAAGACTATAAGCTAGATGAAGAAATCTCTTTGTAAATTAGACATAAGCACAGCTGTAGCTCAGATTAGAATGATAACAACATCATCCTGAGCAGCAGTGTGCGCAGCCAGTACCTGAATTTGGTATTGCTGATGAAGACTAAATGGAGATCAGTCTCTTGATTACACATTCAGGTCTCCATCTGATTATTCATATGTTCTCTCTTCTCTCACACAGAATATATTCTTTCCCTTTTTAGGAAGAAACTTTTTTCAAAATCGTGCGCATTTATATGACCCCATATAGCTGGATTCACAAGCAAATGCTTGGTTCTCTTATAATTCAGGCAAAATGTCATTAAAGTTCCTCAAAATTGGAGCCAATATGCTTCAGCAAAGAAGCATTATAATTGAAGCAAAACCCGCCACTAGAAGACAAGGGAACTACACCCCAGAAAGCAGGTTGTAGTTATTATCAAGTTCTGCTAAGGAGGATGTAGGAACACTTCCTGTCCAGGTAGCAGGAAGTGTGCTGGCAGCAACACTGAGCTCTTCTCACTGAAAAGACTCACTGCTCTCCCGTTATGTGCATCTCATACAATAGCCAGATCCCACTCATTTATGAGTGTCAGTTTAATATATTTAATATCCATATTCCTCAGCTCACTACAATTCATATTATCCTGTGCTGTGCTAATTTAAGTCTGTATTCTATGACTTGAAAGTAGGTTGTAAATGCTTGAAAAGCCACCTTTTCTTAGTGACTTCTAGAACACTTATGATATTTTGATAAATACATTTTGCACTCAGAATTATTAAAGAGTGGTAATCAGTAATCTGGCATACACTTTTTCAATGATCAATCACAAGTATTCAACAGTTAACCATTTTATTTTATTCATATACCCAATGCTGTAGGCATAAATATTTCATATATGTTCAAGGACTAGGTATAACCGTCCTGGAGCTGACTACATCTTTGGTCTTCATGTGACACATTAAACATCTACTCTCTTCCCTGATCCAGCTTTCTGGTCCTTTTTCCAGCCATGACATCATCTCCCCAGACAATAACTTGGGTACACCTGCATATCAGATGTCAGGCTCAGAAAAAAACAACAAACAAACAAACAAAACACTAGTATAGTCATGGGCCCTTTGGAATATAACTAAAATAGGCTTACTAAATATCTACAAAACAGAGATCCCTCCCAACTCTTCACATGAACTATTCCAGCCTTTAAGTTCATGATTAATCAACAATTTATTTGACTTTATATGTTAACTCTTTTTTCAGCCATCAGGTTCCAGATGCTACCATGATGCCAACCAGACTTCCCTGGACAGATAACCCACCAATGTGTCCTGGAGCTCTGCTTCCCCAGAGACCCACCCCACTAGGGAAAGAGAGAAACAGGCTGGGAGTATGGATCAACTTGTTAATGCTCATGTTCAGCAGGGAAGCAATTATGGAAGCCAGACCTTCCACCTTCTGCATCCCACTATGACCTGGGTCCATACTCCCAGAGGGTTAAAGAAAAGGAAAGCTATCAGGGGAGGGGATGGGACATGGAGTTCTGGTGGTGGGAATTGTGTGGAGTTGTTCCCCTCTTATCCTATGGTTTTGTCAGTGTTTCCTTTTTATAGATAAAAATTTAAAAAATATACATCTCATAACCCCAAACTCCAAAGACAAGTGATCTCATGTAGACTGCTCAGTGCTCCTGTGGGTGATTTCTTTTCCTTCTCTCTCCATCAGTGCACTTCTGATGTCACTTTCACACTTTTTCTCCCAGTCACAAGTTTCACACATGAAAGTCTCACAAATGATATTAATGAGAGGTGGAAAAGAAGTGAATCCCATTTCATGAAATTTTCACTTCTAGATGAAGTTTCTAAGTGGAGTCGCTTTTCTTTGGCCATTAGTTATTGTTATCATCATTGCCTCCTTCTCTTCCCCCTCTGCCTCCTGTCACCTAGGTTATTTCCGGGGCTCCACAACAGCATGGTTCCACTTTTCCCTGCAGATTCTTATTTCTTTTCTCTTTCTTTTAATATAGAGAACAGAGAATGAAAGACACATAGGGGGAGGGAAAGGGAGAGGGAGAGGGAGAGGGAGAGAGGGAGGGAGTTGGAGGGAGGAAGGGAGGGAGGGAGGGAGGGAGGGAGAGAGAGAGAGAGAGAGAGAGAGAGAGAGAGAGAGGATAGCACTTCTCCATCACTTGTAACTTAAAAAAATACTCATCTTTATTTATTGGATAGAGACAGAAATCAAGAAGGAAGGGAGAGATAGAGAGAGAAAGAGACTGAGAAATACCTACAGCCCTGCACCACTCACAAAGCTTTCCCACTGCATGTGGGGGCCAAGGGTTTGAACCCAGGTCCTTATGCACTGTAGCACGTGTGCTCAACCTGGTGTGCTGACACCTAGTCCCAATCACCCGTGAAGCTTCCCCTATGCAGGTTCTACTATGACTTGTGCTGGAGTTCTAACCCGATTTCTTAGGCATGCCAAAGTGTTCACACCCTCAGGTGAGCAGGTCACTGACACCCCAGGGACTCTTCTTGCCCTACACATTCAGGTCAAGGATGTCTTCTGTCTTCATTTTGAAGTCTAAGGACTCTGCCTAATGAAATGTGTTCTTTAGTAGAAGAATTCATTATTTTACACTACCCTTAGACTAAAGACTCCTTGTAAACATATTCTGGCTAACATTCCCTTCTAATCAGTTTCCCTGCAGAACTTATCACCTGTCTGTGTAGTAGGAAGTTGATACTGAGGGAAATGACTCAGACAATGGACTTGAGAGTCAGATCCTGGCTGGCTGGCTATTTGTCTTCCTTCCTTCCTTCCTTCCTTCCTTCCTTCCTTTCTTTCTTTCTTTCTTTCTCTTTTTCTTTCTTTCTGCTCTTGGATTTCTGTTCTTATGATGTGAGTTGGGTAAGTCACTCAATTTATTTACATGGTGATACTTTTTCTCTCATTTTTCATTTTTTTAAAATGGAGGTGTCATTTAAAACTCACCTTACAGAGTAAATAATAGAGCTGGAATGAATGGATTAACCATTGACCTGAGGATGGTTTCATTTTTAACCATAACTGTTAAACTCTCTTCTCTGCCACACCCCATAAAATAAGTGCTTGATTTTTCTTCTTTGTAAAGTCACACAGTCTTCTTAGGAGAACTGAACCTAGTGACTGAATCATCGGATATGTCAGGCCATTTATATCTTCAACCTGCTTTACCACTTCACTGATACAAGGTAGGAATTATTCACAAACATGCAAGAGGAGGAAGCTAAAACATTTTGAGCTGAAACAACTGACAGTCCCCCTCACAAGGAAGCCAGGCCAAATGATGATTTAAGTTCTAGGATGATTTAAGTCCAGGATGATTTAAGTCCTAGGTCTTTCCTTCTCCTTTTGCCATGTTTTTGGTAAAGGTCAAGTACCTGAAATATTCACACAAGAAAGATGGTCCCTGTTTATTTAAGGAAGAAGCACGAGTTTTCTTTTCTCACATCTACTTCCATATCTCTTTAATAAGTGTGTTACCATAGGCTCTGCTAGGCTGAAAGCTATACAAATTACCTTGATATTTTTGGTAAGGAGGTGGAAAACACAGGAAGAGAAATAGACACTCCAAATTTAGAATATTGAGCAAGAAGCTGTAGAGTGCATACTGTCAAATATAAAACAGATCTTTCTATAAAGACAGAGAAACTTTCCAGATATTTGCCCTATATTTTCGCAGCATTCTTTAGACCATCATTCCATTAACCAATGTAGAGTGTCACACTGGCAGTGTGCCTGGACAGAAATCTAACTATGAAGGGCAACTCTGACCAAGCTGAATTAAACATTCAACTTGAATGTCTACTGCTCTAGTAATTCTCACTAAAAGGAAATTTTGACTAGCAGTATTTCCTAACAATCGCTCTACTGCAAAGATTCAGTGTCAGGCCTCCCACTCATTTCCTTCAGTAGTATGAGGAGTGTCGCTGGATATAATGGAAATAAATCAATAAAAGTAAGTAAATGCTACTTATTATTCAATTTTCTTCCTATTATAATGTAAAGGAAAACTGGATTTGTAAATATTTTGTGAGACTCTTGCAGTTATAGGATTATATTAATACATTCCTACAAACTGGAATAATAATAATAATAATAAAACCTTTCACCCAGATATAGTTACTCTGAAATCATTTCCTTCATCTCCAACTTCCAAGACCTGAGTCATATGAACTTTCATTCTTCTGATGGATTGTTACAAGAATTTAGACCTTAATTGTGTATCATTAAGCTCCCCACCCCTCTTTTCACTGCTAGGATTTGGTGCATGGTGAATTCACCACTTCCTGTGGCCATTTTTTTCCTTCCTTTTTGGACAGAGACAGAAAGACTTTCCGAGGGAAAAGGGAAATGGAGAGGGAGAGAGAAAGAGACACATCAGTAGCACTATTTCACTACTTGTGAAGCTCCCACTCCCTGCAGGTGGGGACAGGGGTCTTGAACCCGGGTCCCTATACATGACAATTTATGCTCTGCACCTGGTGCGCCACTCCTCAGCCCCCACCCCAAGTGTCTTTCTTATCATCAAACAATGTAAGCCTAATAATGACTCACTTATTTTAGGATTTGGAGATCTACATGGATGCATAAGTATGCCTGCTCTGAAAAAGAGCACTCACGAACTTCTACCTGTGTACTCCGATCTCTAGCCAATACACTTCCTCCTTTTTTAAAGCTCAGATATGACTTGTTCAAGGTCAGTTACTATCTTGAAGAAAAAAAGAACTAGACCCAGATATAAGAGCTCCTGAACACCACGGTCAACGCAGTACTAACTTTCCTTTTTATTGTTAATGATTAGACTGAGTTAATGAGGTATATGAGATCTGTTGGGAGAAAAGAACTTTCCTAGTTTGCTACTGGCAATGTAAAGCGGTCCACTCCTATGGGGAACACTGGAGCTTCATGAGAACTCTAGGAATGGACCTAGCAATCCCTCTCCCAGCAATCCTTCTCCTAGGGATTTACCCAGCGAAAGCAAAAGCACTTATTTAAAAAGACCTATGCTTACCAGTGTTTTGTATGCTTTACATTAGGTTGTTCTAGCTCTCCCCCTGCCAAGAAATGCTAGTTTCGCGGGCCTCTTGGCCCCGCCCCAAGGAACCCAGAGAGGGTTCCAGAGTTCCAGAGTTGGAGAGTTGGAGAGTTCCAGAGTTAGAGAGTGCTTGGCGCCGCGGGGCAAAGAGGCAGCAGAGTTCTGTTTGGTGATTAGTTTGTCTTAGTTTATGAATCGTTGTTCCTGAATAAAGAAATACAGCTTCCCTGCCCAGCCGTATGTCTCTGGTCGTCTCTGTTACCCTCCCGTGAAGCTAGCCCGGCCAGCTAGAGCCTCCAAATTATAACAACACCAGTGTTTACAGCAGCATTGTTTGTAGCAGCCCAAATTTGGAAGCAACCCACTTGCCCAAGTACAGACAAGAGGCTTAGAATGCTGCGGTAAGGGCGGTAGCATAGTGGGTTAAGCGCACTTGGCACAAAGCGCAAGGACTGGCAGAAGGATCCCGGTTCGAGCCCCTGGCTCCCCACCTGCAGGGGAGTCGCTTCACAGGCAATGAAGCAGGTCTGCAGGTGTCTGACTTTCTCTCCCCCTCTGTCTTCTCCTCTCCTCTCCATTTCTCTCTGTCCTATCCAACAACGACAACAACAATAATAACTACAACAATAAGGCAACAAATGAGAATAAATAAATATTACAAAAAGCAGAATGTCAGTTCTGGTTTTTTTATATTTATTTTATTTATTTATTCCCTTTTGTTGCCCTTGTTGTTTTATTGTTGTAGTTATTATTGCTGTTGTTGTTGGATAGGACAGAGAGAAATGGAGAGAGGGAGGGGAAGACAGAGAGGAGGAGAGAAAGATAGACACCTGCAGACCTGCTTCACCGCCTGTGAAGCGACTCCCCTGCAGGTGGGGAGCCAGGGGCTCGAACCGGGATCCTTATGCCGGTCCTTGTGCTTTGCGCCACCTGCGCTTAGCCTGCTGCACTACAGCCCGACTCCCTTTTTTGCTTTTTTTTTAAGAATGCTGTAGTATGGGGGCCTGAAGCAGGTCTGCAGGTGTCTATCTTTCTCTCTCCCTCTATCTTTCCCTCCTCTCTCCATTTCTCTCTGCCCTATCCAACAATAATGGCGACAACAAGGGCAACAAAAAAATGGGGGCAAAGAATGCTAGGGTACATATACACAACGGACTGCTGTGCAGCTGTCAAAACTAATGAGGTCATCTGCTCTGCAATAATGTGGCCAGAACTCGAAGGCATCTTGTTGAATGAGACAAGTCAGAAAGAGAAACTTGGAATAGGTGTGGCATGTTACACCAAAACAAAGAACTCTGGGGAAGAAGGGAAAGAGATAGGACAAAGTGTCGTTGGATCCTCATGTGTGTCCCAGACACCAATCAATGGGGAGCTGAGAGGCTATGCCTGGGTGTTAAAGACTAGAGTGTGGATCATTACCCCTCAATATAATAAAAAATAAATAAATAAATAAAGAGAGATATTTTGTAAAACAAATAAACATATAAAGCAATACCACAAATCAGAACATATTATTGCTTCTTGCTACCTAAAATTCTTGATACTTCTACTAGTACTATAAAATATAACTTGGGCTGGGGTAGATAGCATAATGGCTATACAAAAAGGCTTTCATGCCAGAGGCTCTGAAATCCTAGGTTCAATCCTCCACACCACCATCAACCAGAGCTGATCAGTACCCTGGTAAAAATAAATAAATAAAACTTGGTTTGTGCCAGAACCCCAATTAATTTTTTTAATAAGTACCAAGTGCTAACTGATTGTGCAGCAGAACTACTATTTATTATTATTCTTTTTATAATACTGCATTGCTGTTGCTGGCCAGCAAGTGTAAATAATTGTCTTTAAGATGGAGGAGACTTACAATTCCTCTTAAGGGGATTCAGGTCTCTTCAGGGGGCGGCTCTGTTTGGCACAGGTTAGGAGAATCTGGGTAAGGAAGTAGGGGAGGCGCAATGTTGTATAGTACTGGGATATAAATAAATAAAATCTATACCTTTAATCTCACAATAAAACAAACAAACAAACAAACAAAAAACCAGAAGAGGTGATTGAGAACACTAATTGTTGGCTTGTAGACACTGTGATTTCAACAAAACTCGACCTGACCGACTGCCCTATTGCTGTTTGCACGTGTCTGCTCACACGCTGAAAACATAAAGGCTAGTTTCTTGCATTGGAAAAAGAGTATTTTGCAAGCAAACATCTTTATGAGTCAAGCAGAACTGAGTGAAATGAGGGTGAGGTATAGCCTTGATTTGGAAAGTAATAGGATACTGGAGTCATTGTCTTTTGTGGACTTGATTTCAGTGGTCTTCACTGATATTTTTTAAAAAAAATTTCCAAACTTTAGAATATAGAGAGCCTGCAAACTCAGTGATCTTTAAGGATAGCTGCCCCATGAGGAGGTCAAGAGTCCCTTTGTCAATGGGAACTCCCCTTGCCTTGCTGTGATCTCCCACTGCCACCATTCTGACATATTTCCCTGCAGCATATCAACAACCTTCAGCTAGTGGGATATAGCTGCTGGCATGGGCATTGAGGGAGAACTATCCTTTTGAATCTTGAAGTGGCAAATAAATTTGAGAACTGTGCACTGATAGACAGTGTCTGAATCTCTTTCCAATATGAAATTCTATGACACAATCCATCTAAGAAAAGTTGAAGGGCCCAGGTGATGGCACACTTGGTGAAGCGCACATGCTACTTACCATGCACAAGAACCTGGGTTTGAGGTCCCGCTTCCCACTACAAGAAGGAAGCATTAGGATCAGTGAAATAGTGCGGTATGTGCCTCTCTCCTGTTCTATCTCGCTCTCCCTTCTCAATTTCTCTCTGTCCTATCAAATAAAGGGAAAAGAAAAACAAATGGCCATCAGGAGTAGTAGATTCTTTGTGTAGATACCCGGCCCAAGTGACAACCCTGGTGGCAAAATAAAAAGGAGAAGGAGAAAGAGAAGAAGAAGAAGAAGAAGAAGAAGAAGAAGAAGAAGAAGAAGAAGAAGAAGAAGAGGAGGAGGAGGAGGAGGAGGAGGAGGAGGAGGAGGAGGAGGAGGAGGAGGAGGAGGAGGAAAGAAGAAGAAGAGGAGGAGGAGGAAGAAGAAGAGGAAGAGGAGGAGAAGGAGGAAAGAAGAAAAAGAGGAGAAGGAGGAGAATGAGGAGGAGAAGGAGGAAAGAAGAAAAAGAGGAGGAAGAGAAGGAGGAGGAGGAGAAAGAAGAAGAAGGAGAAGAAGAAGGAGAAGAAGAGGGAGAGGGAGAGGGAGAGGGAGAAGAAGAAGAAGGAGGAGGAGGAGGAGGAGGAGGAAGGAAAGTTTAAGTTTAGCTGATGGTAGGGTAAAAATCCAATAGTTTAAAGGAACAGCAACAACAACAACAATAACAAAATCAAGCACCCATTATAAAAATGTGAAGGACTTAGATGTCCACATAAAGTACTAGTGTTTCCAGCATTTTAAAGATATTATCTTCATTATTGGCTTGAATAAGATCAAATCATCTTTCAGCTCTCTTAATAGCTCTCAGCTTCCTTCGGTTTCATAGGCACTTCACTGCTATGGACTGTCATATGGGAGCGAGGGATGGGGGGTCGGAAGAAGGGGTGCAGGACACCGCAGTACCAAAGCCAACTTGCGTGCAGCAGAGCTGGCTCAAGCGTGGTGGCAAGCATGACAGAGCAAGTGTGCTAACCAGGTGAACCATCTTGCCAGCCATCTCTCTCTTTTTTATGACACCTCATCTATGAGTATAATACTTCTTTTTACACATGTGTTTTTGCTACTTTGGCTTCCAGCTTCAACCTTTCTCTGTATTGCATCATATGAAAACCCAGCCAATGTCTAACCATATTTTTTCATTAGTTTCTTATGCTTTAAACACATTTCCATGCCAAGACTATAGACATTTGTGTGTGTGTGTGTGGGGGGGGGGGTAAGAATCTGACAGGTTTCACCATCTTGTATTTTTAAGCTTGGAAAAAAAATTGCATTGATTCCCCTGGGTTTTGCATTATGGCTTTGAAGTTTTTTTCTTTTCTTTTGGCAAATTTGTATCTTAACTGTTTGACAATTTGCTATAATTAAGCTTTATGCTACATGTGCAGAACAATGCATTCTAATAAAAACTTTGTCCACAGGATTTCGTGCCAAAAAGAGATGGCTATGTTCAGGCTGATTGTTCAGATAATTTTTTTAATTTAATTTTTTATTTATAAAAAGGAAACACTGACTAAACCATAGGATAAGAGGCGTACAGCTTCACACAATTCCTACCACCACAACTCTGTATCCCTTCCCCTCCCCTGATAGCTTTCCTATTCTTCATTCCTCTGGGAGTCTGGACCCAGGTCATTGTGGGACGCAGAAGGTGGAAGGTCTGGCTTCTGTAACTGCTTCTCCACTGAACGTGGGTGTTGACATGTTCAGACCACTTTGATGCACCTTTTAATTTAACTATTAAAGACCTTCTGCCATTCTTTAATTTCATATCTAGTACTCTAAAGAAAATGTTTATATTCTTTTAAAATAATTTTTAAAATTTTATTATATTTATTAATTATTTATTGGAGAGAGACAGCAAGAAGGAAGGGGGAGGTAAAGAGAGGGAGACAGAGAGAAACTGTAACACTGCCTCACCAGTTGCAAAGCTTACCCCCTGCAAGTGAGGACTGGCAGATCAAACCTGAATCCTTGAACAGTGTAACACGTGTGCTCAATCAGGTACACCACCACCTGGCCCTGAGGTCATTTATATTCTATAAGAATTCAAAATTTCGAATCCATTTCCCTTGTCTAAACATATTTTCATCTCTGAAAAAAAAGTGTGAATTAAGACCAGCAATGAAAGGGCAAGTTTAGGAAGTGATGCACCTGGTTGAGTGCACACTTTACAGTGTGCAAGGACCCGGGTTCAAGCCCCTGGTCCCCACTTGCAAGGGAAAAGCTTCATCAGTGGTGAAACAGGGCTGCAGGTATCTCTCTGTCTCTTCTATCTCCTCTTCCCGTCTCAATTTCTCATTATCTCTATCCAATAACATATGGACAAATATTTTTTAAAAAAGGACAAGTTCATCATCCAGGCTCCTTTCCTTAACTCTTATTACAAAAAAAAAAAAAAAAAGAGAACTCCACAAGTAAGTCATGCATCCTGCTGTGCTAAGCAGCTCAAGACAGGAAGTAGTAGTACAGGCACATGCAACTCTGTCTTTCCACAAGTAGCTGTCACGTGACCATAAGTTTAAAGAGCTCCTTTTAAACTCCTACATATCTGGAGGGTGGTGTTGAAGAGAAGGATCTATTTTCTTTTTCTCCTGAAAAAAATCACAAAGCAACAGGATATATGGAAAAACCCTGCCAAGAAATAGGGCTTGGATCCAAAATGAGTTTCCACAGCAAGGGACCAAAGTTCAATATTATGGAGGTGTGGCCATGAAGAAATGTCTTAAGCAGTTAAAAGGCTTCTTTATACAACAATAATATACAATCTACGTATTTAAAAGACTCAGTCTGTGCTTTAGAAAGTTTGAGCCATTCAATCAGTTTTTCCCCTCTCATATTACTTAAATAGTGATTTATATGACTACAAATTAATAGGAGTATATACAAACACTGTTCCCACCACCCAAAGACTGTGTCCCATCCCATCCCCCAACCCCATGAAGCTGAACATCCACCCTCACCCTCAACCTAGGGTTTTCACTTTGGTGTCCTACTACAAATTTAGTCAGATCCTGCTTTGAGTTTCCCTTTCTGTTCTTCTTTCTCAACTTCTGTTTATGAGTGGGATCATCCCATGCTCATTTTTACCTTTCTGACTTAGCTCACTTAATGTAATTCCTTCTAGCTCCATCCAAGATGGGTCAGAGAAGGTGGGTTCATTGTTCTTAATAGCTGCATAGTATTCCATTGTGTATATATACCACAGCTTTCTCAGCCACTCATCTGTTGTTGGGCACCTGGGTTGCTTCTAGGTTTTAGCTATTATGAATTGTGCTGCTATGAACATAGTTGTACACATATCCTTTTGGTTGGACATTATGGAATTCTTGGGGTATATCCCCAGGAGAGGAATTACTGGGTCATAAGGAAGGTCCATGTCTAGCCTTGTGAGAATTCTCCAGACTTCTCTCCACAGAGGCTGGACCAATTTACATTCCCACCAGCAGTGCAGAAAGGTTTCCATGTCCCCACAGCCTCTCCAGCATTTGTTGCTGATGTCTTTTTTGATGTATGCCATTCTCACAGGAGTGAGGTGTATCTCAATGGAGAACAGAAGCAACCGGTGGCACAGCTATATACAAATAATATCAAAGGACGTAAAATATGGTGATGGTGTGTATGATACAGCAAATCCTAACAAAGGGATTTTTCAGTTAACCCAATTGCCAAACAATGTGATTATAGCAATAACTAGCTATTGTCTTCTTAAAGCCTGAGATATCAGGAACCTCCCGCTTCCATTATAGAGCCTATATATCCCCCAGTCCTGGAACCTCTGGGGTGGGACTCACTTTCCTGCATGCTTCTTCAAGTGATACCAAATGATATTGCATCTGCTGATCCCAACCTAATCAATGCAATGAGTACCACCTCAGCATGCTACACTTCAGACCGTGTCCAGAGACGTCAGGCATAGAATGTCAACCCTTCACCCTCATTATTTGGGTGAGAGCTTTCCTTTCATAGTACTCTCTAATTCCATTCCAGGATGTTCACTTCCTAACAAAGTCCTAAAACCTAGATATAGACCAGGTCCCGTAAGATAGAGCATATGTTCACATGTATCCATGAATTAGAGCAAAATATATACCTGAAAGCAAAAATACACTATAGTCTATAGTGAGTCAGTGTCAAGTTCATAATGAAATAGTGTCTACTTAGACTTAGATACCCTCCTCACCTACTTCCTATTACAGTTCTCTCACTCACTCCAAAGCTAACCTTATCAAAGCCAGGACTGCAAAAGCTGAATAAGGGCAAGAGACTGGCATAATTTAACGATGTCTCTTAAGTCACTATCAGGCCATTCCATCAGCTGGGGCCATAACTGGGGAATTCTGAGATTCCCAAACAGACTTGATGGGCTAGACCTAAAATAAATCCCTCTCTCCATTGTTACCGGTCATCTCTATCAGGAATAACACAATAGACCCCTTTGTGGGCCCCCCATAGGACCTTGCCCTCAACTTGGATCAACAATGGTAGAGAGAGTTCCATCCTCCGAAGGCAGGATGGACAACATACTCTATGCTACACTTGAGGAAGATGGGTCCATATTGGGGCAGCTTGGAATGTTCCTACTCATGACCACAGAATCTGAGCTCAGATCTACAGGAATGCAGAGGTCACATAGGCTCCTAAGCTGAATATGGTCCCTAGATCACATCAAGTCGACGGGGTTTACAATCAACAATATTTATACCCCTTTCCCACATTAGGGAGCTACTCTTTTCCCTGATCTAGCTTTCTGTCCCTTTTCCAGCCATGACATCATCTCCCCAGACAATAACTTGGATCCACCTGCATATCAGATTTCAGGCTCAGGGGAAAAAAGAAAAAGGAAAAAAACAAATAAAACAAAACAAAACAAAACAAAACAAAAAAAGCTAGTATAGCCACAGGCCTTTTGGAATTTAACTAAAATATGCCTACTAGCTATCTACAAAATGGAGGACCCCCCTAACTCTTCATCTGCCCCATTCCAGCCTTTAGGTCCATGATTGTTCAACAATTTGTTTGGCTTTGTATATTAACTCTCTTGTCAACCATCAGGTTCCAGATGCTAGCATAATGCCAACCAGACTTCCCTGGACAGACAGCCCCACCAATGTGTCCTGGAGCTCTGCTTCCCCAGAGCCCTTCCCCACTATGGAAAGAGAGAGACAGGCTGGGAGTATGGATCAACCTGTCAACACCCATGTTCAGCGGGGAAGCAATTACAGAAGCCAGACCTCCCACCTTCTACATCCTACAATGACCTGAGGTCATACTCCTGGAGGGTTAAAGAATAGGAAAGCTATTAGGGGAGGCGACGGGATACAGAGTTCTGATGGTGAGAATTGTGCGAAGCTGTGCCCCTTTTATCCTATGGTTTTATCAATGTTCCTTTTTATAAAAAAATTAAAAAATAAAGCAATATACAGTCAGTGAGATACACATAATATATGCAAATTAAATTTGGTTACCAGACGCCAGGTTGAACCAAAATCCCTGTATTCCAATTCTACTCTGTGTACCTACAACATTGTAATAATGGTAAATGGGAAATAAAAGCTACAAACTGTGAGATGTGTAGGCTTCTCAATAATCAAGGAAAAATGCCAGTAAGCAGAATGGTAGATGAACCAGTATTGGGATTCAGCTTTCACAGTAACACATGCTGGTCACAGAGCCAGTGAGAAGCTCTCCACTTATAGTCCAGGGCAGTCCAGAGTCTGTTCTCCCAACCTGTACAGAACCTACCTGCAAACTCAGATTTTAGGTCACTGTTCAGGTTGGCTCAGCCTCAGTGTTTGAACCTTAGCCAGATACTTGTGACTGCAAATTCCGAGTCATTGTTCAGGCCTGAACAAACACAGACCCCTGATTCTGGTCCTCATAGGAAATCAAAGATTGGGTGGTAGGAAAATTCATGACGTATTTTTCTATGCAAAAATAAGTCATGACTCTCTTGATAGTCAAATGTAGTGGACAGACAGAAGTATGAGGCCTGGACTGATACCAAGACAACTGGATGAAAAAGCCCAAACTACATACATTCCCTAAGGACATCAAAGCTATAGTCTTAATGGTGTCAACAAAAGGAAAATGTCTGTGGAAGAAGACATCACTCTAGAAAGACACAGAAAATATGAAAGCAGTTGTCAATAAAATCACAGGGGTAAAGAATGCATAAATGAAGCTAAACTATCATAGAGGGAAACACCAGCAGAATGACAAAAGCCCAAGATCAAACTAGTGAGCTGGAGAATAGGCTGGAGAAGTCCTCCTCCCCTGCCAAAGAAAAGTAGCAAAACAGGAGCTCAAACAAATGAAGATACACAGGAGAGTTATCTAATCACACCAAGAGGAACATCATTCACATCATCGCAATGTCAGGAGGAGAAGAGAAATGGAAATTTTTATTTGATGAAATATTAGCCGAGAAGTTTCCCAGACTATAAAAGGAGATAGACCCTACTTCTGGAAGGAATATCATGAACACCAGTTGTATATAAAGTATAAAGTAAAATGTCACCTATAATGAAACACCCATAAGACCACCAGCTTATTAACAAAAACTCTAAAGGACTAGCAGGATACAGTAAAAGTCCTGAATTGAAAAAGCCTCAACTTAAGAATACCCCACCCAGCTAGCTCATCAACTGGTTTCAAGGAATGAGAGACAGTTTTTCAGACAACCAAAGCTAAAAGATCTTTCTTACAAGAAATATCAGTGAGACTTGTTGACATCCATATTTTGTTATTTTCCTCCCTTTCTAAATATGCATCTGACTTCATGAATTTCTTACTTAAAAGGAAACTAGTGAATGATCTCTCTCACAATTAGTAAATTAAGAAACAAAGCAAAGAAAGCAAAACATTCTAAAGAATACAAGTCTCGGATCCCCGAGTTGAGGTTCTCAAAGGAGATGAGTTGGAGTGGTTTGCAAAGATGGAAATGCTTCAGTGGACTTTGGTGATGAGAGAGTAGTGCTTTCCTGGTGGGTGAGGTGTGCTGAGAAGTTCTTTTGATATTTTTCAGCCTCAAAGTCAGGGTTTAGGCCTGGCAAATACAGTGACCAAAGAGAACTACAGAAAAACTTACATTTAAAAAACAGTCATCTGGGTACTACACCAAAGCAAGGGATTCTGGGGAAGGAACAAAAGAGAGGGGCTTGGAGGGAGGTCTGGGGATCTAGGTTGGGGGTGGGAGCATGTTTCATACAATCATAAAACAGAGCTGGGATATGGAGCCCACTTGTAGACAGTTGTGATATTAACCGTTAAGCTCCAAATAAAAATAAGCAAACAAAAAATTTATACAGCTGTCTCAGGCCATTGAACTTTCCACCCCTACCTCCCAGGTAAAATGAAGGTTGCATTCCTGAACTGCATCATTAGCAGTTGGTCTCTGTAAAGATGGAAAGGACACCATGATTATTAAGAAACTTGTTTAAAGCAGTTTTAGCAACTTTATCCGGCAGCTCTAGAAGCCTTTAATCTCCATACTCAATCCCAGTAGCAAAGACCTACAGGGACCTGTGTCTCTGTTCATAACCATTCATCTATTTCAAACTCTAGGTGCCCAAGATAGTGCTCAATGGATTAAATTCCTAGGCAGACGTTACAGGTAAACTGAGGGACAAAAAAAAAAAAAGTGAATAAATGATTGTTAGGCTCACTCACAACTTGAGTGAACAAAGAATGTAAAACTAGTAAAAAAAAAAACCCTACAATCTTGAGTTGTATTTTCAGGTGACTAGACTCAGACAAAGGAGGCCTTGAAAAGACTGATTGGCACAAAGGCTGGGCATCTATAAAACAACTCAGAGGATTTTATCCATCCATATAAACAACATGTTACTCTGAACTCGAGGATAACTGGAACCTCTCTTTATTTCTCTCTGTCATATCCAACAACAACAACAATGGCAACAATAACAACAACAACAGCAACAAAATGGGAAAAGATGGTCTCCAGGAGCAGTGGGTTTGTAGTGCAGGCACCGAGCCCCAGCGATAACCCTGGAGGCAAAACAAACAAACAAACAAACAAAAAAAAAACTTCAGAGATCAAGTGTCCTAAGTAAAAACTCTGCAAAATACATGTCAGCGAACCTACGTGAGGCTACTACTCAAAAGTGGTGAAGAAGCACGTGCAAGGATTAGGAGCACCGAGCTTCCTATTCGGACAGGCAAAGGTAGCGGTGCTTGTCCTACTAGCGAGACAGGGAGAGCCCACAGTGGCAGGTGCAAAAGGAAATCCTTTTTTTTTTTTTTTAGTTTTTTCATCCTCACTGAACTTCAATGCTCCAGGCTTATCTTTTCATACAGTAAGACAAAGAGGCAGAGAGAAAGATACACAGCACCAATGCTTCCTTCAGTGAGGCGGGGCGTAGACTAAAGCCTGGGTCGTGTGTATGACAAAGCAAGACTATCCAAGTGAAATGTCTGACCAGTCCCAAAGAAGAGCTCTTCGACATAGAAGCTGGAGCCTGGTGCATGATAATTAATGTGTACACTCTACTGGGCGTCTTCGGAACTGGACTTTCTACCAACCTATTTCAACAACAGTATCAATTTTAAATCCACTATGCCATCTCACTGCAAGCTAGAAAATACATTCCAAGACAGTCTACACAGCTAGAATTACCCACAACTGAACTCAAAGTCAACCCAAGATGTATAAATAACAGGAATGCCAAAAGTCTAAACAGATTTATTCAATACTATATAAAAAGATGACTCTACTTGATAAAATGATTTTAAAAACTTTATTTATTTATTTTTTGCCTCCAAGGCTATCACTTGGGCTCAGTACCTGCTTCTAGAGACTACTTATTCCCATTTTGGTTGCCCTTGTTATTATTATTGTTATTGTTGTCATCGCTGCTGTTGTGGTTGGGTAAGACAAAGAAAAATCGAGAGAGGAGAGAAACACAGAAAGAGGGAGAGAAAGACAGACATCTGCAAACCTGCTTCACCGCGTGTGAAGCGTCTCCCCTGCAGGTGGGGAGCCGGGGGCTCGAACCTGGATGCTTACGCCTGTCCATGTGTGCTACCTCCCGCCCCCTAAAACTTGTTTTTCCTCAATGAGAGCAACAGCGGGAGAGAGTAAGAGAACCAGAGTATCGCTGGCACATCTCCTGCTGACAATTAAACTCATTACCTCACGTTTTCAGCCTAACAGTGCAGCCACTGTGCCACCATCCAGTCTGCTCAAGGGAGCTGCATTTTGGTAATATCATGGCGATTTAATGTGGAAAAATCAATTCACCATGCTAACTAAACCAAATTTATTTCCAAAAAGAAATAAGTTACCTTAATAGATGAGGAAAATGATTTGCCAAAAGGTAACACACTTTGGGGGTAAAAAATAAACCAGCAAACTAAGACTAAGTGGAGAATTCTGTCAACCTAATAGAGTATCTGTGAAGAATCTAGGAAAATCATCATCATTAAGGTGAATAAACTGAAGACATTTCCTCAGAGAAGGGGAAAAAGTAAGCTGGCCAATATATATTCACCACTTCAATTCAATGTAGCACATTCATGGGAATTTTTGCAAGTGTGATAAGGGGAAAAAAAGTATCCATATTAAAAAGAAGAAAATTACCTTTTTTTTTTTTTTGGCCAGAGCATCACCTCGTTACAACTTATGGTGGTGCCTGCTATCAAACCTAGCATACTGAACCTCAGGCACTTAAGTTGGTATCACAGACACTATGTTATCTGCTGGCCAAAAAGTCGACTATTTCTACTGATAGAGTGACAGCATCCATGCAGAAAAAAAAAAAAAACACAACCTTTTATTACAAAAGACATTTCATCCTTTTAATGGCAATGTAGGGGTTCATTAAACATTTAGACCATAGCTTCTTTATTCATTCGTACTGGGTATTTAGGTTGAGTCCCTGTTTATTGAGATAAATGCTGCTATGAAAATACAAGTGCAAGTACCCTTTAGAACAAGTGGACAGCTGACATGTTTGTTTTTTTTTTGGGGGGGTGGCATTGTCACCAGGGCTTTGCTGCTGTGGAAGGACTGTTTCAGGCATAGACCTATACCTGCATCCACACCTGTACCTAGACCTACATCTGTGCAAAGAGGGAGCTAGAAGGAAAAGCCCATAGTCCCCATATTGAAAAGATGGAATGCAGTGGGGATAAGCCTAGGTTGTGCGCACGGTAAAAATAGCTGCACTATCTAGACAAGCTATTTTTGTTGGTTCACTGCATATCTTTATTTTTTTTACTTTCTTCTAAAATATGTATTTGACAGAACAGAGAGAAATTGAGAGGAAAAGGAGAGAGACAAAGAGAGGGAGAGAGACAGAAAGAGAGGTTCCTGCAGCACTGCTTTACCACTTGTGAAGCATTTCCCCCTGCAGGAGGGGACTGTGAGTATGAACGTGGGTCCTTGTGCACAATTACACGTGAGCTCACCTAGGTGTGCCACCTGCCAGCCCTGTATGGATACCTACCTTTTAAGGAAGATACAAAGAGAACCCGGGGAGGAAAAGGAAAATTATTTCAATAAATGTCTGTGGAAAACTCTATGATAGACAAAATAATAAAAAAAATTTTTAAAGTTTAAACTGAAAAATGACAGAGAAAATACAGAAATTTCTCTTTGTGAGTTTGTGTTTGCAAAGATTTCTTAACTATCACACTAAAAGGATGACTGATGACTGAACTATTGTACAATGGAGATGATCAATCCAAAACTCTGCTTTCGTAAAGGCCATTCCATGAATGATACTTCAGAGAACAGGGAATAATCACACAAAAATATTTGACAAATGGCTTTCATTCAGATTTCATAAATAACCTTGAAAACTCAAAACAAGCAGGTCTGATTCCTTCCTTCCTTTCTTTCTTTCTCTCTTTCCTTTTTCTTTCTTTCTTTCTTTCTCTTTCTTTCTTTCTTTCTTTCTTTCTTTCTTTCTTTCTTTCTTTCTTTCTTTCTTTCTTGTCACCAGTGTTATTGCAGGGGCCTGGTGCCTGTACCACAAAGCCACCACTCCTGGCAGCATTTTTTCCCCTTTTTATCTTGATAGGACAAAAAGAAATTGGAGGGGAGGGAGAAGTAGAGAGGAAGAATGAAAGATAGACACCTGCTGACCTGCTTCACCATCTGTGAAGTGTCTCCCCTGCAGGTGAGGAGGGGCTTAAGCCACATGGTAATGTGAGCACTCAACCTAGTGCACCAACCCTGACACCCGCTGGCTTTTTCTTAAGTGGATCTAACATTTTAACATATACGTCATCAAAAAAGATAGATGAATTTAAAATCAGTACATGAAAAGGTCCTCAGGCTTTTCATTAATCATTAGGGAAAAGCAAATCAAACTAAAACCATAAGGAATTTCCAGTATGCACAAAATAGAGGGCTTAAAATCTAACAAGATGAACCATTCCACGTATTAGTTAGTAGGCCAAAGAATTGAAAAAGGACATGTGACATTTGTTTCACTCTCAAAATAATGAATCTGAGTAAAAAGGAACCCCTACTCCTATCCTTTGGAGAGAGAGAGGGGGGGGGGAGAGGAAGGAAAAAAGGGGATAACAACAACAATAAAAACAAATGCATCCTATGTGATTCTATTTCTACAAAATCCTAGAAAATAAACTAACTCTATATAGCAGATCAGTAGTTACGGAAGATGGGTTGGGATGAGATTTCTCTCTTGCTCTTACAGGAGAAAGAATTTGCAAAAGAAGGAGTTTGAGTGTTTGATAAAAATATTTATTATGTTGATTGTGGTGCTGTTTATGTCAAAACTTACCAACACCTCACACACATAAAATATAAGCAGTGTATTACATTCTCATTAGGCCTGAAGGAAGCTATTAAAAAACAACTATACTACTTATACTTATACTATGACAAGTGTGTATATGTGGCAAGTTCATTTCATCGTAGCATTTTCTTAGAGAAAAACATATTTGAGAATCTATGCAGAGAAAAATCAAAGCATCTTTGTTTTCATTTTCAGAGCTAATCCCTTACTTTGGAGTCAGAGCTGCTAGAATTAAAAGAGCGATAGACTAGCAGTTGCAACATAAGCAATAGTCTAAACTTTAGTCCAAACAGTTATGAGCCAATATAGTTCAGTATATTTATTCTCAAAGCTCTTCTTGAGTCAGCCAAATTGGCTTATCTACAATCAAACTAAAAATTAATGAGGTGTTGCTGCAATCAGTCACAATACAGAACAGGAAACAGAATCTTAACTCTAACAAACAGGATGGTTGCACTTTGCAGCGATACACTTGACAGCTGGATGATTCTTTTGTTCCACAGTGGCCTTTCCCAAAAGATCACTTTGGATTTAACTTTTCTTTCTTTCTTTTTAAATATTTTCTTTTATTTCTTAACTTTATTTTATCTGATTGGACAGAGAGAAATTTAGAAAGAAGAGGGAGATAGGGTGAGAGAGGAGAGACAGAGAGAGAGAAACACCTGTAGACCTGCATCACTGTTTGTGAAGCCCCTCCCCCCACAAGTGGGAACCAGGGGTTTGAACCCAAGTCCTTGCACACTTCACAGTGTGCACTTAGCCAGGCGAGCCACCACCCAGACCCTAGATTTAACTTTTTTTTTTTTGCCTCCAGGGTTATTGCCAGGACTCAGTGCCTGCACCACGAATCCACTGCTCCTGGAGACCATTTTTTCCCCTTTTGTTGCCCTTGTTGTTTTATCATTGTTGTGGTTATTATTATTATTGTTGTTGTTGTTGTCGCTGCTGCTGTCATTGGATAGGACAGAGAGAAATGGAGAGAGGAGGGGAAGACAGAGAGGGGAGAGAAAGACAGACAACTGCAGACCTGCTTCACCACCTGTGAAGAGACTCCCCTGCAGGTGGGGAGCTGGGAACTCGAACTGGGACCCTTAAGCTGGTCCTTGTGCTTCCTGCCATGTGCCCTTAACCCTCTGCGCTACCGCCCAACTCCCTGGATTTAACATTTTATAAGTTGTTAACTTGAAGGAACAATCCAACTTTCTACAAAAAGAAATTCTACCATCATTAATTTACTATTAATTAAAAAAACTGAAATAATCACCAGGCGTAGTTTGTAATAAATTGATAAATACTGGTCATTTGGGAGCAAATGTAGAAAAAAAAACTATGCTTTATCCTATGTCTCTTCATATTTTGTATGATTAACTATAAAACAAGTCATTTTTTTTACTTAGCATGGGCTGGATAGAGCCTGCAGCAAAGTAGGCATGTCCCCAGGTCAAGTGGAAACACATTTAAATCAGATTGTTTTTTCCTGTCTTTGAACCACTAGGTGAATCTTCTGGCATTGTCTTTGCTGGAATCCAAAGGCTAGGTATCCAAAAGGACCACTAGGTCAGGCTCCATCAACAACACCAACAGGTTACCATATGTTGCTATGAGGACAGCTGTCCCTTGTGTGGGCTTTAATCCCCTGGACTTCCAACAGAAAGAAAAGAGACAGTGTGGGTCACTCTATGCATTGTGTAACCTGCTTGCATAAAAGGACTGTTCACATATACTCTAGATGCCTCTTGAGATGGGACTATTATTTTAGGAAGATGATTATGTTCAGCATTGCTAAGGAGGCACAATTTTAAGAACCTTTATTTTCCTTTTTTTTTAATTAGTGATTTAATATTGATTTACAGAATTACAAGATAAAGGGCACAAGTCCACACTATTCCCACCACCAGAGTTCCATGTCCTCACCCCCTCCACTGGAAACTGCAGTAGTTCTCCCAAGATCACAGATATGGGTGGAGTATTATTTCTATGACTATTTATCTATATTTATATGTTTTGCCCACTTTTTCTATGGTCCTGCCTTCTCTTCCTTTATAAGTAATACCTACACCTACTAGTATATCTGTGTGTCCTTCTTTTTTTTTCCTTTCCCTCTCAGGGTCCTGATGGAGTTGGGGTTCAGAGGCCTCTGGCCATCTTTCCCTAATACTTCTCCTCTTTGGGAAGTATGAACCAATGTAATGTTTTATTTTAGTGAAAGGGAAAGAGGGGGGAGAGAAAGGAGAAGGAGAGGGGGAGGGAGAGGGGGGAAGGAGGAGGAGCGAGAGGGAGGGGGAGAGGGTAAGGCACATGACTGCTCAGCTCTGGCTGAGAGGACTGAGTCTCAGTGCAGGGAACTGAGTCTTGGACTTTGGAGCCTCAAGTATAAAAGTCTTTTTGCATTACCACTATTCTATCTCCCCCATCCAAGAATCTTCCTTTTTTTAAAAATTCAATAAATATGTTTCCTAGACATGTTCATCACTCATAAATTCTTAGATTTTTCTCTTAACAACTGAACACAGTACAAAGTGCAAGGACCTCGTCAAGGATCCCAGCTCGAGACCCCAACTCATCCATCTGCGGGGGGGGGGGGGGTTTGCTTCACAAACAGTGAAGAAAGTCTGCAGACCTCTCTCTCTCTCTTCCCCTCCCTCTCAATTTCTCTCTGTCCTATTAAATAAAATGGAAAAATGGCGCCAGAAACAGTGGTAATGCCAGCACCAAGCCCCAGTGATAACCCTGGAGGAAAAAAAAAACAAAAACAAAAACCAACCAACCAAACAAACTATAAAACACACACACACAAAAATGAAATGAGTACTTTAAAAGGACCTTGTGTAAGTAACTGATGAGTAATTGACAAGAAATGATAGCTATTGTATTTTATTATTATCTTTATTTATTTATTGGATAGAGACAACCAGAAATTGAGAGGAAAGGGGAGAGGGAGAGAGAGAGGGAGAGAGACAACTGTAGCATTTCTTCAACACATTCAAAGCTTTCCCCCTGCAGGTGGGGGCTGGGGGCTTTTCGCACACATTGTAACATGTGCACTCAACCAGATGCGCCACCATCCAGCCCCCTCTTGTTTTTTTAAGGCAGAGAACAGGTAACTGTGGTTACATTGCCTAAAATCAAGATTTTTGTTTGGATTCAAAACTTAAGATAAAATATAAGGCAGACTATATTTATGTGCTATTAATAAAGTTCTAATGAAATGCTTGAATAGCTAAGTAGTTATTAGGATCAACCATTTAACAAATATATTTAATACATAACTCAAGGTTCTGTAAGTTGATTTTTTTAAACAAATATTCACTTATTTAATATTCATGACAAGCTTATGAGGACAGTACTTTATTATTATAATTGCCCCATTTCATATTTGTAAATAAACAAACATTTAATTTCAACTTAGGCTGGTTGTAGGACTGTTGTATTTATAAGGAGATTATTAAGTAACAGTATGAAGTACCAACAAGTTTTCCCAGAGTCAGCCAAGACTGAAGTACTTTTTTGCTTGTTTGTTTTGTTTTTGTGGTGGTTTCTTGCACATGCATGATTTCCCTATCCCAGACCATTTTTTTCATTGAGAGTGAAGGGGAGGGAGGGAGGCAGAGAGAGAGAGAGAGAGAGAGAGAGAGAGAGAGAGGTGGAAAAACATCACAGTGCTGGATATTCTCTAGATTATTATGATAATCTATTATTATGTGCTACAAGGGTTTGGATCAGAGCTATGTACTAAACTATTGGATGCCATGTGTACTGGAAACCAGTAGATAGAGAAAAATCAAAATTGCTTCCTGATGCCAGGCAGTGGTGCACCCATCTGAGAGCACTTGGTCCCATGCTCAAGGACAGGGGTTCAAGTCCCTGGTCCCTGCCTGCAAGAGACAGGGCAGGCAGTGGGCTGTGTTCACTAGCAGTGAAGCAGTGTTCAGGTGTCTTTATTTCTCAGTCTCTCTGTATCTCTTTCCCTCTCTCAAAATCTCTCTCTCTCCCCTATCAAATGAAAGAGAGACTAAAAGAAAAGAAAAGAAAAAAAGCTTCCAGGAGCAGTGGACTTGTGTTGCAGGCACTGAGCCCCAATGATAGACCTAGTGTGCATAGACCTATGTGTTCTTCATGGGTGTGCCACCTCTTGGACCCCAAAGTGGGTGTTTTCAATGATGGAAACAGCACAGGAAGTGGAGAAGCATGTGTGCCCTGGGACTGCACACACAATGTCAGGTGAGCCCACAATATCTAGAAAGGGAAGGTCAGTTTAATAATATTTGATGAACTGGTGTATTGCAGCAAAGGAAGACTCTGGGGTGGGTGGGTGGGAGAGAGTTCAGATCCTGGAACAGGATGGCTGAAGACCTAGTGGGGGTTGTACTGTTATGTGGAAACCTGGGAAATGTTATGTATGTACAAACTATTGTATTTACTGTTGACTGTAAAATAAATTTCATCTCAAAAAACCATCTTACGGTGGCCAGGCAGTGGCATAGCTACTGACCAGGCTGGCCTCCCTTCAGAGAGTGGAACAGTCGCTACCACTGCTGCTCCACCTTGAGGGCAAGGTGCTGGAGAAGGCCACAAAGTTAACCCTTGACATCAGTCTCCTGATAAAACTTGAGCAGATGAAAACTTGCTTCTTGTGGATGAACAAAAGGTGGTTTCTTATTTATTTATTTATTTATTTATTTATTTATTTATATCATTGGCTAGAGACAGAGAGAAATTGAGATGAGAGGAGGAAAATAGAGTTGGAGAGAGACACTCGTAGCCCTGTTTCACCACTTGTGAAGCTTTCCTCCTGCAGCTGGAGACCAGGGTCTTGAACCCAAGTGTCAATAATTTTACTATAACCCTGTCCCACTAGGGAAAGAGAGAGGCAGGCTGGGAGTATGGATCGACCTGTCAACACCCATGTTCAGCAGGGAAGCAGTTACAGAAGCCAGACCTTCTACCTTCTGCAACCCACAATGACCCTGGGTCCATACTCCCAGAGGGATAGAGAATGGGAAAGCTATCAGGGGAGGGGATGGGATACGGAGTTCTGGTGGTGGGAATTGTATGTTGTTCCCTCTTATCCTATTGTTTTGCCAGTGTTTCCTTTTTATAAATAAATTAAAAAAAAACAACTGAGAAGTGTTACACATGTAAAATTTTTTTAGAATTTATAGTAAATTTAAAAATGAATTGTTTATGAATATAATAAAGCAAAGTGCAATAAAATATGATGTTTCTGTAATTGTACTTTTAAGATTTGTCTTTAAAACATTTTTCTAGTCTGTCATGGAATTGTTAAATTTGTGATTTTAGAGTTACAGATCTTTGGAGTTACAGATCTTATATATATTTAACACTAATATAAAAACATTTCCCTTCACTGCACAAAAATTCTTGACATGACATGACATGAAAAGGCCAACAGAGGATAAAACCACTGTATATTTATTTAGTAAAGAATGCTATTTTCATAGAGAATTACCCAATAATCTTTTTCTAATGCTTCAAAAGCTTTCATTTTCAGGTTTCATAATTAAAACAACAGATGAAATTGCTGTCAGCTAAGCTCAGTGTCCACAGTAACTTCTGTGAATTTTCCAAAGAAAGTTCAGGGTAACCTGAGTGAATGGTAAGTCAGTGAAAAACTAGAAGAGACTACTTGAAGAAATCATTCAGTAGCAATACTTGTTTTAGAGTCAGATGCATGAAGGAAGCCCATTCATAGAGTTAGTATATGGCTCCAAAGTGTTTACATTATGGTAAAGAAAACAACAGGCATTTCTATGTCTGCCCATATTACCCACTCTGGCCTAACTCATAATTTTTTAAACTTTCTTTTTTATAGTTTTTTAAATTATTTGTTTATTTATTCCCTTTTGTTGCCCTCATTGTTTTATTGTTGTTGTTATTGATGTCATTGTTGTTGGATAGGACAGAGAGAAATAGAGAGAGGAGAGGAAGACAGAGAGAGGGAGAGAAAGATAGACATCTGCAGACCTGCTTCACAGCTTGTGAAGTGACTCCCTTGCAGGTGGGGAGCCGGGAGCTCGAACCTGGATCCTTAGGCCAGTCCTTGCGCTTTGTGCCACCTGCGCTTAACCCGCTGAGCTACCACCCGACTCTCCTAATTCGCAATTTTTACCTGTGTTGTCGAAATATCTTAACATGAAAAAAATTTTTTTTGTTAAGGATTATTTTTAGATAAGTGCATCTCAGAATTATATTTGGTATCAGTTCTCAAGGCATCTCTCATATGTAATACAGAACAAAGAGGCCAGCCTTTCTCTCCCTCTCCTTCACTCAATGTACCTTTAATCAAGAAAGTGTACAGGACATAAATCATACAAGACTCACAGCTTTATAAATCTGACCAGTCTTACAGATGGGAAAGCAAGTGAGGGGATGTACCTCTACAACTAGAGCAATGTTTAGATCAACCCATCCCTTTCCATTCTTTCTCTGATCCTTCTTGTCCACAGAACGATGGTACCTGCTGTAAATAAAATTCCCTATGGAAAATAGAACGATGGTACCTGCTGTATATAAAATTCCCTATGGAAAATAGAATGATGGTACCTGCTGTATATAAAATTCCCTATGGAAAATCTCCGGAAGCAACGAGACTCTTAAAATATAATCACTGAGCCAGAATTTGTTTAGTTTACCATTTTTTTCCTTTTGGAAAACCAATGAGAATAACAGTTATAATAGGCTGCATATTCTACAGAACTAGGTTTAATATATTGGTTATTGATACTACATTGAACTTTGTGGATTTATTTCAAAAGTTTACTCTGTGGAAACAACTCAGAAGTTTGGTCACTATTATAAATAGTATAAATACTATAAATAGTACATTGCTGCATTGTAGAATTGAGAAGAAACTATTAATTGGAATGTAATATCTTAACCTTCTCAGCTATATATTCCTAGATATCAAAAAATGAGCCTGGAATTCTGTTTTGAAAAACATGGTCATATGACCTCTCAGAGCATGTGTGGAAGAGAACCACTAGTTCTCCCTGAGGTAACAATACTTTCCTCCAGTTCATTTTGGTTTCTTCTCCATCCTTATGTCTGTTAGATCCTGTTCACTTTCTCCATAATCTTCCCTGGCTAAAAATAATAGAAACATTCTACCAGAGGTCTGTGTGGAAAGGGAGATATATATCTCTTGGGATCACTGGGCTGAAAGAAGAAATCATTCCAGAGAACAGCAATTCCCAAGCTCTGTACAACACTCAGATATGAGATTTCAACTCATGACAATCACTGCTCTCAGATGCCATAATGTTAGTCCAAGATCCCTGAAAACTCCAGTTCATCCACCAGATGCCAACACACACAGTCCCATAGAGGCTCTATCACAGTTAAGGGAACACGACACTGCAGGTTACTCATTTTGATGATAAATTTTACTTAAATTAAGAAGCAATAAAGGAGCTGTGTTCAGCACAGCATTATTCAAGGGAATCAAAGTGGAGAGCAAACTAAATCTAAAAGGTAAGCAAAATCCAGAGATTTGACTAAACTATACCTACACAATCAAATCCTTTGAATTCTGTGGAAATTACATTTATGGAGAATACTGTGTAATATGATAAAACACAGAATTTGAATAAAGCAAGTCATAAAACAGCATGTGCAATTTGGTTCAAATTTTTTCTTAATAAGGTATGTTAACCAGCCTCAGTGAATCACAAAATGAGTAGGTCAAGTAGTTGTGGTCTACTAGAATAGGGACTATTCTATTCCAATGATAACCAGTCACACCATGGAAGGAAATTCTGTCAACCAACAACATGAATTGACCTGAAGGTTTTATGTAAAGTGAAATAACTGAGATAAAGACACTTATTATCTTACAGGTAGAATGAGAGAGAGAGAGAGAGAAAGAGAGAGAATGATATTTATGGTTGTCAGAGGTAAGGATGTGGAAAGAGAAAGGAGAAGATTGTTAGAAGCTTCCACTGTAAGTCAGTGTAAGAGTATAATGTACAACATGATGACTTTAGTTAATACTGTTCATATTGGGAGTCAGGTGGTAGCACAGTGGGTTAAGTGCATGTGGCATGAAGCACAAGGACCGGCATAAGGATTCTGGTTTAAGCCCCCGGCTCCCACCTGCAGGGGAGTCGCTTCACAAGTAGTGAGGGAGAACTGCAGGTGTCTTTCTCTCCCCCTCTGTCTTCCTCTCCTCTCTCCATTTCTCTCTGTCCTATGCAACAACGACGATATCAATAACAACAACAATAATAACTATAACAAGGATAACAAAAGGAAATAAATAAATAAACAAATATTAAAAAATACTGTTCATATATATAGCTAGCAAGAGAGTAGATTCCCAAGAGTTCATAAAACAAGGAACATATATACTATTAATACATTTCTAATAATAACTTTATTTTGAAATATTAAATCACCTATAATCTTAGACCAAGAAGACCAGAAGTAACCAGTCTTTTCAATATATAAGATATATTTATTTGTAAATAGCATTAAATGACATACATCATGATGAGGTCTTATATGATACAGCAAATCCTAACCATGGGATTTTCAAAGTAAGCCAAGTTCCCAAATAACTTGGTTATGATAATAATTACCTATTGCCTTCTTAAACTCTATGACAGCAAAGAATCTTCCTCATTCTCTATAAACCTGCATTTCTCCCAGTCCTGGTACCTGTGGGGCTTTGCTCCTTTGACTTCATGCTTCGCTTGGTCCACACCATCTGATGCTGCATCTGCTGAGCTCCACCTAATTAAGGCAACCAGTGCCACCTCAATGTGCTTGACTTCAGATTGTGTCCAGAGACATCAGGCCTTTGCTGTCAACCCTCCAGTTCCAATACTCTGCCATCAAATTGCAGGTGCTGCCACGACGCCACCCTGATTTCCCTGGGCAGATGACTTCAGCACTGTATCCTAGAACTCCACCTCCCCAGAGCCCTGCCCCACTATGGAAAAACAAAAACAGGCTGGGGGTATGGATCCACCTGTCAATGTCCATGTCCATGTCCAGCAGAGAAGTAGTTCCAGAAGCCAGACCTTACACCTTCTGCACCCCATAAAGCTCTTTGATCTATACTCCCAAAAGGATAAAGAATAGGGGAGCTTCCAGTGGAGGGGATGGGATATGGGACTCTGGTGGTGGAAGCTGTATGGAATTGTGTCCCTCTTATCCCACTGTCTTTCCAATCACTATTAAATCACTAATAAAAAACAAATAAAAAGGAGCATGATTTTAATTAACCTTTTATTTTTATGTATCTAGAAAAGATGATGATGCAAATGAAAGTTACTCTGGTAATTTTTCACACTATATGAATATATGTAGTAATTTTTCATAACATGTAAGTCAAACTGTTATGTTGCATACTTCGACTTATACAAGAGTGTGTACCAAATTCATCTCAATAAACTGGAAAAAGATGTTTTAAAAAGTATACGTATACAGGAAAAAATACTAGAAAAAATACAGACCAATAGATAAATTACTTTTAAGACTGCATCTAAAGAATGTTTTTTTATTATTCTTGACTAGATCTTTTCAAATAATCACCAATAACCATGTATTATACTAAATATAAAAGATTAATTCAGTATTTCTGAAAATAAAGTTAATTCTAACCAGAGAATCTATTTGAAAACTTATGAGGAAGAGAAGAAAACTTAGTGGGTTATTTTAAGGACAGCCACATCTGAAGCTGACTATCTGGGCTGGAGTGTGGTTATGAAATTTAGGAGAAATATACATTCAAAAAGTTATTATTATTTTCTTTTTGGCTCTAGTTTCCAGTTTGTTTTCTTTCAACTCAAAATTTGGTAGTAATAACAGTATATTGAAAAGATGCTCTATAAAAAGATACTATTATTTTAAAAGTGGGTAAATTTAATTAATTAATTAAAAAACTGGCAGACATAGAGAGCAGAACATTCTCCCATATTGGTGCTGGGATTGAACACAGAACTTTTGGGATGTTAGACATGTATTTCTCCAGGTTAATAAAGCAAGTTCTTTCTTTAGTTAATTAAGGGTTACAACTGGGGCTCAATGTTTGTATAATAATTCCACTGCTCCTGGTGGCCTTTATTTTTGTCTTCTTTGATAGTGGAGGAGATGTAGAAGGGCGGGAAGACAGAGGAGAGACACCTGTAGACCTGCTCCACCACACATGAAGCTTCCCTCCTGCAGGTTGTGAGGGGAATGGCTTGAACCTGGGTCTTCCCTGATGGTAATGCTTGTGCTTTGCCCAACACTCCACCACCCAGCACCAACCCAAAACTATCATTTTCAATGTACACATCTTCATGCTGACTCAACTAAAATACAAAACCTAATATCCAACAAATAAACAGGGAAGGTGACTCAACAAGGAAGTCTACCATGTGTCATACATTGCTTCCTGCAAAGTGTCTGTACCTTAATACATACCCCAGTTTCTGATAACGTTCTGTATACAGACTAGTAGCAGGCCTCCTAAACTATTTTAACGGATTATCTAAAAAATGTCTGTAATTATAAAGTCTGTTTCAATTCAAATGAAAAATTAATATTGCCTATACCACTATCGTGTTGTCATCTATATCAGAGGTTGGCAAGTTTGGTTCCTCACCTACTTGTAGAATTCAGGAGTGAATAATTTTAATATATCTAAGTTGAAAAAAATCAAAAGAAAAAATAGCACTTTTCTGAATGAGAGGATAATATGAAATATAAATCTGTGTCTACAGAGATTTGCTGGAACACCACCATATTCACTCTTTTATTTATTTTTTTTCAGAGCTTCACGCTTCAAGTCTACTTTTTTCAGATAGAAAAAGGAAATGATGGGAGTCGGGCGGTAGTGGGTTAAGTGCACGTGGAGCAAAGTGCAAGGACCAGCTTAAGGATCCCGGTTCAAGCCCCTGGCTCCCCACCTGCAGGGGAGTCGCTTCACAGGTGGTGAAGCAGGTCTGCAGGTGTCTATCTTTCTCTCCCCCCCTCTGTCTTCCCCTCCTCTCTCCATTTCTCTGTCCTATCTCACAACAATGGCAGCAGTAGCAACAACAATAAACAACAAGGTTAACAAAAGGGAATAAATAAATAAGTAAATAAATATTTAAAAAAAAAGAAAATGATGCAGAGGGGTAGATAGCATAGTGGTTATGCAAAAAAGACTCTCATGCCTGAGGTTCTGAATCCCAGGTTTAATCCCCCTGCACCATCATAAGCCATAGCTGAGCAGTGCTCTAGTTAAAAAGAAACAAACAGCGGGTTAAGCGCACGTGGCTTAAAGTGCAAGGATCAGTATAAAGATCCCGGTTCGAGCCCCCGGCTCCCCACCTGCAGGGGAGTCGCTTCACAGGCGGTGAAGCAGGTCTGCAGGTGTCTGTCTTTCTCTCCTCCTCTCTGTCTTCCCCTCCTCTCTCCATTTCTCTCTGTCCTATCCAACAACAACAATATCAACAACAACAATAACTACAACAATAAAACAAAAGGAATAAATAAGTATTAAAAATTAAAACAAACAAACAAACAGAGAATGAGGAGGGGACAAGAGGTGGCCCCCAGGGTAGAGTACAGTTTCCTTGCATGAGGACACAGGTTCAAGCCCCAGACCACCATATAGGAACCCCTATAGAGGGAGGAGTTTCATGAGTGGTGAAGTGGTGCTATAGTGAACTTAACTCTCTCTCTCTGTGTCTGTCTGTCTGTCTGTCTGTCTCTCTCTCTCTCTCTCCTGTCAAAAAGAAAGAAAAAGAATAATCACCGGGAGTGGAGGAGTAATGCAGGCACTGAGCCCCAGCACACCCTGGTGGGGGGGGGGGAGAGAGGGAGAGAGAGGGAATATCACAGCATCTAAATTCCTTCCAGTGTGGTGGCCTGAACCTGGATTGCTTGCATGACAAAGCCAGCCCACTATCTATGTGAGCTGTTTTGCTGACCCCACTAACTTTCTTTTACAGAAAGTTACTTCTAAACAATTATCTTCAGTTTTCTTTGTATTACTACTATCGGTCTCTAGATGGCAGAAAATATCCTTAAACTAATAAATGGAATGAAGTGAGAATAGTGATCTAAAGAAAAAAATAGTGCTTACATTTCTAATCAGATAATCCCTTAAAAGTTAGTTCATCAAAAAGAACAATATATGATTGCTCAACAATTTGTTTGGCTTTGTATGTTAACTCTCTTTTCAGTCACCAGGTTCCAGATGTCATCAGGATGCCGGCCAGGCTTCCCTAGACTGAAGACCCCACCAATGTGTCCTGAAGCTCCGCTTCCCCAGAGACCCACCCTACTAGGGAAAGAGAGAGGCAGACTGGGAGTATGGATCCACCTGTCAATGCCCATGTTCAGCGGGGAAGCAATTACAGAAGCCAGACCTTCTACCTTCTGCAACCCACAATGACCCTGGGTCCATGCTCCCAGAGGGATAGAGAATGGGAAAGCTATCAGGGGATGGGGTGGGATATGGAGATTGGGTGGTGGGAATTGTGTGGAATTGTACCCCTCCTACCCTATGGTTTTGTTAATTAATCCTTTCTTAAATAAATAAATAAATAAGAACAATATATACTTTTTTATTTTGTGTTCAACAAATCAAAACTCAATGTCTGAAAGAATCAAAGGGTTAATTTAGCTTCAATATTGTAGCATGCATCACACATTCCTACAGAAAATGAATATTCCATAAATCTGCATCCTTTTAAAAGGCTTCTCATTTCTCTCACTCGTTTTATTGAGGGAAATCTGGTGAATGGAATTGTAATATATTTAAAGAGTACACTGTGAGGATGTGATATATGGAGGCTTTGTGAAATGATCACCTCGGATTAATAAATACATCGATCACCTCATTTTTAAAACACTTTCTTATTAGTGATTTAATATTGGTTTACAAAATTATATGATAATGGGGGTATAATTCCACACCATTCCTACCACCAGAGTTCTGTGTCCCCACTGGAAACTGCAGTAGTTCTCCCAAGGTTGCAGATGTGGGTTGAGTATTATTTCTATAAATAAATAAATATATATATCCATTTTTTCTATAGTCCTGCCTTCTCTTTCTAAACTTACTAATTCTGAGTGTCCTTTTCTTTTTTTTTTTCTTTTCTCTCTCAGGGTCCTGATGGAATTGGAGTACCTCACTTTTTTTAAAGAAGACTTAAAACTTAGTCTCATAAAATTTCAAGTGTACAATTTTCTATTTCTAAGTATAGTGAACCTACTGTAAATTAGATGCCCAGACCCTACTTACTCTACCAGTTTTTTAGACTTTGTATCATCTACCAAAGTACCCTGGGAACCACCATTCCACTCTGTTTCTTTGAATTTGCCATTCTCAAAGTTTACACACATGAGGAATACCAGTATTTTCCATTCTCCGTCTGATTTATTTTACTTCATGCCGCACACTTGATGATATGTCCATTTGGTTACAAATGACAATTTTCTCCTTTTTTATGGCTGAAAAAATTTCATTCTGTATATGTATAACATGTTCTCAATCTTTTCATTTATCTCTGTATACTTAAATTTTATCATTCTCTTGGCTCTTCAGTTTTTAATGTGTCTATATAGCATCCTCTCCATTTATTTTTTTGGTATTATCTTTATTTATTTATTGGATAGAGACAGCAAGAAATTGAGAGGGAAGGGGGTGGTAGAGAGGGAGAGAGACAGAGAGACACCTGCAGACCTGCTTCACCACTTACAAAGCTGCCCCCTGCAGGTGAGGGCCTGGGGCTCAAAGAGCCCCTTGTGCACTGTAACATGTGCGCCCAACCAGGAGTGCCACCACCTGGCCCCTATAATGTTCTTTTCTTTATAGTAAATTACCCTGGGTAATTCTCCAAGTTAATTCAACTGAAATTAGAATTAGGTAGCAAGTAGCTTTCTTCTCTCCCATCCTCCTTTTAATGATCAACTCATCCTATTTGATCTATCACAGCACCTTCTATCTAGATTCTGCAGTACAGACACATCATCACTATTATTTAAGGTAAAATATTCTTCCCAAATCGCTTTCTACTGAGATATGTCTGTTCAGATTGCTTCAAACATCAGCTTCCTTCCAATTCCTATTCTAGCAGAATCTCCATTTAGACTACATCATTTATCACATGTAAAACACTAGACTACCCACCCCACCCTTACCAAATCTTTAACACGTTATTGTGAATCAGTAAGAAACCATAGAAATTCATTCAGATTTTTCCCCAGTAATATACCATAAAGGGGAAGCTCTCCCCTAACATGTCATAATAGTTTCTCTTACCTAGCATAGTAGTCATTGGGTGGAACTGCCTCTTGAAAGAACTGAAATTGGTACAAGTAAAGTCCAATCAAATGTCCTGCAGTGAAAATAGCCAGCAAAACGCAGAGACAGCTGAACAGCAATGGATCGAAGGTCCGACACCAGGACCACCAGGTGCAAAGACCCAAAAATACAAAGAAATAGACAGACGAGGTCAAGGATGGCAGCATCATACCTGTGTAAAAGAAATGTGGTCATGTAGAGCTACAAAGACAGACAAGTTATTTGCTGCTCAGTTAAAATAACTTGAAAATTATGCAATTTTCTTTTTTCAGTTTTCCTACCAGGGCACCATTCAGATCTGGCTTATGGTGATGCCAGGGATTCAACCTGACTCTGAAGCCTCACGCATGTGAGTCTTATAACTATTATGCTATCTACCCTCACCTGAAATTTTCCTCCATATGCTTTTTGGTATTGATCAGGTTGTAAAAATATTAACAGCACTGTAATTAAAATATTAGAACTGTAAAAAAAAATCAGAATTGGGCGAGGGTCGACAGCATAATGGCTATGCAAACAGACTCTCATGCCTGAGGCTCCAATGTCCAAGATTCAATCCTCTGTACCATAAGCTCAGAGCTGAGCAGTGCTCTGATAAACATAAATAAATAAAATAAAATGAATCTTAAAAAAATAATCGCCATCAATGAATGCCATGCTGATTGTGAAAAAAGCCACACATAAATTTACATTTGTAACTATGGGGAAATGTCAGATGAAAGAAATTCTACTAGTGATGTGACAATGATTAGACAATGTGAGATGTGATAGGAGAATGATTAGACACCTTCTATTCAAACCAGCAGAATTTTCCATGTTTACTTCACCGTTTCCATCTTTTTTTCTTTCTTTCCTTTCTTTCTTTCTTTCTTTCTTTCTCTCTCTCTCTTCCTTCCTTCCTTCCTCTCTCTCTCTCTCTCTTCCTTTCTTTCTTTCTTTCTATCTTTCTCTCTCTCCTTTCTTTATTTCCCCTTTTGCTGTCCTTGTTGTTTTGTTGTAGTTATTATTATTGTTATTACTGATGTCATCCTTAGATAGGACAGAGAGAAATGGAGAGAGGAGGGGAAGACAGAGAGGGGGAGAGAAAGAGTCTTAGACACCTGCAGACCTGCTTCACTGCCTGTGAAGCAACTCCCCTGCAGGTGGGGAGCCGGGGGCTTGAACCGGGATCCTTACACAGGTTTCGTGCCACGTGCACTTAATTCTCTGTGCTACCACCTGACTCCCTCCATCTTTATTTTCACCTCTAGACATTTTAGGAATACACGTATGTACATCCCTACTTCAAATGCTAGAATTTTAGCATGGCTTGTGTGGTTGTTGTTGTTGTTAACTCGGATTCTTAAAAGTACTGCTTACTGTCACATTTCAAGTCTCTCTGAAACTGTGTTGCCTAATGGAATTTGATTCTTACTATCACTAAAAGTAGACACACATAGCGAGGTGATTCTTTATAGACACTGTATGCTTTGGTGAGGAGACATTTTTTAGTGGCTCCTCATTAAGATATTGTGTTATATTTTGGGGATAAATTCTATTCTCTTTTAAACTCTTAAAAAATCAGTTTTAAAAGAATCACATTGTTTCATCAAATACATTTTTTTCCAGGAAGCAATATAGAATGAGCTTCAAAGTTGCTCTGGGTAGCAGAGAGCAGCAGGATAACAGGAGAGTGAAGATCACTGTGGAATAAGCAATCTGTAGCCAGCTTTTAAAGGAAGTAAGTGTCTGTGTTGGAAGATTACAATCTGACTGAGGAAGAAAATAGTATATCCTGGAGAGTTATATTAAGACTGTTAATGATTCAACATAAACAGACATGTCTCAGAAGACCCCCTGAGCAAGTCTGCATGGCTAACTTCTATCCACTGTAGCAAACCATTCATAATGGTTTGAGAGAGAACAATTGCTTTTTGATTTACACAGAGAAAACGATATCACTTAGATGTGGTAAAATATTGCTTTTGAGAGGTTAACAGAAACCGTTGAAAAACACAGGAACTAGAATAGGGAAAAAATATTCATGCTGCTTGTACTTGTTTATATGTACTATGGGTTGAATTGTTTCCAATTCTTTCATTATTATTAACCAAAGCACAACTTGTGTCAGAAGTTCTCACCAGTATTAGAAGTTCTCACCTGATGAACCAAGTAAAATGGTCACAACAACTTTTCCGGCGGTGGTTATCATGTTGCCAATAAACTCCTTAAGCTTGGAAGCCACAGAGGCAAGCCTGCGGAACATCTTTAATTTTGTACTTTCTCTGAAATCCCCTTCAACACCATCTCTGTCCTCTAAATCCTCTTCATAGATGAGAGCCTCTTCTGAATCTATTTTTTCTCCTCCAGCCTAAATAAATATAAGAGAAAGAAAACACTGTAGTCCAGGATTCTGTCTATCCACTTAAGAGATCATATAGTTTGGAATCTGTGGGTTAATGAGGTGAATTTAAAAAGCCTGGAAACGAATGCAGACAACCACTTCACTGCTCCCAGGTCTCTGACAGACCCTGTCTTAAGTGTAAGTAACAAATTTTTCCTGAAGTAAACAAGAAACTAAGCAATAAGCATAGGGTCCCCCATAGCATGTAATTTTCCCTACATGTGCTCAGTTTTTAAAGGTCAAAGAACCTGTCCGAAACATCTAACAGCTTTAGAGTCCATCAGGATGGGTTTGGTCCTTCAAAGTTAAGAGTTTACAGTAATGGTGATGGGAGATGAAATACACGTAGCCACAGTTTTAACAGAAAGCGTGGGCCAAATCGTTCCCTAGGAAGTCCCTTTCATGCAGAGGTTCATCTTGGTTCACTATTTTAGTATTTCCTGACAGTGGAGGATGAGGGAGGTCTTGACTGCATGGCTAAATATACAGCTATTTCCTAATTTCTCCTTTTAGAATACACACTGACTCAATCCTGAGCACCTCAGCTACTCAGAGCTCTCACAAGAGATTTAAGGAAGCAATACATGTAAAAAAAACTCCCATATATATATAATTTTTAAAGTGGGTATGCTAAGTTGTTTTTGTTTTTGTTTTTAAAAAAATATCTAGAAAGTTATCTTGGCTAATTTTAAATCCCTAAAAGATTTAGGGTTTTTTTTTTAACAAACACATTTTTGAACAAATGAAAAAACAAAACAAATCTAAAACCTCGAGGATGCCGGTAAAGATAAACTAGAAGGATCCTGAGGTTCAGCTCAACATTGTTTCAAGGTGTAGAGAACAAATTCTGTCCTCTCCACTTTTCCAGGATAAAGAAAATTCTTGATACATTTAGTTCAGATTATTTACAAATGATTTACCGCTGGCATCTGCGTCTCTATAGTCACATTCAAAAGAGTACGGTAGGCAAAGGAAGGCGTTACAAGGTCAGTTCAATGTCTAAGCGACTCGAGAGCTTATGTTTTCCAAGGAAGGTACACATCACTGATCATTTGTGTTGATTACTGATGAAACTAAGTAGACAGGATACACTCAAGTCCCCTACACACATACGTATGCTCAGACGTGTGGATTTAAATCCTAGGCCTGTTGAAGTTTATACACCCAAATCAGATTCAACTATGTTCCATTAGGACACATTTGCATTTCCTAAAGGAAAAAAAAATTCTCATGTTTATTTATTAAACTTTTTCTGACTAGTGCCTAATGTGTACTAGTATTTCTCATAAGAAAGGCACAGTACATAGTAAATAAGTAAGATATTAACCACCTAAACATCACACAGTTGGGGCCGGGCAGTGGCGCACCTGGTTAAGCACACATAGTACTAAGTGCAAGGGCCTCCTTTCAAGACGCTGGGCTCCTCACTTGCTTCTCAAAGGGGAATGCTTCATGAGTGGTGAAACAGGTGTCTGTCTTTCTCTCTCCCATTTCTCCCCCTCCTCTCTCAATTTCTCTCTGTCTTACCTAGTGACAATAATAATAAAAAAATAAAAAAATAAAAACAACAGCCTCCAGAAGCAGTGGATTAGTAGTGTCGGAACCGAGACCCAACGATAACTGTAGAGGCAATTAAATAAATAGACAGTTGATAGATTGGTAGATAGATAGATTTCACACATTCATGAATATTAAACTGATCTTAGCCATTCCTACATATGATTCAAAGCATTCAAGGGGAGGTGATATGATTCTCAGTGACAGGATGGCTCATTTAGATTCTGAAGTCAGGGAAAGTCTCTATGAAGAGGGTACATTGAAGCTGAAACTTTGATATAAAAAAAACACCAACCATGCAATCAAAATATGAAGGAAGAGAACTGCAGATGGAGAGATGTGCTGGCTACTGTGTGCAGGAGGAACACACACAACCGCAGCCACCTTTACCTTCAACTTCTCTCAACAGAACAGCCCCACTTCCTATGTCACTGAGAGAAATGGGCGAATGCTGACTTGTACATTTGTACATTTTCTCTCTCTCTCTCTCTCTCTCTTTCTTTCTTTTTCTCCTTTTGTTGCACTAGTTGTTGTAGCCTTGTTGTGGTTATTCTTGTTGTTGATGCCATTCGTTGTTCGATAGGACAGAGAGAAATGGAGAGAGGAGGGGAAGACAGAGAGGGGGAGAGAAAGACAGATACCTGCAGATCTGCTTCACCGCCTGTAAAGCGACTCCCCTGCAGGTGGGGAGCTGGGGGCTCAAACCGGGATCCTTACGCTGGTCCTTGTGCTTTGCACCATGTGTACTTAACCCGCTGCGCTACTGCCGACTCCCTGACTTGTACATTTTCTAAGGCATTTTCCTTACGTTGACCTGTGCACCAGTTGCCACCCACACCCCTGTGACTATGCAGGTGCTGAGGACAGTCCTAGCTGTCCTCTCTTCTCTGAATTCTATGCCACTCCCTTTTCCTGTCACCCCACCAGCAAACAAACACGCTCCATCACTTTATCTCAAAGTCCCATTTGCCTTCTTTCTATGGAAGACCCAAGAGTAATCTAGATATGTGGCACCACTCCCCTCCACACTGAATTTCTCCTGCACCCACACTAACAGGATTTTATGAGGAACCACTCTACCTCCTGACAAAGGTGTTTGTGCTTCACAAGGTAATCCTGGTCATTGCCTGGGAAAGGGGGCAGGGCAGACCTTTACTGCAGTCAAACAGAAGGGGAGGCGATGAAGAAGAGAGAGTTGTGTTTTCATCATATGTTCTGGAAGTCAAGTCTGTAAGACTAGGAGAAAGAAGAGAATCAAAAGTAGTTGTTCTGCTGTTGTGATTATGGATGAGATGGGGACATCCAATAACGGGGCAGGTAGTATGGATCTAATTCTGAGATGCCTTTCAGACTTTTTTTTTTTTTTTGGAGCTGTCAGGTGACCAGCAAAATGTCTGGATGTTGGAGAGAGGTGGGAACAGAGAGCTGGCTGTACTGAATACTCTTGGGCATGTGAATGCTGATTAGGTCAGGAGTCTGATAAAAGAACTGGGAGAGCACAAGGGTAGGTAGCATGTTGGTTATGCAAAGAGACTCTCATACCTGAGGCTCCAAAAGTCCCAGGTTCAATGTCCCACACCACCATAAACTAGAGCTAAGCAGTGCTCTGTTAAAAAAAATAATAATAGAGGGAGTTGGGCAGTAGCACAGCGGGGTAAGTGCAGGTGGTACAAAGTGCAAGGATTGAGATTGGAGCCCCGGCTTCCCACCTGCAGGGGAGTCGCTTCACAGGCGGTGAAGCAGGTCTGCAGGTGTCTGTCTTTCTCTCCCCGCTCTCTGTCTTCCCCTCCTCTCTCCATTTCTCTCTGTCCTATCCAATGACAACATCAATAACAACAACAACAATAATAACCACAACAATTAAAAACCAACAAGGGCAACTAAATGGAGTAAATAAATAAGTATTAAAAAATTAAAAAATAATAGGTATAATATAATCACAATACACCACTTTCCTCTCTCTGTCTAGAAGCATCAAACTATAAAAAACAGAATCAGAGAAGAAACAGAGGTTCCTCTGGCCTCTCCTTCCTGGCTATTATTCTCTGCAGATCTTTTTCTAGGTCTGAAGTCCTAGCTTCCACACCGATTCTCCCTTCCAAATGTTTCATCTTCCACAAGCAGAACTAAGTGTGATCAGCCCCACCTCTCTTGTTCCAGTCAGACCCTCTCCCACACAAAAATGATCAGCTACTGGGGTACTTTCCTGTTGACTTTTTTCCTGACCACAGGTGAGCTACACATTAAGAATCATCTCCTAGGAAGAAAGTTTGGTCCAAATCTTCTTCACTCACTGAACTTGAAAAAGGTGACGAGAGAGAACATAGCCAGACCCACCTGTGTCACCATCCAAAAACACACTCATAACTTTCACAATATGAATTATTATTCAATGACAGAATTCCTACGGATGTAGATTTAATCAAATAGAAATCTCAGGACAACAGCCTTTGTGAGGTCAGACAAATTCATTTTCGTGACCTTTCTTGGGCGGGAGCAGGGCCTCTATGGTTTTTATAAACATACCACTGTACTTGAGGTTTTTTAGCATTTTTTTTTTTTTGTACCAGAATCCCTAGGGCCTTCAGTTGGAAAGACTTTCTAAAGCTGCCAAAAAGGAGGGAGAGAGGGAGCTGAGAAGGAGACAGGTCTTGTTCTGTGAGCTCTGGCTGTCCTGCTCCAGCCAGAACTACCATTAGTCAAGGCTGGCTAAGCAACAGTCAGGCTTTCTCCCGCTAAATGATTCCTCTGGTGAAATGTAAACACTGTCACTCTGGAAGAGCGGCCACTTACTCTAATATATTTACTAACAAGCAGGCCTGCTTGCTGAACTCGTCATCGCTGCCTGCCTTGAAATGCAACATGATTCTGGTCCTGAAACGCAGACGAAGAAGCAGCTGTAAATAAACATTTAGTTTCTCTGGATCCCGAGCTACTTCAGAAAGTGAAGACATGGGTTTAAAAAGCCAAATGGAGTTTTTTCCATCCTTATAGGCTCTCTCTCAACATTTAAACTTTACATCCAGAAGAAGTATCTTCTTTAAATAACCTGACTTGGAATTGTGCCAACTAAATTAGGGTGACTCGTTTGTTGCATTTTCTTTTTGTGCATGTGATGTGAGGAAGTTGAAAAAATGCTCTGGCAACACTGGTAAGCAAGGTCATGCTATCCTCCCAACCTGGCTCCAGGCTGAAACGCAAGACAGCCTCTGTATCTCAGCCCCTATGGCCTCACCCCACAGTCCCATCACCATTAGTCACAACACTAGTAGTCATTTCCAGTCAGTTTTGGAAAGGGCAGTCCTAATGAATTATTTTTTGATAGAAAACAGACTTCCATTTTTTTTTTCCATTCCCAAGCACTAAACTATTGAACCTGGGTGGGAAGAATACCTAAAGCTTAACTGGTACATGTTATAGGACAGATTACCAAGCTCCACCTCTAACTTCCTAAATGAGGACTTCTGGGAGTTTAACCCCAGGAATCTGCCAATCAGAGTTGCCCAGGGTGATTCTGACACAGGCAGCCTTAAGTCCATGCAGTGGCTATCAATGTAACAACTAATTCTACATTCAGAAAAAACCTGCAAGATTTTGTCTGAATCATGTCCTCGGTAGACTTTTTTTTTAACTACTTTATTTATTTTATTTTTGAGAGAGATGCAGAGAGAGAAAGACACAGAGATAAACACCAGAGCACTGCACAGCTCTGGCTTATTGTATTCAGGGATTGAATCTGGGACTTCGGAGTCCCAGGCACAAGAGTCTCTTTGCATAACCATTATGCTATCTACCCCTGCCCGGTAGACTTTCTTAATTGGAGACTACATTGAAGTAGTTTACCTGTGGACGCTCCTTCGGATTTCAAGCTCCCTTGAACATTTCATAAAACTGGCTCCATTTTTTTCCTCTCCTTTGTGGCTAAAAGCCAAACTAGTAGATACATTTTGGTAGGAGTGTATCAAAGTCATGCGTGATGAGCTGACAGATCTGGAGGCAAAGAAAGATTTTTTTCCTCCTAAAATGTCCTGATTTGTTTATTCATTGCTTATTATTAAAAGTTAACAATTTATTCCAACAGAATGGCCTTATCTCAACAGAAGAGCCCAAGTAAAAAGAAGGCAAGTGTGATGACTCAGTGCAGAAGACAAATGTTGTCTGGGTGTTCCCAGTGAAAGCAAGCAGCTGGGAGCCAGGACGATCATTTTCGTGGTGCCATACATGTCATGGCGGTCTGACATGATAACTGTCTACAGATACAGAAAATATTTTGTTCTGTTGCTACCCTTGTTTCCGGAAGATTGTGTTTCCAGTTATTTATTTATTTATTTTTTTTAAGAGCAGCTGAAATAGTCTGCTATTTCATTTGGAAATAGTGTGTCGATGTATGGTTTCAACAACTACTACAGAGTAGTGAGGGCTTATATTAAAGGGCAGCTGGAGATAGGAGGGCATCGGAAGTGGAGATGGAGAAAAGCGGGTGGGTTAATGGGTTGATTTCAAACAAAATTGGCCGACAGAGTTCACAGAACTTGTTGATGGTAATGAACAAAAAGCCGAAAGGTCCCTCATACCTATGGGCAGTTATTTATGACTAGAGGAATCAGAGCACTCCATGGCAAAAAATCTTTTCAATAAGTGGTGCTGGGGAAAAGGATTAAGACATACAGAAGAATGAAACAGGATCCTGACACCACAGAATGCACACAAGTCAATTCACAATGAATCAAAGACTTGTTAGACCAGAGATCATAAAATGCATAGAAAAGGACATTTCCATGTAGCTTCCTGGGCCAGAGGAGAGTGGGAGTGGGTGGGAGGGATGGGTCACAGTCTTTTGGTGGTGGGAATGATGTTTATGTACACTCCTAGCAAAATGTAGACATATAAATCAGTAGTTAATTAATATGAGAGGGGGAAAATCAATTGTATGTCTCAAAGTTTTTCAAAACACAAACTGAATCTTTTTAATATATAGGCTGTGTATTTGATATGCGGACTCTCTCAAAAGCCTAGACCAAGTAGATTAGAAGCACCCAATAGCACAGCTATATACAAGATACTGGATACTGTAAAGCAAACCATAACAAAAGGATTTTTCAAAGTTAACCCAATTACCAAATAATGTGATGATAACATTAACTATCAATTGTCTTTTTGAATCCTAAGACAGCAGGAACCTCACATCTCCACTATAGAGCCCCTACTTCCCCCAGTCCTGGAACCCTTGGATAGGGCCCACTTTCCCGTATGCCTCTCCCAATCCATACCAAATAATATTGCATCCGCCAATCACAACCTAACCAACGCAACGATTGCCACCTCAACATGCTTCACCTCAGACTGTGTCCAGAGACTTCACGTGTGGAATGACAACCCTTCAGCTTCGTTAGTTGGGTGAGACCTTTCCTTTTATAGTAAACTCTAATTTCATCTCAGGTAGTTCACTTTCTAACAAAGTCCCATAACCTAGATATACAACAGTTTCTGTGAGAGAGAGCTTATGTTCACACGTATCCATAAACTACTGCAAAATATATACCTGAAAGCAGAAGTACACTAGAGTTTGCAGTCAGTACCTCCCTAACACTTCCTCTCCACTATTCCAAGCTTTAGGTCCATGATTGCTCAATAATTTGTTTGGCTTCGTATGTTAACTCTCTTTTCAATCACCAGGTTCCAGATGCCATCAGGATGCTGGCCAGACTTCCTTGTATTGAAGACCCCACCAATTTGTCCTGGAGCTCAGCTTCTCCAGAGACCCACCCTACTAGGGAAAGAGAGAGGCAGACTGGGAGTATGGACCGACCAGTCAACGTCCATGTTCAGCGGGGAAGCAATTACAGAAGCCAGACCTTCTACCTTCTGCAACCCTCAATGACCCTGGATCCATGCTCCCAGAGGGATAGAGAATGGGAAAGCTATCAGGGGAGGGGGTGGGATATGGAGATTGGGTGGTGGGAATTGTGTGGAGTTGTACCCCTACTACCCTATGGTTTTGTTAATTAATCCTTTTTTAAATAAAAAAAAATGAAAAAAAAAGAAAAGGACATTTAAAGACCACTTTACAGTCTGTTTCAGGAAGGTCTTCAGCAAGAACAAAAGCAAAAATACACCAATGAGACTACATCCGATTGAAAAGTTTTGCATAGCAAAAGAAACCATCACAAAAGCAAAAACATATCATTTTGGATGAGAGATTTTTTGATGCATCATATACCAGACAAAGAACTAATAATAAAAACATATAGAGTTGTAAGTTGGTCTAACTCTTGTGGAAAACAGTCTTGAGATGTTTCAGAACACTAGAAATGGACCTACTCTAAGGCCCAGCAATTTCTCTTGTTGTGACTTAGCCAAAGGAAGCAAAGAGCCTTATCCAAGGAGATCTACATGCAGTTATGTTCACAGCAGCACACATTATAATAGCCCAAACTTGGGAGCAACTCAGATACTCAATGATGGTCAAAAGGCTAAAACAGTTTTGGTACATATACCCAGTAGAATGCTATTCAGCTGTTTTAAAATGATGAAGTCATAGTCATCCATTTTACCTCAGATTGGATGGAATTTGAAGGAATAATATTAAGTGAAATAAATCAGAAAGAAAAGAATGAATACTAACTAGATAATCTCACTTACAGGTAGAATTTAAGAAACAAGGGAAAACACTGGCCTGTGACACCTGGCCTGTGTGTGATGTACTGCACCAAGTTAAAGGGCTCTGGTGAAAGAGGAGGAGGAGGTGAAGTGATCTTTGGAGTCCTGGCTCATGAAGGTGGAAAAGGATCTAAGTTAGAGGTGAGAGTGTCGGGCTAGCTTCGCGGGCGGGAGAGAGAGAGACGAGCAGGGACTCATGGCTGAGTGGTACGCAGTTCAGTCTTTATGCATGTGGAATGCAGCACAATCTAAGCTATCTCTAATCACAATCCTGTCCTTATATATCCAGAGGCAGAAGTGTCAGGTCCGAAGAGGATGTAGGTAGGATAGGGGGTGGGGAGAAGGAAAAAGCGTGCAAACAGTGAGGATTAAACCAATGCCCTGGAGGCAGGGCGGTGCTTAGTTAACAGTGGTTATGTAAATAGAATACAGTGTTAAGCAGGGGAGATTAAACCAATGAAACAGAAGGGGTCTTAGAAGCAGATTTTAGAAGCATATCAACATGAGAGTACTTTTGGGGTACTTATTATGGGGAGATTAGACACTGTGCCCATGTGTTGACAAATGTAGAATAAGCTGTTAACTCCCCAATAAAATAATGGGGGAAAATAAACAATAAAACCTTCTCTTCTCAACATTTTGGGTGGAAATTGAAGGGATTATGCTATGTGAGGTAAGCCAGAAGGTGGAGGAGGAACGTCAGAAGATGTCACTCACAGGTCGGACTTAAAAAACCAAGGCAGGGGAAATACAGGGTGAAATTTATGCTAGCTTTCTTTTATCGCAGAAGACCCAAAGACTCTAATGAGGTGAGATGGGAGGTGGTGGCTAGGGTGTGGTGAACACAGTGCATTACTGTGGAGAGAGGTGTCAGTGGCAATTGGTATACTGTGCAGACACCTAGCGGAGGGACCAGGAAACAGTGCGTTGGTGATAATAACTGTCATGTAAAACATTATTTCTTCCACAAAAGAAAAACAAATAAAATGCTAACTTTGTTAAGTACTTATCAAAAGAAGAAGAAGAAGCCCAAGGGTTTAAATGCTATAGTGGACTTCTTGAACCAGCAGCTGGGTGACAAATAGCTCCTAGTAATGTTGATAAGGTTGGGTGGAGGTAAGAGAGTGGCTTTATTTCCTGTCCCTAAATACATGGTCAATACTTGGGAAACAAAATGAGGGATTAATTGAGATTAAGTTGGTAGTGGAGCAGGTAATAGGTGGTTGGATACATCTATTCTTCTCAATGTAGCAGACATGCCTGACTATTTTAATCTGACCAGAGAGACACAACACTCTACTATTTCTTTCCAAAACAAGTTATCCACATGGGTGTTTTATTGTTATTTGTTTATTCATATACACTAGGCCTTACATCTGATTTCATCATTCTTGGTAGGCTCCTCCCACCTCATTTTTTGAGATGCAGGGTGAGATACTCAGGGAGAAAGAGACAAGGAGAGGAGGAGAGACACACCACCACCACTCCACTCATTTGTCAAGATCCCTTCCTCGTTGGGTGGCAGGACTAGAATTCAGGTCCTTGTGCATGTTAAGTAAAGCGTGCTCACTATCTGGTGAAATGTCTCTTGGAACAGTTTTTTTTAAATGGTTAAATAATATGCTAAAATTTTCTGTGATTCAAATCTCAATAAATGGCTAGAAAAAAGCTGGCAGTCTAGAAACAAGCAAGAGAAAGTCAGTTTGATAAAATCACACAGTATTTTATGAGTAACTTCTCAAGTTTTGTAACTCATTTTTCATGATTTATGAACAGAATTTATGGGACCACTTTCAAGAAAAGGATCAGATTGACTTTTCCTAAAATGTCCAGAGCAGGATTTTTCCAGCACATGTCACCTTGGTATGTGGTAAGAAGATTAATGGAGTCCTTGGACACTGAAGAGAAACCCTTACCTTTCTGAAAATTCCTTTGTCCTAATCCCAACAGAAGAAATAACCACGAATGACCTAGCAGAATATAATGTCAGGGTATCATGTAGATGCAGTTTAATAAGTGAGTATGCCCTCTCTAGCTGAGAAACCATCCTTTTATTCTTAAAAATTAAGTTATCCTCCCCTCTTCTTATGTGAATCTCCTTCTCTTAATGCTAGCTCCCTTAGCTCAGTATTTCACTTCATAATTTACAGTACTGTAAATTCTCCATATGTGTGTCATTAAAGTTTAGCTTTTTATTCTCCTGATCTGTCTGATGTTAATTTGTTTGTTCTTCTAAGATCTGGAAAAGCAAGATGGGGTGAAGAAATATCCCCTTAACACCTATCCAGAGTCTTTCTCTCTGTAGAATTGCTCCTGAGTTCAAATGAACAAGTAAACAAGATCATAGATGTACCAGTTCGGAAAGAGCCGGTGCCATTGAAGAAGTGCTTTTCCTCTACTCTGTGAGAAGGCAAAGTCTCTCATCCAGTTCTTTCCTTCCTCTGGGAGTATTTAGGGGGGAAATTTGGGATTTGTGATACCTTTAAAACTACCAAAGTGAGCTTCATCATGGGGTCAGTGATGATTATGGAAAACCCAACAGTCTTCTCTAGGATAAGTTGCTAATTTAAAACAATGCTGTATTTGAAAAAGGAATTCTCCCAGACACCCAGGGATTAATCTTGCTACTTCTCGAGTGAGATAAATAAAAGAAGAAACAATGCCAGCAAACACTGTTCTTTCAGAGGATTCTCAAAAACCAAACATTCTAGAGTGTACGTGCAGCAAAGGTTTATAACCAGCAGGAAGCATTTTAGGGCCCTCAAAAATAAAATAAATGCTTCTGCATATTTTGGTCATATATTTATTTATTTATTTATTTATTTTCTGCTTTATATATTACTATCTGTCAGCCACCAAGGTACAGATGCTATCATGATTCCATCCTGATTTCCCTGGGCAGACAACTTCACCAGTGTGTCCTAGAACCTCACCTCTCTGAGTCCTACTCCACTAAGGAAAAATAGAAACAGGCTGGGGGTATGGATCCACCTGCCAATGCCCATGTCCAGTGGAGAAGTGATTACAGAAGCCAGAATTCTCACTGTCTGCACCCCATAAAGAACTTTGGTTCATAACCCTAGAAGGGGAGAAATATTAGAGGAAGATGACCAGAGGGCTCTGAACTCCAATTCCATCAAGACCCAGAGAAAGAAGAGGAAAAACGGAAGGACATTTGGAAGTTATGATAGGTGTAGGTGTGACTTAGAAAGGAAGAGAAGGCAAGACCACAGAAAAAAATTAATATATATATATATATATATATATATATATATATACATATATTTCTTTTTTCAGATATATTTCCTTAGGAATTCTCAAAGGAACCACCTGTTAGCCTGCTCCTGCTGTGTTACCTGACTAGCTTAGCTTGTACCAAGAGTATGGGAAATGGTTTTGAAGTTAGACCCAAATAAATCTAACTGAGAAAGAAATCAACCTTAGAATAATGATACATGATATTCTGAATGCCTCATGTAAATACTATGTAGAGTATCTACTCATCTTACTGTTACTCTTAAAAATGAAGTTAATGATATAGAGGGCAGAAATATTTAAACATATTTCAAATGGGAGGGAGATGCTATAAATATGTTTCTGAAAACAGAGAAAAAACAGGAGAAATATGTGATTTTATAATTTACACAACTGCTTTGTTCTCTCTTCACCAGATATGGAGCCTCAACTATAAGCTAATACTACTTTCTGCCCATCATCTCAGGCTTTCCTAGTCCTGTGGCAAAAGACTACATGTATTGAGTGACAATTCTAATTTTATAGAGACCTTTGCAATCCATCTATGGTTGTCTGCTACAGATATCATGATGATATTTTTTTCAACTGAGTGAGTAGACTTACTGCATACTAGTCAACTGAACTTTACTATTCTAAGGAATCTAGGTCGGAAATTACTCAATTAATTCTCAAATCTTAGAGACAAATGAGGAAAAAAAGTAGCTTTTTATTTTATTTATTTAAAAATCTGTCTCTCATTGTCAGTCTAAATAGGCAGGTACTTTTCTATTTTTAATTTGGCATTTCATTAAGCATTCAGTACTCTGGTATAGTAGTATAACCATCTTCCTTTTGCAGAAAGTGAACGATGACACATCTTAACCACAGCCATGATCAAGTACCATTAAGGTCACCTTCAGAGTCCTCTCAATTTTCAATATGGATCCAACAGCCTCCCTCTGGCATCCATGTCTTAAGACCTATATTTCTAATTCTTAGCTTTGGAAAGTTCCTCAGACTTTCAAAATAATTGGAGTAGCATACAAGTCATGCCTTTGGGGGAAGCAATGACGTCATTTCACATTTCCCGAAAGCATGGTTCTCACAGACTTCATGAAGGCAGGTAGTAGGCGTCACCTTACTCTCCCATTTCCCCTTTTGTTGGAAAATAGGGGCATGCATTGCCTTCCACTTCCCTTACTGGTCAGCTAATGTTGGTGGAGAGTAACTTCTATCTATCACCATAAATTCCCTGTTTTAAAGCTGCTGTGTGAAAAAAGATTTTTCTAACTGTAAGCTTCTCTTCTTTCCTTTGGTCAAAGAACAAAACCTTTAAAAAATTTTTTTATATTTATTTATTTTACCTTTTGTTGCCCTTTTTTAAAATATGTTGTTGTAGTTACTATTGTTGTTGTTATTGATGTTGTCGCTGTTAGGACAGAAAAATGGAGAGAGGAGGGGAAGACAGAGAGGGGGAGAGAAAGACACCTGAGACCTGCTTCACCACTTGTGAAGCGACTCCCCTGCAGGTGGGGAGCTGGGGGCTCGAACCAGTACCCTTACTCCGGTCCTTGCGTTTTGCGTCACGTGCACTTAACCCGCTGTGCTACCACCCAACTCCCAAAACCTTCCCCCCCTTTTTGTTTTAAAAGTTACTTTCCTTTTTATTTCTATGCTTTATTTCTTGCCTTATGGACCTGATTTGACTATGGGTAGCAGTTTTTGGAACTGCGGGTAACATGTCTATCATACTTAAGACAGAGTATGAAGGGGGTTAAAGCTTGGTAGAGAGGAGAAGTTAGAGACAGTTAATATACCTGTTCATCACTCGGGATGCCCATACTAAGACAAGGGAGTCTCAGGAACAATGGACAACTTCACCTGAGAGAAGCACTTGACCTTCCTTCTCACCTTAATAAATATTGATCGTGAAAAAAACAAAACAAAACAACAACAAAACCCCAAAAAAACTTGAGTCTAGGAAGTTTGAGTTAATGTTCTAACCAAATTAGAATAATATTGGCAATGTATTAGTTAAGCAAGGTTATTTTTAAAGGCTCAAACTATATAAAATACAAATTTAAAAGTAAATGTCACCTATTCTAATTTTGTCTTAAAATTGTAATATCAAGAAGAAGAAGAAGGAGAAGGAGAAGGAGAAGGAGAAGGAGAAGGAGAAGGAGAAGGAGAAGGAGAAGGAGAAGGAGAAGGAGAAGGAGAAGAAGAAGAAGAAGAAGAAGAAGAAGAAGAAGAAGAAGAAGAAGAAGAAGAAGTCCTGGAGGGTGGGAGAAAAAGCCCAGCGGGATAGTGTGCTGCCCACAAGGACAGTCGCCAGCTTTGGTGTAGGGGCTGGGTGATGGCACACCTGGCTGAGTGCACATGCTACAATGCACAAGGACCCAGGTTCAAGTCCCTGGGCCCCACCTGCTGGGGGAAAGCTTCATGAATATAGGCATGTGTCTCTCTGTATTTCTCTCTCTCTCTCTCCCCCTTGAGTGCTGTCTCTATTTGATAATAAATAAATAAATAAATATAGATTTTTAAAAAGAAGCATTTGTGCTGTGATTTCTTTCACTATCTCTGTATCTTTTTTAAAAAAAGCATTTTAATATATATTTTTTGTTTATAAGGAACTAGCAAATGACTACATTGTGGATTTAATTTCAAGATGTTACTGTCTGCTACCTTGCCAAAATATTACATCCACGTTTTAATGTCTCCCTTATAAAAAAAATAACAAAATGTTGATAAGCAATGTGATTCTGTAAATTTTGTCCAGTGTGAGTCAATACATTCCTACTCATTTATAGTTTTCTATATTCATTTTATTCTTATGTTTACATTTTTAAGTGGCACCAGGGAATAAACTCAGAGTCTTACATACTAGTGAGACAATTGCTTAGTGGCCTCTTTGTCTATATGTTTCATCTACTCACTCACTCACTCACTCATTCACTTTTTCATTCATTTATTCACTTTTTTGGTTGTTGTTGCATAAGAACAAGAAGCATGGAGAGGGTGGAGAGGACAGAGAGGAAGAAATAGAAGAAATACCACAGAACATTCCATGGTTCATGAAGCTCCCCCTGATGTCCTTGGTGTTGCCATATGGTGTAGGGCTTAACCTAGGGTCTCAAGCATAGTAAAGCATGTGTTCTATTTAGTGAGCTATCTTTGTTATTTTGTCTTAATAAATCATCAACATTTATTTGTGAAACTTATAAGTCACTTGTCAGAACAGAGTTTTCCCTCTAATGCATGAGGAGTTAACTAGTCTCAGTCTACGTAACTTTAATTGTAATTGACTTCAGTTTTATGGATTTGATTTTTTTTTCCCGTTTGTTTCCAGGGTTATTGCCAGGGCTCAGTATGAATCCACTGCCATTTCTTTCTTTCTTTCTTTCTTTCTTTCTTTCTTTCTTTCTTTCTTTCTTTCTTTCTTTCTTTCTTTTCTGATAGGACAGAGAGAAATTGAGAGGGGTGGGGACATAAGAGAGGGAGAAAGCCTCCTGCAGACCTGCTTCACCACTTGTGAAGAGACCACCCTGCAGGGGGGGAGTTGAGGGTTCAAACCTGGACCCTTGTGTGGGTCCTTGTGCTTCATACTATGTGCACTTAACCACCCAGTGTACCACCAACCAGCCCCTAGATTTGATTTCTTAGAAAAAAAGTACAAACAAATCCTTTGGTGGTGGTGAGAGCCTTATATTAAATTTCCAGAATAAAACTTTAATAACTTTTCTCTTTGTAAATTTTTCTTTTCAATTACCAAATCAATTACTTTTAAATTGGTGCTACTGACACACTAAGGAGTAGAATTTTGTATATTCCCTGAACTTTTACAAAAACAATATAGCTCCTGGGACTGAAAGGTGGTTCCATGGTTGACTTTATGCTGTGTGTGTGTGTGCGTGAGTACGTGCGTGCGTGCGCGTGCGTGCGTGCGTGTGTGTGTAAGATTCTGAACTTATCCATGGAAACACATGAAATGATGTACTCATGCTCCTGTTTCCCTCTCTAAAAAAAAATCAGCTAAATATTTAGTAAACATGTGGCTCATTATTTTTAATTGTTTTCCATTCTTAGAGAAAATTTATATCTTTTTTCATTCTCTTTCCATCTTTCTTTTTCTGTTGCCACCAGGGCTGTCCTCGTGGCTCAGTGTCTGCACCAGGAATCCAGTGCTCCCAGCAGTATATTTTCCTTTTTCTTTTCCTCTTTCTATTTTTATTTTATATGACAGAGAAGTTGAGAAGGGAAGGGAAAAGAGAGAAAAAAAGATAGACACCTGCAGACCTCTTCACCACGCATGAAGCTTTGTACCTGTAAGTGGAGCACTTGGACCCTGGTCCTCAAGCACAGTAACCTCTGTGCTCAACCATGTGTGTCAGTGCCCATCTCTCTGTATATACACAATTTCATGCTTAACTGCTTTAAAACACTGTGATAAAACAATGCTGAATTAACACAGCTCTACTTCTGAAGAGCTATGTGAACATACTTGTGATCTTCCTTCAAAGTAAAGTTAATCTTTCCTCTTAAAACTACCAAGTGTTACTTCTCTAAATTTTTTTCACTTAACTTAATTTTTTTCTGAACTAAGAAAACACACTACTATGAATCTGAATATTGATAAACTAAGATAATATCAGGGGGGTTAGCAAATAATCAAAACTATAAAACCCCGCCCCTTCATTCTAGTTGAAACTGAGATGGATTCCTTAGAATTAAGGAAACAAGAAAGTACAAACTATCCGAGGCTTCTAGTTTGGATCATGTGATAATCTCTCCCTGGCAAACAGTAATTGTCACATTCTGTTGACTTTACTTGAACCAAGAAATTTCCAACTATGATAGCATCTCCCCCAGACAATACCTTTAGCCCATTTCCATGTTAGCTGTTGGGCTCAGGCAAAAATTAGTAAAATCATGGGCCCCTTGAAAGATACCTCAAGTAGACTTCCTAGCTTCTTCCCAAATGGAGATCCAAATCTCATCTGCTCTACTCTTACTTTTAGGTCCATGGTGATTAAACAATTTGTTCTGCTTTGTATCTTAATGATTTACAACCACCAAGGTACAGATGCTACCATGACACCAGCCTGACCTCCTTGGAAAGACTAGCTCATCAATATGTCCTGGAACCCCCATCTCTCCAGAGCCCTACCCCACTAGGGAAAGACAGAGACAGGCTGGAACTATGGATCAACCTGTCAATGCCCATGTCCAGTGGAGAAGCAATTACAGAAGCCAGAGCTCACACCGTCTATATCCCATAGTTATCTTGGGTCCATACTCCCAGAGGGATAAAGAATAGGGAAGCTTTCAATGGGGGCGGGGTATGGAACTCTGATGGTTCGGATTTTACCCCTCATCCTACAATCTTTTGGATCATTATTAAATCAATAAAAACTTACAAAGAATACTATTGCTCCACCCCCACTAGGGAAAGATAGAAACAGACTTGAAGTATGGATCAACCTGTAAATGCCCATGTCCAGCAGAGAAGCAAGTACAGAAGCCAGACCTCCAGCCATCTGCACCCCATAAAGCTCTTTGGTCCATAGTCCCAGAGAGATAAAGAATAGGGAAGCTTCCAATGGAGGGGATGGGACATGGAACTCCAGTGGTGGGAATTGTGTGGAAATGTACCCCTCATATACACAATCCTGTTGATCATTATTAAATCACTAATTAAAAAAAATAATTGTTCTGATAAGGACCTCAGATATTCCAGTGGAATGAAAGGGGCTGGTGAAGCCCAAGTAATGGAGCCCTCCAGAAGGCTTATAGTTTCCTTTCTCCTACTCACCAAACTCAAACATATTCCCTTGATAAATGTTCTCTTCTATGTCCTTTTCATATAACCTAGTATCACTGTATGTTCCTCAATTATGCCTGCCCACTTTCCCTATAAGAAACATACATGATATCCTCTTGGACAACTTCTAAATAGGCACAGACCTACCTCTACATCACCCTAACTGTACTCAGCAAAAAGCCAGCCCCTCTTTGTTCCTTTAAGCCTTCCTCTGTAGTCTATACTGTCTAGACAAACTTCACAACCTAAGTGGTTTCCAAACCAATGAACTCCTCTTTTCTATTCAATCGTTTATGTGATTTTTGATGACAGGTGATAGTTTGGGATAGTAGAAAGAATGCTGCTGAAATCCTGGCCCTTCTAAGATGAGCACATTAACAAAGGACAGCCCTCCTGTTACCTTAACATGACTCACTATGACCACAGCATGGATAAGAAAAGGCCTGTGAGGAGTACAGAGGGAGTTGTGCACATCGACTTCATCTCTAAGCCGAGCACACAGTGTTGTGCAGACTTTAGTAATGACTATTAGTATGACTCTATGAGCTCAGAAGGGTCACAGCTCTCAGAAAACCAAGAAGGAAGATGCATGAGGGCAGATTTACCAATTCTTCATTTTCAAACTCTGGGTTATACTGTGCTGCTTCTTCTGTCACTGGTTTCTGAACGATGTTTCTACAGACAAGCCAGATGGTGAGACTGGCGATGAACATCCCAATATCAGGAACAAACACTCGTATTCCATTGCCAGCATCTGCTCCTTTTAAACTAGAAAGAAAAAAAAAATAGAAAAGTTGCAGTTGACTTTATATTTACTTTTTAAATGTATTTGTTTTCAATATTTAATCTATTTGGTGGGGCAGATATAAATTTAAGGGAAGATAGAGAGGGAGAGATAAAAACAGACAACTGAAGTACAAGTTTCAAAACTCACGACACTCCCACCCTGCCAGTGAGGACCAGGGCAGGGTGATATGTGTGTTCAACTCCATGCACCAATGTCTCACTAGGAGGGACCAGAAGACTTTACACTGAGTCTTGAGTAACTTAATGATTCAGGAGGGTTCCAGAAGTAAAAAGAACCATGATTCATTGTTTTTTGCTTTTTTGTATTAACACTCAGAGGTATTTTGAAAGAGACAGCTCTGTGGATACATACAAGTGAGAATACAGTACACCAATGTCTGGCCCTTTGATATATATATATATATATATATATATATATATGGTTAGGCTATCATAAAGCATGTTTTAATCTTTCTGTAGATTTAAGATAGCCTAACCATAGAAACATATAAAAAAACATAGGGCCAGACATTGGTGCACTGAGTTGAACACACTTATCATCCTGCCTTGGTCCTCATATAAATCATATCATATAAATTATGTTATTAAATACATACTATCTTCATTTCCACTGCATAGACAGAAGCTGACAAATAAAAACTGAAGGGAAAACACAAAGCAGAACTTGGATTGGATTTGGTTTATTGCACTAACGTAAAGGACTCTGGGGCAGAGGGGTGTTCAGGCCCTGGAACATGATCATGGAGGAGGACCTGGGTGGGGGTGGGGCTAGAGTGTTATGCAGAAAATTGAAATTTGTTAAACATGTATCAACTACTGTATTTTACTGTCAACTGTAAACCATTAATCCCCTCAATAAAAAGTTTAAAAAATCACATGGTTTATTAAAATAGTGTTGATTTAAGTTCTCTATTAAGATAGTAAAGTTGAGTTTATTTACACCTTTTTATTCTCAAATTTATCTAACCAAGAGCCATTTCTTAGAATTTTTATCTACTGTCTTGTGCAGTTAATATTTACCAAACACATTTTAGGAAACACGAGGTTAGCAATTTCTCATTTTTGATTGAAGTGAATCAATAAGCTGAAAACTATACTAGCCCATAGTGAATTCTTGCAAATGTCATTTTCAATGCATCACTAATAATTTTAGAGCTCAAGGACATTTCACTTCCTTCCATCTTCCAATCCCCCAACTATTCACTCAGTATATCAATAAAATTATAGAGCTGGAAGAGAATCAGAACTCATCTAGTCTATTTCCTTACTTTATAGCTTATAGACACCAAAGAAAGGGAACAGGTTGGACTCAACTGCATAGCTTAGCCCACTACTTTATTTGTATAGAATTAACACAAGTAAGTGTCTACTTATTGTTTTGAAAGTGATGTGTCTACTTACTATAACACTCGCATTTGTAGAACTCATTTACAACTTTTATTCATCACCATGTTTATGGGCATGTAGAAAGCATTCCTTCTGCCAGCCACAACTACACAACTATTGTCAGCATCTCACTATAGCATAGCTTTCCTCTGCCCATCTTCCACCTGCTTGGACAATATTCTTTCTCACACTGCTTCCAAAATGTCTTACTAGGAGTGACTAATGGTTTCCCAAATGTACCTCTATGTCGCATTTAACAAGAGATCAGCTTCTAAGCACTACCGTCTATCCTGATAGTCTTACTTCTCACCATAACTAGACTGGTGGTGGGTGGTGGTCCATCTGGTTAAGGATCCTGGTTTGAGTCCCCGCGGGAGGAGCTCTATGTGTGGTGAAGCAGATCTGCAGGTGTCTTTCTCTTTCCTTTACTGTCTCACATCCTCTCTCAATTTCTCTGTGTTCTGTCCAAAAAACAGACCAAAAAAAAAAAAAAAAAAACCACCAGACAGGATAAAATCACTGTCTTCTTTACCTTGTCTATTATTATTTTTAGTAATAGTATTACTGCATAGAGATAGAGATAAATTGAGAGGGAAGAAGGAGATGAGAGGGAGAGACACAGAGAGATACTCACAGCCTTGCTTCACGACTGGTGAAGCGTTCCCCCTACAGGTGGGGACCAGGGGCTTCAACTCAAGTCCTTCGATAGCATAGTGTGTGTGCTTGACCAGATGCACCACAACCTGGCTCCTTTACCTTGTTCTTAAAGGCTAGTTGCTAACAACCTTCACTCCTTGTTGTTTGTTTCAATTTCGACATGGTAAGCAGCTCTAATCAGTATCAGCACAGTGACTTACAGGTCAACATATCCAGTTTAATCATGTTCCCTAACACACATTAGCTGCTATGCATTTTTCCCATCAGATTTCTCCATATTAGTACCCCATAACTTTTCAAAAATGAATGTTATCTTTATTCCAAGGTCTTTTCTCCCTCCTCTGTTTCTAACTTTGAGAAAATGTTACAGTCATCAATCTAGCATCCCAGAATCTTCGGACCTTTTCTTTCTGTCATGGAACAACTGAAGAGTCTGTCTCCTTAATATTTCCATTCCCCATTTTTCTCTTTGTCATCTAGGACACTGAGATGTAAGGTCACATTGTTATCTGGTTGTAAAAAGTGGGTCACCGAGGCCTTTCTTTCATGCTATCCATGAGCTATGTCTGGAATATTTTGATACATAAGTAACAGCTCATGTTGGGAGCTATGTGATATTTGTATCTGGGGGAAAATCAGTGCTAAAGAAGTCTAGAGAGTTTCCATTTGCAGACATACTGGCCAAAGCCAACAGAACACATTAGACTGTTCTGGGACTGAGCTTAGCATGGAGGAGATTGTATGTGTAAGGCTCTCTAAACAAATTACATTGCAGGGTATTGAACAATAAATTAAATTTTATTCCAAGTAAATTCTACATTTGGAATCAGACTAACAAGGTTTGACTCAGACGAATTGCCTTTCTAATAAATTAACAAGATCGATTTACACATGTCTATCTCTATACAATGCTATCCTAGAAAGTGCTTATTACAATGACATGATTTAGTATAAAAGCATACGTGAACATGAAACTGCTTAAAACTTCATGTTCCCTAAAACTGCAAACATTTCCTTTCCAATCTGGTTACAATCACAGTGGTCTTATTTGGTCAGAATAATTAGAGTTTTTGAAAAGGAGCTGAAGATGCTGAGAACTGGGAATAGTCAGCATAGCCTTCAAGAGTAGGTAGAAGGGGGTGTCCACAAAATAAAATAAAATGTCCATAAAATAAAATGCTGTAGGAAAATGAAATATAGACACATTTCAAATATAGACACATTTCACAAACTTAAAGTTGAACAAAAGTGACAATTTGCAGGATGTAGGTGGCATGCAGATTTGTGCATTAAAATTATCTGAACATGATATGATATGGAGGCATTCAGCTGTATTGTTAGTGTCCGGATTTGCAAACTGGCTCAAATCTAGTTGATAGGCACACAGATATGCATTTAATGCTTTATATTATTTTTAAGGCAAGAATAAAAGATTTAATTAGGTGAAGATGAGGGTGCACGTGCCACAGAGTGTGGGCCAGCATGACTATGAATCTATTTTAATAGTGTTTTAATAATGATCAACTAAACTATAAGATCACAAGGGTACAGTCCCACACAGTCCCCACCACAGAGAGCCATGCCCCATCCCCTCCATTGGAAGCTTCCCTATTCTTTATCCCTCGAGTGCCAGTGTTATGGGGCTTGCCTATAACATCGATGGGTAAGCATGGACTGGCTTCCGAAGGTGGGATTTTCTTTCTCTCAGCTGAAAAGGAGAAGAATCCTATCTCTCTTTCTCTCTCATCCTCCCTCTCTCTCTTTCTCTCTTTTATTTGAGGGATTAATGGTCTACAGTAAACACATCTGCGAATACATGTGGAAAATTTCTCAATTTTCTTTTTTTTATTGTTATTGTAGTTTGTTGTTGTCATTGATGTCATCGTTGGATAGGACAGAGAGAAGTGGAGAGAAGAGAGGAAGACAGAGGGGAGAGAAAGATAGACACCTGCAGACCTGCTTCACCGCTTGTGAGGCGACCCCCTGCAGGTGGGGAGCCGGGGGCTCGAACCGGGATCCTTTACGCTGGTCCTGGCGCTTTGCGTCACGTGCACTTAACCCGCTGCGATACCGCCCGACTCCCAATTTCTCAATTTTTTATGAAACACTCTCAACCCCAGCCTAGGTCTTCCCCTGCCATCATTCCCCTCTCCTCATAAACACTGGATCCAAAATAAAAGCAAAAGACTTTCTATGTCAATTCTGAAAGATAGCATGGAATAAAGAAAGTGGAGGGAACTTTGGATTAAAAGACCTCAAGTTGAACCTCATTCTTGTTCATTTAATTGAACAAGTATGTGTGAGTATCAGGTCCCAGGCAAGAAGGGTTGAGGAAGGCATTGTTGTCTACCCATCAGAGATCTTAGCATAGTGGGACAGGTTGTACAAGGCGAATGACTTTCTCAGGCAGGCAAACAGAACTGTGGGTGGATATCGCAGCAACACGTAAGGAATAACTATATTCACTAGGGAGTCAGTGAGTGAAGAGTTTCATTAATTGGAAAAATCCAAGATGTGTCTAAAGAATGAAACCTCATGGTGTTTTAAGGAAACTGATTTCACTGGTAATAAGAAATGAAAATGGTGGGTGTGTTTGTGTTTGAACACCACTATGCATCTGGACCTGGGTTTAAGTTTCTGCTTGCCACCTAAGGGCAGAGGAGTACTTTACAAGTGATGAAGCAGGTCTGCAGGTGTCTTTCTCCTTCTCTATCTTCCTCATACTCTTAGTTTCTGCCTTTCCTATCAAATTAAAAAAAAGGAAAGGGGACTGAATGATGCCTTACCTACTTGAGTGCACATATTACCAAGTACAAGGACTAGGGTTTGAGCCCCTGGCTTTCTGCCTGCAGAGGGGAAGCTTCACAAGCAATGAAGTAGGTCTGCAGGTGTCTCTCTTTCTTGCCCTCTCTCTCCCAGTCCTCTATCAATTTATCTCTGTCCGAGCTAATAATAATAATAATAATAATAATAATAGCCAGGATGACTATTATTATAATGGCCACCATGAGTGGTCGACACTGCAGACAGGTACCAAGCTCCCAAGATAACTCTGGTGACAGAGGGAGAAAATATAATGAGAAGGGTGTGTTTGAATGGCGACAAGTTCTAGGCCAGTGAAATGAAACTTACATTTCATTTTGGTATTTAAATATCAATGCTTGAGTATTTGCAGAAGTACTGGTGAGTATCTATAAACCCTTTGTCTTTATGTGCACATTTGAAATTATTTAACTTCTCAGTTTCTCGAATTATGAAAGAAGAAAAATTTATATCCTCATTATGGTAGGACAATAAACCAGAATCCTTAAAGTGCCACTACCCCCAACCCCTCCTTGGCAAAATGTGGATACTTGGCAGGAGTTGAACTTGAAAGCAGACAAGCTTGTGGCTAGGGTGAAAGAGAACTGCTGTTTGTTCTTATTCAAATATGTGAGTTTAGAACCACAGAGAAAACAGATGTCAAGCCTAAGGAATCCAGAGCAGGAATCCAGAGTCTGAAGCAAACCCCAAGCCAAAGAACTGGGTAAAATGAATCAGCAATCTAGGAGATAAAATGATCATACCACACACATGCAAACATGCAAACATAGCACATGCAGTTATGTCAGGTCAAGCAAGAATTAAGGCACTATGCTACACCAATATCCCTGAATCCAAGGCAGCTTCTTAGACATTTTTAGTTTCTCATGTCCTTGGCATATGAGCTAGAATATATACCTTTTTCTTCTTTATTCCTTTTTTTTTTTTTTTTGGCTTTCAGGGTTATTGCTTGGGCTTGGTGCCTACACTACGAATCCACTGCTCCTAGAGGCTATTTCTCCCATTTTGTTGACCTTGTTGTTATCCTTGTTCTCATTATTATTGTTGTCATCACTGTCGTTGTTGTTAGATAGGACAGAGAGAAACAGAGAGGTGGGGAGACAAGAGGGGGAGAGAAAGATAAACACCTGCAGACCTGCTTCACTGCTTGTGAAGCAACCCACTGCAGGTGGGGAGCCAGGGGGTTGAACTGGGATCCTTACACTGGTCCTTGCACTTAGTGCCATGTGTGTTTAACCCATTGCGCTGCCACATGGCCCCCCTTTTTTTCTTCTGGTGGCATCAAGATTATCACTATGTCTGGGTGTTTTCAGTACAAAGACACTGCTCCCAGCAGTCACTATTTACCTTTTTTTTTCCTTTCATTTTATTTGGTAGGACAGAGAGAAATTGACAAAGGAAGAAGATCTAGAAGAGGGAGAGAAAAAGAGACACCTGCAGCCCTACTCCATTGCTCGTGAAGCTTCCCCCCTCGCATGTGGGTTCTGGAGGCTTGAACATGGATCTTGTCATGGTGACATGTGTGCTGAACCAACTGAGCAGATGCTGGGCTAGCATGGGGGTGTCTCTTCCCGGGTATGTACTCTCTGGGTTGGAGAGAAGGTGACCAGAGCCAGCCTGGGCTGCTACTCATTCAGCGACATGAGGGAGATGACTCAGGAACATATGGCATGAGGCAATGCAATATCTTTATTGATCAGAGACCCAAGGCTTTTAAAAGGCAAACCAGAAGTGGCAAGTCAGAAATGTAAATGGCTAGGAAAGGGGCAGAGAAAAGTAAAAAGGGGCTGGGAAGGTAGGAACTTCCTTAGCAACTGTTGAGAGGGTTTTAATGGGTAGGATTAATATTACCCTGCAGGCATGGAGGATCTCGAGGGTAGAAAGAAGATAGACCAAAGCAATGGAATGGGTGGGGATCTTTCAGGCAAAACAATGATTATGTAGATAGGCCATAGTATCAGGAATGCAGGGTGCTTTGTGAGGCTCCTCACAATTTCCCGACATCTCCCCCTTTATTTTTTATTTAATGGCCATAATATCAGGAATGCGGGGTGCTTTGTGAGACAGGGAGTCTGATAAGATGAGGCACACCTTTGGGTCACTCCTGTCCTTCCTTGCTCAAGCTCATGGTAGAGAGAGATGCACTCCTCAGGTCAAACCCTTCCAAGCTCAACCACATCCTCAAAATTTCCTGACAAGCAAGTGTATTCTTTCACTAGGCAGGATAACTCTCTGGGTCAGGCGATTATGCAAAAAGTCTTCCAGAAGCAGAGCTGTGTTCTTTCCCAAGCACCCACTTGGAGCACACAATTTCATCACATTCCAACTCATTATTTTGTCAAATTGGTGTGTACCAACAATATCTGCTACAGTATTTTTTCCCTTTTCATTTGATTCATATTCTGTTTAGAGATATTACAAAATTTCCTGTATACTCTATTTGTTATCTAATCTTCAGTCACTGATATAGCAGTCATAGACAGCTCTGGTTTGGATAAAGTCATGCTATAATGGCTGACAAAGCGATAGAGCTGTGCTAATTATTATCAGTGAGTGTTTGTAATATATTGCAAGTAAGCATTTATACACACCTCCAATGAATTATTTAGCTACCAACATATCAGTATTGGAGAACAAATTTTAATTTTATTGCATGGCTTATATTTTTGAGACTACTGTTACTGATTTTGACTCATATTTTGCTCTTGAGTTGGTTCAGTTCTTTCAAGATGACTGCTGGGATATGTCCTTTTTATCCCTTATTATTTTTTTCATAAACACCATACTCATTATTTTTTTCTCTAATTTATGATGGTAAGTTTTTCAGTTCTTATCCTGCTATTATCTGTGCTCAGCCTTTTACCTCTATGTGTCCCATTTCTCCAGAATCCTGGCACTCAGAGGTCTGAACAACTTACCTGTTCATTGTCTCTAAATTATTAATGCTAGTGGGTCCTCTCACTGCACAGAGGTGGAAAACAAATATTTATGCTTATTTTACTGAATGGATGTATATTTGTGACTATTCCTAGAGCATATTTATCCTGATGTTTTCTATCTCAATTAACATTTCGCCTGTGTTTAATTTCAGTTTCTCTTTTACATTTATAAACTTTGGCTCAGATAATGATAAACCTGGCCCACACTATCCTTAATAAATATGCTAGATTAAATTTTGCAACGTAATTTACTTTCAAACCCACTGAGTTGCCTCATCTACCTACCACTCCTGGGAAGCTTTAATCAGACTCCATCTCTCAGACTGTGGCAGCTCCTACCAAATCTCCCAGGCAACACCCTCCCTGGCAACCTGGTGTTCACAGGTGCCTGTTGCCTACAGCACGTCCAGGCAACTCTTGATTCCCTGACTGATGCACACTAGGGGATTCCACATCAAATGCTTGATAGTGAATGACACTCTTCAGTAGTTGTGTGTGGCTTCTTTCTCCTGTAAGCCTCAGGCTGCTATCCTATTCCTTGGCAAAGAGGACATATATATGAATACATATCTATATATGTACATGTGTGTATACATACATATATAGGTGTGTGCATATATAAATGTATATACATGTATTTCTCTCATCTACTATGTTCTTGGTCCAAATTTTGGTTTTGAATTCTTCCCAAACAATGATATCTCTGCCCTTGTAATCTCTAACTTGACAAATGGATAATGTACCCAAAAGCAAATGTTTAAGGAAAATGACAGTGAGCCCATCTGAATTCCAGCCTGTTCCATGTAAGTTAGAGTATATTGATGGGATAAGATTGAGAAATCCTTCTGTGTTGATAATAAATCCCTTTTTGTTTTATAACAGAACACTTGACCCTATGAACCATAAAATGTGACGGTTTGTCTTCATAGGCTAGAGGAATTAATCATGAACCATTAAGATATATTTGAAGACATGCCTTAAAAGAATATTATATGCCAATGAAGTTTATATACATTGCCAGGGTGTTACAACTACTTGGTTAATTTGTAGGCTGTTTACAGAATTCTGACTGCACAATTCTGCACTAGAGTTATTACCAAAGAGACACCTGTGCAGGCTCTGGCAGGTTCCAGTACAGCAGGACAACACTGTATCAAAAGGTCACTTCCTGTTCTTACCCATTCTATGCCTAATCCTTTGCTTTGAGAATTGTTAGTGCAGGTAACAGACTAGGGGCATGGACTGACCATTCATCAGCCATATTCAGTGGAGCATAGTTACAGAAGCCAGACCTTCTGCCTTCTACACCCCATAAAGATCTTTGGTCCGCATTCCTAGAGGGATAAAGAGCAGGGAAGCTTCCAGTGGAGGCACTGGGATGTAGAATTCCGGTGGTGGGTATCATAAGGAATTGTACTCCTCTTATCCCACAATCTTGTTGCTCATTGTTAAATCATCATTAAAGCACTCATAAAACAAATTTTAAAAAAGAAGCTAAATGGAAAATCCACATAGTCTATGAGTCCAATGTGAGAAAAAAAACAGGAACACAGAAACATGAATCAACTAGAAACTTCCTAAGAAAGGGGAGGGGATTATACCAGAAGACAAAAGAAGACTTTCTGGAGGAGCCAGGTGGTGATGCTCCTAGTTAATTATTCACATTACAGTGTGCAAGGCTGCCAGTTCAAGCCCCTGGTCCTCACCTGCAGGGGAAACGCTTCTGGAGTGGTGAAACAGGGCTGAAAGTGTCTCTCTGTCTCTCTCCCTCTCTATCTCCCCCCCCCCCCAGTTTCGCTCTGTTTCTATCTAATAATAAAAAATGAATAAATATTTTAAAAATAAAAACATATGCTTGCTTTAGTTTACTTTATTAAAAATCATTTGGGACAATAAAGCTATTATACATTTGGATAATAATGGATATATGTTTGTTAAACTCATAGAAGTGTAAGCATAAGAAGTATAAAAAGTCCTTTAATGTAAAGTATGCATCAATAGCCCCACAGAATGAGAGAGAGAGAGAGAGAGAGAGAGAGAGAGAGAGAGAGAGAAAGTATTAGAGTAAGTCAGTATAAAGTGACAAGGGAAAGCTGGACTGATGGGGTAGAATGAAAGTAGAAAGAAATATAGAAACAACAGCAACCAAAACCTGAACAAATACTTGAGGCAAATGTCATGTTTCAACTAAATTTCCTCTGTGAACACATAACTCTTGAAAATTACACAGACAGTGCTAAATGGCAGCAATTTTTATTCTGTGTCATCTCATATTCAAAAAAAGATAGAGGGCCTCAAAGCTTCTTGAGCATTACCCCATGGCATTTCAACAGAAGCTGTCTCACTGGCTTCTTAGCCCAGGGGATTCCCCTAATAGAAAAAATTATGGCAAAGATAAAAATTTAAAAATGCTGAAGACAGAGGAAGCAGTTTCTTCTATGCATCCTTTTAATTGAAATTCTGGGAAATGATGTTTTTAACAGTGTAAGACCTATTGCAAAACCATGGACTGATGGGATTATGAGTAGTTTATTGAGATATTTTCTCCTAAACAAAATTTGTTATTTTCATACATAAAAAATAAACATTCACAGATGAGCTGTGGTCATTAGGATTAAGTATGCCTACAAAATTGAACAATGTGTACTTCTAATGCTCAAGATGGGAGCCTTCTGCTTGTCCTTCTCAACAGTACTCAAGCCTGTCCTGCCCATCCCCTGTTCTCCTCAATAAACATCATCAGCTCTCCCCTCTCACTGTGCAAATACTCCTCCCCAGATGAAAACTGGCTTCCCGCCTTGGTATCTCCCACTGAACAGCTGGGGCTAGCTCCACACCCTTGGTAACGCAAACACTGTCTTTCTTGACACTGAACTTTTCAGAGCATATTTGAGATGGGCAAGCAATCCCATCTTAGACCATTTCTTCTGTTTCTTTCTTATCCTTTCCATTCCTACTTCAACACTGATTTTTACAAGCATTTATTTATATAAATAGCACCTTAGTTGGAATTCTCAAGATTAAAAAAAATTATTTTACTTGTTTTATTTCAGCGACAGAAAGAGCAGTGCTTAGCTCTAGTTTATGGTGGTGTTGGGATTGAACTTGAGTCCTCAGAATCTCAGGCATGAAAAGTCTTTTGCATAACCATTAAGTTGTCTCTCCCAGCTGAAGATATCTTTTTTTTTAATAGCTGGTAAGTTTGGTGAAATCAAAGTTTTCATTTTAACATAATTTTAGAAGCACTTTGATTAACTATTCTCCAAGTGTTTAATTTTTTAAAAAATTTTTAATATGTATTTATTTATTTCCTTTTTGTTGCCCTTGCTGTTTTTATTGTTGTTGTAGTTATTATTGATGTTATCATTGTGGGGTAGGGCAGAAAGAAATGGAGAGAGGAGGGGAAGACAGAGAGGGGGAGAGAAATATACACATGATATACACATGCTTTACTGTTCTTTTTTATATTCTGCAATCTCCTCCATCCTATAACTAGAAGAAACTCCTTAATAGAGAAAACGTTTTGGTTCATGTTCTTCCTGATGCTTCCTGCACCCTGCAAGTCTTAGTTAGCTATAGCTTACCCAGAAATACATGGTTCTCCACTTGCTTACAAGCCATCACCAGCTCAGGGATGCTACTGGATTGCTCAGTCAAGAAAGTCTACAACCTCTGAAAATCTAAATCCTAACTATAGTATTTTCAAAGTAAGCCAAGTTCCCAAATAAGTTGGTTATAATATTAATTGTCTATTGCCTTCTTAAACTCTAAGACAAGGAACCTTCCTTATTGTCTATAAAACCCTATTTCTCCCAGTCCTGGAACCTCTGGGGCTTTGCTCATTTTCCTTCACAATGAGAGGGAAGGGAATGATAGAGAGGGAGAGAGACAAAGAGACACCTGAGGCACTGCTTCACTGCAACACTGCTTCACTGCTCACAAAGCTTTCTCTTTGGAGGTGGGGATCAGAAACTCAGACACTTGGGTTTTTTCATTGGGTTTTTTATTAAGGCTAAGGAAATATCTAAAAGTGAGACAGGGAAGCAGCCAAGCTTTGTCAGCAAAGATAAGGAAAGAAAACCTCCTGTTAGTCTTGAAGACCTTGAACAGGTTGGATATACAGTAACAAGTGTATATGACTCCAAAACTCATTCTGGCTTTACTAACTAAACAACACTGCTACCTTTATCAAGATGGTTTCTTTTTTTATGCTTTAGTTAACCTTTATTATTATTATTTTTTCCTTGAAACAGGTTGATACCCTCATAATGATGTACAAAACTCACTGTCAGTGCATCCTGGATAAGGCAGTAATGGCAACTTTGAAGAGGTAAGTGCAGCTGTGGATGCTTATACTTTTCTTGTCCTAGTCTTTTATGCATTTATTTATTTTATTTGTATAAGATGGTTTATTTCTAAGAGGATAGCAGGGAATGTATAATGATGAAGAAATTCATAAGAACCAGACAGCAAGGGAGTCGGGCGGTAGCGCAGCAGGTTAAGCGCACGTGGCGCAAAGTGCAGGGACCGGCTCAAGGATCCCGGTTCGAGCCCCCGGCTCCCCACCTGCAGGGGAGTCGCTTCACAAGCGGTGAAGCAGGTCTGCAGGTGTCTGTCTTTCTCTCCCCCCTCTCTGTCTTCCCCTCCTCTCTCCATTTCTCTCTGTCCTATCCAACAATGACGACATCAACAACAATAATAGCTACAATAACAATGGAAACAACAAGGGCAACAAAAAGGAAATAAATAAATAAATATTTAAAAAAAAAACAAAGAACCAGACAGCAGTACAATATGAGGTTACTCTGCCTGTGCCTTCTTATTTATTTGTTCTCTCTCTCTCTCTCCCCAATTGTACTGAATAAACGTATTTTCATTTTGCTTTGTACTGTGGTTCATGTCTGATTTCCATCTTTTATGTTACCCAGGAAGCTCTTGACTAATCAACCCCTCCCCACTTTCCAGCACTGAAGGATTCTGATATCAGAGGTGATGGCCGTCATGGAGTCACCCGTTTTTCATCATATGCAATGACTTGTCCTCCACTCGATAACCTGCCCCTCTATTCTACACCTTCACCCAGGATAGTAACTATATGACTGTCCCATTCCCTCTAGAATTTATAGACATAGTAACCATTTACATATATGTAGTGCCATGTTTTTCTGTCTGATATTTATTTGCTTGTTCAACCAGTTCAAGAACAACCAAGAGGGTGAGAGAAATTACCCTATACCCAAAACTACTATAGTTATTGCTACTGACTGTTTCCATTGACTACAAAGACTACTTTTGAAGTTACAGTCTTCCAGTAAAAGGAAAATTCAGACTTTGTTGCCCATACATAAATTTGCATGTGTGTGTGCGCGCGCGCACACACACACATGGTGTGGGGGGGCACATTTGGGGTTTTTGATTAGATTGGGATATTAGAATATCAACTCAGTGAGTGAATCATTTCATTATACTGTCAGTTAAGATGTGTGTTTTCTTTTGTTTGTTTTATTTTGTTTTCCAGGAAGGAAGAATGTAAAGAAACTTTGGAATAGGGAGGAAAGATATAGAGGTGGGAAGGCAGAGAACACAACTAATTATATTTATACAGAATTATCACTTTGGCAACAGTGTTGTGTCTGAAGGCCTCTGAGGAGGTTGTCACAAAGAAACAATGCAGAAAAACTTCACTTTACCAAGTGAAGCAAGACAGAGGGAGAAGGACAAATACCCGAATCTCTCACTCATAGGTAATACTTAAGAAGAAAAGCAGGGAACTGGGTAAACCATTAATAAACTGCAGTCTATTTCTGCAGATCCAAGGACCCAAGAAGAGAAGGTGCAAGGGTTATGAAGAGGTAGTCCAGGGCTACAAGAACAGGACGATGACTAGTTTGGTGATGATTGGGGTGTGCAAACACCTGTGTGACGATACCCCTGTGACAACAGCCTCATCAAACTAATTCCAAGGGAAAAAATAGATCTAATTGTTACTTCGTTCTGGGAAAAGACTCTCCTTTGCAATCCTTGCTTACACATTACTTAGGTGAATGAAACTCGCACAAGTTATATAGAAATAATGATATATTTTGTGCTTTTTCAAATATGCCGTGTCCCTCTAGAAAGCCTTACGTGACTGTATAGTCATCGATCAGAAAAGGTTAGGGCAGGAGCTGTTTTTATTTTATTTTATTTTGTCATATAGTATGATGTACTTCCAAGTATCCTTAGGAAAACCACAGTTCTTATGCAATCTGCCCAAATATAAATGGTCACTTTGTGCCTGGTCTCTAGTTAAAGTGTCTAACTGGATGAACTTTGGAAAGGACATTTCATAATAGAGATTAATTTCATAATAGAGTTAATTTCCGACTTCCAAGTAAGATGTCATGCAAATGAGAAATATGAAGCCTGTGCTTGGAAGCATCTACGAACATACTTCTCCTAAACCCTCCACCTTACAGACTCAACATCTAAATTTTACCTCCATATCAAGCAGTATGAATTTCCTGTCTATTATTCATCATGCTGTCGACACTGAGCCTTGAAAATTTTAAGTAACGTATTAAACAGTACTTGATTCATGTCACTAATGAAATCTGAAACATTCTTGCTCAAACCTCTATTTCTGTATGGACTAAGGTGCCAAGGTAACCATGTGAGGGTCCAGGCTTATAGTTCAAGATTCAGGTTCTCTGTAGGTCCTGATCTTTATCATTCCTTAGCGAAGACTATTAATATTGTTGAGAATGACTTGACAGCAAAGATAGACATTACAAACTACTGAGAGAGGATCCTTTTTTTCCCTAGAAGAACAGTAGTTTTATTCACTGAATATTTTGATAAATGATCTCACTATCCTTGAATAACTGAAGGTTAGACTAATTACTTTCCAAGTAGCTACAGAAACCTAAAAATATATATTAACTCCCTTTGTCAGAGATACACAGACATGTACGTAGATCTGTACAAGAATCCATGGCTTTTAATCTGCATTTCAAGTATCCATAGGTAGTTTTCAGATTAAACCTCATCAATTACTTGACTAAAATGAATAGAACTGACTGTACTCTATTTCATCGAGGAATAAACCTCAGATAACCTCAAATCTTTCTTTAACTTGTCTTCTAATCATGCAGGTGTTGTAGGCAACTAAATGGACTTAACATTTAAATCTCTTCAAAATTCTCATGTAGAAGTCCTAACCCATAGCGTGATGTTATTAGAAAGTGATTTTGTCAGGGGCCAGGCTGTGGCACACCTGGTTGTGCGCACATAGTACTAGGAGCAGAGATCGCGGTTCGAGGTGCCACTCATCTCCTGCAGGTGAGAAGCTTCACAAGTGGTGAAGTAGATATCCAGGTCTCTCTCTCTCTCTCTCTCTCTCTATGTGTGTGTGTGTGTGTATGTATATCCTCTTGCTCTTTCAATTTCTCTCTGTCCTATCCAATAAAATGGGAAAAAATGGCCGTCAGGAGCAGTGGATTTGTAGTGCCAGCATCAAGACCCAGGGATAATCCTGGAGGAAAACAAACAAACAAACAAACAAACAAAACCCCTTAATGTGGTCCAGGAATTGGTACAGTGAATTAAACATTAAACTCTCAAGCATGAGGAGTTCAATTCCCGGAAGCATATATACCAGAGTGATGTCTGGTTCTCTCTCTCCTCCTATCATTCTCATAAATATAAATAAATAAATAAATAAATACAATCTTAAAAAACAAATAAATAAAATAAGAACTAATAAGATGCACTAGAAAGTGATTTTTGTCAAGCCCCCTGATCCCCACCTGCAGGGAGAAAGCTTCACGAGTGGTGAAGCAGGTCTGCAGGTGTCTATCTCTCTTTCTCTCTATCCCCTATCCCCTCTCAAGTACTCTGTCTCTATCTAGTAATAAATATTTTTACAAAAGTAAGTGATTTTGTCACTGAGCAAACACTGTAGACTACAACTGCAAAACTCTGATGGTCTAACCTACTGCACGCCTAAGGAGCACTCTGATATATGCACTCTGTTATTGACCAAAAATGCCATGTGACATATAGGGCGACATGACACGTTGAAAACAGCAGACTAAGACGCTAAGGGAAGATGGACTTTGGGCAGATGGTTGAGATGTTATTCTCTTTTGTTGCCCTTGTTTTATTGTTGTTGTTATTGTTGTCGTCATTGTTGGACAGGACAGTGAGAAATGGAGGAGGGGAAGACAGAGGGAGAGAGAAAGATAGACACTTGCAGACCTGCTTCCCTGAAGCGACTCCCCGGCAGGTGGGGAGCCGGGGGCTCGAACTGGGATCCTTCCTCTGGTCCTTGCACTTAACCCACTGTGCTACCACCAGACTCCCCGTAGTCATTTCTTAACTGGTGATGGCACTTGATCCTCAACTACAGGAACCAAATGAAGGATCCGTTTCATCCTGGGTCCCAGAATGAAAAATATGCTCAGCACAAGGCCACAAAGATCTATAGTCTGTGAAACTGACATTTCATAGGAGCAGGGGATAAACATTTGATTTGGTAAGACACTGAGATGTAAGAATGTTAGTCTAGTGTAAGTTAGGAAAATTCAGCTTTGTAGGTATACTGACAGAATTTTATTTTTTATTAATTATTACTATTTTCATATAGCAATAGAAGAGAGAGGGAGAAAGAGAGACAGAGAGAGAGAGACAGAGAGAGAGAGAGAGAGAGAGAGAGACCACAAAGCAAAACTTCCTTCAATGCAGTGGGGGCCTAGATAAGCAGCACACTACCCAAGTGAGCTATTTTATTGTAAGAATCTGGTAAAACAGTTGGGCAAAACACTTCACAGAGAGACCAAAATACAATAGATTTGTTTCCCCTAAAATATAAATAAATCTCATTATTTTTTCCCTGTCTTGTTATTTTGAAAATCCAAATTTAGTCAAGGAGGGAATGCAAAGTAGAGGTTTGAATATGTTCAGATAAATGAAAAAGTAAATAAGTTGGTTTAATTTTAAACACCAAAATACATAAACATCCTTTTCCTCTGGCCATTTCCTGAATATAAATTACTTTGACAAAATTTTATATCATAATTTCAAAATAGCTTGCTGTGTTTTCTTTAAATACTTTCAATGCTCTGATGGAAATAAAGTATTTGAAACTCACCTTTCAGGAAGTCAACACAACAGGATAAATCTTTTAATTTAGGAGCATATATTACACACATCTATGTATGAACAACCATTGGTTTATGAAGCTAAAAAGCCAACACAGTACTGAGCGCCATCCAAAATTAGACTTTTCAAATTCCATAGACCACAAGATTACAGAGATTGTTTGATTTGAATTTAATGTGTTTTTTTTTCGATGCTACTGAGAGAGGCATGAGAAATACTTGTCTTGATCTAAATGAGCAGTGGTTCAAGTTTTCCATTTTATTCTATAGCCTTCTGACCTTAACTCTAAAAGCTTTAGAAAAATACAGCAGTAACTACAGAATTTAATCTTTGCCTTTATAAAAATTGACTTTATTTGGTCATCTCATAGCTTAGTTTTTGTTTGCAGAAAATATTATCATAAAACTATTGCTGGAATATAACTTTTCCTTGTTCTCAACATTTCATATAACATCACAGAAACAGAACAATTTGTCACATCACTAGTTATCGCTATAGCTGGAGGATAAAAAGAATCTACAATCTGCTCTTTAGTGTCCCACAGACTATTGATTTTCTAGAGGAAAGGTTTAACAGATGTAAAAACTTACTGAGTAAGTTATTATATATATATATAAAAAGTTATATATATATAAATATATAATATATATAACATATATAACAATATATATATTGTGTATATATACACAATAGAATACAACTCAGTGGTTAAAAATGATGAGGTTGTCTCCTTTGCATAAGACACTTCAGGACATTATGTTGAGTGAGATAAGCCAAAAAGAGAACTAGTATTAAGCGATCTCACTTATTAGGGGGATTTAATAAAGTAGAGAATGGGGAGGGAGAGCACAAAGTGAAACATGAATTGGAAATTGTGTATTGCACTAAAGTAAAGGACTCTGGGGACGGGAGAGGGAAGGAGGCTAGGAAGAGAACTTTTGGGGCCTGTTACATAATAATATTGTATGCATATGTCAGTGGTTGCACTGTAAAGCATTAGTGCCCTGAATTAAAACAAAACAAAACAAACAAAAGCAAAACACTGAGATAGGTAGATTCCATGATGACTGGGTCGTGCTGTACTTGGTTGAATGCACATGTTGCCATGTGCAAGGATCCAGGTTCCAGTCCTCATGCTGCAACTGCAGGGGCAAGCTTCATGAACTGTGAAGCAGTGATGCCAGTGTCTTTCTTTCTATCCCTATCTGTTCCTCCTCTCTCGTTTTCTCTCTTAACAAGTGAAATATAAGAAAAAAGCAAAAAAAGTCCGCCAGGCACAGTGGATTCATTGTGCAGGCACTGAGTCCCGGCGATAAAATAAAATAAAATGAAGCGACACACACTAGTAATTATCACAAAAGTTACTGATTTAGTAAATATATGCTATGTGCTTAGTAATATTTTATTATTGTTATTTTAAGAGACAGATTGAAAGAGGCCATCACACTGAAGCTCCCTTAACTGCAGTGGTGGCCAGACTTAAACCCGGGCTGTGCACATGGCCAAGCAACACACTATCCAAGGGAACTATTTCACCAGAACAAGAATTTATTCTCTTTTAAGCAGTAGGCTGGCACTGAAGATCCTGACACATTAACACAAATGTCTTTGTTCAGAGTCTAGAGATTCGCTAAGACACGAAGATCAGGAAGGTTTTCTTTAGTCTCAAAGAAGGACTGAAAGTGACGGGTCAATTAAAGAGACGTGTTGAGCAGCAGCGGTCAGTGAGTTCAAGGCAGGACTGGGCACAATCCCAAATCCCTTGAAGGGAACCCAGGCCAAAACCGAGGAAAAAAATAAGAAAAGGTACAAACTTAAAAATGCACTACATCATTTACTGATTCCATTGCTGCAGAATCCAATCCTCATTTTTATCTTTTTTTAAAAACTATATTTATTCCTGTATAGAGACCGCGACACTTTGAGAGAGAAGTGGGAGGTAGAGAGGAAAAGAGACAGAGAGACATCTGCAGACCTGCTTCACCACTCTGGAAGCTTTTCCCCTGGGTGGCTTTTGAACCTGGGTCCTTGTGCACCGTAATGGGAGCGCTTAAACAGGTGTGCCACCACCTGCCCCGCTCTCATTTTGATCTTTATCCAGTCACTTCCCTTTGCTCACCTGCATGGTTTGGGTCAAGTGTCCCTGTAAGACAGATTATTTCCCACTCTCTTGGGGATCTTAGACTTATTATAGGGACTGCATCACAGGTGTGGCCCGTCTGGAATCAGAAAGTTGGATTCAGGTGGTTTAGAAAGGAAAGCAAGCAGAAGTATTATTCCATTGTTCAGCAGATAAAGCAGCTGTTGACAGGGACACACAGGGTCATGCTTACTCCTCTTCACTACACCCTCAGGGGTGAACCAGCTCTAGTCTGGTCTTCACAGTTCTATATACTATGCAGTGTGGTGATGAGAGATGCCTAGTGGCATAAAGAAAGGAACAGGAAATATCAACCACTAAAGCACACACAATCGCAAATTACAAAAGTAACCCGTCTCTCAGTGCAAACGGACCACCAAATAACGTCAAACACAACATTGCTAATCATGCAATCTGTGATTCTGTGATAACTATATAAATTTATTAAGAATAACTTCTTTGCCTTTTAGGTAAAGTGGGCTGAAGGATCAGTAAAGAGATGTTATTTTAAAATATGCAGTGACACAATTTCCAATAAAGTAGGGATTCCTTATTTCTATTGGCAAGTTACTGTGCTCAAGCTAATTCCTTTGCAGAATTTTTTTGCCCTCAGAAAGAAAGTGAAGTTTGAAAAGAAAACCATGTCAGCGGCTCAAAATTTATGGTGACAGCCATTACCAGAGCCTTCTGGTGGTTCTTTTGCCACTTGCACTGTGGAGTGGCATCTTTCCTTTCCTCTAAATTAGCAAGATGACTCTCTGTGGGCTACAAACTATCACCAAGCTGAAAAATACACCTACATAGACATGTTTCAAATGCACTGCACAATCTCCATGCCAACTTTCCACATTTCAGTACACTTGGGAATCTCACACGAAGGCAGAAGTGCCACAGACAGAAGCCAACTGGTGAAAAACTACACGGAAGGAAGTTGCCCTACTGAGGTAATGCGACAGACCTCCTCAGATTTTGCAGGAGTGAGAAATAAACTTGCGTTGTGTTAATCACTAAGAATTTGAGCCATGATTTTCATTGTGTACACCTATGTTCATAGCAGCACAATTGGTAATAGCCAAAACCTAGAAGCAACCCAGGTGTCCAACAACAGATGAGTGGCTGAGCAAGTTGTGGTCTATATTCACAATGAAATACTACTCAGCTATAAAAAATGGTGATTTGACCTTCTTTACCCCATTTTGGAGGGAGCTTGAAAGAATCATGTTAAGTGAGATCAGTTAGAAACAGAAGGATGGATATGGGATGATCTCACTCATAGGCAGAAGTTGAAAAACAAGATCAGAAGGGAAAAGACAAAGCAGAGCTTGGACTGGAGTTGGTGTCTTGCACCAAAGTAAAAGACTCTGGGGTGGGGGGAGGGTTCAGGTCCTGGAACATGATGGCAGACGACCTAATGGAGGTTGTATTGTTATGTGGAAAACTGGGAAATGTTATGCATGTACAAACTACTGTATTTTACTGTTGACTGTAAACCATTAGTCCGTCAATAAATAAATTTTTAAAAAGACAGAGAGGTCAAAATAAAAAAATGAAAGAGTTCACAGCACCAAAGCATTCTTTAATTAAAACTAAAAACAAACAAAACAAAACAAAAGAACACAACAGTATCATCGTTTGTTATATAGACAACAATATAGAACAGCACCAGAAATCGGTGTAAAGAAGTTGGCATGAGGTATCAATGTATCTATGTTCTAGTATTTCCTTCCTATGTTACCACAAACTACTATGATTAAATCCTAAAATAATCTCCTGGTAGTGACAAAGACCTGATTCATGATACTGAGCAATATGAATATGAATTTGGTCTTACAGTGACAATGGGGCTTATTTTAACACAATGCATATAAATACTGTTTCCAAAAGGAAATGGCTGAACACTATCTGATAACAAGAGTTGCTTCAATGAGAGCAGGTGAGAAGATCCCAGACTCTTCTACCAGTTATAAAACATATAACAGAACGTCTTTGCTTTCCTGTTCTTGAAGAAAGCTTTGAGCCTTTAACTTACTCAGTTACTTCTTTCTCTTTATATGATCACTTTAGATAATCTACTGGAAGACAGATAGATGAACATCAAATGATACAGAGGACACAGCAAGGAATGGATCAATATGTGTGGCAATTGCTCTAAAGAACCAGGTAGCCTCACCTGAGATACAGTTAGAATTCTATGTAAGAGAAAAAAGAGGACAGAGTTGAGCAGAGAAAGGGCAGAGGCGTATTCAACAGTACTTCTAGACAGTCTCTGCAATAGTAAATGTACAGTAACAATAAAGATCAACATTTCTTCTCTTTTTAGTGTTTTAAATCTTTTTATTATCTTCATTTGTTTATTTATTGGACAGAGATAGCCAGAAATCAAGAGGGAAGGAGGTGACAGAGATGGAGAGAGACAGAGAGACACTTGCAGCACTGCTTCACCACTTGCAAAGCTTCCCTACCGTGGGTGGGTATGGAGGTTCAAAACTGGTGCACCACCACACGACCCTTAACACCACCCACCCCAGACAATACCTTTAGCCCACCTGCATGTTATCTGTTGGAGTCAGGCAAAAATTAGTAAAGTCTAGTGCCCCTTAGAATATACCTAAAGTATGAAGAAGTCAAACTCTCCCTATTTGCAGATGACATGATAGTATACATAGAGAAAACTAAAAAACACAGCAAGAAGCTTTTGGAAATCACCAGGCAATACAGTCAGGCAACAAAATTAACATACAAAAGTCAGTAGCATTCCTCTATGCAAATACTATTTTAGAAGAAGATGAAATTCACAAATCAATTCATTTTACTATAGCAACAAAAACCAATAAAATATCTAGGAGTAAACCCAACCAAATAAGTGAAAGACTTGTATACTGAGAATTATGAGTCATTAATAAAGGAAAAAGAAAAAAAAACACAAAGAAGTGGAAAGATATTCCATGTTCATGGGTTGGAAGAATTAACATCATTTTAAGATGGACTTAAAAACCGGTGTTTGCCACATAATAGTTGTTTTTACTATGTTATTATTCACGTGATCACAAGATCAAAGTCATGTAAGCTAGGGATAATGAAATCATTGCAATGTTTCAGTGACCAAATTCTATTGATAAGTGAAATTTTATACAAGATCGAAGAAACCCTTTACTAAAGTGTTCTTTTTTTTTTTCTTTTCTTTCTGTCGTTGTTGGATAGGACAGAGAGAAATGGAAATGGAGAGAGGAGGGGAAGACAGAGAGGGGGAGAGAAAGACAGACACCTGCAGACCTGCTTCACCGCCTGTGAAGTGACCCCCCTGCAGGTAGGGAGCTGGATGCTTGAACCAGGATCCTTCCGCTTTGTGCCATGTGCGCTTGATCCACTGCACTACCGCCCGACCCCCTAAAGTGTTGTTCTTAAGACAATAATAAAATGAACACCTCAAACTATTTTTTATGAGCATATGACACAGGGTAAGTGTAAATAATAATAAAAAAAAACCCTAAGATACAACTTCGTGTCTATCAGAATGCTAAATAGCTCCAGAATAATCTACCGGTGAAACTTTGGGAAAGCAGTTATACCCAAGCCTAGTTGATTGAGTGAGGATTGTTGAAACTACGCATAGGAACTTTGCCACATTCATCAAAGCACAAAATGAATTTGCTCTTGGTACTTAGGAATATATTCTTAAACTACTTGGCAAAAATACAAATGTAGAGTGGCAAGGGAATAAGATTTAATTGGCAGGCTGCAGAATTTCCAGGCCTGAACATGAGGCTCCCAATTCAAACCCTAAATCTACATGCATTAGGTGCACTGGTTTCTGGCTTCTCTCTCTTCCTCTCATAAAACTCGATTTCTGTGTAAAACAGGAGAGCTACAGATATACTATCAGAGAAGTTAAATATCTGCTCTCAGGTTACATTTAAATAGGAGATCATATACAAATTCAAGATTTTTTTTTCCCTTTAGACAACACAGTATTTCCTTGGAGCTCCAGTGGCACAATCAGTTAGCACATGGTACTTATACAGAAAACACATATTTTCTAGACCCTTCTATGGAAAAGGTCCTGCAATACAGCCTCTCTGAACTGATAGGTCTCCATACTATTTATTATTATTGTGGTTTCAAAACAACCATTCTCCAGAGAAAGAAGGACACATTGAAAGAACGCTGCCTCCAGGTTCGGAATATGGATGGCCTTGGTACATTAGCTATACTACAAAGATGGAAAGCATAAAGATCAGTGGATTTGAGTTTGAAAAGATAAGAAGTCAGGGGAGTCGGGCGGTAGCGCAGCGGGTCGAGCGCACGTGGTGCAAAGCGCAAGAACTAGCATTAGGGTCCCGGTTCGAACCCCAGACTCCCCACCTCAGGGGAGTCGCTTCACGGGCGATGAAGCAGGTCTGCAGGTGTCTTTCTTTCTCTCCCCCTCTCTGTCTTCCCCTCCTCTCTCCATTTCTCTCTCTGTCCTATCTAACAACGACAACATCAATAACAACAACAATAACAACTACAACAACAATAAAAAACAAGGGCAACAAAAGGGAAAACAAACAAACAAAAAAAAGGTAGGAAGTCAGCCTGAAGTTCAATCATTGAAGGGAAGTGAGTGAAACTGAAGGAGGGATTAGAACAACAAATTAAACAGCAAACAAACAAAATTAAACAAGCAAACAAGTCCAGAATGCTAGATATTCTACAAAGATTGACTTTGGCTCTTCAGAAGCAATGGCATAAAGAAAAACAGAATAAAACCCAGAGAGAATTGGGGGAAAATTGGCTAAAAAAGGGTTAAGACTTCAATACAGAATGTGTGGGTTCGGTAGTACACAGATCCATACCAATGTACGTATTTCAAATGATCAAGATGTCTTAATACCCGCTGGAAGCTGAGAGATGCTAAGTTTTTACTATTATTTGTAGTCTATCAATCTGTGGTGAATAACACTGTGGAAGAAAGCACCCATTTTTTTTTTCTCTGAGATGTATACTTAACCTATGCAAGAATAAAATGATTTGGTGTCTAAGGTTTTCATTAAACCGTTTCAGCCAGGGAGTCGGGCCATAGCGCAGCGGCTTAAGAGCACGTGGCGCAAAGCGCAAGGACCGGCGTAAGGATCCCGGAGCCGCTGGCTCCCCACCTGCAGGGGAGTCACTTCACAAGGTGAAGCAGGTCTGCAGGTGTCTATCTTTGTCTCCCAGTCTCTGTCTTCCCTTCCCCTCTCCATTTCTCTCTGTCCTATACAATAACTACAGCAATAAAACAACAAAGGCAACAAAAGGGAATAAATAAATATTTTAAAAAATTTCAGCCAAAATCAAACAAAAACCCACCAAATATGCAAATGTGACAATGTCTTATTTAAGCTGAGAGTTAGATGTTTAATGCTAAGTTGGCTATTCTCTCCCCTTTGGTTATGACATTTTCCTAATACAAAAATATCAAGAGAAAGATACTTGAGAATGAATTTCATATGAATTGAAATGCATAAAAATAAGCTTTATGCAAGGTCCCAGGTTCAAGTCCCTGCTCCCTACCTGCAAGGAGAAAGCTTCACAAGTGTTTAAGCAGGTCTGCAAGTATCTCTCTCTTTCCCTCTCTATCTCCCCCTTCTCTCTCAATTTCTCTTTGTCTCTATCCAATAATAACTAAATAAAATATTTTTTAAAATATGGTTTAGATTCAAGTTATTTTTGTACTTACCTAACTGAATCTAGATTCTGAGAAAAGTTATATTTTTACAGAATTATTTTATTAAGGATATGTAATAAAAATTACAGTAAATTTCTTAGCATCCTCTAAAACCCAGTATTTAAATATTTTAATCATTTCAAAATACAGATACAAGAGAGTCAGGCGGTGGCGCACAGGGTTAAGCACACATAGTACAAAGCACAAGTACTGGAATAAGGATCCTGGTTTGATCCCTCCAGCTCCCCACCTGCAAGGGGGTTGCTTTACAAGTGGTGAAGCAGGTCTGTAAATATCTCTTTCTCCCTCTGTAACTACCCTCCTTCTCAGTTTCCCTCTGTCCTATCAAAAAGGGGAAAAAAAAATCAAAGTAAAAAAAAATGGCTGCAGGAGCTGTGTATTTGTAGTGCAGGTACTGAGCCTTAGCAATAGCCCTGGAGGTAATATATATGTATAAAATACAGATACAGGTTTGAATCAATATGATAAAATGAACAGAATCAATTAATGGAATCTTCCCATTCAGACCTTAAGAAATAACCTTATACATTAACACAATAATCTTAAGATGATTTATGCTCCATCTCCAAGTTTCACAAGAAGTGTAGTAGGGCTGTAGGAGTTTCTCTTTCTTCTCTCTTTTTGCCTCCAGTTTCTCTCTATCTTATCAAATTAAAAGAAAAGAAAAAAACCAGTCCACTGGGAATGTGGATCCATCCTACAGGTACCCAGCCCCAGCAATAACCCTGGTGGCAATAAAAATACTAATGATCATTAATTTTAAATTATTAACTTATTTTAATTTGTATTGCCTCCAGGGTTATTGTTGGGATTCAGTGTGGGGACTATGAATCTACTGTTCCCATTGACTTTTTTTTTTTCTTTCAGTAGTACTTGATAGGACAGAGAGAAATTGAGAGGGGCTAGAGGAGAGAGAGGGAGAGAGAAAGATAAACACCAGCAGACCTGTTTTACTGCCTGTGAAGGATCTCCCCTGCAGGTGGGGGAGCAGGGACTCAAACCCAGGTCCTTGTGCTTGGTAACATGTGCCCTTAACTGGGTGTGCCACTGCCTGGTTAAAATAAATTTAATTTATATGTTTATCTTAATTAAATATGACTAAATATCATTAATAATGATAATGTTGGTTGAATAAAAGTGTATTTGGAAAGAGAACTATATATCTGAATCAATTTAAAATTGTAGAGGAAGTATTATCATATATTATCATATTTGATATAATGATAAACCTTTCTCTCTTACTATCAAAGAAATAATGCATTCTAGAGTGTTTTTTTTTTTTCTTATTTCTCTTACATGCTGTAAGCACTCTGCCAGCCAGATCAATATCGGTAAACAGCATTTTCAAATGATAAAATGAGTTGATAAAAATCTGCTTTTTGAGTAAAAATTTGAAATTCTTTTTCTCTTTCAACTGCTGTGTTGACATTGCAGGTTCCATAAAAGATGTTACATGCAACTGAGAAAGCCCTGTCCCCTAGGCTGCCTGCCATCTGAGGTCAAGGGCAGGTGGTCAAGGAACTTCACTGACAATATATTCCTTTATACTTTCTGACATTGTAATAAGTCAATTATTTTTCTTTTGTAGAGTTGATGATGTAAAGATGCTTTTAATTCAAAGTAAGATGATCTCAGTTTTTAAAATATTTATTTCCTTATTTATTCTCTTTTGTTGCCCTTATTGTTTTATTGTTGTAGTTATTATTGTTGTTGTCATTGTTGGATAGGACAGAGAGAAAATAGAGAGAAGAGGGGAAGACAGAGAGGGGGAGAGAAAGACACCTACAGACCTTCATCACTGCCTGTGCAGCGACTCCCCTGCAGGTGGGGAGCCAGGGACTCCAACCTGGATCCTTATCCTTGGGTTTTGCACCATGTGCACTTAACCTGCTGCGCTACCGCCTGACTCCCAGTGGTTTTTTTTTTTTTAACTCAAAGTTAATAGTATCTAAAAATTTTAGGGCAGGGGTAGATAGCATAATGGTAATGCAGAGACTCTCATGCCTGAGGCTCCAAAGCCCCAGGTTCAATTCCTTGCACCACCATAAGCCAGAGCTGAGCAGTGTTCTGGTAAAAAAAAAAAAAAAAAGAAGAAGAAGAAAGAAAAAAAATATTTATTAATTGGGAAGATATTAATAAAAATAATTTCTTTATATTAAAACTGTAGAAGAGAATATGGCTATGAGGTGACAAGCCCAGGGAAGAGTCAACGCTATTTTAATTTCCTAAAAGCAACCTTTTAATAATGTTTAAAAAAACACTTTAGTCGGTAAAGATCAGTCGATAAAGTGTTGGTGATTACTATATGCCAGGCACTGGATTAGAGCCCCAGACAGCATGCAGGGAACTGCATGGATAGAGGTGTAGTATTTTAGTGTCCTTCCCTCCTTCCTGTTCTCTCTTTCAAAAATACAGAATAAAAGTGGACTGCGAAGACCACTTAACAGTATGCTGTGTGTGAGGCTCTGAGTTCATTCTCTAGAACTGCAGACACATTTTAAAAATCAAACATAAATTTAAATAAGGCATTTTTCACATGCCCTGCTCTGTGTCAGCTTTTTTGTCCACAATATGAAGACAATACTTTCATAGTAGGAATAGCTATTCATTTTACTTAGATTCAGGTTTACAGAGGAAAAGGGTGACTTATGATCACAGTGTCAGTGGCAAGACTGATTTTTTTTTTATCAACCACCAGTTTAGAATAAAATAGGATACTATTAAGTAGAAATGGAGCTATGCTTACCTTTCAAATCCGATTTGTCGAAATGTCTTTTCCCATGTTGAACCTATAACAGAAGGGGAAAAAATAGGGCACATTAAGTATCTATGGGGAGTTTTATCCTGGTTTTGCAAACCCTATCAGATTGTTGGTTTCACATTTAAATGGGAGGGATTTGCATTCTCTCAAATGCATTATTTCAACTTCTAGTCCTCATTAAAAAGGTTAAAGCAGTCACCGTACCTTGTGGGCCATCTGTCAGACCCCTCCACACAATTTTCAGGGTATAACCACTCACTAAATGATAATAAGTTCTATCCTTGCTTTCCTTGGTAATGTAATAGGCCATTGAAGCATTCATAAATATCTAAATATGTCTAGTTCAGAATAATATGGGGAATTTACACAATAGCATATTCTGAACTGTACTCTCAAATCAAAATTTAAAATATCTTTATTTCCTATTATTGGCTAGAGGAAGAAAGAAATAGAGAAGGGAAGGAGAGAAAGAAAGGGAAAGAGACCTAGACACCTGCAGCCCTGCTTCATCACTCCTGAAGCTTTTACCCTGCAAGTGATAATCAGGGCCTTGAGCTGGGTCCTTGTGCACTGTAATGTGTGTGCTTAACCAAGTGCGCCACTGTCTGGTCCCCTTCAATTCAACTTTTAATTTCATGCCTCACAAGAAAAGGTACATGACACTCTGAAGTCTCAACCCACTGTCTACCATGCCTACCTCTTATCAGTGTGAAAGCACAGATTAAGACTTTATTTCCTAAAAACTAAGCATTTGAATCAGAAGTCTCCTGAAAGAAAAAAATGTTGTATTAAGGACATTCCCTAAAGAGCAGTATACCAAACCCCCTCTCCGCTCCCCCCAAAAAAAACACTTTCAGCAATTATTTTACATAATAACTTTCTAGACTGTAAGGTATAGTTCTTGATATAATCAAAGGTTATTTTTAATAAAGATTATCCATAGATAAAAGTTAAAGGTTTCTATTGACGGAGTTTACATTTTCCTGACACTCAGTATCAAAATATTTCGATTTCAGCACTTAATGGAAATAAACACTCAGCAAGTCTAAAATTCACAATTGGTGCTGTATCCACATTGCCTGAAATACTGAACCAGTAAGTAGTGAGGCATCTGCAAGACAGACCCTCAACTGCCCTCAAAGGGAGGTAAACTTTCCACAGTGAAACAATGTTACTAGTAAATCTTTGCTCCTCTTTTGTCATTTTGTATAGCTCTGCAGAACACATTTTATTTTTACTTTATTAAGAAAATAATTATTTACAAGACAGTTGCTGTCGCATGGGTAGACTTTCATATCTTTCTGTGATAGCTGTCTGCATTCTACTCTCACCACCAGTTTAAGTCCTCTAAAGCCTGTGTGTTACTGAATAAAGCCAGTAAGACCTTTACAATCTAACCATTTGAATGTTGCCTATTAACATATGACAAATAGAGTACTGACTATACTAGAATGTGTTTTTTCTTTTGCATTGCACTTAAACATCACATATACCAGAGGTTTGGGTTTTTATACTTTTGTGAGCACTTAGTCACGATGAAATACGAAACACACAATAAATGGAGCAGACATATCCAGATCCTTTGGCACCAATAATATTTTTGGCAGCCCATTATTCAGTTGCTGGGGAATTCTTTAAAAGCTATTAACCATGTTTTACACGGTAAGGTAATATTACTCTTCTCTGCCAGAGTAGTGATACATGGAGGGAAAAGCAGAGAAAATAAAATGTAGCTGGCAGACTTTCTTGACACAACACTTTTAAAATGAAGTTTAAAATATGGCGAAATCTAAATCATGCTGTGCTCTTCAGGGAAAAAGAAAACAACAGCAATAACAATGAAAAGAAAAACATACAGCATAGATAAATATAGTTCAAGAGAAGGACTTTCCATTTGCAACCTTAGATGAAGCCGTTTGAAAGAACTGATCTTGATTTTTTCATTTGAAAAAATTGTCTGTTATAGGACTGACATTGCAAGGACAAAACAGAATTCAAGAATAGAGACTTGGAGACTTTGGTCTCAGAGACCAAAGACTGGAAACAAACTTGAGCTAACAGTATTCAATCTGTAGAGAAAATTCTAGTATCTAATGCCCTGTATGCCCACCTTGACAAAATATCCTTTAATAGCCCTCAGCACAGACACTCCTATCACTCCAAGGGGGAAATACATTTCATTTTCAAATTCTTGGTTTAGTAGATATTACTATTTTAGAATACCCTTTTATTTCTTCTTTAAACATTGAAATTTATAATAGCTTTATTGTGAAAAAGACTTCTGTACTGTTATTTCTGGGATTTCCAAACCTTTAATATGAGTAGTCTTTAGTACAATAAATTGTTCAAGAGATTTTCAAAGTATTAAATAATCACTTTACTGAGAAAAAAAAATGACAGGGAGAAAATTAATTTAGATGTTTGTATATTTATTAAGTCCTTATACATATTCACATGTAAGTTCTGTTACTACCAGATAATCCACTTATCACAGTTACTTCTTAATATCTAAAGACACTAGAAACATGGAATTTAAAATAGGATGTCCTTTATTTATCTTTTTTAATTCAGAAGGAATATAACTGAAGTAGAAGTTTATGTCCTGTAATCTAAAAGTGTAATAGTAGGTTAGGAAGAAATATATAGTGTCATTTTCTCATTTTCAAATTCTTCCATCGATATAATCACCCCTTTACAAAATAAACACATTTCTGGCTACTTTTTCTCACTCTCCCTCCCTTTTGCACCTTGTCTGCTTACAACTCTGCTGGTTTCACATTCCCTTCTTCTTTCCATAATGCTAACTTCCTTTGTCTCAGAACAAATTCTCCCAGACCAGTGAGTCGCTTCTGCTTGAGGCTCCCTGCCATGCTACTTCTCTCATACTACACAGAGAGTCATCGCCACAACCCACCTCCCTGGCACATGACCACAGAGCTGGGATCAAAATGGTATCTTTTCTTGACTAGCTTGATCTAACTGGCTAGAAGGTGTTATGCTCACCCGTGAGAGAACCAAAATCATCCGTGTTCAACTGAAACTATAATGGCAGCCTGGCCATGATTGCTGTCACAGAGAAAGACAACACAAGAGTAAAAAAGGGTTTTTGTGCAGAGGTAGGCTGAGAGAGAGAAGAGGTACTTTTTCTTTTTTTTTTTTTTCTTTGTTGTAATTATTGGATAAGACAGAGAGAAATGGAGAGAGGGGAGGAGGACAGAGAGGGGGAAAGAAAGACACCTGCAGACCTGCTTTACCATTTGTGAAGCAACTCTCCTGCAGATGTGGAGATGGGGCCTCGAACCAGGATCCTTACGCTGATCCTTGCACTTTGTGTCACCTGTGCTTAACCCATTGTGCTACAGCCTGACTCCCGAAGAGGTGCTTTCTAAGGTGTCCTATCTCTATCCATGATGACCTATCCCCTCCTGACCCCTGAAGTTACACGGGAGGAAGAAAACTCTTGCTTACTTCTTTCTACTCAACATTTACTCTAGTTTCATGCCAGGTTTTAAGTGTGACATTTATATCTCAAAGAACACTAAATATGAAGAATAGAAAATATGATATTTGACAAGGTCTTGAGTATTATATTTAAGATGAGAATAAAAAATATTTTAAATAAATACTATCCTATACCATAGTTTAAAGCAAGAGATTGGACACTATCACTCAATTGACATTTCTAAAAATGGTTTCCACCAACATTCTATCTGGGTTCTAATTTCACATAGATTAGCTAATTTAGTTATCAAAAAAACTCTGTGAAATCCTGGCAATCTTATAACTTCTTCTCCCTGAAAACTAAGGATTACTAAAACTAAGGACTACAGAATCAATGCTCTTCTTATCTTTTTGTTTTGTTTTGTTTAACTTTTGCTTAGTCATATGTTAGGGACTCAAGTTTTGTCTTCTGCATTTTTTTTCTTTTTCTTTTCTGTTTTATTCAATAGGACAGAGAGAAATTGAGAGGGGAGGGGAGAAGTAGAGAGGGAGTAAGATAGACACTTGCAGACCTGCTTCACCACTACTGAAGGTGGGGAGTGGGGAACTTGAACCTGGATCCTTGCATGGTTAGTATTATGTGTGCTTAACTGGGTACGCCACTGCCGGGTCCTTTGCAATCATTTTCCATCCTTGCCCTGACCTTTTGCCCAGATGTGGCTACAATATAAAATTAAAAAAAAAAATTATCATTCCACAAAATGTTTCCAGCCTATTATTATTATTATACATTTTTTTTAAGCACAAAGGTATCTGTAGTAGAGACTTTCTGTCATCAAACACCTTTCCACATCACCTGCTTTCAGAGTTCTAGGGGTTTTTCTGCGCTACTTTTCAGTAACACTGAGTACACTCAGCAGGAGGTTCTTCTGACCAAATGTACACAGACAGAAAGACATAGACCAATATTTAACTTGTAGATGATGGAGGAGAGCTGATCATTATTTTTTATTTCTTCTAATTTCTCTACAGTAGTGGTTTAAAACCACAGGGATTTGTCTGCTACTTGAAAGCAGATAAATGAGTTCCAGGAACTGCTCTGCCTCTTGTCATCTATGTTGCTTCAGACAAATTACTCTTAGGTCTTTCTTTTTCCTTGATATATAACATTAAGGGGTTTTAAATAGGGCCCTGTTATTCTGTGATGTTTTTCCCTAAATGTTATAGCAAACCCCAAAATCTCTATCTTTATGTTTTAAATTAATTACCTGCTTATAAGATGAAACTGGTACTTCATTGATTGCTTTAGCAATAATTTCTAATATGAGGTTAAATAATTTGATTTGTTTTCTTTTTTAAAAATTTTTTAAAATATTTATTTTATTTATTTATTCCCTTTTGTTGCCCTTGTTGTTTTTTTATTGTTGTAGTTATTATTGTTGTTGTCGTTGTTGGAAATGGAGAGAGAAGGGGAAGACAGAGAGGAGGAGAGAAAGATAGACACCTGCAGACCTGCTTCACCGCCTGTGAAGCGACTCCCCTGCAGGTGGGGAGCCGGGGTTCGAACTGGGATCCTTATGCAGGTCCTTGTGCTTTACACCACCTGCGCTTAACCCGCTGCGCTACAGCCCAACTCCCGATTTGTTTGCTTACTGGTTTCAGAATTTAGTGGTAAAATTGGTGGCCAAAGAAAACAGGTTTTTACTTAAATAAGTTTTTCATCAAAATATATAAGGTCTGAGAGCCCTTGAGCATGGCAATATACTTCTGCTTTGTTTTGAAATAACTAGAAACTAAACTAGAAACACCAAAGCAACAATAATTCATAAAAGTAGCATATTTTTCTAGAGCAGTCCTATAAAAACGGAGGTATTTTTATATATTGGAGAGGCTGCCAGGAAATTGAACACATGACCTGGCACAAAAATTGGTGATGAAATACTCAAATATCAGGAAATTATCCAACTTATAGGTTTTCTGGTAAAAGCTTCATTTACATTATTTTTAACTTTTGAAAGGAAAGAGCTTTCATATCTAATCAGAGTCAGGGTTTTAACACACATTAAATGTTAAAGTGTAAAATTCTAAAAGAAAAATAGATTGTTCTCATTTTATAAGCAGTGAAATTTTACTCTGCCAATATAGAGTTCTTGTGTTGAACTTTTGCTGAGAATCACTGAACCTCCAAATTACTGTCCTTTTATTTTTGCCTATAGGGTTATTGCTGGGGCTCAGTGCCTGCACCATGAATCTGCTGCTCCTGGAGGCCATTTTTTCCCCCTTTTGTTTCCCTTGTTGGAGCCTCATTGTGGTTATTATTGTTGCCGTTGATGTCGTTCGTTGTTGGATAGGACAGAGAGAAATGGAGAGAAGAGGGGAAGACAGAGGGGGAGAGAAAGATTAGACACCTGCAGACCTGCTTCACCGCCTGTGAAGTGACTCCCCTACAGGTGGGGAGCCCGGGGCTCGAACTGGGATCCTTATGCCGGTCCTTGAAGTGCGCTTAACCCGCTGCACTACTCAAATTACTGTTCTTGTGGACAATTTACACCAAAGTAATAGAACTTCCCAGTCAATTAACAGTTTCAATATTTGAGGACAAAAGATAAAGCATGCAATGTTTTTGACTCCTAATTCATAGAAGAGATTTGTCACTGATGGTGTAACAGTAGATGTAAGAGATAGAAATAACTAAAACAGATTTACCACCTTTTAAAAAACATTTTCTCTTTATTTTCTGGATAGAGACAGACAGAAACTGAGAGGGAAGGAGGTAATAGAGAGGGAGAGAGATAGAGAGACACCTGTAGCCCTGCTTCACCAGTCGTGAAGCTTTCCCCCTGCAGGTGGGGCCGGGGGCTTGAACCCGGGTACTTTTGCATTGAACATGTGTGCTCAACCAGGTGCACCACCACCCAGCCCCACCACCTCTTAATTAGTAATGTTTATATGAATCACTGGAATTGTCCTAAGAACCTCACTTCCACATCGTTTAATATTTTCATTTTGTAACACGTATTATCTCTTTTTCTGATCATTAATATCTAGTTGACATCCTTTGATTTATTTGATTAATTTCAACACATTTCTAACTTTGATTTTCATCACACTTCCCCTTTGGCATTCTTTCCATATTTTTATTATCCACCATTAAAAGGTGGTCACTTCATGAAAGATAAAGTTCAGAATTCATGATGAATTATATTCAAAAATCATAGAGGAACTTTCACTGGTAAGGTAAATTTACTGAATTGTTAAGCTGTGATGCTGTATGTACATGCTTCCCATGGAAACCAAACAAACCTGCTAATCTTAAATAATATACAAGTATGTTTCACTCTGTTCCCACTGTATTTTCACCCTCATTCAGAACAACAGGGTTTATACTGGACAGAATGTGCAGTTCTGCCTTTCCTTGCAGAGATGCCTGTTTCTGACAGAGCCAAGCCCGTTCCCCTAACTATAGCCACCACTGCTCTGCCTTCCCCTTTCACTCTGCCTTCAGTGTTTCTTCATCTAGTCTGACTCTCAGAGAAAAAACTGGGAAGAGCTTTCATGCATGGATTTTTATTTTTATCATGCATGTGCATTTTTTGTACACGTTTGTATTATATGTGTGTGTACACATTTCTGTGCCTATGCACGTGTGAATTTATGTCTGTGTTTGATGTATGTGTAAAGATACCACTGTCTGAACGCCTACTAGGACACGCAGTTCTGACTCATCAGTCAAGTTACAGGAAACTGAGGCTGAAAATTCCTGTAAAGAACTGACCTGTCTTGAGCACTGGCAGGACATCAATAATTATCAAGTACATATATTACTTAAATATAGAGAAACAATATGTGATATTAATATTAGATTTTTGATAGAAATTGGTGAGGTCAAGGATAGAACTGAAGAAAACTAATGATATGTACTTACTTATTGTTTTCCCCTGTGTGGTTCCACATATGCAATGTCATTGTTCCCTGGGTCAACTTTCTCGTTGAGATGGGGAGTCAGAGATCAGACAGAGAGACAGGGAGAGAGGAGAGACTTCAGAGCACGGTAGCTTTCCCTAGTGCCATGGCATTCCCTTGTGGTGTCAAGGCTTGAACCCAGGTTTCACACATGGTCAGGCATGCATCTTACAGGGGGCGTTATCTCTCCAACCTCAAACTAACAGTACATAAATATCAAGAAAATATTAAGATGTAAAAGGGAGAATAAGGCAATAGGAGTAAAAAAATCACCAATTTGGATAAGAGCCTCAAGTATTATAAAAGTTCTGGAGAATACTGTAACAACATGTTTCACATTTCAATGGAATTATAGAAGAGATGACATGTAAAGTGAGTGTGTGAGAGGAAGTAAATGCAAGGTGAAGAAGTAAACAGTGAAAGCAGATTTCTCTTCCAAAGCCAGGCTGCATGGAGACAGAGAAGACTGAGAAGGAAGTGGAGACTTGAGAGGGGAGCAGGAAGAAGAGGTGAGGCTCTAAGATGGCTTAGTCACTTTGGGAAAAGATACATAGCATTCTCTTCACAAACTAAAGAGAAGGAAGTTGGTGTGAGCAGAGAGGACACAGACAGGAAGGAAATTCCTCGCGTGCTTAGTAGCTAGGAGAGGAAAATACAGAGCAGACAGAGAGAGGCCTCTGGCCAGAGGAAATAAACAACAAGAAAGCCTGAGGGTCAGTTTTAGCAGAAGGCATGGACAGGGAGATTCACAAGTCACATAGTGTTCCTTGGACAAGGTGGAAAAGTGAGAACTCTAAGCCATGCCTAAGAGAGAAACCATACTGACTGACTGTACATGTGGACAAATGCGGTTACTACACAATAGATCATCTCTGTTCAAAGCATATCAGTATTATAGAAAATAAAACCATCTATCTTACACAAATATCTGTAAAGGTACGGCCATGTTCTTCATTAAGACAAATGAATCTTTACTGTCAATGTTTGGGATGCTGGACTGCCTCTCCGTTGTCCCTGTGTTATGCTCTGAAATCTACTTAAAAAATAAAAGCTCTCTACCCATTTGTCTATTTGTTTTCAGTCTCCCGATAGAAGTTCACTACAGAAGACATTTCCAGTAAGTACTATTTCAGTCATTTCAAGGCCAGATGAAGGGGAGATTCCTGAATGGTCTCCTAAGTATTACAGTTGTCCAGAAAACTGCCTAAACTCAACTTCAGATTTAAAAATAATGACAAGACAGCAATTCTCCAGTGAGCATGGAATTCATAGATGCCTGCAAAAGCATCTATCTGGTTCAATCAAATATGAACTTTATGACATGGCTTACGTTTGAAAATGAAAGGAGAGAAAATATCTATAGGGAAATCATATAATAAGTGCAAAGTCTTTCAAAAGTACTAATCATGAAAATTCAGTCTGAAGCCTGCCTCAGCTGTTTTCAGATGCAGAGAATTTTGGCAGAACACACCTGTTGACAATTTATAGACAGTACATCAGAGGGTGGTGATAGGCGAGCAGAGCACGTTTCTATAGAAAGAGCACCTGCCTTATACACCCCATAAGGAATTCTGGTCCATACTCTGAAAGGGATAAAGAAGAACAGGGAAACTTCCAATGGAAGGGATGGGACATGGAACTTGAGTGGTGGGAATTGTATAAAAATGTACCCCTGGGGTGGAGTTCTGGGGAATCAGAGCTTCAGGACACATTGGTAGGTTTGTCTGTCCAGAGAAGTCTGGTTGGCATCATGGTAGCATCTGGAACTTGGTGGCTGAAAAGAGAGTTAACATAAAAAGCCAAAAAAAGTGTTGACCAATCATGGACCTAAAGGCTGGAATAGTGCAGATGAAGAATTGGTGGAGGGGGGAGTCTTCATTTTGTAGATAGCTAGTAGGCATATTTTATATTCCAAAGGGCCTGTGGCTATACTAGTTGTTTTTTTTTTTCCCCTAGCCTGAAATCTGATATGTAAGTGGATCCAAATTATTGTCTGGGGAGATGATGTCATGGCTGGAAAAGGAACAGAAAGCTGGATCAGGGAAGAGAGTAGCTCCCAACTATGGGAAAGGTGTATAAATATTGTTGACTATAAGCCCCATTGATTTGATGTGATCTGGGGTCCATATTTAGCTTAGGAGCCTATGTGACCTCTGTATCCCTGTAGATCTGAGCTCACATTCTGTGGTCATATGTAGGAATGTTCCAAGCTGCCCCAATTTCAGGACCCATCTTCCTCAGGTAGCATAAAGGTAGCATAAAGAATGTTGTCCGGATGATGGAACATTCTCTACTGTTGTTGATCCAAGAGAGAGGCAGGCTGGGAGTATGGATCGACCTGTCAATGCCCATGTTCAGCAGGAAGCAATTATAGAAGCCAGACCTTCTACATCCCACAATGATCTTGGATCCATACGCCCTGAGAGTTAAAGAATAAGAAAGCTCTCAGGAGAGGGGATGGGATACGGAATTCTGGTGGTGGGAACTGTGTGGAGTTTTAACCCTCTTATCCTATGGTTTTGTCAGTGTTTCCTTTTTATAAATAAAATTTTTTTAGAAGTACTCCTGGGAGTCAGGTGGTAGTGCAGCGCGTTAAGTGCAGGTGGCTCAAAACACAAGGACCGGCATAAGGATCCCGGTTCGAGCCCCCGGCTCCCCACCTGCAGGGGAGTCGCTTCACAGGCGGTGAAGCAGGTCTGCAGGTGTCTGTCTTTCTCTCCCCCTCTCTGCCTTCCCCTCCTCTCTCCATTTCTCTCTGTCCTAGCTAACAACAATGACATCAATAACAACAACAATAATAACTACAAAACAATAAAAAAACAACAAGGGCAGCAAAAGGGAATCAATAAAGAAATATTTCTAGAGTATCCCTATTACAACTTTACCACTTACAGTCTTGTAAATCAATATTAAATCACTAATAAAAAAGTAAAAGCAGTTACATCACTAATAAACCAAAAAAAAGTAAAAGAAGAAAAGACACACATACTCACACACACACTTACACACACACTCACACACACACGCACACACTCTCTCACACACACACACACTCACACTCACATACACTCACGCACACACACACACACACACACACACACACACACACTCACACACACATACTCTCACACACACACACATTGAGGGCAGGAAGAAGAGATCTTTGTTTCTGCCAGTACTTATAGAATATCAGCAAGTGTTTCACTGAAGGATGCTTAATTCTGTCTGCCAGTTCCAGATATATGCTAAGCACAAGAGTGCTGAAATGGTGAAAAATAATATTGACTAACAAGTCATCTTATAAAGCAACCTCATTCTTCAACAAAATGCACACACACACACACACACTCACACACACACACACATACACTCACACACACTCACACACATTCACACACACTTACACACACACACTCACACACACCCACACACTTACACACACTCTCTCACACACACACTCACTCACACACTCACTCACACACTTACACACACACTCACACACACACACTCACACACACACTCACTCACACACTTACGCACACTCACACACACACACTCACACACATGCACACTCACACACATGCACACTCACACACACACTCACACACACTCTCACACACACACACTCACACACACTCACACACACCCACACTCACACACACACACTCACACACACTCACACACACACACACTTACACACACTCACACACACACTCACACACACTCACACACACACACTCACACACACTCACACACACACTCACACACACACACACACTCACACACACACTCACACACACTCACACACACACACTCACACACACCCACACACACTCACACACACACTCACACACACACTCACACACACACACACACACTCACACACTCTCTCACACACACACTCACACACACTCACACACACACACACACTCACACACACCCACACACACACACTCACACACACACTCACACACACTCTCACACACACTCACACACACACACACACTCACACACACCCACACACACACTCACACACACTCACACACACACACACTCACACACTCTCACACACACACTCACACACACTCACACACACACACACTCACACACACCCACACACACACACTCACACACACACTCACACACACACTCACACACACACACACTCACACACACCCACACACACACTCACACACACTCACACACACTCACACACACACACACACACTCACACACACTCTCACACACACACTCACACACACTCTCACACACACACTCACACACACTCTCACACACACACTCACACACACTCACACACACCCACACACTCACACACACACACACTCACACACACTCACACACACACACACACACTCACACACACTCACACACACACTCACACACACACACCCACACACACACACTCACACACACACTCACACTCACACACACTCACACACATACACATTGAGGGCAGGAAGAAGAGATCTTGGTTTCTGCCAGTACTTATAGAATATCAGCAAGTGTTTCACTGAAGGATGCTTAATTCTGTCTGATGGAACCTTTTACTTTTTTGCTTTGGGGGGAGGCATCGTTTTTTTCTTTTTCTATGAGTGCTTCACCAGCTGCACCACATCTGGCCCCAATACATTTGTTTTTCATATCAGATATTTGGTTGTGCATCCCCAAACCTCTTGCGTTGTGTTTTGAGTTATTGGGCAGAAAACATGCCAGTTTTAGGAAGATGGTGCTTTCTAATTCCAGCCTGCATTCACATGCAGAAGGCAGTGTTTGGCCCTCAGAGGCATTTCTGTCTGACCACAGCCTGTGACAGAGTGTGGTAGAGATCACAGGCACCTGCTCAGGACCTCTTCCCAACACCGTGTTCAATAGTTCAAAAGTATCACTGCATAGAGCCACTTGTACTTGGGGTATTTATCACATGGATAACAGAAAAATACTTCAAGCCAGGTGGTTGTCCTTGAAATTAGATGTTACAGCTTTTTCACTGTGTTACTGAAAGACATATTTCTAGCGACTGTCTTGAAATCCAGAAAGGTTCAACTCACTCTGTCATTGGAATCAGGCAAAAATAGGACACAATAGAAATATGAACTTAATACATAGACTATATAGAAAAGCAATTTACAGTGAACCAAACTCAGTAAAAGCCTCAATAACTAGTAAGGGCATCTCCACTATGCTGTTTACCCCCATCCCAATACTTCATTGTAAAGTGAAGGTTCAATGATAAAAGATATATTCAGACTATATTCTGCACATTAATTAAACACTCTTATCCTCTCTATATAACCAAACTGAAAAGATTATAATCATCAAGATCAAGACAGCCTTTTAAGGACAAAATGATAAAAAAAAAAAGACTTGCAATAGTAGTGACCTAAAAAGCTAAATGCCAGTTGACTAGAAAATGCAAAGGGAACAGAGAGAAAGGGGAGAGGGAGAGGGAGAGGGAGAGGGAGAGGGAGAGGGAGAGGGAGAGGGAGAGGGAGAGGGAGAGGGAGAGGGAGAGGGAGAGGGAGAGGGAGAGGGAGAGGGAGAGATGCAGATACATAAGGCTGGAGAAACTTGGCCAGGGCAGTGTTCAGTGTCATGTCTGGATTCTTTTGTTTCTGCACAGCATAGCAAACATTTGATTTCCAAAACCTGACCTCTTTTTTATGTGAAGTGCTTCCCTTCCTTTTGGAAACCAGACCTCTGCCCCTTTCTCTTGATTCTAGAATGTTGTATATATTTCAATTTGCCCACGCAGCTGTGGACCTCTCCTGTACACTGTGAACCCCTTGTACTTACCTAATTAAAATGATTTTTTTTTCTTTTTAACCTGACTTAGGCTATTTTAATTATTAGTCAAGCTAAAAGTCCTACACATAAGGAAATGTCCCTCTCCAACATAGTCTATCAGCTAAGTACACACCCTATCTTGTGTGGCCTTCCTTCAATATGCTTCTGTGCATTTTTTAAAAAGGCCTTAGTCACTGCCATTTCCAGTTTTCAGTCATGAGCAACCAGGGGCATCTGTGTTTGCCACGAGGTCACACACAGTAGGAAGAGACAAGCTACATTCTTCCTGTGTCTTTTCTTTGCATCCTCTCTCCTCTCTGGGGACCTGCAACCTCTTTTCCAAGTATTGTTATCTGATTGGCTTTCAAAGCTCTCAGAGGTCAGGATTCTCTTTTTCTTTCTTTGTTTTGACAGAGACCTCTCTTGAAAGTTGTGTTCTTGGTCCAAAAAAGCACCTGTGGGAGACTCTTTCACCACAGAACTTTGAAATTGGATAGATGGGGAGGGGATTTCCAGGCATAGATGGGGATGGGCTCCTCCAGCCGTGCCCCTCACACCCAGGCCATGGAGAGGGGCTGTTACAACCCAGTGATGGCCAAGTCTACCCTTCAGGCTCATGTTTTCTACTGATAAATATTGAGAACATTACACTCACATATAAGAATGTCTGACTAGTCTCTTGGCATGGTGTAGAATCCCTGAGTCTCACATTTAAACTAGTTGAAAAGCAATCAGTACATATATAAGGACTGTAGCAAATATCATGACTTTAAAAAGCATACAAACATATACATACACATAAAACACTCTCAAATCTGAAGCCAATGGTAGTAACAAAAAGCACAATTTTTTTTTTTTGGTGGTTTTCCAGTAGTTCAACTGAAATCAAGTCTAACTCACTGGCTCAGAAGTCTTTTTTTTTGGAACTGATAACTATAACAGGCTTCCTTTATTTTAATGTAAACTCTCAATGACTTGGGTCAAGTAGGATATATAAAAACTGAATTTTAGGGGAATAAAATCTTTATCATGAGGGCAGGAGATCAAAGCCCAAAGAAAGTAAGGCATGAATTAATCTATTTAGTCTATGGAAGAGTCAAGATTTCTTAAGCAGATACTTTTTAATAAGGACACCATGTCTTTGTGTGATGAGATGATTTTTAAAGCTGCCTATCAGATGTGAGCTCACATGGAAGTATTAAGTGCAAGCTAACCCTTAGAAAAGAGAAGACAACACCCTTCAGAGTTTTTGGCTTTGAAACAAATATCACTATTTCCATTCTATGGAAACGGGAAGCAAAATATCAAATGGAAACGGAAGCCTTCCAAGAAGAGGAAGATTAGTGAACTATGATTTAAGTATTTAGAGTAAGATAAGTCTTTTTTTAAGCAGACAGCAATCTCAAGGAAAGGGACAAATGATGTGCAGGGCTGCATAGACACTCTACTTGTTTACCAGTTAAAGCCACGGAAATAGTGTAATAGATGCTCTTGGGGGCCCAGATGGTAGCTTACCAAGCACAGCTCACATAAGACTCAAGTAAAATCAATCTCCCTCCTTTTCTCTCTCTCTCTATCTCTTATCCTCTGTCCATAAGAAATAGAAAATTAAAAGTGGCCTCTAGGAACAGTATAATCTTGCAGGAAGTGAGTCCCAGCAATAACCCTGGTGGTACAGGAAAAGGAGGAAGAAGAGGAAGAAGAATGAGGAGGAAGAGGAGGAAGTAGAGAAGGAAGAGTGGGAGAGGAGGGAAGAGAAGTGGAGGAGGAAGCGTAGGAGGGGAAGGAAGGGAGGAGCAGACTCATATTTAATTTGCCATATTGTGATTTCTTTTGTTCACCAAGTACTCTTATGTCTCTACTAGGGGAAAAAGAGTCAAAGTTTAAATGCATTTTAATCTCCAGTTCTCAATCGGTACCTGTGGAGTAAACGCTGTGAGTAAAAAGTGCAAAAGGAAGATGAACATATAGCTTATTTTATTAAAGCACAAACTTCCATATAGCTGAGGCTCCAGAGGCTATAGGCTCAATTTTTGACATCACCTTCTCCTGGAGATGAATAGTGCTCTGACCCCTGCCCCATTTTCTCTCTCATAATCAGTAAAGAAACAAACAGATAAATATTTATAAAAATGCAAAACAGAGCATCACAAATGACAAAATGTCATAATCTTGGAATAAGTGACATAAGAAGTCAAACAAGCCCTCCATCGTAATTCCCACACATTCTAGCTTACCGGTAGACATTATAACCAAGAGACTTTACTGGATCCAGAGTCATGTGAGCCAGAAGTCTGTCTTATTTATTAGTGACATAAATAGATCTATAGCTACCGTCCACAGGATACCACTTCACTAGCCTAAATGTCTTTTTCCAGGCTCTAATTCAAGATGGCGGAACATTTGGAAAGAGCCTATGAAGCCTTGGCATGAACGATGCAGAGTAAGGTGTGGCTGCTCTCAGTGTCACTGCCTTTGCCTATCTGTGGGAAGCTTTAAAAGAATTACACCTTCGTCTGTCTGCATGTAATGGTTTAATTTGGATGCATGAATGGGAAGAGAAGAAAAAGGAGCCCTGCTCTATCTTCATGCTGACTCAAAGATTTACAGTACTTTCCTGGCAAGCTTTGGCTGGCGGCAGCCTCACAGCTGCTGCAGAAAAGGGATCCATGCATCAGTTTCTATGTAAACACTCACAGCATTAACCACAGCTGCAATGTAGAGTCACAGGAAAATATGCCTGTTTAGGTGATGAATTGAAGCACCTCACTGACTACTGCACTGACATGTAGCGATTAATAAACAGGTGGGGGGCGGGGGGCGGGCACACTGGAATGCTCCCAGAGAAGACTAAGGAAATCTGGTACACTGTAAGGACGACAGGCTGTGCTGTTTGTCTGAACACAATTTATTCACAGTGGTGCAGAAATTACCTTGGTGTAGAGAAATCTTCAATTATTCTGACCAAATTCTACACCTTTTCTTATACCTTCTATTGACACTGGATTAAACCAGTTTTCTTTTTCTTTTTTTTTTTTATATTGATTTTCATAATTACAAGATAACAAGGGTCGAACAGCTCTGTACCAATTCCCATCACCAGAGTTCTGAATCCCCAGTCCCTCCATTGGAAGCTATAGCAGCAGTTCTCTTAAGGTTGCAGATATGGGTTAACTATTATTTCTACAACTATCTGTTTCTATTTGTATAGATTTGCCCCCCCCCTTTTAAAATGGTCCCATCTTCTCTTCTTTTCCAAGTCACACATACACTTATTATGACATCCAAATGTCCTTTCCTTATTTTCTTCTCTCTCTGGATCTTGATGGAGTTAGAATTCAGAGCTTTCTAGTAATCTTCCCTTAACATTTCTCCCCTACTGGGAGTATGGATCTAAATTATTCCTGGGGTGCAGGGGGTGGGAGTTATGGCTTTTATGCTTCTTTGCTGGACATGAATGTTGGCAGATTGATCCATACCTGTTAATATATACTTCCCCCAGTCCTGGAACCCTTGGATAGGGCCCACTTTCCCGTATGCCTCTCCCAATCCATATCAAATAATATTGCATCCGCCGATCACAACCTAACCAACGCAACGATTGCCACCTCAACATGCTTCACTTCAGACTGTGTCCAGAGACTTCAACCCACAACGACCCTGGGTCCATGCTCCCAGAGGGATAGAGAATGGGAAAGCTATCAGGGGAGGGGGTGGGATATGGAGATTGGGTGGTGGGAATTGTGTGGAGTTGTACCCCTCCTACCCTATGGTTTTGTTAATTAATCCTTTCTTAAATAAAAAATAATAAATAAATAAATAAAGAAGACATATAGGAGGGGCCAGGCGATGGCGCACCTTGTTAAGTGCACACACTACAGTGGGCAAGGACCCAGGTTCAAGCCCCTGGTCCCCACCTGTACGGGGAAAACTTCACAAGTGGTGAAGTAGAGCTGCAGGTGTCTGTCTCTATCTCTTCCTCCCCTTTCAATTTCTCTCTCAGTATCTAACAAATAAATAAAATTATAATTATAAAAAATAAAAAAAAAGAAAATGATAACAGAGGCAGACTTAGGTGAGCTATTCTTAACTGTTTGAGAAAGGACTCTACCAATAAAATTCAGTGTAAAGTTACTTGGGAAACACAAGCACACCTGCAAATCTGCAAATGAAAAGAGTTTATGAAAAGGAGATGCAGTGTAAATCAAAGAAAAGAAAGGGACTCCATCTCTTGGTATCCTCTTTGTCTTAGCCTCTATTGAAGAACTGCTTGGCAGATTTGGCCGTAGATCTTAATGAGCAGCGACTTACCTTAAACGGTACTCTTAAGAACGTTCTCTTCCACACATTATCTCTAGCTACATCGTCGAGACCATACCTAGCAAATACGTCTCTACATAGGAACCAAATCCCAATCCCCTTTTAAAGCAACCCAAGTGAAGTTTGTTGCGGTAACTCTGAGAGCTCTCAGTGTTTGTCTTCCTACCAGCATCCTGAAGGTACAATAAATAAAAAGTAAATAAAAGAGGCTTCCTTTCTTAGTGCCTGAATGCCTCTCCCTGCTGCCTTGCCTCCCCTTCTGTCATGTGGGAACAGTATTAGGATTAGAGTTGAGAACTGCAATGTCTCAGCCCCCTCCTTCCTTTTTTTTTTTTGTTGAAAGTCAACTTTACAGCTCATAAAGCTTCATAGGATTTATAAAGGTGGGGCTTGCTTTGGAATTTCTCCTGGAATCCATACACACTGAAGTAGCTTTTGAACACCTTCCTCAAAAAATCAGGGAAAAAATGACAGAGAATGCCTTAGTATCACAGAAAGGAGGCTCCACAAGCAGTAAGAGGGCAAGGATCCCTGGTGCAGTGCAGTGTCACTGACAGAAAACTTTGCTCACCACCATCCCTGTGTTTCTCTTGATCCTCTTTTTTTTTTTGCCTCCAGGGTTATTGCTGGGGCTCAGTGCCTGCACTATGAATCCACTGCTCCTGGAGGCTGTTTTTCCCATTTTGTTGCCCTTGTTGTTGTGCTTGTTGTAGTTGTTATTGTTGTCATAGCTGTTGCTGTTGTTGTTGGATAGGACAGAGAGAAATAGAGAGAGGAGGGGAAGACAAAGAGGGGGGGAGAAAGATAGACACCTGCAGCCCTGCTTCACCGCTTGCGAAGCGATCTCCTGCAGGTGGGGAGCCAGGGGCTTGAACCAGGATCTTTACGCTGGCCCTTGTGCTTTGCGCCATGTGCACTTAACCCGCTGTGCTACCGCCCGACTCCCTCTCTGGATCCTCTTATCTTCTTGAACAGAGGTCCCTAAAGTCTACAAGATAAGCTATAAAGTTTTTATAAAAATAAAAACTTCTGGGGCTAGACTTTTAGTTCCTGAGTATAGGAAGGACAAGTCAGATGTAATTACAGGGCAAACAATCAACACCTTCATCCATTCAAAGATATCCTAAAGGGGAAAAAAAGGCCATACTAGGTTCTGCTTTGAAGATTATGGAGGCACAGCTGACAACACAGCTGTCAGACATGAATTTCTCTGCCCAGAATCCTCTAGTATAGAAGGCCTCTCTTAGGGACCGGGTGGTGGCATACCTGGTTAAACACTTACATGACAGTGTACAAGACACAGGTTCAAGTCTCTGGTCCCCATCTGCAGAGGGAAGCAGGGCTGCAGGTCTGTCTCTCTCTCTCTCTCTCCTCTTGATAAAGCTGTTTATATCCAGTATTTAAAAAGAAGTTTTAAAAAATAGAGAATGTCCTCCTCTCCAGCTCTTCATGACATAAGAAGAGCCATCTCCTACCTGTTCTCTCCTTCTGAACCTCCCCAGGCTTTCCCCCTTACAACCCTGGAGGCATAGGCAATTTTATTATATTTTTTAGAATATTCATTGTAATCTACTGTTCTTTCTTCAAAGACAACTGAGCATACCACCACCATCTGCAATGAATGCTTCCTTTATGAAGCAGAAACTATTTGCTAGAAGATGACATGCAATGACCAGGAAATGACACATACTTAGACATGATGCCACAAAAGAGGTGTATTTCAAACCAACAATGCCATGGACTATTTTATGAATTACTGGCAGTATGTTGCCAGTATTTTGCATTACAGACTTCAGTTTTCTTCGGTAATAAAGACACTGGTCAATCATCTTCTAATTTGGCATCTTAATTAAACTGTACTAGGCCTGATGGAAATGTGGTCTCAGGTTCTTCTTGTGCAAGGGTTGTCATTGCCTGTTCTAAAACTATGATTTTAGTGGTGGATTTCCTATAAGAACCAGAGGATCAGGGCTCCTCCACTCTGAGGCTTGGATTGGACAGACTATGGGGAATTCTATAAATTTCTCTAGACTTATATATACAGTTATCTTACTAGAGTGTTGCTGTCATGTTCCACGTAATAGAATAAATATATATAGGAAGGTCTGGGGGAAACAACATATAGTTATGCAAATCACTTTCATGCCCTAGGCTCTGAGATCCCAGGTCCAGTCCCTGGCAATGCCATCAGCTGTGCTCTCACCCCTCCCTCTCCCTTCCCCTCCCCCTCCCATTCTGTGTGTGTGTGTGTGTGTGTGTGTGTGTGTATGTCTCTCTGTCATTAAAAAATAAATAAAAATAAATTTGAAAATGGTTCTGTATTAGAGGGAAGACTGGGTTTTCATTAAATTGTGTGGACTTTTTAATTTCATTTTATTCGTGTTCTGTATCACACCTTGGAGATTCCCACACAGTATTTAACCCTCCAGTGCAACTTTTGGTCTCTGCCAAGCAATGTATGATGTTCTAGATGTCGTCCTCACTTTCTTTCCTAAAATTCTGCTGATTTACTCTCTGTATTTCAAAGGCTTTTTCCTTAGATGTAGTTATTGAGGATAATGATAAATTAACTCATTTTGAGTGATACTTTAAACTGTTGCTTTTAATTCAGTTGGCTGTGATACAAAGAGTGGTTTCAGAAAGCAGACTAGTGATGAAGGACATTTTCACTAAAACCTCATGAGGGTAGTTCAGCAGAACAGCTCACCTGAGAGTGCCATGTTGGCACAGGTATGACTCAGGTGTGAGGCCAGCCTCCACACTGAAGGAAATTTCAGTGCTGTCCTCCCTCCCTCCACCCTTTATCTCTCCCTCTCCCCCACTCTGTGTGTGTCTTAAAAAAAAAAAAAGAAAATATGTGGGGAGACTTCAAATAAGTCTTACTTATGTAAGGTAGGATTTGCTTTTAATATGCAAAGTGCATGGTCATCTGGACATGACCCACAAAGGTCATATTTTACACTCAATTCCACTTTACAGAACACCAAAATGAGACTTCAGGTATCAATTTAAGAAAAAATATATACACAGTTGGTCTCAGAAGACCTGTGTTTAAAATGTCATCCAATACACAAATTAGCAATGTGAGTGGCTCTTAGTCTCAGCTACCTCATCTGTAGGACGGGGTTGACCATATATGTTTAATGAGACTCAGTACTTAGTGAAGTCATAGTGTGAAGAGTGTTTTGCATAAAGCTCAAAGTTACGGAAATGAAAACACTGAATAAAAGCTGGAACATGAGGCATCTAATTGGTATTAATAGCAGCAAGGTCTGACCACAGGCAAACACCTATTTTAAGTTCTAATTTGTGCCAAAAATCCAGGGCCAGACAGAGGAAGGAAAGGCCCATAAATTAAATAGTCTCCTTAGGAAATCAACAGAGATTTAAACATTTTTAGTTTTAGTCTCAGCATTAAAAAATTCCAGAAAAATACTAAAAATCAATTATTTCGAGTACACATGTCACAAATAAAATATATTGTTGTAACAGTAATAAGTATATTGGAAGATTCTTCATGACCATAAAAAGAAAGGAAGAAAGAAAGAAAGGAACAAGGAGAAAACATTTGATGTGACTGAGACATGCACGCATTTTGGAGAGTGAGGGTGATTTTTTTCAAAAAGTACATTTTCAGGGCACATAAGAGATAACCAGGTCACAATTATTCACATGTAAAAAAAAAAACAGGTTTGCATGCTTAGTTTGGTTGTAACAGGAGGTTGTTTTAACTAAAAGGGGGGAATTTTAGTAAATATTTTAAGTCACACCAAACTTAATTTGCAGTAACTAGTTCACAGATGTATGTTTATTCATTTCAGTAGAGGAGTTGAAACTGACAAGAGGATCCAAAAAGAACACAGATGGTGTGCATGTGTGCGTGTGCATGTTGTGTGCATGCGTGCATGTGTGTGTGTGTGTGTGTGTGTGTTCACTGGGCAAAAGGAAGGAAGTATGCAGGGCTCTGAAGTTCAATGTAAGAACGCTTGGGGATGGTCCTGTGTAGTGAACATCAATCTAGACATTTACCCTTTAGAAAAACAGTCTTCAAGAGCGATTAGTACGCGTTCACTACAAAAAGACATTGTCGGGGGTCGGGCGGTGGCGCAGTGGGTTAAGCGCACGTGGTGCAAAGCGCAGGGACCGGCGTAAGGATCCCAGTTGGAGCCCCCGGCTCCCCACCTGCAGGGGAGTCGCTTCACGGGCGGTGAAGCAGGTCTGCAGGTGTCTGTCTTTCGCTCCCCTCTCTCTCTGTCTTCCCCTCCTCTCTCCATTTCTCTCTGTCCTATCCAACAACAAAGCAACGTCAACAATGGCAATAATAACCGCAACGAGGCTGCAACAACAAGGGCAACAAAAGGGGGGAAAAATGGCCTCCAGGAGCGGTGGATTCATGGTGCAGGCACCGAGCCCAGCAAGAACCCTGGAGGAGAAAAGAAAAAAAAAAAGACATTGTCAGAGAAAAGTTGCTAGTGCTTTGGTCTCTATCTACCTCTGATTACCAGAGGGATGTGCTTTTTACTAAAATAAATAATACAGTGTTCATCAGTGCAATCAATTGGTCAAACTAAACAAAGATGATAAGTAGGTTGCATTACTATATAGTCATGGGAACTTTGAAATTATTAACAATCTCATGTCCTATCCATTGTGAGGAGTCCAGATAGAGACTTGTATCCTATATAAATACACCTTGAATATAATTTTTAATAATCTAAGTTTATCTTATTTTAAAATCACTGTGGGTATTTTACTACTCTGGGTTGAGCTTTTCAGAGAGAGACAGAGAGAGAGAGAGAGAGAGAGAGAGAGAGAGAGAGAGAAAAGCAGCGCAACATAGAGGCTTTCTCCAGTGTAGTGGGGCCTGGCTTCAGCTTGGTTTTCATGCATAATAAAGACACATTGTAAGGGCCGGGTGGTGGAGCACCTGGTTTTAGTGCACATGTTACAGTGCTCAAGGACCCAGGTTCGAGTCCCTAGTCCCCACCTGTAGGGGGAAAGCTTTGCGAGTGGTGAAGTAGGGCTGCAGGCGTCTCTCTGTTTCTCATCCTCTCTATCGCCCCCTTCCTTCTTGATTTCTGGCTGTCTTTATCCAATAGATGAAGATAATAAAAAAAAATTAAAAGAACTTTAAAAAATTATAAAATAAAGAAGACACACTGAGTGCTTTTGCTGAACCTTTTAGTGTAAATTTTAGCAAACAATAAACCAACAAAGAAGGAAATGGCAAGGTAAAACTCCCCTATCTGTATGAAATAGAGGGAAGAATAATTTCCCGCTGAAAGTTCTATCTACAAACTGTGCTCTGCACGAATTTGCTGCCTGAATTCACACAGCTGGTGTGGACTTAAACACTCCTACTTGAGAATTCATTTTTAGGTTGATATCCAGTATTGTAAGTTGATATCCACTAGGTAGGTACCTGATACAGAAGCAAACTCAAGGGCTGGGTGGTGGTGCACCTGGTTGAGCACACATGTTACAGTACACAAGGACCCGGGTTTCAGGCCCAGTCCCCACCTACGGGGGAAAAAACATTGCAAATGCTGCAGCAGAGCTGCAGGTCTCTCTGTCTCTCTCCCTCCCTGTCTCCCCCATTCCTCCTAATTTCGGGCTGTCTCTATCCAATAAATGGAGATAATTAAAAAAAAATAAAAAGAGAAGCAAATAGAATCTCTTGTTAAGAGATACAGTTTTATTCCAAGCCCTGTGCATTCTTTTAAGATAAATTTTCCAGGAACAAGAAATGAAAGTAAAATAATACAAACAATTAACCTCCCCATAAGGACAGAATAAGGGACACTAATCTAAAGAATAATTAATGGAGATAAAAAGTAACTACTAAAATTTGAAATTATAAGGTACAGAAATTTTTAGTATATTTAAATTTTAAAAAATCAATATTGAAAATGTAAGCAGGGGGGAAGCTGTCGTATACAGAGAGAGAGTGAGAGCTACGCCTGGAGCTCTGCTTCACAGCTTTCACAGCTCCCCCCCTCTGCAGGTGTGGACTGGCAGCCTGAGCCCGGTTCCTTATACATTATAGCGTGTGTGCTCAACAGGGCTTGCCAGAATCAAGGCCAGTCCCCACAAAACTGTTTCTACTGGAAGATTTAAGTAACTAATCAAACGTCTTTCCTCTTGCCAGTAGAGGAGGATTTTTTCCCCAGAGTAAACGGTTCTTGATCTTGTTTCACAGATACAAGTACTATGGGGGCAAACATATTTCTAAATAACTCCATTCAAGAAGAGTAGAGAGGTGTGTGTGTGTGTGTGTGTGTGTGTGTGTGTGTGTGTGTTTGTGATGACCTAGGAGGTGGTACAGTGGACAAAGTGTTGGATTTCCAAGAATGGTATCCTGGGTTCAAGTCTTAGCACCACCTATGCTAGAGAGATTTCTCGGGTCTAGTAATAACAAAATAAAAATCTAGGCCCTAACACTCAGGTCATCATTCACTAGTATGCAGAGTGGGTAGTTTTATCTATTTTAAGATACAATTTTCCAGGAAGCAATAACATAGAAGATTTGAATTTTTTAATCAAGTCATGGCTATGAAACAGGAATCATTTTCTTCTCATTTCCTAACACTCTGCAGCAGCCGGAATCAATGCTAATGCAAAACAGGAGAGAAGAGCCCGTGTGCCGGTGTCCTTCACAAAAGCAAAGTCATTAGCCCCATAACAAAAACAACAACAACAACAAGTCATAGTACACTGGTAATAATTTGAATACCAACCACAAATAATGTTTAAAGAAAAGAGAACTTTATGCAGCTTGTTAGCCCACTTCTCAGACATCTTCCTAGAGATCAATTTTAGGGTGGTATCCTGCAGGCCAGGGATGAGAGAAGAGTTTCAAGAAGCTCATATTCCATGTGTCTTAGTTCAAGCATATGAATCTGTGGTAGCAGATTCAGTAAGAACAGTAAGCCTCACCAGAACCGGCACTCACACAGAACTTGTACAGCAAACGCTTCAATTCCACCTGGATGAAAGACGTTATTGAGTCTGGACAAGACTTGAACCAGAAGTGACAGGAAAACTGTAGCCTTCGTACCACAAACAAAGACAATATGAACAACGAATCTGGGAAATAAAGAGTGAAGGGAACTTTTCTGGGTGTCACAATACTCCCAAAGAGGGAAAGAAAATGGCTAGGAGAGTGAAGGATCAACTTGCCCAAGAGCTGCCCCTCAGTCCTTCAAGGCACATCCTCTGAGATCAATGTTATTGATAATGGAACCGAGAGCAAGAGGAAGTAGCTCCCTCTGGACCTGAATTCTTTCCAATAATGTCCTAGAAAGACAGCAGGACATTTCTGAAGACAATAAAAAAATATATAGCAGATACATAATGTTTAAGTAGAAGAAATGTTTTTTTATAAACTCTTATGAAAACATGGGAAGCGTTTTACAACAAAATATATTTAAAATGAGAAGCCAGATATGCTCTTTGATGAAAGTAAATACTTTAAAAAAATATTTTATTTATTTCCTTTTGTTGCCCTTGTTGTTTTATTGTTGTTGTTGATGTCATTGTTGTTGGATAGGACAGAGAAAAATGGAGAGAGGAGGGGAAGACAGAGAGGGGGAGAGAAAGACAGACACCTGCAGACCTGCTTCACTGCTTGTGAAGCAACTCCCCTGCAGGTGGGGAGCTGGGGGCTTGAATCAGGGTACTTACACCCGTCCTTGGGCTTTGCACCATCTGCGCTTAACCCACTGCGCCACCGTCCGACTCCCTATACTTTTTTTTTCTAAGAAATAATGGCTTGGCCCTAGATACTCTAATGAAGAATAAAGTTGAGGCTGCATGGCGATAGTTTAACTCTCTGCAGGAGGTTACTGCAGACAAACTCATTTTTTTCCCATTACAAATAGAGGTGCTGTGTTGAATGAAACTGCAGATGGTTAATAGGTAATACACTATTAGTTTGTTTACTTAAAATTTGTCCATGGAAGGGTGAGAAACTGCACAACTTTGACAACAGTCTTATAAACTGACATTTCCACCATAAAGTGATCTATTAAAAAATTTCAAGCATGGGACCGACAAAATAGCTCCTGTGGATAGTGTGCTGTGTTGCCAAGCTTGTGACCCACAGTTGATCCTGGTTTCCACTGCTAGAAAGGAAACTTCAGTGCTGTGGTCTTGGTCCCTCTCTCTCTCTCTCTCTCCCTCTCTCCCCCTCTCTCTCTCTCCTCTTGGTTTCTCCCTCTCTCTACAAGTATTCAAACACACCCAAACTCCATGTTTTATTTAAACTTTCCTAGAATATTTTTCTTAGAAGGTACTAGCCTTAGAGGTTGAGCAGCAGTGCACCTGGTAGAGTGCACATGTTGCCCAAGGACCAGGGATAAAATCCTAGTTCCTACTTTCAGAGGAGGGGGCAGAAGGCTGCACGAGTGGTGAAGTATTGTCAGGGTTTCTCTTTCCTCTGTTTCTCTCTCCCTTTATCTTCCCATCACCCTCTCTATTTCTCTGTATATAAGAAAGAAAAAGACAGAAAAACAATGGCCACCAGGCATGGTGGAGTCATTGTGTAGGAACTGAGTCCCAGCAGTAACCATTACAGCATAAATAAAAGAGAGAGAGAGACAGAGAGAAAAAGAGAGAGAGAGATGATTATTTACTTAGATTTTTCACATTATAGATTATCAATCCCTCAAAAGCAAAGATTTAAGTTTTTGTTGGTATTTTTAAAGCTACTATATCTCTGTAATTTATATTCTAGAACATGCTTATCACATGATGAGTTATCAAAATATATTTGTTGAATTAATGAATTGACTTGTACTCTGTTCACTGTGACTGATATCCCAGGCATGGGACAGGTAGAGTCTCTCTGTGTTTTTCCCCAGATAGAAAGAGCACAATAGAGAAATCTAGAGATCTGACTTAGATGGACTTGCCAAAAACAAACAAACAAACAAACAAAAAATTCAAATAAAACAGAAGCAAGCAAACTGTAAGACTTATGAAAACTCTAGTGGTTCTCTTTGGGAAGTGGGAGAGTGGGGATACAGAATTTTGGTGTTGGGTGAGGTGTGGAGCTATACCCTGTAATTCTATAATCTGTAGCAAACTGTTAATAACAAATAAGAAAAGAAAGAACAACATGGAGGGAGGAGAGGGGAAAGGAGTGAAGGAGCAGAGCAGGGGAGGGAGGGCAGGGAGGAAAGAGGCCACACCACCCAATTTCCTTCAATGCAGTGGGGGCTGCAAGTGAGATATTTCACTCATTCTCTCTTTGTTTATTTAAAGAAAATGTCAATACTTACTTCTTACATTTAGCTATGAGATCTTGAAGGACTCAATTATTTAATTGACAGTGAGCTTTTATCTTGTGAGACTTATTCTGACCCAGCTCTGTGACTGTCCATCAGTGCCAGCATCCTTATAATAAGATTCCTCACTTTCAACTGAATAGAAACAGAAAGGCCACTTTCTCTATAAGTGCATTCATGCATTTCAGACAGTTGATCATTTAAAGTAAGTGTTAAGGCTATAAAAATGTAAACACATTCTAGGGAATACAGTTAGTCACTTTAAATTATAAGCATAAATAAAAATACTAACTCCATGAGAATTGTGTATTATTGAGTATGAGGTTTACTGCTGTAGTTCGTAAGACATAATAAATTTTAAAATTACATCATTGAAAATGCATTGCTATGATTCAAAACCAAGGATAAATAATACTTTCAAGAGGTAAAAGTGTCCATTAATATGGATAATCATGCCTTTGTATGTCTGAAACAGAGAAGCCAAGCATATTTCTCAACAAAAAATAAATGTGATTCAATTTTACTAGTGATATATTTGTTCTACTTCACCAGCCTATTCATTTAAAATTTAAAGTATAAACTAATGCCTCAAACAGGCATTGTAAATGAAAACATGTATTTTAATTTTACTTAGCGTCCAAAGCTCTCCTAGTAACATAGTAACACAGTAACATCAGCATGAAGGTAAATAATGTAACAAAAACTTTATCAGAAACTTCATGTCCGGTCTATATTTTAACCCGATAATTATTTAAAGTAAGACTCACAAAATAATCAGTTTTGGATTACTTGGGTTGCTTATTTGGATTGAGGGAGCTGTCACATTCCCAAGTTCCTCATGGAAATGTCACATACAGATAATCACATTGCAGGTGTGGTCAACACGAGATGTAACACCTTGATGTAGATGTGAATAATTGATTTAGATGTGAATAATTAACTGGCAAAACTTATTATGAAGATTTGGTTTGTCATCTCTCTTTGTATCTCTCACTGAAATAAACAAATCAACCAATAAGATATTTTTAAAGGACTAGGTGAACAATACCTAGTTCATTTATTTGTGTTGGGTAGAAGTAGAGAGGCAGCGAAACGGGTAGAGAGAAAGAATCCACAGCATCCAGCTTCCTTCACGGAGCTGGTGCCAACACTGAAACGAGGTTGCAGGTTGATGGCACAGCAGCTCATCATTTACCTTTGTATCTTGCAGCAGCATTTTATACAAGACATGCAAAAAATATTTGCAAAAAAAAAAAAAGGCAAGCAAACTGTCTCTAAGACTTTGTGAGAGGGAGTCCGGCGGTAGCGCAGCAGGTTAAGTGCACATGGCATAAAAGGCAAGGACTGGCGTCAGGATCCCGGTTTGAGCCCCCGCTCCCCACCTACAGGGGAGTTGCTTCACAGGTGGTGAAGCAGGTCTGTAGGTGTCTGTCTTTCTCTCCCCCTCTCTGTCTTCCCCTCCTCTCTCCATTTCTTTCTGTCCTATCCAACAACGACGACATCAATAACAATAATAAAAAACAACAATGGCAACAAAAGGGAAAATAAATATTAAATTTTTTTTTAAAAAAAGACTTTGTGAGAACTATGTTGGTTATAAGTAAGGCTGCAACTGGGGTAGAAGTTTAGTGGTGTATAAGGTCTGAAACGATACTCTCATAATCTTGTAAACTATAACTAAATAACTAGTAAAATTATATTACCTTTTTAAAGTCAATATAACCAGATGACTGTGATGTTTGAGAAGAAATAAAATCAAACAAATAACAAAGAAATGGAAAGGCATTCTCTGGATATTGATTAATGAATACATCCCACAACCAGTCGTCAGCATTGATGAATCTTTAATGGGTTTGCATGAAATCTGGTAAAAATAATGCACTTTTGGCTATGTGTAAAGCCACCCAGATGTACAACCCTGACCTTAAAATATCCACAGGAAAATCTTTTTTGTCCCAGAACTCAGTACTAAAAACTGTAATCAACTACACTAGTAAGAAAACAAACTACATTATGGGATTAAGCAAATTATCAAAAAATAGAATAGAATCAAACATTGCAAATTAGAACTCCAAATCCTAGTTTAGAATTATTTATGTTTTGTGAAAGTAAAGATAAATTAAGTGTGAAAAAAAAAGGTATTTTAGGCTACTGATAGTTCGTAAAAGTCCATCATCTGTGCAGTGTCTTCCTTTGCTCCCTGGAAGAACGTTTTATCTGAGATTTACTGAAGGCTAAAAAGACTGGCTTACTGGAGCTCCACACAGGATTCATTCACCACTCTTCTGCTTGAGATTCATACTTAATTTTCATCCAATTGCTAGAGTTATAATGGTTTCTCTGTCCATCTTTCCGTCAGTCCAGGTGACTTATCCCTCATTCTAGAATCAGACTTTTCTCTTCAGACAGTTATTTTTATTTTACCCCCTCTCTTTTTTCAACTTTTCCTTTTCCCACAGACAAACAGTAATTTCTCTGAGACGCAGCAGTATCCAGAGTCTTGGACTTGTAATGTATCAGTCACTGACCCCCTTTACATGAAAGGGCCCTTCCTAGCAATCATACCATATTGCATATGAGGAATATAAGAAATCACCTTTTAAAAAAAATATTTACTTACTCCCTTTTGCTGCCCTTTTTGTTTTATTGTTGTAGTTATTATTGTTGTTATTGATGTCGTCGTTGTTGGATAGGACAGAGAGAAATGGAGAGAGGAGGGGAAGACAAGAGAGGGGGAGAGAAAGACAGACACCTGCAGACCGCCTGTGAAGCGACTCCCCTGCAGGTGGGGAGCCGGGGGCTTGAACTGAAGAAATCCTTATTCAGTGAACTATAAACGATGAGATAGAAAAATAGGTGATTCCACTTACACATTTATCATGTTATCATGAGATAACGGCATTTGTTCAAACTGTATAACTTGTGGAAGAACAGTTACAAACACCTATAAACTAAGGAGAAGGCAAGTGTGCATGCATGTGGCCCAGTACTGCCTTCACCAGAAGCAACCTATCAATTTTGTGACTTGGTTTATGTCATACAGTTTATGAAGATCACTGGTCCTAAGTGTAGATGTTCACTGGTCCTAAGTGTAGATGTTGAAGTCCTCTAAGGTCTACATTTTCTATTTTCATTTTGATGTTCTAGATGATTCAGAATCTTCAATTGAACCACAAATTTCACAATGAGAACATTTGGAGGAGGAAAAAGCTCTGTATTAAAGAAGCAGATTCTATAGTCTACCTAAGAAAATACCTTTCTGCCACTCTGCAGGAAAACTGACGTGTGCTTAAGTCAAGTTCACCAAGTGGCTTTCTCTGCTTGTGCCCACACCCTATTCCAAAGACTCAACTTCATTACCTTCGGGAAGTACAGTCATGGAGATTTTTGAAATCAACCTCAAACATAATTCTATCATATAATCAGGGCTATAACCCATGGAGTTAAGTATCAGTCATCTTTGGTCTCCCTGAACTTCACACATGTGATCGGCCAGTCTGTATTCTTCTTACAATTTTTTTAATTATTATTTTTTGTGATCTCTCTAGCTTTGGAGTTTTCATGCCGGCATTGATTTGATGGTGGATGACTTCCCCACTATTTTTACAAGACTACATGCATTTAGACTTGTGACTTCCGCTTTAACCTTATGTTTGTGAGAATATTTTTCACCCCAGACCAAGATTAGAGTAGCGCCTCTTATGCAGATTTCACCCTTCCTTAGTCTATCCAAGTTAACAGTGCTTTATTAAAATCTACTACTGATGTTCATTTATGTATTCTGGTATATTCTATCAGTAGATGGTGAAGTCTGCAAGAGCAGGGCCTTAGACATGTGTTGGCATCTGAATATTAAGAACTTAACACAGTGACTGCATGCAGGAGGTATTTAATAAAGTGCTAATAAGCTAATATGTAATATGATTATGCAATTATAAATAAACTGGGTTATTTAGAACTAATTTTCTTGGTGGTTACAGTATCTCATACTCCCAGAGGGTTCAAGAATAGGAAAGCTATCAGGGGACGGGAGGGGATATGGAGTTCTGGTGGTGGAAATTGTGTGGAATTGTACCCCTCTTATCCTATGGACTTCTCAGTGTTTCCATTTTATAAATAAAAAAAATGAAATGAAAAAAATCATATCTATGGTTACTAGAATTTAATTAAATCATATTTTAAATGACTCAAATAAGAAAATGCAGAATCATATTTCTGAGGAGTTTCTATAAAAATAATAATATTGAAATGCAATTAAATTACCAACCCCTGATTTTTTAAAAAAAAAAAAAAGAAGAAAACTTAGAAAAAGGGAAATATGTGTGTATTCTACCTTGGTCATTCTAAAGACATCTATTTATAATTCATGTGCATGATTATGTGTGTGCTCTACGCAGTGAGCCAACAGACTTGTAGATGACTTCTAAATGCTAGGAGTTCCCTGGTTTTCTTGTCATCTCTTGTTAGTGGGCAAATACGACTACTATGTGAAAACTTTCAGGAGTCACACACCAAATCTTACCCTACAATTTGGTCTTGGGTTACTGTGCGTTAAAAAATCAGTAATTAGAAACTAAAGAAAATTGCAATATAAAAGAAAATAATTTGAAACCACAATTATCAACATTACACAAATGTTAGCAAAGCATATCCTTTTCTTTGACAGAAAATAAATGATATAGAAATTTAGTAGCAATATTCTATACATTCTAGAGGGTGTAATTGGAGGCTCAGAAGATGAATACTAAAGTGTATGTAAGAGATGAATTATATCAGCAATTTACTTCCCACTTAGATCTCTAAAATACAGTTTTAACACTCAACAACAAAAGAAAATCTTCTAAACCTAAACTTCTGTTCACAGGACTACTGTTTACATTTGTGAATATATTTGCTTAGGCCCTAAATTAGAGACTATGTCGGTGGAATAATTAAAGTGCTTTTGTCCATTACTATCCTTGTCATGCAGTTAATACTTAATTATTTATTCTTTTCTTCTTCGGAGGACAATTCTATGGGATTAGGATCCCACATTTTTTTTTAAAGTTCCTTATTAGGGGATTAATTTTTTAATTAAATATATTTATTTATTTATTGTTGTTGTTGTTATTGATGCCGTTGTTGTTGGATAGGACAGAGAGAAATGGAGAGAGGAGGGGAAGACAGAGAGGAAGAGAGAAAGATAGACACCTGCAGACCTGCTTCACTGCTTGTGAAGCGACTCCCCTGCAGGTGGGTAGCCAGGGGCTCGAACCGGGATCCTTATGCCTGTCCTTGCACTTTGTGCCACCTGCGCTTAACCCACAGCACTACTGCCTGACTCCCGGGGATTAATGTTTTACAGTCAATAGTAAATATAATAGTTTATACATGCATAATATTTCTCAGTTTTCCACACAACAATACAACCCCCACTAGGTCCTCTGCCATCCTGTTCCAGGACCTGAACTCTCCCCCCACCACCCACCCACCCCAGAGTCTTTTGCTTTGGTGCAATACACTAACTCCAGTCCAAGTTCTGCTTAGCGTTTTATCTTCTGATCTTGTTTTTCAACTTATTTATTTATATATTTATTTATTGCCACTGGGGCTATCATTGTGGCTCAGTGCTAGACCTACAAATCCACTGCTCCCAGACCCCACCCCCAACCCCTGCTGGCTCTTAAATTTCTTTTTTTTTTTTTTTTTGCTTCCAAGGTTATGGCTGAGGTTCAGTGCCTGTGCTATGAATCCATTGTTCCTGGAGGCCATTATTTCCATTGTTGCTGTTGTTATTAGATAAAACAGAGAGAATTTGAGAGAGGAGAGGAAGGCAGAGGGGGAGAGAGAGACACCTGCAGACCTGCTTCACCACTTACAAAGTGATCTCCCTGCAGGTGGGGAGCTGGGGGCTCAAACTAGGATCCTTGAGCTGATCTTTGAGCTTTGCCCTATGTGTACTTAACACGGTTTGCTACTGCCTGCCCCCTTGTTTTTTATTTGATAGGCAAGAGAGAAACTGAGAGGGGAGTAGGAGATAGTGAGAGGTAGAAGAGAGACACCTGCAGATCTACTTCACCGTTTTTAAGCATTCCTCCTTTTGTAGGTGGGGAGCAGGTGGCTTGAACCTGGGTCCTTGCCCATGGTAATATGTGCACTTAACCAGGTATGCCACCACCCAGCCCCCCCCCCAACTAAAATGTCCTGCAATGACAATTTTCCAGCTTTCATTATGCCCTTGAAAGAACCTCCCATACATCATGAGTTTGAAAGCATACAGTTTTATCTTTACCCTGTCTGTCCATAATTTGAGGTTAAGTTTAGTCCCACACCATACAGACTTGCATTAGTGCTTCTATTGTAAATAATTTACACTAGAAATGCTGCATCATGAAAATGAGGTTAGGGAAATTGTTATTTACGAAAAACAAAATTGATCCTAAGTCATCTTAAATGTCCTGCACTGGGCTTTATCTCACAGCAAGAACTGGTGGGTGTGGGCTGGGGTGGGGGGCATATGAAGTCTAAAGGAACAGTGTGGCTATTACTCATTGAGAAGATCTGCTTCCTCTGAGAATTATTAAGGCCATCTTGCTGACAGATATCTATTCCCCACACCCAACTCTGCATTCCCAGCTTGTTTCACTACGTTTATCTCCAGCTTTGCCTTTAACTTAAAAAAATATATATTGTTATTGGAGAAATAATTATTTATAAGATAGTTTTTACATGTGTGGCATTACTTATGTTCACCACCTAACATCTTCAAATCCAAATATCATTTTTCTTTAAAAAAATTATTTATTTATTGCATAGAGACAGCCAGAAGTTGAGAGGAAGGGGAGACGGAGAGGGAGAGACACAGAGAGACACCTGCAGCCCTGCTTTATTACTTTTGAAGCTTTCCCCCTACAGGTGGGGACTGGAGACTTGAACCCTGGTGCTTGCACATTGCAACATGTGCACTCAGCCAGGTGTGCCACCACTCGGCAACCAAATCTCATTTTTCCACTGGAATTGAATACCAAGTATATCTATTTCTCTAACAAAATATTATTATAAGTTTCAGAGGGGTAGCTTTGATACCCAGTGATGTATGATTTTTGAAGAGAAATAAACCGATGCTTTATCAATCAGGAGTAAGTCATTGTTATCATGTTTCTTTATGAACTGAAATTCAAGATGTGCCTGAAAAACACTGATGTCACATCACATCTATCTTGTAATAATTGAAAGAATGCCCACATTTTCAGGAAGTATACATCTCAGCAAAGAAAGACATTCAATATACCCTGACGCATTGATAACTTCAGAAAAAACATCTCAAATTTTTTTGAGTTTAGCAAATACAAATTAGTCATTCACACAGGGGCCGGTTGGTGGAGCACATGTCACAATATGCAAGCAAGCACATGGGCTAGAGGCCCCATCCCTGCCATCAGGGGGAAAGCTTCGAGAGTGGGTGAAGCAGGGCTGCAGGTGTCTCTCTGTTTCTCTCCCTTCTCTATCACCCCCCTTCTCTAGATTTCTGTCTGTCTCTATCTAATAAATAAAGATATCTCTCTTATCCTATGGTTTTGTTAGTATCTCCTTTTTAAAATAAATATAAAAAATATAAAAAAAAATTTTTTTAAATATTTTAAAAAGTCATTCACACACAAGAGGTCTTTGCATTTATAAGTTACTATCTGAAGTGAGGGTAACAGGAAAACTAAGAGCAGAGAGGATTAAGAAAGGTGTTTTCCGGAGGCAGAGCCAAGATGGTGACTTGGAAACAACAGCTGGTATAAGCTCCAAAAAGAAGCAGCTTACAACGTGGGATTCTCTGGATAGGGTAGAATACTGGGCCCTCAGTAGGAGGGTGAACAAGGGGTGGTCAGGGTGAACACAAAAAAGAGTTCTATAACCTACTCTTGGGCTGGCAAACAGAGGCCAAAAGGACAAAGAAAGGAAAATCTTTGGCTTGATTATTTCTGAACTCACCCCTCCCGCCCCACCCCAGAACCAGCCCCCAGAGGCTAGACAGCCACTCTTAGCAGGCTTCCCGCTGAACTATTTTCTTTATCAAGATTCCTGGCTCACCCGGGGTGTCATTCCAAGCCTTTTTCTTTTTGTTTCCCTTTTCTTTGTTTTTAGGTGGCTGGAGCTCTATTTGAGTGACAAAATACCCAACCAATCAGAGTCTCAGTCCTGCCTGGGAAAGATTACGTGGAGGTTTTTATTTATTTATTTCAATTTTCTTATAATTGGCTGTCTTTTGCAGCCAGTCTGGAGCAGTCCAAGCAGCAGGCTGACTGTTAGGGTTTTTTTACTCTATTTTATTTTATTATTACTATTATTATATACACGTGTCCCTTTTCCCTTCTCCTTCTTCAAGTTGACAGGAATTAACTGCTGTTGTTTTTTCCACTGATAAGGTGACTGGGTGTCTTAGCCATTGTGAGAGGAACTTGTTTCTGTCTCCCCTTCACTCTCCTTTTTCCTTCCTCCTAGCTAATTAAAAAAAAAAAAAAATCTCTCCTTTCACTGCTCTTTTTTTTTTTTCCTTCTTTCTTTTGCTTTCTGAATTCACTGATACTCATTTGTGAGTTATATTGGGGAAGAAATCTAATCAGAGTGTACTCTGTGTGTGTGTCTCTCTCTCTCTTTTCTACTTCCCCTTCTCCTCTTGCTAGCCCTAGAATTTATAGTGGACAGTAGGTTTGCATATTTGTCTATTCTTGCTCTCCCTTTTTTTCCTTTTCTTTCTTTTTCTTTTGTTTTTGGTTGCTATTTTTCCTTGGACTGGAGGTGTTGTTTGGCTAACTGGTATTGGTTGAACTGCATCCATCCTTGCTTCAGTTGCTATTGTTGCAATTTCTGAGGTTCGTGGCTGCATTTGTGAAAGGTCTTTAGTATAGCGTGGCTTGTACTCAAAACACAACACCTGAAGAATGGCAGGACAGAAAAATAAAAAACACATCAATTGCAGACAATAAATGTGCAGAGAAAACCCAAGTCATGCAGTTACCCTAGTGTCCAATTACTCTTAAGGGTGAATATATTTTAAAAGAAACACATGACCTGATGAGCATAATATGTCAGCAACCGCCATCTTTCTAAAACTGTTGCCACAGTTGTCCTCACACATCATATCCAGTCAACTTGACCTTTCTGGTAGTCTGGTGTGGTGCTACAGTGGAACGCTGGACGTCCAGGCATGAAACCTCAAGTTCGGACCATGGCACTGCATATGTGAGCATTCTGCTTTGCCTCTTTATTACTTTCTTTGCCTGGGTCATGCTAGCATTTTCTTTTTTTTTAATTATTTATTTATTTGTTATTGGATAGAGACAGAGAGAAATTGAGAGAGAAGGGGGAGATAGAGAGGAAGAGAGACAGATAGAGGCCTGCAGACCCGCTTCACCGCCTGTGAAGCGACTCCCCTGCAGGTGGAGAGCCGGGGGCTTGAATTGGGATCCTTATTCTGGTCCTTGTGCTTTGTGCCACTTGTGCTTAACCTGCTGTGCTACTGCCCAACTCCCAACTATCATTTTATTTTAAAGTTTCCTTTCTGAAGTTTATCTACTTCTCATTATCTAGTAACTTAACACCTTTTTTTTTTTGTGCTGTAAAGTTTTTATCAGTAAAATTATGAAGGGAGGTATAAATGGTGGTGAGTCATTACTCTTTAAGAAGAAAACTCAATAAAGGACCCCAGGGAGGAGACGAAGAGGAGTGGGGCAAGATTTTGGGATCCTGGTGCATGGTGGTGGAGAAGGACCTAAGTTGGGGGTGAGAGTGCTTTGCAGACGTCGATCACAGGAAGACAAGAAAATATCAACTGTAGTGTGTAATCCAGTAGCCCCTTAATAAAAAACCAAAAATATGCAAGTGACATAATAAAAATGTTAGTGTATCTTGTCTCTCAAAACTAATTAGTTCATTTTCTTAACATTTTTTCCTCTGTCTCTTTCTTCTATATTCTACAATGTGTGATAGATGGTTCAATGAATAGTAAATATTTATCTATGACATATTACTCTGTACTGGAGGGTGTAGGGGTAGATGGCAGACTTTCAGATAGACGAGAGAACTAGGGAAACAAAGTACAGCCACACCTAGGGGCACTGCGTGCTGGTTTCCAGACCACCACAAAGAGCAAGGAAGACCATAAAATGAGTCGCATAATTTTTTTTGTTTTGCCAACACACATTAAAAAAATGATATTTACACTATCTTGTAGCCCTATAGTCTAGTACATGTGTTATAGCATTGCGTATAAAAAAAATCAAAGTACAAAACTTAATTAAAATATTTTATTGCTAAAATGTGCTAAGCATTATCTGAGCCCTCATCAAGCTGTAGCCTTTTTTACTGGTGGAAGGTATAGCCACAGTGTGGGTGGCAGCTGGTTGCGAAGGTCAAGACAGCTGGGGTATTTCTGACAATTTCTTTTTCATTTATTTATTCATTTATTATTATTTTTTTAGTGATTTAGTACTGATTATTAACAAGACTGTAAGATAACAGGGGTATGATCCTATAAGATAACAGGGGTATAATTCCATACATTTCCCACAACCAGAGTTCTGTGTCCTATCCCCTCCATTGGAAACTTCCCTACTTTTTATCCCTCTGGGAGTATAGACTAAAAATTCTTTATGGGTTACAGAAGGTGGAAGGTCTGGCATCTGTAATTGCTTCTCTGCTGGATATGGGTGTTGGCAGGTCCATCCATATCCCAGCCTGTTTCTGTCTTTTCCTAGTGAGGCAGGACTCTGGGGAGGGAAGGTTCTGGGACACCCTGGGGAGGTCGTCTGCCCAGGGAAGTCAGGATGGTGTCAGAGTAGCATCTGCAGGTCTTTCCTTTCACTTAAACCTTGAATGACCCTAAAGACATCCAGGTGACTTAGAATCAACTTTTTCCTAACTCTTGCTAAATTCAGTATTTTTATCTCCTCCCATCAATCATGAAAGTTCCTAGGGTGATCTGGAATGGTAAATCCCTTCAGACAGTTTTCAGTTGCTTCACCATCATCCATCAGAGGAACCCTTATCAGTGGCAGAGTCAGTCCTATGGAATGCATTTCTTAAGTAATATAGCATGAGTACCAAGAAGACTCACTGACGCGTGGGTTAAAGAAAGGGTGTTAAATTAGTAGACGTGAAAACAGCATTAGCTATTTATAGCCCTCCATCACAGTTCTTGGATTACCTGGTACATTGTCAATCAGCAAGATGCAACGATCTGAAAGGAACATTTCTTTTTTCCCAAGGAGTAGGTCCCAGTAGTGGGCTTGAAATAGTAGCACACCATGTTCCAAACAGATATACTATCATTCAGCCTTTGTTGCAGAAGTGACAAATAACAAGAGTAGACTAGGCAATATTCTTAAAGGTCCTAGGATTTTCAGAATAGTAAATATACATTAGCTTCAGCTCCAAGTCACTCAGTATGAAGGTCAGCCTGTCTTTGCAAGTGTTAAAGACAGGCAGTGACTCTCCAATGAAAGTACTAGATAATCTCTTCTTCCGATACAAAGTTGCCTCATCTAACACTTTTTTTAAAAAAAATTTTTGCAATAAACTTTTTTGGTCAGTTTTCTTAGATCTTCTGAATAACATGCTATAGTTTCTACATCGTGATTTGCTGCCTTCCCTGGCACTTCAGTGTAAGGAAAATGCGTTCAATATGCTTAATGAGTTAGCCTCTGCTAGCTCCAAACCTTTTACAGCTGCTCCCATACCTTTCTCGGTCTTCACAGAATTGAAGAGACATAGGTCATTACTCTGGATTCGAATTTAGCTTGAGAAAATTGCAACTGGCTTGACAGACTGAGACAACTTTCTCCATATCAGGGATAAGACTTTCACTTTCATGTCATGTATGTTCAACAAAATAGCACTTTAAACTCCATTCTGGCACAGGTGGTGGTGCAACGGCTGAGTGCACATGTTACAATGCATAAGAACGAGGGTTCCAACCCTGCTCCCCACCTGCATGGGGAAAGCTTTGCAAGTGGTGAAGCAGTGCTGCAGGTCTCTCTCCCTTTCTATACCCACCTTCCTCTCAATTTCTGGCTGTCTCTATCCAAAAAACAAATAAAGAAAATATTTTTTAAATAAGAAAGAAAATATTCTAAAAACTCCATTCCACAATTCTCCTTTTTATTCACAACTTGACTGTGCATTGTGAAAGGTCCAGCTATTTACCCCTCTTCGCTTTTGATATGCCTGACTTTTCATGAAGCTTAAACATTTCTAAATTCTGGGTCAATGAAATACTAAGCAGCTATTAAGAATAATGAAAACACCTTCTCTGACCCATCTTGGATGGAGCTAGAAGGAATTACGTTAAGTGAGCTAAGTCAGAAAGACAAGTATGGGATGATCTCACTCATAAACAGAAGTTGAGAAAGAAGAACAGAAAATTAAACTCAAAGCAGGATTTGACTGAGTTTGGAGTAGGGCACTGCAGGTCTAGCTTTGCGGGTGGGAGAGAGATGACCAGGGACTCATGGCTGAGCTGGGAAAGCAGTTCAATCTCTATTGATGAGGAATGCAGTGCAAGCTATCTATCTAATCTCTCTTCATTAGAAAGCCCTGTCCTTTATATCTCCTGAGGCGGAAGTGTCAGGTTGGAAGAGGATGTGTGCAGGATAGGGGGTGGGAGAAGGAAAAAGCACAAACCAGTGAGATTAAATCAGTGCCCTGCAGGCAGGGCGGTTCTCAGGTAAACAGTTATTATGTAAATAGACCACAGCGTTAAGCAGTGCAACAGAAGGGGTCTTAGAAGCAGAATTTAGAAGCAGACCAACAGGGCACCAAAGTAAAAATCTCTGGATTGAGGGTGAGGGTGGAAGTTCAGCTTCATGGGGTGGGGGGTGGGGGGAGTCGGGTAGGGTGGGGTGGGATAGGACACAGTCTTTTGGTGGTGGGAATGGTGTTTATGCACAGTACTATTAACTTGTAGTCATATAAATTACTATTTAATTAATATGAGAGGAGAAAAATTCATTGAATGTCTCAAACGTTTTAATGTACAGACAATAGTTTGATTCTTTGAAATGTTGACTCACCTAAAAGCTTAGACCAGGGAGAACAGAACCAACTGGTGGCATTACTCTATAAGACACAGCTATATACAAATAATGTCAAAGGACAGAAATTATGGT